>NC_135531.1:97842511-98481261 GCF_045843805.1 Urocitellus parryii | reverse complement strand
TCTCCTATTTATTGCAGCTAAAACTACTGGTCAGCACACATAAAGAAACTGTCTGATAACACTGAAAGTAAATACAGAACTGGAATCACCACCAATATGGTAGAAATTTCTGCTTTTTTTCCCCCCTCCCATACTTCCCCTACAGAAGCCTGAATCCCAAGGCTACACAGTAGGAGTAATGAGAAAACAGTATAAGAGCAATACTCTTCCCTATCCTTGAGGTCACAGAATCAAGAAAAGAGGCCTGTAGGGGATGTATACTGATTTAATTTCTCTTTTTGTTTTATTTAGCTTCACTTAGGCAAGACTCAGCCATGTGGCTGCTCCCTTGTGAAGACTTTCAGATAACCTGAGATAATATATTTCTCTATTACCAGAAGAATTGAAAAAAGGGGCCTCTATGGTTTGAAGAGTCTTCCTTCTCTTATTCCTCTGTTACCATGTCAGACCTGGTTATAGGAATGGGCTGTATGAAGAACAAGATAAAGTACACTTCAGGGCAAGAAAAATTATCATATAACAAATAGGAAAAACCAAAGTATTTTTCCTTCTCTGTTCTTCACCCAATGTAATACTTCTGGCACCAGATGTGAGAGGTCATTTTCCCTCTTCGACCCACAAGACTGTCCCTCATTTCAGCTGTCAATCCAAAGTGGTATATTGTAACCTACAATTCTGGCCATATATAAATCATGCCTTCCTTCTTGGATTTTAAGAATTTGCTGCTGTAGCAGCTCACAAAACTCAGAGAAACACTTTACTTGTATATATCAGTTATTAATAAAGGAAATGATAAAGGGCATAAACAGCCAAATAAGTAGAAAGAGCAGGGCATATAGGGAAGGGCATGGAGCTTCCATGCTCTCCTGGGCAAGCCACCCTCTTAGCACTTCCTTGTGTTCAGTTATATGGAAGCTCTCTGAGTTAGTCCTTTGAGGTTTTTATGGAGGCTTTACTATGTAGCCATGACTGATTAAATCATTAGCCACTGGTAGTAAATTCAACCTTCAGTCTTTTCCTCCTGTCTCCTCTCTGGAGGTTGTAGGGTAGGACTGAAAGTCCTAATCATCCAATTCTGCTTTGGCCTCTCCCATGACCAGGACTCCTCCTGAAGCTTTCCAGAGACACTGGGTCACCAATCACTTCATTAGCATACAAAATATGATATTATTCCAAAGATTTGAAGGGTTTTAAGAGCATTGTGCCAGGTATCTGGGAGGAAGAACAAAAATTTAAGAGGGACATTACAAAGTTATAAAAAAGGATCAATGCATCCAGAACAAATAAAATTTCTAAGTATGTCTGGACCAATTAACAGATATTTTAAAACAGATGAAGCAAAAAAACACATCAAACCTAACCAAAACAACAATAACAATATAAGCATAGAAGAAAGGAAAAATGAAAAATCTACAATTATTCGAGACTTTGACATTCAATTATGAGTAATCAAAAGATTAAGTAGAGAGAAAGTCAACAAGGATATATAAGTGCTAAACAACACTGTCAATCAACTTGATGCAATTAACATTTATAAAGCACTCCACTCAACAATAACAGACTACATTTTCAAGTGTACATGGAACATTGAATTAGAGAGATTATAGGCTCCATCATAAAACTTAACTTTGAAATGTTTTAATTGAAATAATTCAAGGTATTATTCTCTGATTATTATCAAACTAAACTGGAAATCAAGAACAAAAAGAGGTTTGCAAAATCCCCAAATATTTGAAAGTTAAATGACACATTTCTAAATAATCTAAAAGTCAAAGAGAAAGTTTCAAAATAAGGTAGAATATACAACATATCAAAATTTATGGGGTGTATCTGAATAAATGCTTTGAGGAAAAAGTATAACATTTAATCTTATATTCGAAAGGAAGAAAATTCTCAAATCTATAATTAAAATTTATATCTCAATAAATTAGAAAAAAGAGCATATGGAAATTAAGGAGAAAAAAGTAAGGAATAAAAATAAAATAGAAATTGGAAAATTTAAAAAACGAAAAATGAATGAAGCTAAAAAAAGTTTCTTTGAAAATATTAATAAACATGTACTCAGACTGATAAAGAAAAAAGAAACAAAACTTAAATTACCAAAATCAGAATATATCAGATACCACAAGCATAAGAAGAATTACAGAATAATATTAAGAATAGCTTTATGGCCATAAATTCAATAACACAGATAAAATAGACCAAGCAAAAAACACACAACCAAAAACCCCTCTGAAAAAAAAACAATTTGATTATTTCTATGTCCATTTTTTTTTAAACTTTAAGTCACAATTTAAAAATGGTAGCAAAAATATATACCCAATACAGTCCACTTTCCTCTGAAGCTTGGTCAGTGACAAGGCACTCACTATTAGGCATGTTCTTAGGTATGCAGACTAAAATCTTCTAGAGAGAACATACCCCTGGTGCAGGCAACATCCCACATTCACCTGTTCAATGAGGAATAGCGTACTGCCCCAACTCATTTGATGAGAGCTGAGAGGAATTAACAAACTTAAGTTATGACCCAGTATCTCTCACATAAGTAGCCAATGGCAAACTTAGAAGACCCACAGAGAAGCACTTACCATCACCTCAGCTAAAAGAAACTTTTTATCTTTCTGTGTCAACTCTTTTTATTTTGTGTTTTTTTATTAATTTTAGTGCATTTATTTTTTATTTGATTTTTTTCTTTTTTCTCATTTTTTTTCCATTTTAAAAATACTGTTTTCCCTCTTCTTATGTTTTATTCATCTCTTTTTTGATTATTTCTCTTTTTCTATCTACCTCTCTCTTTTACTTCTGGTGTGGTGCCTGAGCCTAGGACCTCATGTACATTGGGTAGGGGCTTTAGCCTCTGAGCTACACTCCCAGATCAGTTGGGAGGAATTAAGCTCAGCTGTGACCACAACCCAGTCCTGCTTGAACTGTGTAGTACACTTCTACTTAGAGAAAGGGGGAGATATAAATTTCCAGTTGTCCATCCATCTCCAGACAGGTACGGATAGGGGAAGGCTAAGGTCCAGCTCCTGAGCAGATACCCCACAGTAGAAGCAGAGAGGAAACACACAGCAGTTAATAACATCACAACTATGAAGACTGTCTACACATCAACTGCAGCCACACCTGATCTAATGATGCAGGACTGATCATCTGAAGGTGAGTCCCACAGAAAGGTTCTGTGATTCCAGCCTTTAATGCTTCCCAAGAAGCACCTAGTCTTCAATCAGAGGAACAAGAAGTTCAGGTCCTTCAACACAATTGGAACAATCAACACTAGAATCTTTTCAAATAAAAGAGCTACTATCAACAGTGTGATAGAAATCTTCATTTCCTAATAGGGGCTACCACTCCCATAAAATGAATAACCACAGAGTATACAATCCACATACTCTGCTGCTTATATCATATCTGCCTGAAATACCAGAGTGTCCCCCTTCTTTCAAATATTACAGAGATAGTCTTTCTGACCTTCATACAGAATGATCTGTGTCAAAACTCACAAAGTGCAACCAGAGATGCCACAAGGAAATTTCATTAGAGTCCAGTAGGAAATAAACTCAAGATAAGTACAAACTAAGGAAATTCATGACCACTAGACCAGCATTATCGAAGATGGATAAAGGAATTCTTCACCTAGAAGAGGAATAAAAACAAACACAATTATGAGAGTAAGTTAAAATAAATAAATAAATTGTACTAGAAGAATGGCATACTAATGAGAAATGGGGCATAATAAAATACTATCAATACAGTAAATCACCAAACTTCTAAAATGAAAAAGAAAGAAGTGAATATAGACTAGTCAAACAACAAGAAGAAACTCAACAAAATGACTGGAACAAGCACATACTCTTCAATAATAACACTACATTTAAATGGTCTTAATTCTCCCACTAAAAGACATAGACAGAATGGTTTGAAAAGCAAGACCTAGCAATATACTAAACACAAAATCTCACCTTACCTGCAAAGGTATACACAGACTGAAAGTAAAAGAATGGAAATTGATATTCCAAGCAAATAAAATATGGAAGCAAATAGGAGTAGGTACAATTATATCTGACAAAACACATTTTAAGACAAAATCGAAAGAGATAATAAAGGTCCTTTGCCAAGTGTGCTGGCACATGACTGTGATCCCAGTGACTCAGAAGGCTGAGGAAGGAATATGTTTTCAAAGTCATCCTCAGCAACTTAATGAGGCCCTAAGCATCTTAGTGAGACCCTGTCTCAGAATAAAAATAAAAAGATCTGGTGACATGGTTTGTGATTAAGCACCCCTAGGTACCAAACAAACAAAATCACTATCTATTGATCATGGAACAATACATCAAGAAGATATAACAGTTATATACTTATGCATAAAATGTGAGAGAGCACTAAACTTCATAACACAAACACTACCAGTCCTAAAGGGTGAGATAGGTCCCAATATAATAAGAGTAGGTAATTTCAATACCCTACTTTCTCAGAGAGATCATCCAGACCAAAACTCAACAAGGAAATATGAAGCTAAATTAGACTATCTATCTAATGGAATTAACCAATGTCTAGAAAAAATTCCATCCAGCCGTTGCAGAATTTATCCTGTTTATCAGCACATGGAACTTTTTCCAAATTATACTGTATGAAGACACAAAGCAATTCTTAACAAAGTCAAAAAATAATTGAAATAATTTCTTGTATCTTATCTGATCACAAGGCATGAAACTAGAAATTAATAGTAAGGAAACCTGCAGAAATTATACAAACACAGACAAATTATATAACACTGCATTAGTGAATGAATAATAGATACCTGAAGAAATCTCTCAGGAAATTTAAAAAATTTCTTGAATCAAACAAAAATAGAAACACAACATATCCAAACCTGTAGGATATAGCAAAAGCAGTATTAATAAAATAATACCTAGCATTGAGTACCTAAGTTAAAAAAATAGATCTCAAATAAATGACCTAATGATGCATCTGAAGGCCTTAGGGGAAAAAAAAACAGAAAGTAAATAAACCAAATATCAGTAGAAGAAAAGAAATAATAAAGATCAGAACAGAAACAAATAAAACAGAAGCTAAAAGAATAATGCAGAGAATCAATGAAATTAAGAGTAGTTCTTTGAAAAGATAAACAAAATTGAAAAACCTTTAGCTAAACTAAGAGAGAGAGAAGATTCAAATAAATAAAATAGTGATTAAAAAGGAGACATTACAACACTTACCACTGAAATTCAAAGGTCAACAGGGAATATTTTAAAAATTATATGCCAATAAATTGGAAAGTATAGAAGAAAATGGATAAATTTCTGGCATATATAACCTACTGAAATTTAACCAAGGAGATATAAAAAATTCAAGTAGATCCATAACAAATAAGAGATTAAAGCAATTATACAAAGTCTTCTAACAAAGAAAATGCCAGGATCAGATGGATTCACTACTAAAACTTTACCAGACTTTTAAAGAAATCATCAGTGGACCTCAAACTATAAAATAGAAATGGAAGGAATACTTCCAAACTTATTCTATAAAGCCAGCGTTACTGTGGTATCAAAACCTGACAAGAATACAAGAACAGAAAACTAAAGGCCAACATTCTCAATAAGCATGTATATAAAAATCCTCAGCAAAAGACTTGCAAATCAAACAACAGCACATTAAAAACATCACACTCTATGATCAAGTTGTTTTCAGTCCAGGAATACAAGAAAGTTATAACATATGCAAATCAATAAGTATAATACAGCCCATAAGTAGAAACAAGGATAAAAACCTCATGACCATCTCAACGTAGAAAAAAAAACATTGACAAAATCCTAAATTCTCTTAGCTAAACTAAGAGAGTGAGAAGATTCAAATATAATAAAATATGTAAATATATCAGGTATGTTGAGGATAAAACCTCAACATTAGACAGTCTATATATAACAAACCCACAGCCAACATCATGCTGCATGGGGAAAACTGAAGACATTTCCTTTAATATCAGGAATAAGACTTTAACCACTCATACTTTAAATAATATTATTAGAAATCCAAGCCAGGGCAATCAAGCAAGAAAAAGAAATAAAGGGCATACAAATAGGAAAAAAATGTCAAATTATCCCTCTTTGCAGGTGATAAGAATGTATATAGTGAAAATCCTAAAAACTGCACCAAAAGACTTTCAAAATTGATAAACAAATTCAGTAAAGTAGCAGGATACAAAATCATACAAAAATCAGTGACTTTCCTCAGACTAATAATAAACTAGTTGATAAATATATCAGAAAAGTAACCACATTCACAATAATCACACAAAAAAATGAAATAGAAATAGATCCTTGGAATAAACCTAAGGAAGCGAAAGATCTCTACAGTGAAAATTCAAGACACTGAAGAAAGACATTGAAATGCTAGAAGAAAGATCAGTATCATCAATAAATGACACTGGGAAAACTGAATATTCACATGTATTGAAACTAGAGCCCTCTCTCAGCCTGTAAAAAAAAAAAAACAACTCAAAATAGATCAAAGCTCTTCATATGAGACTTGAAACTTTTAAATCACTACAAAAAAAAAAAAAAAAAAAACCCTAGAGGAAACACTTCAAGACTTCAAGATATTGACATAGGCAGTGATTTCTTTCTGTAGCACAGGAAACAAAAGCAAAATTTTAAAAAGGATATTACATTATATTAAAATAAAAAACTTCTAAACATTAAAGGGAACAGTCAATAAGGATGAAACAATTGTGGAATGGGAGAAAAAAATTGCCAGCTATTCATTTGACAGATAATTAATATTCTGAATATATAATAAACTCAAAAATCTTAGATACTAAGTAATACAATCAATAAATTGATAAATGATCTAAACAGACACTTCACAAATGCTTTGAGACATCTCCAAAAAAGCTCCTTGAGCTAAGAAGTTATTCAGCATAGTGACCAGAGTCAGTCAATGCTCAAAAATCAGTTGCATTTCCCCAGAATAAGAAATAAATAACTGGAAACCAAAATAATAATAGTAACAATAAGATGTCTCCAAAAGATGAAAGCCTTAGTGATAAATCTAACAAAATGTATCCCAAATCAATTTCTGAAAATCATAGAAGACTGATGAAAGAAAGCAAAGAATTTAAATAAATACAGAAGTATCTATGTACATGGATTAAAAACATTAATAATTTTAAATTTTAATTTTTCCAATCTCCCACCAAATTAATTTATAGATATAGCACGATTCCAGTAAAAATTATAGCAGGATTTTTTTGAGGTATTGACAAGCGAATTCTAATTTGTAATGATGTAGCAAAGTAACTAAAATACCCAAAACAATTTTTGAAAAAGTAAGAACAAACTGAGAATACTCACAGTAATTTTTTTTTTTTTTTATACTTCGGATTGAAACCAGGTGCTCAACTTCTGAACCATATCCCCAGCACCTTTTTTTAGAGACAGGGTCTCACTAAGTTGTAATTTTTTTAAAGAATTTAACCTTTATTTTATTTATTTACTTAGTGTTGTTTATTTGTGTTTATGTGGTGCTGAGGATCAAACTCAGGGCCTTACCCGTCCTAGGCAAGCACTCTACCACTGGGGTCATAACCCCAACCCCTAAGTTGTAATTTTTAACACACTGTAAAACTTTAATAGATAGTATGGTATAAATGGAAGGATAGTTATATAGATTGATGGAACAAAATAAAGGTTAGAGAAATAAACTCAATGAATAGATTTATGACAGCAGTGCAAAAGCAAGTCATTGGAGAGGAATAATCATTTCAACAAATAGTGCTGGATAACTGAATGTCCTTAAGCAAAAAAAAAAAAATCTCTATTTATACCTCACACATTTTAAAAAAATGAACTCAAAATGAACCCTATACTTAAATAGAAAATAAAGAACTATTACAGCTATAGAAAACAGCATCAGACACTTTGTTAGGCAAAGAGCCCTCAGATAAACCATAAAGCACAACTCATTGTTACATTAAAATAAATTTGGTTTGAGGATGGCTGTGTATGCAAGCCCTTACATAATAAACTGCAAGCTAACTTAGTACAAAACTAACTGGAAATCTAAAGGAGGAGGAACAAACTGAGCCTCAGCCAACCACAGCACCCAGGCATGAGTCAATTAGAGGTGCCTACTATTCAGACCCTGTACAAACAAGGCAAACACAGAGACCAATCACCAGGCTCCACACCCTATTTCTGTTTTCTATACCTAATTTCTATTTTCTATCTATAAAGTTCTCAAACCACATTGCAGACCCAGAGTTTTCTAAACCTATCCAGGTTGTGAAGGCTGCTAGATTCTAGAATTACAGATAAAAGCCAATTAATGTTTTTAAGTTTGTTGTAATTTCACCTTTTAACATGGTACAATAAAAAGTGATAAATTTGACTTCAAAATTAAAAACTTTTGCTCTGAAAAAAAATGAAAAAAGTTAGCAGGAACAAATAGCTATAAGTCATATATCCAACAAAGTACTTATATCCTAGTTATGTATTTTCATACTTCAAAGCTCAACAGAAAGGGAAAAAAATAACCTAATTAAAAAGATTGGTAAAATATTTTACCAGGTATCTCCTCCCTATCTTCATCAAAAAGATATATAGATGGCAAATAAGCACATAAAAGCATGTTCAACACCATTAGTCATTAAGAAAATGCAAAACAAAGCCACAATGATATAGACTGCACACACATCCATCAGATTGATTAAAACCTACACACCAACAATGGCAAGTGCTGGTGGAGATGTAGATAACTGGATCTCTTATTCTGGTAGGATTGCAGAATGGTATAATCACTCTCATAAATAGTTTGGGAATTTCTTATTAATATTATATATATATATATATAAACTATGTGAACCAGCAGCAATTCCACATCTAGTTATTTACCCTAGAGAAATACAATCTTAAATTAGTACAAGAGCTAATACAAAGATATTTGTAGCAGCTTTATTCAAAGTCAACAAAAGATAGAAATAATCCAAATGCCCTCCAGTAAGTAGATGGATAAGCAAAACTGTGGTACATCCATACAGTGGAATACCTCTGAGAAATAAAAGGGAACACCACATGTCTAACACAATCTGTAAAGTGGGCAGGTCTCAAATATATTATGTAAGTGAAAGGAGCCAGGCTTAAAAGGTTAAATCCTGTAGGCTTCCATTTATATGAAATCCTGGAAATTGCATGACTATTTCAGAAAACAATAGTTGTTAAGGGTTTGGGGTTTGGGTTAGAATTTGAGTACAAAGTAAAAGCTAGTAATTTTGGGAATTATGAAACTCTTCTGTATCCTAACTGTGTCAAGTAATTTGTCAAAGTTCACTGTACTGTATACCAAAAAAGAGAAAATAATTTCATTTTTATGCAAATTTTTAAAAATAAATTTTAAAAAATCTGGCGGACAATGCTGGCCCAGCCTTGCTAAGTGATCTTGGACAGGATATATTACCTTCTTGAGATTCTACTTTTTTGATGTTATATAAGGATGTTGGTCTGAATTCTTTTCCAAATTTAGCAGTGACTAATTGAAACTTTAATGCACAAATGCCTATCTGTTCTCTTAATTGAGCTTCCCTATACTGAACAGCAGGAAATTATTCAGTAATTTATAGGGTCATGATCAGCCCAATTGTATCACCATTGTTATCATCATTGTCTATCTACAATGTCTGCATTCACCAAATAATTCTACATATCTAGACAGTGAGACCAAAGATCATATTATTTCTGCTGAAGCAAACTTTCCAAAGAGACACAAAACACTTCAGGGAAAAATATAGAGTGAGGTTTTCACCCGCCAAACAGAATATGGCATTTATAGATATGCTGCAACACTGAAAAAAATTATATTATCTAAACATTCAAAGCTCTGTTTCACTCTCTGTCATTACATTGTGGATGAAACACAGGATATGACTGTCATTATTATATAATTTCTTGCAACACTGTTATTTTTAATTACATAGGTTATGAAACAGAATTTTAACAGGGAACAAGATCTCTCCTTCCAGGAAATCAGAATCTATTGGTCAAAAAGAAATCTTTTAAAAGGTCTCTGCTAGAACAAGTAGGCTGGAAAGAGGGAGCAAATTTCTTGAAAAATTAGCATCATAGTAGTTCCATTTCAAAGTATTTACTGTGGGGACTCAGAAAACAATACTTCCCAACCATGGGACTTTGGCATGCTGAATACTTGGGACAGAAAGAGCCCCTAAAGATTCTCAGAAGCAAGGTCTTTCTGACCTTGCTCCTCCCCAAAAGCAAGTTTTACACACCAGAATGCCTCTTCTCCAAGAGAGGTCATTGAAACTAGAACCTCTCTTCCCCAAAGCAAGCCATAAAATCTAGAAAGATCCCTTTTCTACTCAAGACTGTCATTCCAGAAGGTTTCTCATACCAGAAAGGAAGGAATGCTTCAGAGAGGCCAGGAAGCATTTTAACAGACCGCCTTGCTGAGTTCCCCTCTCAGCCCATTACCCTTTGTCTAACAGTCTACATGACGGTCAATTCTACATTGAATCTAAGTGTAAAACAAAACAGTTTTCCCTGGGTCTTAAGGTCTTCATTTCTGAAGCTCTGGCATCATGTAAAATTCGATTAAACAAGTTTGGTATGCTTCCCCTCGTTTACCTGTCTTTGGTTGCAGGAGTATTGTCTGCAAGCCTTATGATGGATGAAAAAAGGTACCACCCTCCCACCTAGTGTCACCGTAACAGGAACCACATGCAACAATCTACCTTGTAGCATTATTTGTAATTGTGAAGAATTATAATCTAAATGTCCACCATTAATAATTCCTTAGATAAACTGTGATATGATTGATACTGTTCTTGGAAATCAGGTTCCGCATCCTGAAGATATTAACATGCCATTTTCCTTTGAATCAGCTTCCATCTTCCAACCCAATCATCTATCTACACTGGCTGCCTTTCTTTTGTTCTTAACTTCACAATCATGAGATCATAAAGTTAAATAATTGAATTAAGATTATTACCATCATAATTGATAGGCCTCAAAGAAAGATTATTGAGAGACAAAAATCATACTGCAGAATGATGTCATTCTTTAAAACAAAACACACAAACACAACATATACATTTTCTATAGATGTATCTTGGCATTTTTTTTGAAGGATATAAATCAAATTTGACTCTAGGGAGAAGAGGAAGGTACAGAGCCTAAGGCCAAAGAGTCTGAGGGGAAAAGTTGTCAGGTATTATTTGTATAACTTAAAATTACTTTTTAAAATGAAAATTACAGTGAAGGTCATCAAAGACACTTATTTCATCAGGAAACTTTCCCAAGGCCACTCACTCAAAAAGGTCTCAAGGAAGATCACCAGAATCACAATGTCAGGACGAATGGCCCAGCTTGCCACAGTACAGCCTGTTGTGAAAATATTAATCTCACAGGGGACCCACATTTTAGGGATTAGGGGCCCCCTCAACCCCGTTCCTAAGAAACCACTCAGTTCCACAGTGATCTTCAGCCCTCCATGTTCAAGTCCCTGGATCAGGTCCTCATTTCATTACTTAACTCACACCCACAGCCTCCCCCAGAACTCACAGCCCTCTCCCTTCACCAGTCAGTGTTCCCAAACTGGAGTGACACATACTTATTTTTAAATTTGGAGTGAATTAAACTAATTTTGTTTTGAGAATCCCATGACACTCTTTGGAATAATTAGAAGGACCCTGTGGTGTCACAAAAGCAGAACTAGGAAAGCATTAGCTTGTGTTGTTGCCATGGGGATATGCCTCCTGCCACACTCCAGTTCTGAAGACAGCAGGAGGAAGGGGAGAAATCTCCAACAGGCTGGAAATAGGGCAAGGCAGCATCCCAAAGTAAATGGTGCCAGAGGCTCCAGAGCTTTGCTGTGCCCTGTCTGTCCTGGAAGAATGAAATGTAAGGAAGAAAGAAAAGCTACTCTGGCTAGGAGTCTATTCACAGGACTAAGTGCAGAGAAGCAGGAGCAGCTGGGAGGTAGAAATGTATTCCTGGGAAGTTGTCCAGACCTGGTCACTGGCCCTGTGGATGATTAGAATTCTAGGGGCCTGAAGCTCTGCTTTCTTCTCTGCCTAGAAAAGCCTGGGCCCCTCCATGGAGGTGTATTATGTTTCCCCATTTTAATTTTAGCATCTACACTTCGGCAATTTGCATTTAAATGTGTTGTCAGAGAACTTCCAGAAATCTTTAATAGGAAGACCGATTTGCATTTTAATATGCTGTTAAAGAATTTCAAAAATATCTTTTTTTAGTGTGAATACATATTACCAGAGGAATGGCCACCATTAAAGGAATTATAATTACCTGGGCACAATTTAAACAGCTAGCTTTCAGAAGTGCTGTGGCTTTGTTGGACTCTGTTAGAACTTCCCTATAAAACAAAGTCCAAAAGAAAAAGGAACCCTTCTGATCTAGGAGGCTTTTAAAGGTGGGATTGACACCTTCAGTATAGAAATTCAAAGAAAGAAGCAAGTGAATACACAAGGGTTGGGGTGGGGGTGGGGGTTAGGTGTATTAAAGGAAGATATGCTCAAGGAGAAAATAGGAAGATATAATTTTCTTTGCTCTTCCTTACCAGCATCCTCACTCCACTTGTTTTACATGCTGAAATTGAAGGTTGAATTCAGAGATAGGTGAAATCCCTGAAAATGTGGAATGAACATTCCTGCTCACTATTCTCATTTAATATTTTCACAAGATTAACCATGACCCTGAATGAGCACTGCAGTATGTATATGACACATTTTGCTTATTTATTCATCAGTCCATGGACACTGGGTTGCTTTCATGTTTTAATTTTTGTGAATGCAATAGCTGTAAACGTGAATGTGCCTAAGTTAGTTTGTTTCATTCTTTGGGGTATGTACCCCAAGGTGGAACCCCAGGATTATAGGGCAATGATATATACTATTATTATTACTTTTCTGATGAACTGTCATACTGTCTTCCACAGAGACTGTCAGAATTTGACATTGCCACCAACAGCACAAAAGGGTTCCAATTCCTCCACATCCTCACCAGCATTTATTATAGTCTATGATTTTGAAAGTCACCATCCTAAAGGGTATGAGTGGTATCTTACCTACTTTTGATCTGTACTTCCTTAACAACTAAAAATGTTGAATATCTTTGCACATGCTTATTGACCACTTATATATCTTTTTGGGAGAAGTGTTATTCAAGTCCATTGCCCATACTTGAATTGTGTGGTTTGTTCTTTTGTTAAGTTGTAGGGGTCCTCTATATAATCTGGACATGTTGTTTTGTTTTGAGGTTCTGGAGGTCATACATAAGGCCTTGTGCATGAGCACCGTACCACCAAGCTATCCATCCAGCCCTATCCTGGATATTAATCTCTTGTCAGATATATGATTCACAAATATTTTGCCCATTCTGTGGGTTGACTTTTTATTCTGCTGATATTGCCTTTTTATGCATTTTTTTTTTTGGAATTTTCAAGAAGTTCCAATTTTTAGGATTTTTGTTGTTATTGCTGCCTGTGCCTTTGGTGTCATGTCCTAAAAATCTGCTAAATTCTATATCATAAACCTTTTACTCTATGTTCTCTTCTAAGACTGTTAGACTTTGGGGTCTTAAAATTAGGTCTCTGTAGCATTTTGAATTGATTTTTGTAAAAGGTATTAGATAAGAGCCCATTCTTTTGCATATAAATAGAGTTTTCCTAAAAAAATTTCTTGAAAACTCTGTCCTTTACCCCACTGAATGGTCATGGTACTTTTATCAAAAATTGCATAATTGGAGGGAGGAAAGTAGCTCATTTATGGAGCACCTATCTACTATGTGCAAGACCCTGGGTTCCATCCCAGCACCACAAAAAACATGTGGTAGAAAGGGATTGAACCTAGGGGCACTTAACCACTGAGCCACATACCCAGACATGTTTTTTTGAAATATTTTATTTAGAGACATGATCTCACTAAGTTGATGACATTGTCTTTGAACTCACAATCCTCCTCCCTTAGCCTTCTAAGATACTGGGATGATAAGTATACAACATCATGCCCAGATTGTTTATTCTAGTCCGTTGATATGTACATCCAACTTTATGCCAAAACCATGCTGTTTGAAACTACTACAGTTTTGTAGTGAGTTTTGAAATCAGAAATGTGAGTTTTCTAGATTTGTTCTTTTTCAAAATTTCTGTGTTAATTGAAAGTACCATGAGATATGATTTTGAGCATGAATTTTTCTTGCAGAAAAAAATTGGGATTTTGATACAGATTATATTGAGTCTACAGATCACTTTAGGTAATTGTAACATCCAAACAATATGTTAAGTCTCTCAATCTACATACATACAGTTTATTTTGGTCTTTGATTTCTTTTAGCACTGCCTTTTAGGTTTTGTTATACAATTCTTTCATCTCCTTGGTTAATGGCGAAGTTGTTTGAGTACTATTATAGATGGAATTGTTATTATAACTTTCATTTCAGATTCTTCACTGTATGTTTTTTCATAGCCCATCTAGGTAAAGGTTTGTCAATTTTGTTGAACTTTTCATAAAAACAAACACTTGGTTTCATTGATTTTCTTTATTTTCTCGCTTCCATTTTGTTTATATCTGCTTTAATCTTGTTTCCTCCCTCCTGCCATCTTTGGAATTAGTTCATTCCTCTCTTTCTAGTTCCTTTGCCTGTAAGTTACACTATTGACATGAGATTTTTAATTTAAGTGGGTACAGTACAGACTTCCTTTGGGGCACTCTTCTTTCTGTATGTCATAAGTTTTTTTTTTTATTTTAATCTTTTGTTTTCATTTGTCTCTAAGCATTTCTAATTTCCCTTGTAATTTCTTCTTTGATCCATGGGTTGTTTAAGAAAGTTGTTTACCTTTCATGAATTTGAGAATTTTCCAGTTCACATCTATTACATATTTCTAATTTCACCCTGTTTGGTCAGAGAAGATACTTTGCACGGTACCTATCTTTTTCAATCTATCAAGACATTACTTTTGTGACCTAATGTATAAACCATGGACCCTTGAGAATATTACACATGCTGTTGTTCTTGAATATTCTATGTAAGGTTATTAGATCTAGCTGGTTTATAGTGTTGTCTAACCTCCGTATCTCCTATTTTCTGTCTACTTGTTTATCTGTTATTAAAAGGGAAATATTGAAGTCTCCAATTAAGATTGCAGAAATATTCATTTCTCTCTTTGCCCGTTTTTGCATCGAATATTTTTATGTTCTGCTGGTAAAAGTATAAATGTTTATATTGTTATATCTTCTTGCTGGATGAAAACTTTTATTAGCATATAGTGTCTTTCTTTGTCTCTTATATTTTTTTTAATTTAAAATCTATTTTGTCTATAGTGATTATAACCACCCTTGATCTCTTTTGGTTATTTTTTACATTTATTTTCATATTCTTTTACTTTCAACTTATTCATTGATTGAAAGTCAGTCTCTTATAGAAAGCATGTAATTGGACCATGAGTTTTTATCTGTTTCATCCGTTAATTTTTTTTTTTTTTTGTATTGGGTATTGAACCCAGGGATACTTAACTATTGAGCCACATAGATAGCCATTTTTACTCATTTATTTATTTATTTTTAAATTTTTAGACAGGGTCTTACTAAGTTGTTTAGGGCCTTGCTAAATTACTGAGACTGGCCTCAAACTGCAATCCTCCTGCTTCATCCCCCTGAGCTTCTGGGAAAACAGATTTGTGCCAACAGGCCCAGCTGATCTAAAATAATTATTCGTAAGAAAAGGTTTGCCTCTGCCATTTTACTCTTTGTTATACGTATATACCTCATATCTTTTTTCTTTTCTTTTTGTTCCTCATTTAATTTAATAAAGACTTCATTTGTAATTAGTTGATCTTTTATAGGGAAATGTCTAAGTTCTTTTCTCATTTCCTTTTGTTTTTATTTTATAGACATTTTCTTTCTGGTTGAGATGGGAATTACATTTATGCCTGAAAGTTATAACACTCTAATTAAATTTATTCCAGTTTAAATTCAATAGCATTTAAAATTTCTATTTTTTTTTCCCCTAGGGGAGACAGGGTACTGGGGATTGAACTCAGGGCCACTGGACTGCTGAACCACATCCCCAGTCTCAAGCCATATTTTGTATTTTACTTAGACACAGGGTTTCACTGAGTTGCTTAGCATCTTGCTTTTGCTGAGGCTGGCTTTAAAACTGTAATCCTCCTGCCTCAGCCTCCCCAGCCTCTGGAATTACAGCCGCTGTGTCTGGCAAAATTTCTATTTTTTTACTACATTGCCTATCTTCTTGTGTTAATGCAACAAAAAATCACATCCTTATATTTTGTATGTTGAAATGCTTTTGTCTACTAAATTATGTAGAAACCAAAATGTGAGGTTATAAACCAAAGTTAAAATAATACTAAGCTGTAGACTAATAATTTTAACGTACTTGTCTCTTAAATCACATAGAAAAAAAGTAGAGTTACAAATTGTTATTACAATAAAACTAACTTTTTTACAAGTATTTACCTTTATTGAGATCTCTATTTCTTCATATAGATTCAGTTACTGTCTAGTGTCCTTTCATTTCACTTTTCAGCTTCCCCTTGAGCATTTCTTGGAGGGCAGATCTAGCAATGACAAATTCCTTCAGCTTTTGTTAAATTGGGAATATCTTTATTCTTTCTCACCTTTGAAAGACAGTTTTTCCAAGCAGGTTTTGGTTAACTGTGTGTGAGTGTGTGTGTGTGTATTTTGAATGCACTTTGAATATATTGACCTATTAGCTTCTGGCCTCCAAAATTTATAACAAAATCAAATTCCTACTGAGAATTCCTTGTTTATGAAAGTAGGTTTTCATCTTGCTGCTTTCAAGATTCTCTTTGTCCTTTGAAAGTTTAATTATAACACATCTTGGTGTCTTTTCAGTGCATCTCAAAATACATTGAACTTCTTGAATATTGAAATTCATGTCTTTCATCAAATTTGGGAAGTTGAGCCATTATATCTTTAATTATTCTGTTCCCTTGTCTATCTTTTTTCTAAGGCTTCCACATTTCATATGTTGGTCTGCTTGATGATGTCCCATAGGCTCTGTTCAATTCTTTTCAATCTTTCCTTATTTTCTCCTCAAACTTGTTAATCTCCATTACTACTTCTTCAACTTTGCTGATTCTTTTGCCTATTTAAATCTCCTTGAACTCCTTCTAGTTAATTTTTTTAATTTCTGTTTTTGCACTTTTCAAATCAAGTATTTATTTTAAGCTGTTTTTAGGTTTATTGGTATTTCCATTTTTATGTATATTTTTTTAACTTTCTCAAAATCTCCCTTTAGTTCTTAGCATTTTTAAAATAGTAGTTTTAAAATATGATCTGCCATAAGGGATTTTTCTGGAATAGCTTCTGTAGATTTATTTTTTTTCCTTTGAATTTGCCATACTTTTTTGTTTCTTTAGATATTTTGTGATCTTTGGTTAAGAAATGAATATTTAAATCTAAAATATGATAATTCTGAAATTCACATTCTCCCTCTTCCCCAGAATTTTGGGGGTTTTGTTTTGTTTTTGCTCATTGTTTTTTCTTGGTATTGATTACTATAAGTTGTTTCTGTGTCAAAGATGATCCTGAGGTGTAAACATCATGAAAATAAAGACCTCTAGCCCTTTAAATATCCTGGAAGTTTACTTAGGTGGAAAGGAAGGGGCATGTAACAGTGTGCAGCAACAACTGCTTTCAACATAGGGACAGCACTCCAACACATTAGTAGATTAGTAGATACGCATCAATTTCCTTAACAACATCCTTGAAGCTCAAGAAATAAAACCAAGTTTCAATAAGTGAGACAGCATCAAATTAAAAAGCTTCTACATGTAAAGGAAGCAATTAGGAGCATAAAGAGAGAAAGCCTACAATAGGAGAAAATCTTTGCCAGTTACTCCTATGATAGGGGATTAATATCCAGAATATATTAAGATCTCAAAAAACTTAATAACAAAAAATAACCAAATCAATAAAATGGTAAAAGAACTAAACAGACATTTCTCAAAAGAAGAAATATAAATGACCAATAAAAAATGAAAAACTGTTCTAGAAATCAGAGAAATGAAAATTAAAACTATATTCAGATTTAATTTTACTCCAGTTAGAATGGTGATCACCAAGAATACAAATAATAATAAATGGTGGTGAGAATGTGGGGGAAAAGGTACACTCATACATTATTGGTAGGACTGCAAATTGACTCAACCACTCTGGAAATTAATATGGAGATTCCCCAAAAACCTATGAATGCAACCACCATATGACTCAGCTATCCTACTCCTTGGCTTTTATCCCCCTCAGAAAATAAAATAAGCATATTATAGTCTTAGAGGCACATTAATGTTTATATTAGGACAATTCACAATATCCAAGTTATGGAACCAGCTCAGGTGCTCATCAACAGGTGAATGGATTAAGAAAATGTGGTATTTATACATAATGGAGTTTTACTTACCCAAAATGAAGATTGAAACTATGGAATTTGCTGGTAAATGGATGGCAATGAAGAACATGTAAGTGAAAAAACCCAGACTCAGAAAGTCAAAAAACATTCAAAAACGCTATAATGTTTTCTCTAACATATAAAAGCTAGAGCAAAATTAAGAAAAAGGAGCTGGGGGAACATCACGAAAATAAAAGATCAATGGAGTAGAGGATAAGGATTGAGGGGGAAGGAGGGAGGAAAAGGGAGGAACTGCAGAATGAAATTGAAGAAATTGTGCTAGATATGCTTGAAATGTACCAAATTATATCCCATGCATATATGATTATGTCAAAATGAACCTCACTATTATTATAGCTTTATCACACTAATAAAATCATTTTTTAAAAACCGCTGTCTGCCTCTGCACCTCTGTCATTATAAGTGGCAATCAGTAATTGAAGCACAGATCCCTGATGCTTTGAGGAGAAAGTGCTTTTTTCCCCACCCTATCTTCTGCAAGCTGTGTACAAGCTGCTTCAGTAACCTAGCTGCGTATCACAGACTGAGGTTGAGGAATGGGTCACTACTACTGTGCCAAAAGATGAACTTGAGTGGACCAGGCCTTACTATCTCAGCCTTCCCTTGAAGTTGAAAGCATTCCATAGACTCCAGAGTTCCAAAATCATAAGCACAGATTCTGCCAGTGCAATTGTTTAGGTGGGAGAAAGATTCCTGGTGCTTACTTATTCCCAGAATCCACTCTTTCATGTGGTTTTAAATAACCAGCATCTCCTTTTATTGAGAGAAACTCCCTTTTAAAGCTTTTGGATGCACTTATTTTATAGAGTGCTTTTGTATAAAGTGATATCTGTGAACAAGCAGAAAAGTAAAAACTCAAAAAAGTCACATCAGCTCAAATTGGTCCCTATACATTTGTCACCTGAGGGAAAGAACGATATCTAATTTGACAAATTGCCTATTTATTTTGCTTCCTCCACTCATCATCACATCCTCTGTGAGAACTTCTGGGTAAGAAAGTGATGACCCATTAAATACAGCCTGCAGAGATGGAAAGCAGAATAAATCAGAAGCAGCTACAACCACAGCTTTGGGGTAAAAATCCAAGGAAGCACCCATTCTTTTATCCAATCAAATTTGCTACCTGCTTTCTGCATGCCAGGAAGAAGAGCTTCACTTAGCAAGTGTGCTAGGACAGACAGAGCATAATTGAGAGCAGCTGTCATTTCAAAGTGCTTCCACTGTGCCAGTCTTTCCCTAAGTGACTTCCATTTACCAACATAATCCTCAAAATAACCTCCTTAGAGCAGAACAATTATTATCTGCAGTTAATAGGCAAGGAAGTTGAGACAGAAAAGTTAAAGAAGGTGCTCAGTGTCACTCAGCTCATATGTGGTAGGCCATCTGATTCAGAGCCCATACTTTTGCCACAAAGACAATCTTGTCTGTCTTCTCTAAGGGTTACCATCTTTGTCAAATATTTAGCATCCTCCTTGGGAGTGGTAATAGAGTTTCATGAATCATCCCTATTTTCCTCCTATTTTCACCATTTGACCAGAGAAACAGATTTTAAGATTAGCATATGTAAGGTAAATATGTCAAGAAACACAAATCAGTGAATTAAAATGCTTTGGGTGAAATACATACTTAAAGACCAGGTAAACTAAAATATCTTTAGCATAGTAAAGGGAATATAAGTCAGCAAATAGGTTATATAAAATATCTGATTCAATGAATTTTTTGTAGAGACAAGCACTATGCCCTACAGCTGACTGATAAAGAAAAATAAATAAAAATGTTAAATTATTAACTTAGCTCATGTACTTTTACACCCAAGGTGGACAATTACAACAAACTCATCATTTGTGTATTACAAGCTTTTCTCCAAAAAACAAAAACAAAACAGGTTGGGGAAGGGTGCCCAGCCAAAGCCTTCATGTAGTTTAGAATTTTAAAAATAATAGTTAGATTCCCAGGCTTTTGGGTGAGTTTGCTATTTTGATGAAACATTACCAAGTGAACTATTTATAAAGCTGAAGGAAACTGCAAACTCTGGCAAACAGATCTTTTTGATGCCTTCATTTCCTGAAGGGCTAATGCCACTTTCTGCTCCCTTCCAGATATTCTGGGCTCTCTTTGGCTACAACTGCCCCTTTACCTCACAAAGTAGCCCAACTGCCTAAGAGAAATGGAAGGTTGGAAGGAGAAACCAAGTTAAGATGTCCCTCTTAGCCCTTTAGTGCCCCCCCAGCTGCCAGAGTAGTGAAGAAAAGTTAGGCAGTGGAGATGCTAGATGGGTGGAAACACAGTACACATTTGAACATGGTTTTTCAAAGAGATCCTACAATGTCTGACACTCACTGAAAGCTTTCACCTACCTCCTGAAGTAAACCACTGGAAAAATCTGTTTCACAATTCCAGGATTTGGTTTTCTTTTTTTAAAAAATAATGTTATTTTCTGATAGCATAAAAGAACCTCATTCTGCATTCAAACTATTATAGTTTTCCCGTTTCATATAAAAAGTACTTTCTGAGATCATATAACTCTTTTCTGGTCTATGGAAGAAAAAACCTGAATTATTGACATCAGACATATCTATCTCTGAATCCCAGTCCTATCCCTGTGTAAACTTGGCATATTACCTATTTTGAGTCTATTTTTTCAATAGGAAAATACAGATATTGAAAACTACAGATTAGAGTTGCTGTGAGAACTAGAATTGGTGTATTAAATCACAGTGCCAGATACATCTTGACTGTTTAATAAATTGTGGTTGTTATGATGATGGTTCATTATTCCAACCATAAAAATATTGTTGAATTTTCTAAGAGCCAAATATAGTTTCAGGCACAGAGAATACAGCCAGTGTCATAGATCCCTAGTCCTCTTAGACATTACAATCTTCAAAATTGTTAGTATTTTGGGGCTGGGGATGTGGCTCAAGCAGTAACCTGCTTGCCTGGCATGTGCGGGGCGCTGGGTTCGATCCTCAGCACCACTTAAAAATAAAATAAAGATGTTGTGTCCACTGAAAAATAAATTTTAAAAAAATTGTTAGTATTTTGGTTGAATGGAACCAGAGGCATGGACAGGAGTTTGTTTGCAGATCACTGGTTATCTCCTTAGCCTCAATTTGTTTCTAGACTACATTCTATAATGAGACCATATTATCCCCACTGCACTCACCATACAATATTAAAATCAGGTGATGGTGTAGTCATTTCCTTTCTTGAAAGAGAAAACCTTGGGGAAAATGAAAGGAAATGGAGCTGTCAGTGGAAGAACAGTTTATTGTATTAGTGTATAGTGGTTGTCATTGTTACTGTTTGTATTTTTTAACCATCTTACCTGCTGGTGATTAAGGTAATAATGTTACACCACACTAATGTCCTTCTGCTTTGGAAAATATGTAAATACACGTTTCTGACACCTGTACCGTTCTTATGAGTAGATAATTATCTCCCTGCACCTGTTGGCTTGATGCAGCAATAGAGCTAAAGCTGTTTTCACTCACTGAGAATTAGAACACAAATCAATCTGCTATGGTTTTATTTTTCTATAGTAGGGAGGTAAGGTTGCTAAGAGATGGAAAGCATGTGTCTCTGGTCAGGTTTTTAGAAAGCAGGGATTTAAATGAACAATTTCCAAAAGTAAGTTTCACTCATTTCTCTTGCACTTACTAATTAGAACTAAAATGTTATGAAGTTTTATTTAGTAAAGATGCACTTTAAATTATTTGACAAAGATAGGGCTAAATATTGCATATATATATATAAATTTTGAGGACATTAAACTTTTAAGTACTCAAAAAGATTTCAACCTATTGTTTTTAGTAAGCAAAACCATAGCCCCTTTATTTTATGTAAATCTAGATTTACACATGTAGTAACATTTTGATATTCAAAATGATCCCATTTGTAAAAGGACAAAGTGAAAAAAGAAATATATAGCAAATGTGTTTGTCTCTGAACTGTGGTATTCTACATAATTTTAATTTTCATCTTTATGCTGTTATGCATTTTCCAATACCTCATTTCAACAATGAGTATACTCAATCTTTCAATGAGCAAAAAGTTATACAATAAGTAAAATTAAAATTTTATACATAAAACATTTTTTTTCCTAAATTGTTTCAAAGGCATTTCATGTCAACATTTCCAAATAAATGGGGACCCTAACATTAGGGTCAGAAAGGTTGAGACTACATACTAAATATTTGTATCTCCTCAGAATTCTTATCTTGATGCCTTAACTCCCAGTGTGATGGTATTAAGAGGTGGGGCTTTTAGAAGGTTCAGTTTAGATGAGATTGCTAGGACAGAGCTGTTGTGATGGGATTAGTACCTTTACAAGAACACATGCAGCTGTATGAAAGCTAGAGGGAGAACCCTCACTAAGAATCCAACCATGCTGGGTTCCCATCTTGGATTACCCAATCTGCAGAACCATGAGAAATACAGATCTGTTGTTTAAATCACCAAGTCTATGGTATTTTCTTATTGTATTATAAGCTAAGAGTGTTAGGAATCATTGGTCTAAATTATTTTCCCAAATTATTGTCATTTGTACATCAACTTCATAATTTTGGCCCAAAATGTATATACAATCTTTATATATTTTAAACCTTACCTATATATCTTTACTTCAAATATTCTTTTAAAAAATTAAACTTTATATCCCAATCCTACCCAGAAAATGATCATGCTTAGCCATCAAAGGAAGAATAAAAATAAACATAATTAATGTTATAATATATTCCAGTGAAATGCCATTTTCTTTTTTTTTCTAGAGTGGAAAGTAGAAGTTTATTAAAGGACAGCAGAAAAGACTTCTCCTGGAGGAAGAAGGGGACCCAAGTGATAGAATCCCTATTTTCTTTTTTTTAAATATGTTCTTTTTAGTTTACATCAAAGTAGAATATATTTTGACATATCATACATACATAGAATATAACTTCTCATTCTTGTGGTTGTACATGATGTGGAGTTACACAGGCCATGTATTCAGATATGAACATAGGAAAGTTATGTCCAATCCATTCTACGGTATTTCCCATTTCCATCCCTCCTTCCTTCCCCCAACCCCACCCCACCCTCTGTCCAATCCAGTGAACCTACATTCCTCCCTCCCCACCTCACCTTCACACCTATTGTGAGTCAGCATTCACATGTCGGACAAAATTTGACCCTTGGGTTTTGTTTTGTTTTTTTTTTTTTTTAGGATTGGCTTATTTCACTTGGCATGATTGCCTCCAGTTCCATCCATTTACAGGCAAATGCCATAATTTCATTCTTATTAAGGTTGAGTAATCTTCCAATGTGTGCATGTACCACATTTTCTTTATCCATTCATCTGTTGAAGGGCACCTAGTTTTGTTCCATAGTTTAGCTATTGTGAATTGAGCTGCTAGCAATAAGCATTGATGTAGCTATGTAACTATAATATGTTGATTTTAAGTCATTTGGGTATATGCCAAAGAGTGGGATAGCTGTGTCAAACGGTAGTTCCATTCCAAGTTTTCTGAGAAATTTCCATACTGCTTTCCAGAGTGGTTGCGCCAATTTTCAGTCCCACCCGCAATGTATGAGTGTACAGTTTTTCCCCACATCCTTGCCAAACATTTATGGTTACTTGCATTCATGATAATTGCCCTTTTGACTAAAAGTGAGATGAAATTTCAGTGTAGTTTTAATTTACATGAAATGCCATTTTCTATACAAAGAAAATGGCATTTCATGTAAATTAAGTTTTCTATACAAAATTCCAAAGTTGTTCACATAAAAAGATAGTTTATTATCAGGGATTAGAGGGGTTAAAGATAATTAAGCATCAAATGAAACTTCCTTTTGTAATCATTAGGAAGATTAAAAAAGATTGAAAAGAGAATTTTGTTATGAGAGTGTGGATCAGTATGATTTAACTTTGATTCTCTTGTCACCTACAAATGTCTCCTATATGTCATATCTCCCATGCTTTGAGAACCATTGCTCTAAACCACTTGGGCAACTGAGGTACTAGTGTTTTCCAAAAGACCTCCAAAATCGGAACGTTTACAATTCTTCTAATAATTTACTACAATGTTTACTAAGGTGACCATACATCCCAGTTTACCATGGCCAAATTGATGTTATACATCTTGTCCTAGGATAATCATTTATAGTAACTTTTTTTCATACTCAAATGTGTACAGATTTACAAAAACTCCATTACACAGGCACCAGTAATTAATCATTTATCTGTCCATTACTTCTTGAGCAACAACTCTGTGAGAATGACTGGAAAAACAAAGTTGAGGACAATGGTTTCCAGTCCTCAAAGAAACCATAAATGGTAGAATAAGGCAAGAGGAGTCACTTAAGTACAAAACAAAGTGGTAAAGGTCACATAGGAGTCTGTACAATGTGCTATAGAGATCACAGAGAAGGACAGATGAATCTGAGGATGGCTGCAGGTCCCTAAGCCAGAAGAGCAAGAAAGCCATTTACCAACCATGCAGAGACCAGTCTGATTCCTTGGTCTCTGGAGAGCTAGGAAGGTCTTTCCCTGTTAAAGCAATGATTTACTCTGTGTTTCTGAATGTTCAGAGAACTGATGTGGTACAGATTGAAATGAAAAGCACACACAGTTTCCTACTCATATTCCTTCCATGATCATAAAGCATAGGAATACCTTCCCTGCACAATGAATCATTTAATATGTAAAGGTGGAGGGAAATCTTTTCAAAGCAAGGATATTGTCCATAATTTACTGTTTTCAAACATAAATCTACCATTAAAATGTACAATTTTATATTTTCATGGACCAGTTTAAAATAAATTTAGTTATTTAAAAAAAATAAATTTAATCATGTTACTTCCTTACTTAAAACCCATAACAGATTAATTAATGTTTTCACAATAAAATCCACAATCAATCCCAGGGCCCACACATTCTGCCCTTCCTCTGTTGCTTCATCTCCTGCTGGTCTTGCCCTGCTCACTAAGCTTTAGCCATGTTCTAACATGCCAAGTTCTTTCCCATTTGAGCTCTTGTCTTTACGTCCACTCTTCCCTCCAGGTGTTGGAAGTCTGACTTACTATCATGTTGCAGGACTCAGTTAAAATGCCACCTGCCTAGAGGGGCCTTCCCTGATCTATCCATTCGTCCCCAAACCAGCTCTGATGTCTGTTGTCTTCATGGCACTGACCATATGGTATCTGGTTCTTGCTTACTGTATTTCTCATGAATGAGAGACAAGGTTGCAGCATCCCCTGTGTCTAGCACAGTAAGTGGCAACAAAAAAAATGTTCAATAAACATTTGTTAAATGGATTAATAGAAGAAAAAGAGAAAATAGGTGCAATAGTTATTTAATCCATTTTTATTTAATGGATTCATAAAAATCTCTGTGTGTGTGTGTGTGTGTGTGTGTGTGTTTTCCTGAGGAATGAACCGAAGCAAACTACATCCTCAGCCCTTTTTATTTTTTAATTTTGAGACAAATTCTCACTAAATTGCATAAGGCCTTGCTAAGTTGCTAAGACTGACCTTGTTAACCTCCTGCATCAGCCTCCCAAGTTGCTGGGATTATAGCACATGTCACAGCATCCAGCTCATAAAAATCTTAAGAAGTATTATTTTCTGTTCTCACTCAGCTTTGGGGACTGATAAGAAAAAGGAGGCAAAGACTGAAGTCTGGGTTCCCACATATGGGGTGTTTGCTGGGGTTGGGAGAAGGCCAACTGATAGGAGCCTCACTGTAAAGATTAAAGAAAACTATTTGTCCCTCAGCAGTCCACACCAAGGGTTGCAAAGAGCCTGGATCTGCAGGGAGACTGCAATGTATTTTTACACTTTGAATATCCATTTCCAGATTACTCAAAGGACATCTCGGATGACCTTGAATAGGCCATTGAGGTAAGTTTCTGTGTTACTTAAATGAACCATCTCCATGGAGAAAAGTGATGAGGCTTGTTAATTTACATTTGTAAAAACACTTTGAAATATCTGGATGAAAGAATTGCTGCAGAGAGGTACAAAGGGCGAGGTAACATGTTGGGTCAAATTCTACCCTTTTATAGAAGCAGAGAGGTAGCAAGCAGACTCGAGGACACTTGAGGGACGCCTCTGGCACATTATTTTTCAAATTAATCTTCTAAGAAAAAACCCTACTTTCAGTACATAGAGTGTTTTAATCACAAGTATGTCATTAATCTAGTAATTATTTTCTTTTAACATTTCTCTCCTTAAGTCCCAGCTTTGTCTAAAGGAAATCTTTGGGAGATTTGCCTGAGAGGTTTTCCCTTTATAACTCATTCTTTAGTTTGTTAATTTTTACCCTATATCAATGATATTCAGTTCCTAAGTGTAACAGCCCTTGTTGCTTAGTTAATTGGGACCCAAATGGGGTCATTTAATCAATTCTAGACAGATATTTACACATTACAGTCAGATAATACAGTAAGTGCAGGGAGACAAAAGAAAAAATTCTAAAAAAAAGCTGCCAGCCTATAAGTTAATTATATCCATTTACAAAAATGATATTGATAGTTACTTAAGACATACTATCAGTAGAAAAGAAAACTTTCTTGGAATAATGATCTCTTTCAGCAAGATAAATACGGACTCAAAGATACAACATTAATTGTAAAATGATAAAGGCAAAAACCAGGCTTACAAAAAAAATAGAAATACACAAACTACCCTTTTCAAAATGCTGCACCAATTATACACTTGCAATTGTGCCCAGATGACAATATAATTTCCTTTATGTTTTTCTTGACCTTCTAATTTTGTTTTCTTTGGGAAGGGAGCAATAAACAATTTTATTACTTGCTCTCACAGAGAATAGGAATGATTAATTTGTCTCACTGTGCTTTGCCCTTTATTAAAAAGAACTGAGTTCCTTGTCCCTTTAGATGGCTCCAGACAAGATACTTATCCTGGGGAACTGCTCCTTCAGAAGCCTGCAGATCTTAGCATTCTTTCTCTGTTCATCAAATTGTAAACAACTTTACCCCTGAAATCTCTTCTTCTTTCCCTCTGCCCAGGGAATACTGCTCATGAACCTTGCAGAGTTGGATTCTGGACTGTCCAAATCCTGCCTGCTGGCAGTGAGCACGCACCAGTCATTACAGGGTGAACTATCCATAGTATATATCCCTGGTCATCTGAATACTGCACATGGAGCCACAAGGGATAATGGCTACAGCCTGAGAACCCAGGATTTCTCCTAGTCTCCTCATCTGTGAATGGAGGGGTTAATCTACTCAAAGGCCACTAGGTGCCCTGGCTCATATTTCCCATTGTGTGTCAAATTTTCCTTTGCGTTTCAACTAATCCTGAGAGATGAACTATATCACTCTATTCTGGTTGTAAAGATGGAATACAAAGTCCCTAGGGACTGATTTGTAAATATTTGTCTCATTTTCTGATTCATCACCCTGATGATGTGGTATCCAACTTTATGATATGATGGAGAATAGTTGATCTATTTAATTCTATTAATTCCTTCATGTAGGGTACCCTATATGAAGATAAAGAAGAGACTTCTGGATGTTTGCAGGTTTTCTCTATCTTTTGACAGATCAGTTATTTGTATCCATTTGATTGGCAAAGAGTATAATGGTCTTAACTTTGAAGAGTTCAGGGTATCACCCACTTAACCAACATCAAATGTTTACTAAGCATCCACTGAATCCAAAGTATGTTACAGTATGCCCTAAGAAAACATATTCTGCACAAAGGAAGGTACTCTTTCTAAAAATATTTTTTAGTTGTCAATTGACGTTTATTTTATTTATTCATACGTAGTGCTGAGAATCAAACCCAATGCCTCACACATGCTAGGCAAACACTCTATCACTGATCCACAATCCCAGCCCTGCAAGGTACTCTTTAAAGGATTGATCTAAATTGAACACCCACTGTTTATCACTTACACAATATTAACTGACAGGTTTGGAGTTCTAAAGAGAGCTAGCTATAAAATGTGCAAATAGTACATCTTTGAAATCAACTGCTGGTTCTGTAATCATCTCAGAATCTTCTACATTAAAAAAGTGACATCAAAATTCTGCAGAATCTATAGAAGAAAAAAAAAGGACATACCATTTGTTTAGAAGAAGTTATGAGTTGGATAATAACCAGGTAGTATTTGTGTCCTGACCTGTTAACCCATTAACTATTCTCAAAATAATGCGCTTAATGCTTTCTTTTATGACTGAGTAATTTTTCCAGTAGTAGTGTGACATGGCAAAAGAGTGAGACTTTGTGACCGATTGAGATCCAAGCACAGCTTCACCACTTAATTAGAGTCATCTCTGTAGAAGAATGATTGAAGCTTGCTCCCATTCCCTCATCTCTGAACTTATATAATAGCACTGAATTCAATTAACCGTGCAAAGGAATTGAAATCAAATTTTAAAAACTTAGTAATATATATCCTTAACACAACAGTCAAGGAAAATGAGAAATTTTCTTCCTTCTTCTTAAATTAATGTGTCAGTGAATTAAGATCACAAGAACTTTAAGCAATAACAATCTCTTCTCCTAAGAATTTGTATGTACTGTGTTTATAATCTATTTTAATTATATAACTACATATAATAATGTATAATCTTATGTTATTTAGTGTTTTAATCATACTACACATTGGTTATATCTTAACTATGCTAAACATTGTCTTACCAGTTGAATGAAGGGTTCTTGAGCACAAAGACTATACACATCTTTTACACCTGGGCTTTTTTGGATACATTTAGTGCTTAATTTATATTTTTCTAATGACTAATCTGAATAATTGATAAATAGCCATGATCAAACCATAACACCTATTTATTCATCTGTAAGTTTTACTATTTTTTTTTCTTGTGTGAGTAAGAACTACAGTGTACAGGTACCCACTAAAGATCCAGTGGATACTCGACATTCCTCCCATCTCATTTCCCACTAGTGTTTATATGACTCATTTCAGTATTTCTAGGACCTAGCATGTTGTATTCTTGTGCACAGAAATGGTCTATATGTGAAAAAATAGCCTAAATAGTGTAAATTATTGGTATTGATGAAATGAAACACTGGAGTATAGCTCTGTGGGTGACATAAGGTGGACATTCAGTAGTCAAAGTGTGGTTATAGCTATTCAAACAGCTTCAGGTCTTACTGAGCTTCTCAATTTTAGTGGGATTGGTAGCTGATGCTGTGTTGTCCCAAGGTCAGACCCAAATATTTCACTACCCAGCCTGAGAAGTTAAACTCTAAGAGTCTAACAAGAAATGTTGTCTTTGTTTCTGATGATTACTCCATAGGATGAATAAAAGAGACATGGTTGTTTAACATTATTTTAGAATTCCCAAACTTGAAATAAATCTTTCTTTCTTATTGGTTCACTCACTATCAGAGTTCTTAATGGACTGGCCCTGCTTTGTAGATAAAAAGTTGTTCATTTACAAACAGCTTTTTCTTATAGTTCTATGAAACTGAGGTTCTTCTACTATGGAGATGGTGGGAGTGTTTTAGAATAAAAGTAATTTCTTGAATTCAGTTATTTTATATTTGTATGGCATTATGCTTCTGGATAATATGAGGGTGAATAATGCACATACCCTTGTCTTTAAGAACTCACAATTTGATAGGGGTGCGGATACATAGGTAGATAACTCAATTATAAGGCAGAACAATAAATAATATATAAAAATTTAAGTACCTTGATGAATATGATCTACTTATTACTTTACAAAAAAATGCCACATTATTCACCTTGAATATTATGAATTCTCCCTCTTCCACACTCAGAAAGACAATTAATAGCTTAGAAATTTTAAGGTATTACTAAACATCTTTTCAAATTCTATATTGATGTTAATAATACCTATTATCTGGTCTTCAATTTAACCAAATATAAAATCTATTGATTGCACATATTTGTCACCTGCACTAATGGGACTGAAGTACTACAGTTTCTAGTAAACAATGGTTTTCCTTTAGTGGCATGATGAATAGTTTCAAACTTACTTTAGTCACTAGACCCTCAAGGAATTCTTGTGGCTTTTATAGAGTTTTTTTGTTTTTTGTTTTTTGTTTTTTTTTTTTTGCTGGTGTGCTAGGTGTTTGTTTTGTGATGCTGGGTATCCAGTTCAGAACCTTGCACATACAAAGCAAACACTACCACTGAGTTATAACTCTATTCTTTTTAATTTTATTTGATACAGGGTCTTGCTAAGTTCCACAGCTTGCCTCGAATTTGTGATCCTCCTTCTCAGCCTACTGAGTAACTGAGATTACAGGCATGCACCACTGCACTTGGCTGTAGTGTTTTTAAGAAGGCACTTCTTTCCAGCAAACCCCAAGAGAAATCAGGCAGACTCTCACTATTAAGACTCCTTGGGAATTTCTGGAAGGTCTTAGCTGCAGGCCTTTCCTGATATTGTCCTTCCTGTTGCAATGCAAGAAGTAATGAACTTTCTGTAGGTAGAATATAACTTATGGGTGATTCTGTTTGCTGAACCCCAAACAAGTGTTCTGACAATCTTTGCACCAGACTTTGTAACTTTGTTAAATGGAAAAAAACAAAGGCACATAGAAGTCCATTGTTTTGGCTGAAATTACAGTGTTTCCAACAGTTGAAGAGTTTCTCTGATTAGAGTTCCAAATAATAGAAAGAGAATATAGAATGTCACATTCATATTTCTATAAAAAACAATAATTGAGTTTTTTGTTTTGTCCAAATAATGCTGGACCTATTCACACAGGCAATGCCCCATTAGTGAGAAATAGAGTTGAGTTTAATAAAGGTGGCTTCTAGAACCAAAGTTCCTGTATTCCAATCTGATAACAATAACATAATAACTATAACTACATTTTGTCTTTATTAATTGGAGGCTGGAAAGAATCCCAGTACAACCTGTGGAAGCAAAAATAGATAATACTAACCTGGTATTTACAGTATCAATATCTCCCTGAGCGATGAGGATGCAGCAGGAGCTTACTGCTACATCAACTTCTACCAAAAAGAAGTTGGATGACCTCACCCAAGTCACTTAATTTCTTCACATCTCCACCGCATCATCATATAAGCATCAAACCTTTTCTAAGTTTGTCATTATCTCTAACATCATATAACTGAGCTTGTTCTTTGCTAAATGTTAGTATTTTTACATGCTCCTGTATTTTTCTAAAGCAAAGTGAAGTGATTTTAGAACTGAACTCACCTTCAGATCCTAATAAATTATTTTCAATGTCAAAGACACTTTGGCCTCTGCACTTAATATCATAAATCAGTTGAAACAAATGGACTAAGGCTTCAAACACACATTTCTCCAAAGAAGATATACATAAAGCCATTAGGTATATGAAAAGATACTCAGTGCCACTAGTCATAGAAAAATGCAAATAAAAACTACAAAGAGACACCATTTCAAACTTGTCAGGAGAGATATTATCAAAAGGACAAAGATAACAAGTGTCACAGAGGATGGAGAAAAATTAGAACCCTGCAGGAATGCAAAATTGTGCCCCTACTATGGGAAATAGAATGGAAATTCCTCAAAAAATTAAAAGTAGAATCACCATATCATCAAGCAATCCCACCTCTGGGTATTTATCCTGAAAATTTGAAATCAATTTGAGGATCTCTAAGAAATATTTGCATTCCCAAGTTCAATGCAGCATAATTCACAATAACGAAGATATGGAAAAAGCCTGAATGTTCACTGACAAATAAATGATTAAAAAATAGAATATATATACATGAGTATAATGGAATAGTATTCAGACTTAAAACAGAGGAAATCTATAGTGCACATCAACATGTATGACATCATGCTAAGTGAAATAAGGAAATCACAAAAGGACAAATACTGCATGCTTCCACTTACATAACTTAAAAAGTCAAAGACAAAGAACCAAATAAGAGAATGAGGGAGGGAAAATGAGCTACTTACAAATGGGTGTAAAATTTGACTCAAGCAAGATGAATAGGCCCTAAAGATGTGCTATACAATATTATACCTATAGGCAGCAATATCATGCTACAGACTTAAACTTTGTTAAGTGGGCAGATCTCATATTAAGTGTTCTTATAACCATTTTTTTAAAATGAGTCCATATAATACAACACATTTAAAAATAGGAAGATGGTCTTCTTGTTAGCTGATTCTCAAATGCAAACAAAGTATTTCCAGATAAGGCAGCACACATTAGGATATTCTTTTGCCAACCCAACTGGTTTTCTCCAGAGGCCCATGCAGGCCTTAGATACAGGGCAGTAGACAACAGGTTGTTACCCTAGAGATACTGGTAACCAAATGCCTACTTCTTCCCTAAGACCCATGTGGAAAGCAGTGTGATGGGGATTTAGTGAAAACGTAGCAGACAACAGCCTTCTTATTTTATTAATCCATAATAAAAAAAACTATTCCTTATTAGAAGCTTTTAAAGTTCTAAGTGTAAAACATGCTTGAGATTCCATTAGCATTAATGGAATTAATTTGGTAAGAGAAAATATATATCTCATAGATATAAATGGATATAGATATAAATAGATATAGATACAGATATATGTCTCTATCCCCCACCACCACCTCACTTGTAGACACATTTAGTCTCTCAGGGTCAAGTACCTTCAGTCACAATCTCAACTTGTAATAAAAGACTTATTTCAATAGAGGTAAAAGAGCCCATTATAAGTTTCTCTCCACTAAACAGGTATAACATCTTAGAAAACTATAGAAATATATTCACCTTTTCAAAAAATTAATTGTTACTTTTTACAGCCACACATCAGCAACAACTTCCTTTCTGAACCAAAAGGCCAGAAGGAGGGCTCAAATAGTGAAATTATATGAAGTTGACTCTTAGTTTTAAAAGAGAAATGAATACATTTGCTAAGTAAGCAATTGGCTCTGATAAACAAATGTATAAAATATCTGCTTTGTGTGAGTCACAGTTCTGAGGCTCATCTTCATGAACACATGGACTTCATAAAGCCCAAGAAGCATATGATAGTCGATTTTCAAATATGTTTATAACTTTTTGTAATGAAAATGGTTTAATGACATCCAGATTCTAAAGTTACATGGCTAGAAAAATAAAGTTACATGGCAAGTGGATTATCAATCTGTAAAGTAGAGTTATGGATTAAATATGCAATATAGGTAGATAGATATGTGTCTTCCTATAAGCAAAGAAAAGAATATTGTAGCTTGGAGATAAGGATGACAATGAAAAGGGGATTCAATTTGGGGCCAGTATAAAATATCATGGATGTAACTAGTGAACCCTCCCCAAATAGATTCTTCTAAGTTATACTAACTCTTCCTGCTTTATTAAGAGAATTAGAAATTACAAGCAGGTCTAACTTTAAAAAATAGGTCACAAATGTCTAAAGGATTTCCTAATTTTAGATAAACAAATTTATAATAAGGAAGGAAAGGAGAAAAGAGGAAGGAGGAGGTTGGGAAATAAGAGGAGAAAAAATAATCTTTCCTAGGCTGCAATACAATAAGAACAATGCTGTAAGCACTGAGTTAGAGAAGGTAGAAGTGGAAGAAACATCCCAGTCTCCAACTGGAGATGTACATGACAAACCATGACCTAGTTGCATAACATTTCCAGAAAAATGTTCCATTTAGGCTTTCTGACATGAGCCTCATAATCTTCCTGGAATGCCAAGAACTCCGTGGAATGTTCCTTTGTAATCTGGTTGAACAACAGTGAGGAAAAAATTCACCAGTGAAACTGCAGATGCCAACTGTCATCCTAGCCTAGCCTAATCAAAGATGAACTCCCGGGGTTCTTTTGGGTTCTCCTAGGGAAGTGGCATTCCTATTCATTATTCATCTACTTTGAGTTCTCATGAAAAGCACTAACATCATCTGTCAAACGTTTGCCCCTAAAGGAAATGGACACACTTAAAATTAATACTGACAGAGGGAAATATCTGTATATTTTCTGGAAAGAAACAAAAAGGAAAATTTCAAGATAAACTCTGATTTGTCTTTAGAAAGTGTATTCATAGCGGTAATAATTAGTAAGCACTATTTATGCATCCCTGTGCCCACTCAAATAATTAACACTTGATTTTCTTATCATTGGTCTAAAGGTAAAATGTTTAAGTTATAAAGGATGAATATGTTCTAGAGACCTAATATACACACACTGACTATAGGTAATCATATTATATTGTATATAAGTTTGCTAAAGCTGCTAAGAGTAGATCCTAAATGCTCTCACCACATGAACACACATAAAGTAACTATATGAGGTGATGGATGTATTAGTTTAAACAGAATAATCTTTTCACAATGTATACATAGGTCAGAGCATCACATCAGATACCTTAAATACATACAATTTTATTTGTTAATTATACTTCAATAAAGATGGAAAAAGAAGAAAGATGATACATGGGGTGGTTATAACTTTTGCATTTAAAAAATTTACTAATGATAGCTTTTTCTAAAGAAAGACTTCTCTGTGTGCTTAAAATATTCAATTTACAAAAGCTAATATATATACTCAACTTTTCAGGAAGAGATTTACTATATGAACTGTATTGATGTATCACAAATTATATGCTGCTATTGGTGTGACTGTATATGCAAATTGCATCTGTCCAAGTCACTTTGCATAAAACTCTTAAAGTCACCTTCAGCTAGAAGTTGACTATGTAAATGGTCAGGAAACTCTCAGAGAAAAAACAAATTTGGGGTGATTTGAGAAGTGGTTTAAAATGTCACTTTTTATTACTGTCTTACTCGAAATTCATTGGCACATCGATTTTAGTAATAAATTAGCAGGGAAATGGCTGCCTGTTGTTTCTGCCACCTGTAAATCAACTATTCAGTTCTATTCAAATAGTAACAATAACCATTTTTTTCAGTGCTTTGCCAGGCTTTCAGCTAATAATGAATGTGTAACATAATACTCACAATAACCCTTGATATTTATAATATTATTACCAATGAGAAAACTGAGATAGAGATTTTATAATTTGCCCAAAGCATGCAGCAGTACAAAGTAATAACTGGGGTATGAACCCAAGTAGTTTACCTCCAGAACTCCCTTTTTAACAACACCATCCTTCACCTCCTGTCCACACAGTTTCCTGAACTTAATATTTAAACTCTTCAGTTTCTCCTTACTTGACCTTCTAGATTTATCTCCTACATTTTAAGACTTCTCCATATAGAACTCAGACTCTCATCAAATTAAGACCGGCCATGTTGCCAAATGTATTGAACTTTCCTTTACAACTTTACTAATAGTATTTATTCAATGTTAAATTCCATCACTTTTAGAAAGCAGAGAAGAAATAGACACCATTTTAAGACATGTAAAGGTATATAATTGTAAAGGCTAACATTGATTGACTAATTGTTATATTCCAAGAACTGTGTTCATTAATTTTCAAAAATACACGATGAATGCAATTATGTATAATATATATACTATTATACTACATCATGTATAACATAAATTGCATATATTATTTTATATATATTTATTATGTTATATTATTTACATGTAATAATATTGTATATGTATATATCTTATATAATAAAATAATATAATTATATATAATATTTCATATATATTATTTATATATATATATATATATATATATATATATGTATATGAAAAACAAAACCTTCATGTGAAATGAAGAAAACATGTCTCAGGAGATTAAGTATCTTGTCCAAAACAGCCCAATAATAAGTGACATAGTCACATCAAGTCTGTCTGATCCAAGCAGTAAGTTTTAACTATACTTTCGAAGCTGCATCTATTTAAGAACTCTAAATTGCATTATAATTATTTCAGAGCAAGCTTAAGATTCCCTATTAGGCTATATATGCTTGAGACAAAGGCTCGATTTTGCTTTTCTGAATTCCCCACAGGATACAGGATACCTACTTTGCTTTCACAAATATTGAGTACAATGTTTGCCAAACTTAAGTAAACGAAGGCAAAGAATTTCAAAGTAAAATGTCAATTGTGTGACTTCCTGGGTATACACGCTCTGAGAGGAGCCCATCTCCCAGTCCATACCACTCCACTCCAAGCACCACCTCTGTTAAAGTGTGGGTTATTTTTGCCCATGGGTAGGTTAACACGGAAGCAAACAATATCAGAAATAGCCAGTATGTGGTGAGCTCTCTTCTGTATAGTTTTGCCAGAAATAACCCAAGGTGGAAACTGCTCACAATCCCTCACCTTGTGATGAGTGCTGTGGAAAGGGTTGTGGTTTGTGGAACATACTGAAACCAACCATTATAAAGCTCCCAGAGACTGTAAAATTGGTAAAAATTTAAAAAGGAAAATGATTCCTGTGACAGGTCTTGTATTCCCAGTTAACATTATCAGTAGCCAGAGTCTGAGAAATATGTATGTAAATTAAAGAAAGTTCTTTAAACATTCCAGAGCCAGAAGATATTAATAAATCTGATTTTGGTTCTAAAAATGGGCAAAGACTCAAGTCAGCAAAATTTGAGACCACTGCTAATTTTATCTGACCCATTTGGTTATATGCTGCTGCTTGTGATAGCATCGTTGTCTGTGGTACCATAAAGACCTAGCATAGTGTATAGAAAGAACACAATTCAAAGTCAAGATGCAAAGTCAAGAGACATCAGTTCAAGGTCATGTCAGAGTCTGTCATGTAAAAGCATAGTAAGCTTTAAGAAGTTTTCTGGTTCCTGGGATCCTCATTTCCATATGAAAAGCAGGGATAACCTGACCTATTGATTTTGTGTTATTAATACAAAATCCGACATGAAATACTTTGCAAAAAGTAATGTCTATAACCTAAAATGTATTAATCATCGGTAGAAAAATCACAGTCAACATAAAAAATGTTTTTAAAAAAACTTATTATTATAAAAGAGAACAGGGTTTTTTTCTCTTCATTACTCCTTTATTTTTTACCCCCATTCACTTATTCAGCAAATATGTACTTAGTGTCTAATCTATGCCAGACACTACTGGGAATATGGTGGCAAATAAGTCTAATGACGAGGCTGAGGAGAGGATGGAGACAATCAATAAGCATGCAAATAAATAAATTAATAATTTTGGAAGATGAGAAGTGCTGTAAAGATAATGAGTACTAAAGAACTTCTAAAATAACACATGGACAGCAATCTGAATAATCATAAGGGCTTCTTGCACAGAAAAAAAAGGGTATTTCAAAAAGATAGAGTAGCAACTGCATATCTCTAAAACCAAATTGATTTTGGCATGGCTACAGATCAGAAATAAGGACCTTCTGTTAGCAGTAAGGTGAATGAAGATGAGAGTATTTTAAGTTAGGGTAGACAGGTGGTACACATAGAAAGGACCTCAGGACAAATAAATTTAGACTTATTCTAAATGGAATAATAAATAATTTTAAGGACAGTGAATTTGTATGATATGCATGGTCAGGATCTTTGCTAAGACAAAGAGGCAAAGCCTTTTTTAGTGTTTTAACATTGATTTTGTTGTTTTTGTGAGGGGTAGGTGATATTTATATTTAAAAAGAGGCTAACATCTCAAACTCAACATGTCCAAAATTAAAAATATTCTCCAACCCTGCTCCTCTGACTGTCTTCCCTCTTGCAGATATGGTCAGTACGTGCTCCTAGCTTTCAGAATAGATGAAGGCATTCTTGATGTGTCCAAGTCATCAGTGAAATCCAAGGGTCTTTCTCATCTTGATTGCTAGTACCCTGACCTAAGTCATACCCATCCCCTGCTCAGATGATTAGAATGATCCCCAAACTGCTCTCCTGCTTTCAACCATCTCTTTTCAGTCTATTTTCAACACAGCTGTCAGAGGGAGCCTGTTACAGGGAAAATCAGATGACGTTATTTTTCTGCCCAAAATCCCTCATTGTGCTCCCATCTCCAAGTCAGAATCAGAGTCTTCACAATATCCCCTGGAGGCCTGATATCACTATCAAGACAAAGACCCATATATGCATGTCAGTTTGCATATGTGTGTGTTTGTGTGTGTGTGTGTGTGTGTGTGTGTGTGTGTACACACATAGGTCCATCATTTCATTCCAGTCCACATTCTTCGAGTTTCCTCCACCCCCACTAACTCTGCTATAGCCACACCTGTCTTCTTGAGGTGATTTGAGCACTCAACTACTGTTACCTCAGGCCTTTCCTATTCCTGGTTAATCTGTATAAAACACATTCTCTAGCTCTCCTAAAGACTTCATCTCTTGTCTCTTTTAAGCTTTTGTGGATATTCCATCTTCAATGAGGTCATCCTTGGTTACCCTCTCTCACCATTACCCCCAACACTCTCTCAAGTTTCTGCTTTACGTTTTCCGAAGAACTTATGCCCACATACCATAATGTCTATTTTAATTACTTATCTGTCCCATTATTAAATTCTCCAAACTAGAATGTAAGCTCATAGGACAAGGTTGTCTGTTAATTCATTACTGTATTCCAAGTGTCACATAAAAGGAGCTTAGTAAATATTTATGACATAAATGAAGAATCTAACATTCACAAGCTTTCTCCTAAGGACAATGTCGCTGAATATGGAAATAGCCCAGCTTATTTCTTAGCACCACATGTAAGAAACGAACTCAATGCTTCATACATGCTAAATGTGGTTTGAGGGGAGGGTAGTAGGCAGAAAAGATGGGAGGAAAATTAGAGAGAAATGAAAGTATCTTGAGAGAAAAGACACTGGTGGATGCTCATCGATGACAGCTTTGGCAGGAAAATACAGAATAGTCTACAACATCTGGACTTCATGTATGTTCCTAATCCATACAATTGGTTTTTATTGGCTTTACTTTCCTGGTAAGGTACTGTATAAAAATTACTTTGTAATACAGGTAACAATGATAATATTCATGATCTTGATGATAATGTCTAGAACTCACTGAAAACTATTACAGTTGCTACTAATATCTGATTACCTCAAACCCAGCTTAAAAACACTTTATTGTATTCATAGTTTCTATGATTAGGAACTCAAATGATATAATGGGAATAGTTCATCTGAACTCTATGACTCTGGGTCTTCAGTTGGGAAGAAGTGACTGCTGGGAACTAAAGTCATTCAGAGGTCTCTTCACTAACACAACAGCAGTCAGATCAAGCTTTTGGCTGGAACCACAGCTGGAGTTATTGGCCAGGCCTCCATGTGGACATCTCTGTGTGTCTGAGTTTCCTCAGAATAATTAGGTTACTTTTATGGAAGCTCAGGGCTCTAAAACCAAGCGTCGTCCCAGGATAGAAGTCAGAAGTGGCAGTGCTTTTTATGACCTAGTGTTAGAGGTCGCTTATCATTTTCATCATACTCAAGACTCAAAATAGACACAAGTCACCAAGAAGAAATGAAATCTACCTTTTGATTTCAGGTCAGTTGGTCACCTTGGAAAAGATCATAATGGATGGGAAATATTGTTGCAGTCATATTTAATAATTATAATCTCACAGAAATAATGATAATCACCTTAAACAAATCCTAATTCAGTTCCCACAGTATCCCTATATGATAGTATTATCTCACATTCAAACTTAAGGAAAACGAACTACAGAAAGGTTAAATAATTTGCTCAAAATCACACTATTGATATTTGTCATTGCCGAGAGCCAAGCAATGTATAACTGACTCTAGGGTTCATGCTTTTCCTACTAAATCTTTCCCGGGGCCAGAGAAGGCAATAAAGAATAAGTTCAATAAACAATATGATGTGGGAATTGAAGAAATGACCCAGAAATCAGTGGGCCTCAAAAGGGAAATGGGTTGGGGAAAAAAATTCAGTACAGGTAGGGCAGTATGATGTATCTGTCAATGTTCAATTATCATCAGTGATTTGATGCTTTATTTGAGGAGATATGGAGATCTCAGACAATATCCCACATCTAGTTCCTCTGAGCAAATATTCAAAATGTTAATAAAATGTGCGTGCCATCAAATTCTACACTATACATTTTATTCCATTGTATTTTTAAATGTGTTGTGTATATGTGGTACTGGAGACTAAACCCAGGGACACTCTACAACTGAGCTATACCCCTAGCCCCTTTAAAAAAAAAATTTAGATATTGATGGACCTTTATTTTATTTATTTACATGTGATGCTAAGAATCGAACCCAGCGCCTCACACATGCTAAGCAAGAGCTCTACCACAAGTCACAAACCACAAGCCACAGTGCCAACCCCCACCCTCAACCCCTTTTGAAATTTTATTTTTGACCCAGGTTTCAACTACGTTGCTGAGGCTAACCTCAAAATTGTAATCCTCTGGCCTCAGCCTCCCAAGTCACTGGAATTATAGGTGTGTGCCACTGTGCTCAGCTTATATTGTAAATGTTTTAGAAGAAGAAATTTACTCATTTGTATATTTCCAATATTTTGTTTCTTAAATGAATGTTCAGTGGATGTAGCTCAAAACCAGACTTGGCTTATTTTTATCCTAATCACTTGTGCAAAACAGCCACTATTTATTCATTCAATGAAAGGGAATAGTGTGATAGTTTCAAATTACCTGGTATTATATTCATTGTCTTTTTGATAATGCATTCCTAGGAAAAAATTCACAAATCTCACTCTGTGTTGAAGAGTTCACCTTAAATTACTCTCTCTTTATAGAACATGGAAAACTCAACTATTTGATATAAAGTTTGATAAAGACCCTCTCTCCATGCCAACATCTCCTGATCTCCAGGATGCAGCATCCTCACTCATTAGATCATTATGCTGAATACTTCAAGGGCTTCCCACTGTTCTCGTGTGGAAGACCAGAATTATTGCCATGGCCCACAGTTCTACAGGTTCTTCATGCTTCATGTCTTTCGATCTCATTTTGGGTCCTGGCCATCCTTGACTTCCTTGACCTCTCAAGGAGACCAAGCCTTCCATCTCCTCATTACATACTAATATAGTAAGATCTTTTTAGTCCTTTCCTTCAAAGTCTGAGTTGGGACCCCTACATTTGTTAATTTGATTCTTTGGTTAATTTTTACCTCCCTGCTGTGCTGTAAGCTTCTTGAAGTCACAGATTATGTGCATATTTTCTCTCTAATTCTCAGAGATAAGTCCATTGTAGATAGTCATAATTATTTATTAAATAAATAAATGGATTGATAAATGTTAAAATGAATATTTTTTTAAAAAAAACACAATTCAAGTTTCTGAGGCTCTCTATCACCTGTCACAGAATACTTACTATTGTCTTCCCATATCCAGAGCTTTCTAATCTTATCATTATCCCCAAGGTTCACAATCCCATGACAAGCCAAAATAATATTTAAAATTTAACAAATCACTTGTGATTTTTCAGCTCTTAAGGAGCTTCATGTCATGACTACATTTTTTCATTTGATCCTTAAAACTTCCCAAGATTTGTTATTGGTTTTATTACTAAAAAAGAATCTTTAGCTCAAAATGATACAAAATTAAGGCTAGAATTCTGAACACACCAAAGATCCTGGCAGATCTGACTAGGGAAGGTGAGGAACTGGGAATTGGGTCCACTTTTGAAGGCACATTGAGAAATTTATCTAACAATAGAGGCACCACCCCAACCCCCAAGGAAAAAATAAACATATTTAACATATTTATAGGATTACTGAGATATACTTGGTCACATATCAACCTGATTGAAAGTATATCTGATAGGGAAGTGTAAAAATGGAAAAGTCAATTGGTCCAATTCCATGGAAATTACTTAGTAACCCTCACCAATTTCTCCTTTATGTGACTGTTTTGTAATTATTCTTCATATTGTACAGCATCAAGTGAAAACAGACTTGTCTATTCTCTAGTTATCTATACAATGCAATTTAGTACTTCATTATTCAATCTGCTCTCAGTGTTTCCTGTGTGTACCTGTAGGTGACAACTATGCCATAGTTCAAGTCAGTGCCCCACACTGGATTTTTTTTCTAAGTATAAACTCTTTTATTTTTATTTGTTGTTTTTAAGTATACATAACAGTAGGGTGTATTCTGACATATTATACATACAAGGAGCATAACTTCCCATTCTTGTGGTTGAACCTGATTGGAGTTACACTGGTCATGTATTCATAGATAAACATAGGAAAGGTATGTCTGAGTCATTCTACTGCTTTCCTAGTCTCATCTATCTCCCTTCCCTTCATTCTCTTTTTTTTCTAATCCAAGGAACTTCTATAAGTCCATACCCTCCATACCCTCCATACCCTCCATTGTTATGGGTTAGTATCCACATATCAGAGAGAATATTAGGCCTTTCAGTTTTGGGGAATTGGCTTATTTCACTTAGAATGATAGTCTCTAAATCCATCTACTTACCAGCAAATGGCATAATTTTATTCTTCTGTATGACTGAGTAATATTCCATTGTGTAAATATAGCACATTTTCTTTATCCATTCATCTGTTGCAGGCACCTAGGTTGGTTCCATAGCTTGGCTATTGTGACTTGAGCTGCTATGAATAATGATGTGGCTGTGTCACTATAGTATGCTGAATTTAAGTTCTTTAGGTATATGCCAAGGAGTGGGAAATCTGTGTCAAATGGTGGTTCCATTTGAAGTTTTCCAAAGAATCTCCATACTGCTTTCCAGAGTGATTGTACCAATTTGCAGTCCCACTAGCAATGAATGAGTGTCCCTTGTCCCCCACATCCTTGCCAAAATTTATTGTTATTTGTATTCTTGATAATTGCCCTTTTGACTGGAGTGAGATGAAATCTCAGTGTAGTTTTAATTTTCATTTCTCTAATTGATAGAGATGTTGAACATTTTTCATATATGTTTTGACCATTTGTATTATTCTGTGAAGTGCCTGTTCAAATGTCTTATAGATCATTTGACACAAGCACCTCTTTTTGCAAAAGCTGTTGGGCATCTGCCAATCCCAAAAGAGATTGCTGAGAAATTAGGCAGAGATTTTGTGAGAAAGAAATTGGAGTTCATCAAGGTAAAGAAGCCCTAGAGACACTTCATGTTGTGGTTTGAGTAACCCAAAGGAGTTACATACCATAAATAGATCTTCTCCAAGACAGAAGTGCCCCTTCAACTCATTGCAGTCCTTGAATTTGGGTTATAGTAACCCAGGATCCCTAACTTCCAACTGGAAGCAAAATTAAATCCTCCCTGGAAGAAGACCATTGTAGACTCACTTAACCCTTGACTTTTTTCAAATAAAAGAGCAATTTAATGAAAAACAACACAGGCAGATGAAGGGATAAGATAAATAGTTAGAAAAGTAATATTTTTAAAAGACAATATAAACAAAACCACATGAAATCCTGATAATAAAGTTATCAGACACAGACCATTTTTAATATATACAAAAAGGTAACAGGCATGATTGAAAATCTTGACAAAGAACTGGAACTGTGGAAAAAAAGGAATCAAGTGGAAAATACACCAATCAAGATTAGAAGGAAGAGGATAATTTCAACAGAACAATAAATCCAGATGAAGAGTTAGTGAACTAGAACTCAGGCCATAAGGAAATCTCGAAACAAGATACAAAGAAACAAATGTCTTTATAAAATGAAATTTTAAAATGTAATTGCTATAGATTATTGTAGAATAGAATAAAACAATCTAATTGCACTGCAAATGTATGAAACAATCTCACTGAAGAGGACAGAGAAAAAATGATATAAGAAACTTTGCAATTGAATGGGGTATAAGACTAAAAGCAAAAGAAACTGTACATAAGCATTGTACTCTAGTTGGTAAAATTGTGTCCCACTGAATTTGTTATTCATGCAAAATGGAAGTGAAAAAGATAGTAAATGAATATAGAGAGTGGAAGCAGGTTTGCTACCATTGGAGAGGGAGTTCACAGATAAGCAAGAGAAGGAGACTAGAATAATCCATGCGGTCATGAATTACGAGTTGGAGAAATCAGTATGAACTCATGCTGAATTTAATATAGATACAAATGGTTATGTATAATATTTATAAGTACATATGTATATAATTATAATGCCTAGAAAGATGTGTGTGTGTGTGTGTGTGTGTGTGTGTGTGTGTACACTGCATTATATGTTCTTCAGCTGAGATGGCCTAGAAGCAGTATTACCCTAGTAGCAATGAATACATCGAGCATCCAGTTAACCATTGCTAATACAATTATCCAATAACAGAAAAAAGGAATCCTTGGTACAATGGTTGATCTTAGATGTTACATAGAAAGTTTTACTGGAAGACTTTGTTGGACCATAAAATCATGAAATGTCCCCCACAACAACAACCATTATGGCAAAACTCACAAAGATGATGATAGGTCATAGGAACAAAGGAGCCAACAGAAAGAGCTATCAAAAGCTGAAATAACTTGAGTAACAAAATAGTATAAAAGCATATACAACACACATTATTGAATAAAGAAATAATTGGGGCTGATGAGATAGCTCCATGGTAGAGCACTTGTCTACCATATGGAAGACCCTGTATCCTATATGGATGAGGAGAACAAAGGAGGAAAGGAAAGAAGGAAGAAAGGAAGAAATCTCCTATGTAAAAGAATTCCAAATAATTTATTGAACAATCTGCCCTTGGAGAAGAGCATAAATCATCACACCTTAAGGATGGGCTACACATAGAGACTTCTTCTCAATGAAGAAAGAGAAAAAGAGCATGATGCTGGAGATACCTCACAAGAACTATCTCAGCCAAATGGTCAAGACTGACATCAAAAGTGATAGCATAATGGGCTGGGGCTGGGGTTCAATGGCAGAGTGCCTGCCTAGCACATGTGAGGCACTGGGTTCCATCCTCAGCACCACCTATAAATAAAATAAAGGTATTGTGTTTATCTACAGCCAAAAATACATATATTTTAAAAAGTGATGCCATAGTTATGCTGATTATGGGAGTGATGAAAATGGCACTTTCCTTCTGTTGTCTTCCTACCAGCAGTTCATCATCCCAGTGTAACTATGAAAAAATATCAGCTGAGAAGAGCCTAAGCAGAAGACAATGCAATGCACTCTGGTTTCCTGAATGGGATCCCAGAACAGAAAAAGAATAGGTAAAAACTGAAGAAATGAGAAAATTATGAACTTTAATTAACAATAACTTATGAATACTGGTTCATAATAAATGCTAAATATATAAAATAATGATAATGGCCAGTAGGATATATACAATTAAAATTCATGTCAACAAAAACATATTAGTTAGGAATTTTGCAAATGTATTATCCGGGGAGAAACAGTATATCATTTTCTAGGGTTTGTTATTTTTTTCAATAATAATAATAATAATAAAATTTGTATTGTGGTAAAATGCTTATCATTTTCTACAAAAGCCACCTGCTAAGAATTGTATCTTTTTTGTGGGACAAGATTAATTAGAATGTCAGTTTATGGTACCAGATAAGTAGGGGTTTCCTGAGCTAACAGAAGTCCAAGCAATATGTCTCGCCTTAATATCTCTTTATGCTTACAATAGCAAGCTTCTAAAACATAAGACACATTACAGAAACAGCCTTCCATTTATAAAAAAAAGAACCCTCTTTAGGTTGTCAGCTCTACTTCTGAATTTACAAATTTTAACTTACAACTTTTAGAGAAAATAGACGAAGTAGGTAATGCACTGTTCCTCTGAAGAGCGAAAGGGAAGTCTTCAATTCTCAACTACAACATGGCTCCCATCATATCATAGACAGGGCACCAGTTAAATGAAGCATGACACTGAAATGAGATTCTTTTCACGTTTCATAGAACACAGGGATTTGTGGGGTTTCCCCTTGGGGGGGTAACAATTGAATGTAATATTTCAATCATACTTGAAAGAACATGAGTTAATATTTCATAGCTATTTAATCCACTCATTCAGAAATGGTAATGCAAATGTTCAAATATTTATGCTTTGTAGGCAAAACATGGCACCCTGAATTATTGCATTGTGCTCTCTTCTGCCACTAACTTAGGATTCATTTCAGATCAGGTAACCAGAAAATCACTGTATTCAATAGGGGAGCGATAGCAATAAAGTCTTTATGCTTACAATCCTTTCATTTTTATTCATACACAAGTCCTATTTGCCTCTCTGAATAAAATTAAAATATCCACCAAAGTCAGTGGCTAAAGGATTAGTGTACAAATATTGTGCCTTTAAATGATCTGATGTAATCTCTAGTCTACATTATATGTAAAATTCAAAGGCTCTTGTGAAAAGAGTGATTCTATTATAATATGCTGCTATTCCCCAACATGATGAGTGCCTCCAACATAAACTTTCCACATTAACCATAAAAGCCATGTGTCAGGTTTTCAACCTTGTCCTCTAATACTCCAAAAAGTGTTTTGAAAGCATGAGTAAGGTCAGAGAGGAATTGTATTACTTAGAATGCTTTTTACTCATTTAGTGTCCCTCTTTCTAGTATCAACATATTCCAGGCTGTCAAAGCAGAAAAATAGATCCCAAGAAAGCTCAAGACCCATCAGAGTAAACTTCAGAGTGAGGATTTCAGGTATGGTACCTTTTAGAATAGGGGACTCTTGCCCTATTTGACAATGCAGGAGTTTTGAAGTATGGAGGATAAGATATAGGAAGAAAAGCGCACCACTTCCCACTCCAATCCTAGTACCTCAGTCCTATCTATTCTCTTCAGAGATACATCTCCATTTTGTTGTTTTAAATCTCCTCACTAGACTAAACAGTCTAGGAATATTGAAAGGCATTTTGAAACCACCTATTGCTAGCAAGTGTCCCCAGGTATGAAGCACTGAGCAGGAACATTACCTCCCTGACACACTCCCATAATGCATAATTCCCAATCTAATCATAAGAAAAATATCAATTCAAACTGAAAAGCATTAGAAAAAGTAGCTGACAAGTGATCTTTAAAAATTTCAGAGTCCTAAAAGACAAAGAGAGATGGAGAGAATGTAAGGATTGAAGGAGACCATGGATACGTGATGACTAAATGCACGCTGGGAAAATGAACCAGATCCTCCAGCAGAAAAAGGACATTCCTGGAAAAATTGAAGAAATTCAAACAAATTTTGTACTTTAGCTAGAAATAATATAGTTTGGTAAACTTCTTAGTTTTGGCTACTGCTCTATTATTATGTCAAATGTCAAAAGAAGAGGAGTATAGATAAAAGGTATACAGGGACTCTGCTACTTTAAATTTTTTTTTCATTTTTAGTTATACATGATAGTAAAGTATATTTTGGCATAATATACATACATAAAATATAACTTATTCTATTAGGTGTCCATTCTTGTGGTCATACATGATGTAGAGTTATCCTGGTCATGCATACAAATACAAGACTAGGAAAGTTATAATCAATGAATTCTACTGTCCTTCCTATTCCCCTCCCCCTCTTCCCTTCATTACCCTTTGTCTAGTCTGATCTTTTTTAACTCTTCTGTTAGATTTACATTATCTCAAATTTTAAAAATTACTAGAAGTACAAAGCAAAAAAAAAAAAAACCCAAAAACATCACTTTGTGATGAAGAAAAGAGAGAAAGAAAAAGGAAGGAAAAAAGAGATGATTCTAATTTCAAGAGATATTGAGAGGTTTAAAAATGCTAATTTTTCCATAAATTGAGATACTCATTTAAGAACTTTCTGACACAAACAGAAATTAGCATAACATGGTGATTAATAAAGATTCAGACATATCTGGATTTGAAACCTGAGTTTCCCACTTAATACCTGTGGGTCTAGGGTTAATCTCTCTGAACCTTGATTTTCTGGTATAAAATAGGGATGCTAGTAGTACCAACTTCATAGAGGTGTTCTGAAAACTCTGTGAGGTAATCCATGTTAAGATTTTAGCATGTGAATAAATAGAAACAATTAGTATTATCCCAGAAACCGGCACTATGCAATTCTGCTCATTTCCAATGTCCATGCCTCTCCTTTCACTTGTAGGGATTAATAATCCTCCACTGCAGTTAGTTTTATCAAAATCCCATCCATCCTTCAAGTGCCAATAGATGTTCCCCGCCTCCATAAACCTGTTATGTTCTCTAACTCCCAGTTTTGCATATGGTTTATGTATTGCATACACTGTCATTTGCTATTATGAATTTATATGGAGTGATCATTTTTCATCAATTGGATTAAAAGATCTTTGATGATATAAAAATATATGTTTCATATGTTTTCCTTAATGCAGAGTATATAATGGGCATTCAAATAGTCTTGATATTTTATGATTACAGTGTTTTTGTTTCTGGGGAAATCTGGTGATAACATAGATTTAGTCATTAGAAATTTATATACTTGTCAAAACAGGACTTACAGAGGTAAATATATAATTAAAACCCTTTAAAGAAGAAATAAGTCTTTCAGAATCCTCTTTACTCTAAATACAAACTAAATCAGATTTTTTTACCACTATGTCTGGGGCCTATGTCATATGTTTTTGTCTAACAAAGAAGAAAGCCTATCAGAGACTTCTATAGACATATCCCTTTGGCTGAAATCTATTCTCTCAGGAAACTTACCCAAAATTCATAATAAATTTTAACAAAGATACCAAGCCTATGCACAACACCAGGAAGAACACATCATTTAACAATTCCCTTACATAGCATTATGGTTTCCTAAGTACTTTTAAGTGCATTGTTTCAATTGATTCTCATAAATACTCTGAGATGCTATCTGGAAAGTATAATTATTCCCAGTTTGCAGATGAGACAACCGAGGTCCAGACTTGCCAAAAATCATATAACTAGTAAACTGCAATTTAGGACTCTTTTCTCACTCAATAATCATTTAATGTGTGTCTCCCATGGACTTCCTTGTGTGCTTTCTCAGCCCCAGAGGCCTGTTCCTATCACAGAAATGAGCTTATTATGAGGGATTGCACTAATCTACCTACTTTTTTGTCTCCTCTCCTGGACTATGAGCTTCTTATAGCTAGCATTTGTTTTGCCCTAGTTATATTCCTAGTACATAGCACCAAGTACATACTCAATAAACATTTGTGGAATAGAAGAATAGAATAGCTCCAAAAATGATGCTGGAAGATGTTCCAAAAGAGCTTAAATAAATTGTTTTGTATAAATGCTAATTATATTATTCCTTTTCCAGATCTTAGTATCTTATAGCCCAATTCTTCACAACAGAGAGCATGGCTGTGGAAGAGACAACAATGCATTCTTAGGGAAGAAGCAAGATCAACCCTTAGGCTGAGCCAATAAGACCCAGTGATCACAGAGGAGCATGATATGAAGCCTAACCGTTTCCAGGTAAAGCAGTTTACATGGACAAGTTTCAATTCTGACTCTTTCACACTTCCCAGGCAACTCTTGTTTCCCCCAAAGAAAAGTGTAGAAGTGACAGACTTTGACTTAAAGTTACCAAACTAAAAGGAACTAATTCTCCTAAATGAAAATAAGAAGAGCTCATGAACTCTCGGGGTAATGGAGTACTGAATGAAATCCTACGGGACCCTGAGAAGTCGGTCACTGGAAATCATCATGAAGACAATACACACTTATCTGAAATATTTTTCCCCTGAATCTTTTTCAACTATAGCATCCAGTGACCTACTTCTCTTGTTATCCCACATTCAGAAATTAACTCTTCGATGTTTGCTCCTGCCTCCTTCATTGCAAAGATATATCTTTTTCAATTCACAGCCATCTGGTTGCAAAAACCCCAACTTCAGAATCAGAACCATGAAATGTTTGCAGAACTTGTGGTTTTTCAGAAAGTTGGCAGAGGGTTTGTTCTCCACATGATGGCATCAATTTCCCCAAGAGGGAAAAGTGCCAGTTGCTAGTAACAGTATCTGATACTAAGCTGTTGGAATTGTTCCAGGAGGCTGTGTGGTGTCTGAAAAGAGTACCAAATAGCAACTGGAAGATACAGGACTGGCCTTGACTCTCTCACAGTCCTCAATGTGACCTTGGGTAAGTCACTCAGCTTCTCTGTTGCTGTGTTGCTTTATCTTCTCTAAAGTGAGCATAGGGCTTCTGAATCCTATGTGCTAAGCTCTGTTTTGTGACTGACAATTTGTACCTAGGTGACAGGTGGGTAGAAGGTATGATTAGAAATCTAGACAACCAAAACCTTTTTTCTTCCAGACAAATTGCCAGTGTGGATTAGTTGTATTCCTATCCCCCCCACCCCACCCCCCCAAAAAAACTGGAAATCAAGTGTATAACAACAGGCTTAGAGGAGATAATCTGGGCCAAATAGAGGGAAAATATGTATTAATTAAAATCAAAGGCTACCCTAAAAGGATGAGGAATAGAAGACACCATTTATAATCACTGAAAATATAAAAGTCACAAAGAAAAATGATGCAAAGTCACTATATTTAACCTGCTTTAAATAACAGTAACCAACAGATAAGTTCACTGTTTCGACCATCTGCATCTGATGAGTGTAAGTTTAAATCCTGGCACCATCTGTTCAAATGGAATTTAATACTCTATCAATATGCCAAATAACAATATGATAGCAAGGACAGTAGCTTCATGGCTCATGATCTAAACAGTGACCATTCTTCAATGGGATGAGAAACCAGAGTGGAGTCAACTTGTTCGGAAATTATTTTTGAGCTTGATATTCATCCTGTTAAGACCAAAGAGAGGCATGTTATTGACAAAGCCATAAGCAAAGAGACTTTCAGAACAGGGAAACCATTCTGGCTAGGGGAGCCCAGAATGCCCAAGAACCTAGGACCCAGAGAAGAATAATGAAGGAAATCAAGCAGAGGTTTCATATTTCTCTCCATCCTGGGATAATCACTGGTGTCTGACTACTGGCATGTATTAGTCAGAGGGTAATTTTCAGATAGGGAGAAGGCAAGCCATTAAAACATAGTCCACTGCTGACGTAGCCACTGTCAATATGATGAATACATAAATTTTGAGATTTTTCTCAAAATCACCTTACTGAGTACAAAAGATTGAGCAACTTCCCCAGGTCATCATCCAGTTGGTAGCAGAAAAAAAAATCTCCTTCTTTCCAGACCAATACATATCCCACCATGCCTCCCCAGAGTGCTAGTGCTAAATGCACTTGCAAAAATCTTCACCTCTTTGTGACACTAGGCCATGCATTCTTCAAGTCACTCACTCTAATGCCTTTTCTAAACAGCTTACTTTACTAACCTAAAAGCAAGTTTCTCTTAAGATGTCACTTTCATAGTCTTTAGCCAATGTCACAAAATAGAAGTTAGGTTTATTTTATATCTCTACATTACTATGAAAATCTACATCCATGATTTTTTAGGTAAGTGTAATTAATAACATCATCTTTTATTGTCATTTTTTTCTAGACATGCCAGATTACTCACCAATTCCACAAAACTCTAAGGAACCATCCTTTCAAGTTTCCCCATTCCACATCCCCACTTGCCAAATCAATAGCTATTCGTCTTCTCCAGAGCTTTTCCTGATGTTGCCCAATAGCCAGAATTGATTTTACCTTCTGCATTTTAATTGTGCTCTCAACTATAACTCTTACTAGTTATTTCATAATTATTTTTATATGGGACTTGTGTCTATGTGGGCAGTGACAGGGTTTCATGTATCCTCAGCATCTGATAGTACCTAGCACAGTACTACGTATTAGATCCTAAGAAGATCATGATAAGTGTTTTGCTGCTTAATAATGTCAATGCTTTAATAGAATCATTAGAATTTTTCTAATTCTAGACTCCAAATATTCACAATGACTCTTTAGTATAAAAATTATCATCGTAAGTATGGGACCAATACTGCTAAAACATGCAGTGTGAAGATATTTCATAGAACACAGTAGGAATGAAGACTTTCATGCTCTTAAGTTTTTTAAACTCCTATGGTAGACTTCATGCCCTTTAAAATAAGAGCTGGATATTAAAATTCTTTCATTGAGAATGTGGCTTATTCCCAGAGGCATGCATTTTCAATAGTGAATCTCAAAAGACATAACTAAAGTTTGATAGGGAATAGGTAACATTATAATTTTTAATCAAAAGACTTTTAAAACCTTTCATTTCCATAATAGCAATAATAATAATGAAAGCTAACATTTATTGAGGGCTTATCATAAGCAAGGATCATCACTAAACATTTCCTGATGATTCTTTCATTTAACCCTCTTAGCAACTACAAAAAGTAGGTATTGTCATCATTCTCACTTTATAAGTAAAAAAACAGTCATCAACAGTTTGGGTAATTTGTGTGCACAAGGACAAATAAGCAATATGTGGCAGAGTGAGGATCTGAACCCAGTCAAGCAGACTCCAGTCCCTGCTCCAGTTAAATTAAAACCATGGAGGCAAAGAGCTGAACAATTTCACTGAAGCTCTCTGGGTTCAGTAGGCTACAGAGTGCTTCAGCTTCAATTAGCTTATGGACCAGGCAGCCTCACCTTTGGGAGAGGCACATAGAACTTCCCAAGAGAAGGGAAGCCTGATACTTCATTGCAAATCAATCAGGAATAAAGGATTAAGAGGTTGAAATCACTGAATCAGACCATACTTTGTGCACAAAAACAAGATTATCACCCATGCAAAATGATTCTTCCCTAAAAGCATAAGCTGAGGACATTTTATTCCATCAACTGGGTGTGCTTATATATTTTCACGGGGTAGAAACTGAGCTCCACTTTAGTGAGCCTAGTGTGTACATTTCCTGGCAATCATTTATTTATTGCTGATCAGGAGGCTTTTAGCTTTCATTTGGAAGAGATAGAGTTAGAGATGTATTTCTGTTTTTATCAGGAAAGAGAGGAAAGGGCTGGGATCCCTCTAGAGAGACATTGGTTTCTGCATCATCTCAGCAACTTTTATCTGCAGGAAAGGGAGGGATTATGACATGAATGATGCACACAACTTCTTTGTACTGTGCTCTGTATTTTACTAGACATTTTGCTATAAACATCATCTTATTTAACACATTACAACAACATAGCAAGGTGAGTGGATTTGTTCCCACTTTTTGCAAGAAAACCCAATACTCATTCTAGTACCTTGTCCTCCTACCTGGTAAGTAGCATAACTAGGGGTGAATTCTAGCCTTCTGACTTCAAGTCCAGGACCTTCCACTAAACTTCTGTAGAGTTAGTTATCTCACTAATTCAATGCCTCTAATGGTACCTAAATAACTTGTTACCCAGGATAGGAAAGATATGGTTGGTAAACATAATGTGGTTTGAGCAAGCCTGGCTCACTTAAAGAGGTTTTTGCATATTACATTTCTCATAAGTCAGTTAACATCTAAACTTTACCCAATGGAATGACACTGGAGAGCACCCATTTTTGAGATAAAAGGCCTATGTCTCTTCCAGGTAGGGGGGTTTGAACAATTCATCTTGACTTTTGAATTTGGAAACTCCAAAGACAACATCAAAAGCAAAAAATAACTCATTTCCTCCCCATTGCTGGGACTTGGCTACTAATATAGCACCTGTTTGGCATCGGATGACTGGGAATGCAAATGCTTCTGTACAAAAGCACAATATAATAATTGAAGATTATATTCTTTTCAATGGATCATCTCTTCCTGCTGTTAATTTTTTTTCTTATGCAGAAAATATTACAATTGTGTTTTAATCCTGGGAGATTTTTGTCTAGTAAATAGTATGGTTTCCTAGGTGCAAAGTAGAATCTGCAGGAATTAAATGGTGAGTACTAATTAATAGGTTTTTTATTCCTCCCTCTTCTCCTCCCCTTCCCTAGGATCCACTGCCAGGGCAGGAACAGATTTATGGTAACCAGATAAAACTGGTCAGCATAATTCAAACACCTGGGCAATTTTGCCTTATCTTCCCAGGTAGGCTGCATTCTTTTGTATGCATTATCTGTCCTGTTTATGAAAGATCTAAAGGGTGCAAAACAAGAAAAACCCAACTGTAACAATGGATTCATTTAAAGTACAAATAATGAAATAGTACAGCTCTTTGGGTACCAGACTCTAACTGACAGAACCTGAGGCCATTATCACTAACTCTTTGTTTTTTACTATAGAATAAAATAAAGTGTGGGTGGAATAGAGGGAAAAAAAGAACTTTGAGGAAGCTAACATGCAAACCTCACACATTTCTTTCCTTTTATATTTTTTTTTTCCTTTTCACTGACTTAGGAAGATAGCTCTGTTAGGTAAGACTCCTTGCTGATTGTAAAACTCAGATGGAAATAAAGTTGACCTCCATGGTACCAAGCCCTCGAAGTGTACATTTCAACGTAATAAGGCAAACAATTAAAAATAATGGAATCAGAATTTCTCCTGAGATGAAAGAAAAATGACAAGGATCAAAATCTTCATCCTACCCTGTCCCTACAAGAACAGCAAAAAAAGTTGACTCACACTTGAGCTAGCTGTTTAATCAGGGGACATGGCTCCCTTTATGCATCTGAAGGCCCACTCAAGGTGGAAGTACACCTGCAAAACACTTAGAAAAGTCTAGAAGACATAGTTGCTCTGCTTAAAGCAAAAATTCTATGTTTAAATGCAATCTTGCATTTAGAAAGTAATCCTAACATCTCAGTTCTACTTAAAAATCTATAAGTGATTGTAATGAGGTACTTTAGAACAGGACCTGCTACAGTTGTACGTTCTAAAACAGTAGCCATTAGCTACATGTGGCCATTGAGCACTGAAAATATGAAGAGTGTGGCTAAAGAACTACATTTTAAATTCTATTTAGTTTTAATGACTTTATCATAAAATTTGAAGCAATAAAAATATTAAATATGTTAACAAGATAATATTTTGTATGTTGGATTAAAACATTTTATTCAAATTAATTTTAATGTTAGGCTCTACTTCTTTTTGTGGTTGCTATAAAATTTTGATTGGTATACATGGCTCCCCTTATTGAACAGTGCTACTCTAAAAATTGCAGCATCTAACTTGGGGAGAGAACTATCTGGGACTTCATCAAAAGGAATTTGTTGGCCAGAAATAAAAGGGCAGGTAGATTGGCCTTCTGGGAACATAGTCACATATCACAGATCACATATCCTCTGGGACCCTGTGGTCTAAATCCTAGCTCTGCCTGTCACTAGCTATGTGACCTTGAACAATTTGCTTAATCACTCTGAGCCCATTACTTTTCAGGTTCAGATAATGGTATCTCATATGCCAGGCAAGTAAGTACTCAAAAATATTAGTTATTACTATTGTTATTAAAATAAGCAGATTTGTTATTTGAACATTATTGACGCTATGGCTAAGAAATGAGGTGTTCCACAAAAGTTCATGTGTGTGATAACATAAGAAAGTTTAGAGGTGAAATGATTGGGCTATGAGAGCTTTAACCTACTGAGTACAATCCACTTGAATGGATTAAGTGGGGGCAACTGCAGACAGGTAGGGTGTGGTTGGAGGAGGTAGGTCACTAGGGGTACCTTTGGGAAATATATTTTATCCACAGTGAGCAGAGTTCTCTCTTTTATTCCTGATTGTCATGTCCTGAGCTATTTTACTCTGCCATAATGTTCCACCTCACCTTGAGCCCAAAGCAATGGTGTTGACCATTTATGGATTGAGACATTGGAAACCATGAGCCAAATAAACTATTCTCCTCTAATTGTTCTCGTCAGGCCTTTTGGTCACAATGATGAAAAAGCTGACCCACACAATTGGGGACATATATGAAATTCCAAAAACAAGTTTAAGAAAAATCATATGGATTATATATGTGAATTTACAAAGAAAGAGTAATTTGAATAATTTATCCTTTGACAAATTCTCAAGTAGCAAGAACGTGCAAGAGTTGAGAATAGTTCCATCTTTTTAATGAAGAGTTGGTGATACAATTGGGATGTTTCGTTTTGTTTTTCCTTTTTTGATGTTGTTGTTTTTTTTGTTTTTGTTTTTTTTTTATGTAGCACTTCCATTTCTGGAACACTCTTAGCTCCAGAAGGCATAGTAGAGAAGAGGGGATTTTATCAACTTCACAACTTTATTGAAGTAAACCTTAGAGGCAATGTTCATGGACAGTGATTTAAACTAATGCTGTCTTGGCTCATCTAACTTGGGTAGTAGGAATATACACCACAGAATATCACTAGGTTAATGCATAGTTGGAAAGATGAGCCACAAACTAGGAATGACAGTTTTACTATGAGAAATCAATATAAGAAAATGTAATATTTGCAATTTGCCTATCAATCTATCTCCCTCACTAGAATGTAAGTTTCATGACAGAAGTAGCCCTTCACCCCAACTCCCAGGTTCTGAGAGCACACCTGCTAAATAGTGGACAATTAATAAATATTTATCAAATAAATGAACAAAAATATTCAGGCATATCATTTACGAGGATGGCTGTAAAGAGTGTACCCTAAACTATACCATTAGATATTGCAATGTGTTAAATACTTATCAAACAGTGGTGCTGCAAACTTTTCTAGTACTAAATTAGCAATGAAGATGGCTTGGCACCTGCTCAATAGATGCCTGTCACACTGTTCCCTATACTCAGTGTTTGCCAAACTCCTTTCCCATGCTATATGGCTTTAAGACCTCAGGGAAGGTTCCCCTGATCATTCCACATAGAAGTAAGCACTTTTTCTTCTACTTTTTCCCAGAATCTATCACTGCTATATTATAAAAGTACTCTACATATTCATAAATAATAAATCCCTGAAGATATGTATAAAGGTCTAGCTGCATAAATCAAACTAGAGATATTACACCTTATATAATTGGCATTACCTAATAAGAAAAAAATTAATATCATGCTTAATTATATCTTCCTTTCTACATAGTCTCTTTGAAATATGGTTCCAACAATTTGTACATTTTTAACTATAATTTTTTTTCCTCCTAATTGAAAACTTATTCAACTGGCTTAAATCCAATGATATCCACTTAAGGCTAAGGATTTGCCTATTTCAGCATGCCTAAAGATTTCTATCTCTGTCTCAATTATATTAAGTTTATGAGATAGATGGTTCTTATCTCCAATATCAGAACTTTCATTTTCTATTCTTTACTCATTTTTTATAAGATAATAGGAACAAGATGCAATGAAATATTCAAATAACTATTCAAACACTTTCTTACTGGCAAAGATAATACAGCTGAAAATGAGTACTCAACTATAATTCTACATGATACATTTTATCCTTGCAACCCCGGAGCATGGAATGATGCAGTGCACTGCTCTTTAGTGGGTATTCCATAAATCCATTTTGGAGGTTGAGGTGTAACTCAATGGTAAGGCATGTGTTATCATAGAACAGGCCTATATTCAATCTCCAGTACCTAAATAAATAAGTAAATCTATGTTGGTGAATGATAAGAGTTGGTAGGCAAATGACACAACACATTTGAAAGTCTCCCAAGCTCTCTAAATTGGCCATGGCACAGAAGCAACAAAACATATCCTACAGAAGCCATTATGAGAGTGGTAAGACAGATGTATCTTACAGGCCTGATTCAAGTCCTAGTGCTACTATCCCTAGTTTGGGATCCTAGGAATTACTTAATCACTCTTAGCCTCAATTTTTCTCTCTAAAATCAGGATGACAGAGCCATGGTGAAGACAAAATAAGACTTGGTGCTTTCAGTACCTACATAGATACATACTTACTAACACCTGCAAATTCTTACTTCTTCTCTTTCAAAAGCATACCCGCCTCTTAGTCATCCTCTTTCATGGTCATACCCTGAACAACATCATTAGTAATTTCTTGATCCACCATAAGCTCAAGTCTAAACAGCTACCATCTCCTCTGAGGTCCTCCAGCACATTTCTTCCAGCACTATATTCCATGGAGATACTTGACGCCATAAGCATATGCGATCCATTGATCTTACACCTTTTCATTGTCCCTCATTTCCATGTCCTCACAGAAATTCTTAATGTATAAGCTCAATGGTCAATTATTTTAACAACTTTCACATATTTTTTCAATACTTCTACCTCTCCTTTGCAAAACTTCTTGCCCCCTGGTTAGTACCATATCTGAACCTACATCCCACCAGCACCCACACAGCTTGATAATGGTGGAGAAAAATGGCCAACCATGATGAATCATCTCACTTGAAATGGATGAGCACTTGTTTCAAGTGAGTCTTTAATGCTCTATTGGTCAGTAATACATTTCTGCAGTTCATTTACTTTCCCACATTACTGGATTAATATTTTATACTACTCTTTCTTTTCAAACCTCAAGTACTTCCTTCCCAAAATACTTGTGCATGTGTGTGTATATGTGTATGTACATACATACACATTTACATGTATATATGTATAGATAAGGTACATATGTATGGATATAGTACATATAATGACATACCTCTGCATATATGTCATTATATGTACTGTAACTACTACCTACCAATTCTACATCCCTATGTCCTATTCCTATGGATACAGTGGCAAGGCTCATATCTAAGAATAAACTCTGCATTTGATCTGATTCCCTCTTACTTATCCAAGGGTATCACTCTAGCTGCCTTTTCTCTCTTTCTTGTATTATTGATTTTTTTTCCTAACCACAGTACTTTCCTTTCATCAAACATGCAATTCATTCTTTTTTGTTTTAATCATGTTTCACTCTCACTTTCTCTTCTATCACCAAACTTCTCTATTTCACTGTATAGCAAAGCTTTTTGAAAGCAATCTCTACACGCACTTTATCAGTTCCTCTATTCCTGTTCTCTCCCAAATACATTGTAATGAGGCTTTTGTCCTCTGGTTCTCCAAAACTTCTGTTGCCAAATTTACCAATGACCTCCATATTGGCATATCCAGTGTGTATCACACCTCAAAGAATTTACTCTTTCATCAGTATGTGATTCACTAATCCCTCCAGAGTACTCAAAGCATCATGTTTTCATTTCACTTCCAGAACACCACACTTACCCAGCTCTCCCTGCATGTCCCTGGTCATTAATTTTGAGTCTCTTTTGCAGGTTCTTCCCAAGACCTAACACTTGAGAGTTCAAGCCTCAGGGCCATGACCCTACTCTCTGCTCCCCCTACGTATCTCCTTTGGTATTATACAGCCGCTTCTGTTTCAATGCTTTCTACCTGCTGCTGACGACTCCCAAATTTTATATCTAAAGCCTCATCCTTTACCTTTCTCAACCACAGACCCGTATCTCCCACTTCATACATCCCACTTCATACATCCACATAAATATCTAATGAGCATCTCTCACTTCACATGCCCAGAATTTGAGTTCCTTATTACCTCCAAAACCTGCTCTTTCCTTCGTCTTCCTTATCTGGGTTTGGAGTAATTCCATTCTTCCAAGTTGTTTAAGTTAGAAATTTTGGAACACAAACTTTCCTTGCCACACATCCAGAATCGGACCATTCTCACCCTCTCCACTCTTGACCTGGTCTGAGCCGGCACCGTCTCACAGCTAGATCATTCCGGTGGTCATCTATTTGACAGCCCTGCTTCTTCCCTTGATCCTATCAGTCTGTTCTCAAAACAGCAGCCAGAGTCAAATACGTCTAGCTTGTAAAAATATAGGTCAAATTTCTAATACCACACAGCAGGCAGCTTTTTAAAATAGGACAGATCATGTCACTTACCTGCTCAAAACCCAACAATGGCTGTCCACATCACCCAGAGCTGAAGCCAGAGTCCTTACACAGGTCTACAGGTCTCAACACAGTCTGGCTCCCTGGGACCTCTCTGGTCTCCTTTCATTCTAGCCTCTCTCTGCCTTACCTGCTCTAGCCAAAAGGGCCATTCTAAGCTATTTTTCCAAAAGTCCAGCACTTTCTTACCCCAGGGCCTTGGTACATGCTATTGCTTTTCCCTGTAAGATGCCCCATATTTCGCAACCTTATTTCCTACAAACCTTTATTTAAATATCACCATTGAAGACTTACCTGCTTTCTACCTGGAATTAGAGGACATATACTGCTAACACCACCCTGCCTCATTCTCATCTCTGTATTCATGTGGCATGATCGACCTTTACTTATGGTTTCTTGTCATGCATTCCCAGCACTCCCCTAACACACACATATATACACACATGCCCTAGAATAAAAGCTCCCTGAAGGTGGAAAATCATGTTTGTTTTATTCAGTGCTGAATTTATTCTCAGTGCCTAGAATACTGCTTGGCATGCAGTAGCTGTTTAATAAAAATTGCTGAATAAATGAATATTCCATGAAGCCCTTAGCACAAAGCCTGGCAAAAATAAACCAACCCCATAAATGTTAACTGTTATTATGTATTCATATACAGATTTTTCTCCTCAGAGTCAAACTCATAATCACTTGAGGCTCAGTCTCACAGTAGACAATAAAAGAAACAAGTCCCATTTTATTTAGTGAACTCACATTGCATTTACAATGCTCTAGTGATTATCCTGAATGCTTTAAGAATAATAACTCATGGACAAGAAAGATCTGCACTCTATGGACAATCCATTGTAACTGAAAGTTCTTAAAGTTTTATTTTATAGTCTTTAGAATCAGACAGATTTAACTGGAGTCTGAATCATGGGTTTTGAATTTATTAGCTGTGAACTTGAGTAAGGATTTTCCTTTAATTGTTCTAATGATTATCCTAGTGTTGTTAAAAGAGTACATTATAATATTATCAAAAGCACTTATGTGGCTTGCACTTATCCAGTGCCATCTCCAATTCATTTTAGACAAAAGTAACAAATGAGAGGAAAAAACTTAAGAAATGAAGAAAAACAAGAGTCTATACTCCCCCGTCTCTAGAGTTCTAGGATTTTCATCAGGATTCAGAAGGGAAAGAGGAAAAGAGAGTCAACTAGTTTTACATTTGAGAACCAACCTTTCTCGTCCATGTGTGGTTGCAGGCTTGCTACAGTAATAGGCTTCTAAAGTAATGGAAAGCTTCATTAACATAGAGTGCTCAGACCTAAATTACATTCCCAGATAACTCTCCCAAGTGCAAAACTGGAAACTGTACTGAAGAAGAGTTCATTTTCAGGATATTTTATGATTTAAACAGACTTTCAGGTCGCTCATAGGTTCATGCTTTAACATCTTTTCTCTGAGAAGCAAGAATGCCTGCCAAAGCACTTGGATTTCTATTGCTTAAGATACCTCACTTAAGATGCCTTGGTACTGATTCCAGAAATCTTTAATATGTGTGTGTGTGTGTGTGTGTGTGTGTTTTGTGTGTGTGTGTGTACATATATAAGAAGACATAATATATACTCATATATTTTATTTATTTTCTGCTTAGGTATTTGATGGGATAGAAAAAGACAAGGACAAATTCTTTTCCATTTCAAATGTTTTTGACATCTTTTTTTGTACAATGAAATCTTGTGCCTTTTCATATCCATGGTACCTAAGAAATCAAATTCTTAAAAATAATGCTGTGTAGGAGTCTCTAGGAGAAGAGATTGTATCCCAAAATTTCTGTGTGGGTAACTGAGGACAGATTTGCAGACTTCGGCCCAATCTGGTTTAATTTTTTTGAAGCTGTATCACTGGGAAATCGTGTTCATACAACTTGAAATTTGAAGAGGAAGAGAAAGGAAAATCAGCTGTTGAGCACCTTCTACCATCCACACATCCTGCTAGGGGCTTTATGTGGGCTTCTCATTTAATCTTGTGAGGTGGTTCCCTTGAATAGCTGCTTTGACAGCTCAAAAAAGACAGCACTGCCATCTGGTATTTCTGTGGTATGGCATGACAGTTAAGAATGCCAGAATTGGGGTCAGGACAATTGAGGTTTGAATTTTGCTTGTACTAATTATTAGATACCATGGCAGTGATGTGGTTCTGTGGTGTAGAGAGTTATTTTAAATTCAGCTTTATCACCAGGCTTGATCTCTCTCAGTCTACCCTCATCCTGTTGTTAATATGAACCAATGAACTTTTTTAAACTTGAAGCCACACAGACCCTACCAAATGCCCTCTACAAATAAACTCTGAGGCAGCCACTAACCATGTATTTGACTATGTCAAACCTCTCTGGGCCTGTTCTTCCTTGTACAGGTTTTGTGAGGATTAAATAAGAAACACTTTACATAATATATGTTACACTGTTGAGTAAAGGATACTTATGATTATGATTTACATCTCAGAATTTAAATATACACTATTGTCTACCTGTGTTTTTTTTTCTATCTGAAGTCAGGAGGACTTCTGTAGCAAGTGAAGAGACGAATTATTTGATTACACTGCATCTGATTGTTTTGAAGAAAACTTCTTCTCCCATAAAAGGAAGAAAATTACCAATGCAAATCAGAGACTATAAAAAATATAAAAATATAGCTATGATAAAAAGAAAGTACCCCTGCTGATTTTATGCAAAAGAATATGGCTGGTATGAGAGATTATTTTTGAATACCCTCAAAATAGACTTTTTTGGGGTGTACAATTAATTCTTCATGTCAAGCTAGAAAGCACCATTTTAACCAGAGGTTTTACCACAGTTCTTTAAGCTCTTTGAAAGATATATTTATTATATAAATGTAATAGAATAATATACCAAACTTAGCCTTTATTTACAATATGAAAACTATTTCCAACCAGTTGGCAGATAGCATATAAATTCAGTCTAGAAATTATTTTCCACATCCCCTTTTCAATAGAAACAATGCCCATTGCTTGTATTTACAAAAAATAGATAATTAAGATAACTTTCTTTGAAATATGCCAAAGATAGAAACAAAATTAACTTTGCTCTTTAATTTTTCTAATAATTGCCTTGATATAGACTTGTTCTAAGAATATAACACAAGTCTAATGAAAACAAAATGAGCAAAAATGAACATACAGCTAACAACTTAACCAAAAATGCAAAAGGCCAATTTCTCAAGAGGGCAGTTCATCATTTTAGAATATTCAGGTCAGGCTTTTTTCAACAACTACATCATGAGTGCTAGGTTTCTTAGAATTTCCCCAAGGGCCACCAGGAGGTAAACGGGGATGGGGGGGTAAATTATACATATACCCAATAACCACTCAATCAAAAAAGCAACACTTTAAAAGAATGTGTATGTCGGCTTCTACCCAGGATTTCATTTAAAGTTTGGTAACTCAGCAAGGATGATGTGTCATGAAATCAAAGTATTCCCTCCACCCCAACCAGGATGCTCTGATTTTATAAAAGTATCCAGCATTATAGTATATAGGGCTTAACTAAGTAACTTGTTTTTATCCATTTGGCCAGTATCTCACATGTATGAACATCGTACAATGGAGGAAACAAAATGTATCCTACATATTTTGATTGGATGTTGCCCAACCTTACACAATTATAGTGCTGGTGCTGCAGTCTTGTTCAATCTGCTTGCCTATTTTGACTACTAATGTCTAAATGCTTTAGCATCTTTCTAGAAGTGAAGATTAAATCTCCCCCCACCTTGGTTGCAGCTACCTGTCCTTAAGATGCTCTATAGATGTTCCATTGAGGTCTGATCAAGCAACATAATCACTTTACATATGCCCTCTTATTTGCTAAATATCCTATGAGACTCTTAAATAGATCCACTATCCCTGTCATACAATTAAGGTCTCTGAAGATTGGAGAGGTTAAGTGACTTTCCAAAGCAACTTTCCCCATGGTTGTCTACAACTCTTACACTCTCAAGATTTAAATTGCCTTTTGTCTTTTTTCTCTCATTTGTTTCCACTACACTAACAAGATCTCTATGTAGGGCCTGGGGTTGTTTCTCAGAGGTAGAGCACTTGCCTAGCATGTGTAAAGCTGGGTTGGATCCTCAGCATCACATAAAAATAGAAACACAAAATAAAGGCATTAGGTCCATCTACAGCGAAATAAAATAAGAATAAAAAAAACAAAAAGGTCTCTGTGATGCCTGACCATATATACATATATGTTATATTTTATACATATTATCATATATTACATATTATGTGCTGTAGATTATATATATAATGTTTTTATATATGCATATATGCATACTTGACTTCAACATGGAAGGGAATTTTATTATTATAATTTTACATGGTGGGACAGGCAAGATAGAAAAAAATCTAACTTACTGAGGGTCTCTTATATGCCAGGTATTGTGCTCAGTGCCAAGGATACAAAAGAAGAAGACAAATATAGCTCCTTCCTCCTTGAAGCTTCTATTTACAGAGAAAGGGGAACAATGAACAAGCAAATTGAACAAATACTTACAGATGTGAACAGTGTTGTATGGAAAAAAGCAAGGTGCTGTGTAGAGTGCAACTAAGACAACTCTGGCTACTTCTGCTGGGAAGGTGGCAGAAGGCTTTTTAAGGAAAAGGCATTAGGCCTGACCCTGAAGGATAAGTAGGACACAGAAAGGTCAGTGGCAGGAGGAAGAGTGTTTCGGCAGAGGACACACAAGTGTAGCATGTTAAGGTGCAGAAGAGGCCAGCCAGTTGTAATGACCAGTGCAGGGGACACTGCAGATAGACAAGTGCCTTCATAAAGGCAAGAGAGGTGAGCCAAGGGAGCCAGAGGAGCATGTGTTGCAGGATTAACTTTTCTTTCTTTGAGATCATGAAGTAATGGTCCAGAGCGATACTGGTAAGTACCACTCAGCTTCTGTTTTGAAGGTGGGCAAGGTCCACTCTAAAGGGTCCACATTCTCAGTTTCTCCTGGGTCCAAAAACACCTTTTTGTAAGATGAACTAAAAAGAATCTACCAATGAAATGCCTGGCTACTGATGTGAGCAAAGCTGGTAAAATTTCTCATGCTTGGCTTAGATCTCACAACACCACCTTGAGAGTAGCTTCCTCATCCTCCAGCTACAGATAAGCAATTTGAGGAGTACAGAAGTTAACAAATTTTCTCTGGTAGAAATGATGGAACCAAGACTTTTACCCAAACAGTTTGATATTGTTGGTACGTTCAACCATATTTTTATCGTTGCTCATAGGATACATTCATGATTAAAAGTAAATATCAAGTAAAACAGCAAATCTCATTCATTTTACATTTCACATTTTCTTTCTTTAAAATGTGATCATGAATTTATTCATTCATTTAACAAATATTTACTGAACACCTCCTATATGTTCCACACTGTGGTAGTCACTGGGAAAGATTTATGCATTAGACTGACAAAGTAAATCATTAATCCTTACAGTTAAAATAATAATAATGATGATAATGACACATACCATTTTAAGAGTCTTTATAAAAGGAACTACAGATATAATTATAAAGTACTTTTGACATCAATAACTAGCTGGGCATGTTTGTACATATCTGTAATACCAGTGGCTTGGGAAGCTAAAGCAGGAGGATCACAAGTCCAAGATCAGCCTCAGCAACTTAGCATGGCCTAAGCAACTTAGTGAGACCCTGAATCAAAATTAAAAAAAGAAAATACCCCTGAATTCAATCCCTGGTACCAATAAAATAAAATAAATCCAATGGCTAGTCATAGGCTATCATTTTGACTCTGACTTTGCACATACACTTTGATAAGGAAAAGTTTTAAACAGAAGAGAGAATTGAAGAGTTTTTTTCTTTAATTGTTTTTAGTTGTAGATGGACACAAAATACCTCCATTTTATGTATATTTTATGTGGTGCTGAGAATCAAACCCAGTGTTTCACAAGTGCTAGGTGAGCACTCTATTACTGAGCCCAAAACCCAGCCTAAGGATTGAAGAGGTTTTTTTGTTTGTTTTGTTTTGTTTTTAAAATTTTTTCACCATTGTAGATGCCTTTATTTTATTTAATTTTATGTTGTGCTAAGGATGGAACTCAGTGCCTCACATGTGCTAGGCAAGCACTCTGCTGCTGAGCTGTAGGCCCAGCCCCTGATTGAAGAGTTTTAAAGGACAATACTGGTTCCTGGCATAATTGAAATCGTTCGCTTAGGTATTGTTGGAAAAAATTCAACTAAATAAGAAATTACAAGATTGTTAATGATCTTAAAGTTTTCCAAAGCCATCTTAGTAGATAACTTTTATGACTTCCTCAATCAGTACGCATCTTAAAGTCAACAAATGCATTAAGGATTTCAGTATTTTGTCCTCTCTAAGCATTAATATTAAATCTACTTTAAGTTCCTGACACTCCCAAATTCAGATTATGAGCTCCCTCTCTATTCTCATATATTCATCTAGTATGTGGGAAAGAGAGCTCTCTCTTTGAAAGTTCCCATTTATTAATCTGACTGCTCCCCAGATCACATGCCCGGTGATATCACTGACCTTATATGAATATCCTCATGCAATTTTGAGTACAATAAATATTTCTAGAAATGCCTAAGCCTACCTATAAGATGTCTAGGATCTTAATATACATAAAAGCAAAGGGCAGAGTAAGGTCACAGTGCCTGGTCTTCACCATGTGGTCAGAAAGTGGTGAACAGAACTCTCAACAAATAACTAAGGCTAGACTTAAATCTGCCTATTGCAAATGGTCATTCTGATGAAAGGATGTCAAGATGTTTCAGAAAACAAAATTATACTTCACTGCATTTTTTTTAACATGTGAAGGGTACAGATGAAGGAAAGTTTGAAGTGCCTACAGTTTCCAATCAATGAAGTCTGGGCAGATTGTTAATCACTTCTCTGGCAGATTGTGAATAAATACTAGAAAATTATTAGCATGAAGAGTTTATGAATCAGAATCCTGATTCTTTGCATACAGATTTTACATCTTGTACCCATCTCAAGTGGACAGTCCTATAGAAAGGTACTTTATATAAGACAGATCCTCACTAAGTATGAATCAATATAGAATTTTCAAACAAATATAGTAAATATTTTATAATTTTGAGCATAAAAAGCAGGCCTAAAACTGTTGAAGGTACCATACATTTTACTATCAACCATTACCTCTTTGTGCCACAGGAATATCTATGCAGAAAAGCCAAGCAAAAAAATTGCTCAGTTTCTGAGGCATGCTTTTACTGGACAAATAGGAATTAATACCTTCCCTTTTTATTACTGCAGCTTGACAAAATTGAACCACACAGGTATCCCTCTGTTTAAGGGGGAAAAAACAGATATTTCACCTAATTGACTAGAAAGCAATTTCATAAACTGAATCCTATTTTCACTTGCATTACCGTGTAAATTTGCAGGCTCAGACTCCCAGGAAAATGTCTTCAACTGATGTAACCAAATGCTTAAGCTGTAAGAAAATCAGCAGTGATGCCTGACCAGGGCTCCATATGCTCTGCATTATAGGTCAGCTCTTCTGTGTGGGGTATTTTCAGAATGCTGCAACACTTCTCCAAGTCAAGAATATTCTCTTAGTTTTAATTCCACGCCTCTGCCACACTCTAACATCCATATGCCCCATTTCTATTGTCCTAATCACTAGAATTTCTCTGCACTTTCATGTCCCCATAAGAAAAAAAAAAAACTGTTTCAGTCAGCTTTCTGTGTCTGTGACCAAAAGACCCAACAAGAACAATTTTAGAGGAGGAAAAGTTTATGTGAGGCTCACAGTTTCAGAGTTCTCAGTCCATAGAGGGATGACTCCATTCCTCAGGGCTTCAGGTGAAGCAGAACATCACGGCAGAAGTATGTGGCAAAGAAAGCAAGTGAGAAGCAGAGAGAGAGCCTATTCCACTCACAGGGATAAAATATAAACCCCCAAATCATGTCCCAAACAACCCACATCCTCCAGCCACACCCTACCCTACCAGTTACCACCCAGTAAATCCCTATCAGTGAATTAATGCACTGATTAGGTTAAGGCTTCCATAACCCAATCATTTCACCTCTAAACTCTCTTACCTGTTCTCTTGGGGGGTACAGGTCATATTTAAATCATAACACTGTTACCAGAGTTCAGCTCTCCTTTTCTCTATTTACTTGCCTCATGGTGTTGATCTGGTCAGTTCACAGTGTTGTCTAAAACTCAGTATACAACAGCCTGAGAGCCTCTTCAGTTTGCCACCAAATTATATACAATGGGTTTCCTTCTAATTTTATCAATGTAACTAGTTCATAATCATATTATATCAGATTTACTTAGAATAAAAGGTTGCTATAAAGTGGACTGGAGAAATTACCCCAACTTTTTGCTTTGGAATGAGGCTGATGAATAAAAGTATGAATTTCTTCACATGGGGTAGCTTTTGAATGGGTCACATGATATTGCCTCCAATTAACAATCTAATTTCCTTTTAATGCCACAATGGACCGCCATGAGCAGTGCAGAGCAAAATGTCTTGTTTTCACTTCTGGAGCAATTTAAGTGGTCCTATTGTCAGTGGCAGACTCAATAAACCATTTTCTGTCACCATAAAAAATACCCTCTAGGCTGAGATTCATAAAAGGTGATTCTAGTTTGGCAGTGACTGAATATGTAATTTAAATTGCATTTTTAAATTTCAGTTCCACCATATCTTATTCTAGGTTCTGAAAAGTCACAGGTTGAAATCTAGTGGGGGAGAAGGCCATTGTTAATGAATTCCATTTTGGAATGGCTAAGAGCAAATACAGTTACTTGACTATAAAGCCTTTATTGTCCATTCACTTTTAATTACTAATATATATTTTTAAATTGACACAGTAATTTTATTAATTTATTGAGGTATGGTGTGACATTTAATTTGAAGCCTTTTACTTCAAATTGATGGGTTTACTTTTATGTTTATTCCTATACAATTAGAAATAAATAGCCATAACTGGGCATGGTAGTGAACTTCTGTAATACCAGCAACTTGGGAGGCTGAGGCAGAAGACTGCGAGTTTGAGACTAGCTCAGCAATTTTACAAAGCCCTAAGTAACTTAGCAAGACCCTGTCTCGAGATGAAAATAAAAAGGGCTGGGGATGTGGCTCAGTTGTAAAGCAGCAGTGGATTCAATCCTCAATACCAAAATAAACAAATAAGTAGCCAGAATTTCCTTTTATCAAATAAATCTTAAGTAATTTTTGTTTGTCTTAACATGCATAGATTAAAAGACTAGACAAAGTAGCCAAGAGGACTATCAGAAACAATCAGATAAGTTACTTCAAGGAAGTGCCTGAGACTGATCTATGCTGTTGTTCCAGGATGGGTGTACTTAATGACATTCCTGAAGCACTGGGTGCTAGGCACTATTTTAAGTACTTCCTATCTACTTATTGAATCTCACAATGTTATGGGTCAAGTACTTATTCTTATCTTCATTTTGCACGTAAAGAAAGAAGGGAATTTGCTAATGATCATCTAGCTAGTAGGCAAAGCAGGGAGTTGACCTCCGACATTCTTTTATTGGGGGCAAATAGCAAACTTTAATCTGGGCTCAGAAATCCAAGCTCTTAACTATCATATCATGCTACCTCTAAGTTTAAGAAATGGTCATTAACATTTATGGGAAGAGAAGAAGGGAGAAAATGGAACACTTCAGCAGCAAGAAAATTAAGAAGCAATTCTCACAGCACACTCTATATTATACTAGAATTCTTTTCCTTTGGGGGCTACTTTATCAATTTTGAAGTACTCTTCCAAATCCTCAGTCCCTCATGGGCTTTTCCTTAAACACTGGCCCCACCCAGTTCAATTTGATCCTGCTTGGATGAAGCATCTAAAAGGAGACCACAGGAGATTTTTGCTGCTGGCAAATATGTTTCTCAGTTCCCTAGAGCTGGAATCTTTGTACAGGTGCTGAGAGTGGAACACATGCAGTGAGAATTCCAGTTTGTTTGTAAAATGCTTAGCACTCAGAGAAACTTAGGAAATGTCATTATTGTTATTATTAAAGGCATACTACCATTGTTTTCTAGTTCTGTTGAGATTTTTATCTTGATACATTTGAGATAGTACCATTTATTATCATAACAGAATATTTCGGTAGGCCTTCTTCTTCTTTTTCTCCTTCTCCTTCTCCTTCTTCTTATTCAAGAAATATTTACAGAATATCTACATTTGCATTAGATAAGTACCAAGTACTATGATGACTTGATGGGCACAGTTTCTACCTTCACAGAGCTTACATTTGGAGAGACAGGTAAATAAGCATATCAATTATTATTTATACAATGGTGGAGGAAAGTAGGGACCTATGAGATAAAGAAAAAAGGTTCCCTACCCAGATATGGTAGGCTTAGAAGGCTTCTTAGAAAATGCTCTAATCAGGACCTTAAATATTTAGTTAAATCAAAGCAGAGGGAATACCATGTACAAAACTGAAGAAGCACATGTGTACCAGGAACTGAAAGAGATCTATTACAGCTGAGTTTAAAATGCAAGGGGCAGGATGGCAACAGTAGAGACAGGAGATGGAAGCAGAGGTCACCTTATAAAGGGCAGCGGTTCGTGTGAAGGAGCTTGTGTTTAGGTAGAAAAATAGTAGTTGTGAGGCAATGAAGAACTTTCAACCAAGGAGTGACAGGGTCAGACTCACAGTTGAGAAATCTTACCATGTTTGCAACAGGGAGAATAGATCCAAAGAAGACAACACTGGAAGGGGTGGAGAAGACAATTTAAGTTTCTTTGAAGTAGTCTAAAAAAGCACCATTGATGGCCTGGGCCAGAGCAGCAGCAGTAAGGTTAGAAAGAAGTGAATAAACCTAAGGAAATTGAAGGAGGAGAAACCAGGGGACTGGTCATAGATAAGAGAAAGTTACTGAGGAAAAGGGACATCATCTAGGTTTCATTCTTCCTTTGGCAGCTGGTGACTGATGATGCCATTTACTGAGATAAGAAACACAGAGAGAGAAGAGATTTGGGAAACACAGATGGTGAATTCATTGGAGCTTCAGCACAGTTGAAAGAATCCAAAGATACTCAAATGTAAAATTAGAATAGGCAGAAGGTGAACTTTCCCATCCAAAATGATTCCTGCTCACAGTCAACAGGACAGAGTACATATCTTGGCAAGCTCACTGTACCCCTAATGGCAGCCCAGTCCAAAGATGAGAACAACTATGGAATACTAGATTGTTCTTGAATGACTGGAAGGAAAAGTAGGGGCTTCTTGAATCACTTATTTTCTCCTAGGAATCAACTTGGACAATGGAGAGAAAAGACCCAATTGCTATTTATTCATCTAATGAATATGTGAAAGCTAACAATAAAAAAGTTGTTTTTACCTTGCCTCCATAACATATAGCATTTCAGTTCACCAACATAAATTAAAAATGCACTTGCCATCACTAATGAATATTTCTTGCCAGAAATACTGAAACCAAATCAGATCAAGCTTCTAGAATCTAGTCTAGATCTAAAAAGTTTATGGGGGAAAATAGTATCAGTGACATCACAGAGATTTCAGAAACAGATCAGTAAAACACAAAATGTAGGACAGTTGATATGGGAAAAAAAAACTGGATTCTTGGAACAAATAGATTGTCAAAAACAAAAACAAAAAACAGCATAGAAACAGAGGCAGAAAGGGATGTACGTATCTTGCCATTTTGTTGCATATAAGTTATGCATCTTTTTTTTAATTATGAAAGAGAATAAAGAAACCAAGTATAACTGATGGGCTTCACTTGGATCTTGATTGAAACAAACGAACTTTAAGAGACATCAGGAAACTTTGAACACTGACTAGATATCCGATGGTAGCTAAGAATTATTAATTTTATATGTAATAATGGTATTGTGTTGTTTTAAATTTGTTACATTTTAGAAATATGTACTTTAGTATTTGTGGATGAGTTCAATGATTGACATCTGGCATTTGCTTCAAAAATAATTCAGTGTATACTGGAGGGAAAGCATGTAGAAATATAGATGAAGCAAGATCATCCTATACTGATAATTGTGATTATGGAGATGGATATTAATTAATACATGGAAGTTCATTTTACTATTATCTCTACTTTATTTGCATTTAAAATTTTTATGTAATAAAAAAATCTAAACTGACTTCCTAAGAAATTCAGGACTTCAGGAAAGTCAGAGTAAAGACAGAAGAAGAAAAAGAGCAACAGTGAGTCATGATGCAAAAGCTGAGCATTGGTCTATCAATTTCAGCACAGCTTCTTCCTGAGAGTTGGCCTGGTTACTCTCATAAGCAGTCATTTCTCTCCATGTTCTGTTTGGAGGTGTTCGGAGGTGTTTTGTGTCTGGAGCTTTGTGGCAGTCTCAGCTGCTCCATTTCTGATTTCTTTGATAAGATCTAAACCTTATTAGACTGTCAGGAATATGCGGTCCTCTCTTTCCAATCATAAATGCTTTTTTTTTTTTTTTTTAACATATCAGGACACTCGACGGCAGACTCTGAGACCTTCTCCCTTTGCTGATTAGATACTGACAGTCTCTTGCTGCCAAATTCATTCAGTGATGCCACAGGCCCAGGAAGAAACTGTTTTAATCGCTTTGCACAAGGGATTGAGCTTGGGTAATGGATCTTATTTGGTGTGGAAGTGAAAACGGCATAATAAAATATTTTACTAACATGCTTTGTCACTATCATATTAAGATTCTCAGGTCAGGGCACAGCATCTTAAAGAAATAAGAAAAATTACAACATTACTCCTGCATGGTTACCATCCAATACCTGCCTGAGCAGCAGGTCTAGGCAGACTTCATGATGTAACTGTGTACTCAAATTGTGCGTTTTCTTAAATTATAAATTAAGAAGCCTCAATTCTTAAGAACACTTCTTTATAGCTAAAAGGCTGCCTGATACTCAACTATTAAAAGTGCTCTTAGGCACAAGTATCTCTAGGGAAAGTTACCCTGAGCCTTGAAAGCATTCTAAGTGTAATGACAGAGCAGAAGTCATCCTGACAAGTTGTGATTATAGCATGGGGAGAAAGAACTTGGTAGCAGGAGTGACTTGAGCAGGAGGTAAAAAGAGCACTTAAGTTGAGAGGACATAAAAAAGCTACAGAAAGCGGAGATGGAGATGGAGGTGTTGGTAGAGACCCAGGCTCACATTCCTCACAGTTCTGGCTACCTTCTCCCTGCTGTTCCATTTTGAATGTACCAACATTGTATCTCTATGACAATAACAATTGAAGACATCAGTATCTTTCAAGTAATCAGGAGAAAAAGAGGTAGAATCATTTCGAGATAGATGTACTCCCACCTGCTTTGCTGTGAAAGTATACCCTTTAATTGAAAGTTTTATGATCAATATCAAGTAAATTATTCACAGTGGACATAACCATATATTTTTCCCCAGTACAAAAACACAGCTGAATTCTAAGTGGGAAATAATTTCCTGATTTACTTTTTGCCAACACCCTATCTTAATCAACAGGCCTGAAGATATATACTGTGTATGTAATTTAGAGACTTTCGTGGAAACAACCCTTTAAATTTAAGGAAAAAAAAGTGAAGAAAGGTTAAAAGAAACCTACAAGCAGTCATTTGTGGAAAAGATAATAAATAGGGTTCTGTTTCTATAACTCAGAGAATTTAGAGTATGTATTTTTGTAGTAAAGTGTCCCATGAATTAAGTTCCTTACTTGTAGTCATGCTATCAAGGTTTTATTAGAGGCAAATGCCTTTGAATCAAAGTACTTTCAGGTATTCATCTGAAGTAGTTCACTCATGAGCAGGCTGAAAGAAATGTGCATCATTCTCTTGAACCGAGAACAATCTTTCTACTCCTTTAGGAATTGGAAGATGGCACTGGAAAGATGGGGTTCATTTGTTTCCATGCATCTGTGATTTTGTTCATAAGTGATGTGATGGTTTGGGGACATCTATCTCAAAATCAAGATTTCTCTTTCTAAATTACTTAACTCCCTTTTTATTTAGAGGTGAATCGAGAAGAATTGTCTAATGTTTATGATATCACCTTCTATGTAATATGTGAAGAAAAAGGAGATATTATTTAACCAATTGTGTGGAAAAGGATAAAAAGTGTCTTAGTATTATTAAAACATAATAAAATATAATATTATTAAAACATAATAAAAACAAAGGGCATATTTTGAAGCATTGCTAAGACAGGTGCTTGTCTATGTTCCTATAGCACTCAGGTACTCTTTTTGGTTGCAGAGAGGTGAATCACAGTCCATAGCATATCACATATCATATTTTGGTGTGTGAGTGATGTAAACAAACATACAAGTACCAGTTGTTTTTTTCATTGTTCTTAGGTCTACATTAACAAAATACTGAAATTTACCCAATGCTAACCACCAGTTCTAACTTCCTATGAAAATTTCAACGAGGTAAGACTCTAACCTCTTAATAACTGATAGGCAGATTTTTCTCTCCCAAATTCCTCATGGAAGATTTGGATGGAAAATAGGTAAATGGAGAAAGAAGAGGTCTTCCCCCATGGCTGTCAAACACTATATGCAAAGCACAAAGCTCTTGTTTCTTTCTTTTTCTTTTTTTTTAACTAAGATGTAGACCCAGGCAAAGTGATTTTGCATTATTACTGGGATATTGGAAGGGTCTGATTGCTTGGAATTAATTTTCTGGATCTAAGAAGTGTGTGTGTGTGTGTGTGTGTGTGTGTGTGTGTGTGTGTTCCTCCCCTTCACCATTCAACTCAAGAGGAAGTTGAGTTCCTCTGTGAAAAGGATCTGCATGCAGTCAACTCCCTGCTTTAGAGCACCTCCCATGGTTTCAGCCCATTAACCCGTATACAACAGCTTGATGAATTAATGCTTATATAGGCACAGTTGGCAGCCTCTAATTAAATAATTATGGCTAAGCAGCTGCACGGAAGCTGTTATGCACCCTAGAAAGCCAGCTGTCAGTTTATTGGTCCTAAGACAGAGGAAGAGTTAACATTTAACTCTCGGTGTTGGGTACAAAGGAGAAGTGTATGATTGGCAAGATGTATACTGTTGGTATGTGCATTTTTACTAGCCTATGCATGGAAAGATGAAAAGTAAACTATTACCTCCATAACCTCGAAGGAAGCAATTATATGATCAGGAGAACAGAGTGTTTCCAGAGCAATCTAAAGAGAACATAATGTTAAGCGGATGAGCTCTTGATGAACTCAGAAATGCCACTGAACTAATAGGCAAATACATTTATGATTGAGTGTCCCATTTATGTAGGCAAGTGATTAAAAAACTTACAATGTTCTTTTTGGAGGGTATGAGTGATATTTCATTTATTTGATAGAAGCTTCTTGAAAGAATAAGTTTTCATATATTAGAAATTGGAGAACATGGTGGGTATCACAAAGCTATTTGAACTCTCTAAGATGCATTTTCTCCAAAAGTTTGGAAAAGATATTTGTTCTACAGAATCACAGATAACGCCAGTTCCTTTACAGAAGGCTAAAAAGCCAGGGTCTTATCTCTATGCTAGTGGGAAATATGCCAGAAGGAAGAAAGCAGTATCTGGTAACTACACTCTGGCATACAGGAAGATATAGATTATAGATAAAGGCCATAGATAGGGTTATTGGACCAAATAATGTTTGTTATTACACATCAGTGTCTCCTGAACTGATTTAATTTTTCCACACAGGCTGTTTTGTCTATGCAATTCACATGTCTTCACTTCTAAAATAACCAAATGTGTGATAACCCTGTCATCTCTATCAGGATGGCCAATATGATCTCCAAATGAATAAAAACAACTGTAGGCAAAAACAGTTCAAGAAATTCAGTTTTTTGGGCTGGGGATGTGGCTCAAGCGGTAGCACGCTCGCCTGGCATGCATGCGGCCCGGGTTCGATCCTCAGCACCACATACCAACAAAGATGTTGTGTCCGCCGAGAACTAAAAAATAAATATTAAAATTCTCTCTCTCTCACTCTCTCTCTCCTCTCTCACTCTCTCTTTAAAAAAAAAAATTAAAAAAAAAATAAAAAAAAAAGAAATTCAGTTTCACTTTTATGTTCAAAGAAATTTAGACATTTGTTTTCAAATGATAATATAGACAATTAAATATTAACACTGGAAACATTCTTTGTGGAATTCACTTCAGCTAATTCCTAGGCTACTGAAAATCAGCAGTTAAACCAAGCAGAAAACAATATGGGCTGATTTACTATCCTTCCTATATAGATCAATGGCTTGCAGTTTATAGTTTTGAATAATGACATTTTAAAAAACACAAGGCAATCTGCACCATAAGTCTTCATTTAAGAAAAAAAAAAAAACGAACTCTAAGAATCCCTACTTAAAAGTCATCAGTATATCCATTTCCTTTTTTCCCCCACTCTGGTCTCTTTTTATGTCAGTAACTCTATCACCTCAGCTGTCTGAAGGTGTTTGCCTGTGATTGACAATTCTCAAGGATGTAGTTCCTTTCGGATGGATCTTAAATGAAGTTCAGCTTAATTAAGTCTGCAGTGCAACTCAAGTCTCAGTACAAAATGCGAACGAATCAAACAGCAGATTTGTAAAACCCATAAAAAGCCAATTTCAGACTTGGGGGGAGGAAGGGGGATTTTCAGCAGTCTGTACTGCCATCTAGCCAAGACCACATTACTCAGTGCAACATGCATTTGTGTTCTCAGAGTCCCTGATGAAAGAAAGTCTTTACCAATCGGCTTAATGGACCCCAAAGTTCAGCTCAAAGAGGAGACAGCAGTACTTTCTCCACCCTGACACTACCAAACCCCCGTGGACCAACAGCCAAGTTATAATCACCAATCTTACCTTCATAATTTGATATCTGGCAAAAAAGACAAAAATGCTTGTTTTCATCCACATATTACCTACACCAATATCTGTACCTTGTGATTTCTGAGGCCTTTGACTATTTTGTGAGCTTAGAAGTTGCTGTAAGTAAACCATGAGAGCTTAATTGTAATCTCTAGTACTCTAGCTATAGTTCAAGAGGTATAGCAATCCCAAATGGTAGTCCTTAGATACTGACAGAACATGTAGCCCAAATGTATCTATGAAGAGAATTGATATACACACAAAAAAATGAATAGAAGCCTTTGTACTTACGGTAGAAGACGTATTCAGTGTAGCTTGACCAGATCTTGTCATCTGTATATTGGTTGACGAAGGATGCTGTCACCGATGAGTTACAGGCCACCATGTGGAATCCACACTCTGACAACATATCAAAAGCCCTTTCCAGATGCTTGAATTTGAGATAAAATCTGGAGGTGTATCTTTCTGGGGCTCGGTCAGGGTCTCTGCTTTCATTCAAAGTTTCTCCAAAGACTTCCTTTGCCAAGGAAATCCTTCCACACACCAAAATCCGGGGAACTCTCCGAAACTTGGCATCTGCCTGCCCCTCTCTGCCCAAGGTGCAGGATCCCCTGTAACCCACAGTAATGAAGCCCCACTTGCGGTCAGCAGGGAGCATGGAGGAAGGGGGACAGATTCTTGTGTCACTTCCCTGGGAGGCATCTTCAAAGTCACTGTGGCAGAATTCATCCGGGCTTTGCTTGATTTCGTCTGGGGTCAGGAGTTTGACCAAGTCTGGAAGCTGGAAGTACTCAGCCTCCCTTTTCAGTCTTCCCCGTTCTGGAAAGTGATCAGGCAGGACCACCTGCCTGTCCCTGAGATAGTCCAGAATATAACGGAACAAGAATCCATCTCTGTCAATGAAAAACCTTCCCTTGGAGTCCTTGGCTAGATCGTTAGCTGTGTCTCTCTTTGGGGAAAACATTTTCCACAGGAGGGAATGAGGGATGCTTATTAATGTGGAATGGCGAGTGAAATAAACTTGACCCCCGACATTCAGCTCTATGACTTCAGGGAAGGAGTTGGGAACTGCAGCCCCTTGTTCTCGAGGATAATAACGACTACAGTTTCCACTCAGAGCCATTGTCCCTTTCTTCTTCTGCAATTTTAACTTAAAGGTGCAGTCCAATGGAGTCACAGTCTTATCCTTTGCATTCACTTATATGGAAGGGGAAAGGATGCTAATTTGTTAAAAATGATCTCCTCTTACCCCAGGTTTTTTTCCCCCCAGTAAAGCAAAATTTAGAAGAGTCCACAGGTGAAGTGATGCTGAAAAAGTACTTTGAACCCTGGCTGATGTTGAGCTATCACTTCATGGAATACAATCAACTCATCTACATCAGATCTTCCATCAAGCTTAGTAGCCAAGGCAGGCCAAGTTCCCAGGTACTCAGAGATCCAGGTACTCAGAGATCTGAAGGAAAAGAGACAAAATTATGTCCTCAAACCCAGAATGAGTCAGAAAAAGAGAGACCTCTGGAGAGAGGAAAGAGAGGGGGAGGGAGGGGGAAAGAGATGGAGGGAGAGAGATTATTTTACATAAGCATCCCTGGTACTACTGATTTCAGCCATTTCTCAACTAAATTGTAGCTTCTCTTATGGTATTTTGTGTCTATATGTTTACCCATAAGCTTCTGTCTCAAGCAATTAGTAATAAAAACAACCCCATTTGAATTTCTGCATTAAAAAGGAATATACAATTTTCAACTTCTAAAAGGGGATCTTTTTTCATCAGGACAGGAAAGGCAGTAAGTCTTGGAACTTACCTTGGTGAATGCTGGAGACCCAGTTCTTGTGAAGAAATAATCATTTGAAAGCAATCAGAATCCACAGCCACACTGAGTCTGGATCTTGTCAAATTCCGAACAGGTAAAGGACAGAGGTATCAATGAAAAGTGCCAGAGAGATGTTCTCTTGGGAAAGAATAATTGTATATTATATATTTATATATGTATTTATATATATGTATGTATGTAAGTATATATGTGTATTTGTATATATGCAGGTTTGTGTATGTATTCACTCTCGATCTCAAGTTAAAACAAGTCACAAAAAAGTTAAACGATGATGAGAAGAGGTTAGGCTGAAGAAGTAAAACAGTAAAAATATTCAACCAAAGCTTCTCCAGAAAAAAACCAAATCTTCATAAAGGATCCTTAAAACAGGAGAGTTGCAAGAGGTACCGGGACTTAGAAGCTTTTCAGAAAGCCCAGCAGCAGCAGAAAGACAGACGGATGTGCCGGGCTGGGGTCCCAGGTAGGCAGCCCACCTGCCGGCAAGGGCAAAGGGACTCCCATGTTCGCACCGGTGGGAGCCCAGCCGGAGGCCGCAGCAGCGCGGAGAGGCCGGCGGGGGGCTCGCGGCTCCGGCTTCTCCAGCGACGGAGCTGGGTGGTTCCACAGTTCCCAGTGCAGTTCGGATGCTGTTGTTTCAGCAGTGCAGGCAAGAAACCATCCAGGGAAATGACTATTACATCATCTTAAAGGAATATGCTTAGAGAAAGCGGAGGCAGCTCCGAGTCACGTCCTCCTCGGTGACAGGTTGCCAGGACTGACGGGGACGCTGCACCCGGTGGTGGGCACGCGACTTCCAGGCGCTTAGCTCCGGGCTTGGGGCGGGGACGCTGAGACGCTCAGCCACTTCCCTCCCTGTCCTGTCCTGGAGTCTGGAGTTTCCAAGGACCTTTTCTTTGCCATTTCTTTCTTGTCCTTACCTCCACCCCAACACCCCCAACAGCCCAACACAGACACACACAGCAATAACCCTCCACTAGGAAATGAGATTGACACAAGTGATTTTCATTTGAAAAATCTTCAAACAAATCATTTCCACATGCACTGAATTTCTGCTAAAGGGCACATTTCCCCTCTAAAGCTCTTTAAAAAAAATCCCACTGAATGACCCAATCTGCAAGCCATAGTGTTTTTATTCCTTTGATTAAAATCATATTCACTCAAATACCCTCCTCATCCAATCGAATACCCTCCTTTATTTTTTTTCATCCATCTGCCACTGCCACTCCCAGCAAAGAAAAACCAGAAAATAAAAACCATACAGGAATTAATGATGTTCTTTCATAATGAAAAATAAAGCATTGACACCCATAGAAAAAGAATGCCCACAATTTATAACAGTAAGTCATTATCTCTTGGCTTACCTGTAAGAAATTGCTACCTGCAACCATTTCTGGGCTATTTCCTTACTGAGCATCTGTGGACATAGCCCTGCCCCCTCCCAACTTATCCCAAGAGGACTCTGGTGGAAGGCATGCCTGCTAAGAGACATTTTACTCTTGTCCCAGAGGGCTCCCTTAAGTGCATCATTAGAGTGTCAGGAAGGCATTTCCAGGGCAACCTAATCCACTAACAAAGTGCTTCCAGTTGAGCCTGCCAGTCAATAATGGTCCAGCCAACAGCTTACAGTAAGTCGGCCATTTCCCCTTTAAAACACCAGTATCTTAGGGCTCACATTCCTGATAAGAATATACTACTTCATCAATGAATAATATATGTGAGGCATACTCCATCCCAAACAATTGCTATTTAAAAAAATAAAAACCAAAAATGGAGGGGAATGTATGAATTGGATGCATTTATCTGATGGAATACCTGTGTTTATGGCCAACCTTGTCCCCAGAATTAGCTTGAAGATGGACTCAAAAGTTGGATAAGTTAATTTCTGTTTTAACAATTTTTTCTTTCAATAAGCATTGGGTTACTGAACACATTCAGAATATTAGCTAACACTCCAACACCTGATTATATTTGACTTCGTTTCCTTAACTAATGCATTAACCTGTTCTGGCCTCAATCATCAGGATTTTACTGCTGGACCAATCAAGGAAATATTTGTTATGTGGTGCACTTATATCGCCATCTAGTGCCCCAACATATCAGTGCAGATCCAATACATGGGAACTCAGCAGAGCCAAAAAATAATTTTTTTTAAAAACAAACTTTGCTTTTATTTTAAGTTTTTATAGTGATTTGAATTTACTTGACATGCACTATTCACAATGACAATGAAATAAACATTTAATTACCGCCATGTTAAGGAAAAATAAATCTAAATCTAGGCCTATTAAGTGCTGGTTTTGGTTAAAGTAGGCAAATGCTTTTGTTTTCTTTCATTCTTAAAAGAGTGGATCAGTACACCATGAAAATAGCTTTGAAGGTCAGGTATTAAAATATTACGGAACTAGTATGGCAAGAAGTAGAGAAGAGAGTAAGGAAAAATCAGTCTTTAAAATCTAAAAAAACACTTGAGAAATGGACATTAACCATTCCAATTTAAATTGCAAGCCATTAAAGACAGAAACTAAGAATCAGAGAGGTACATAATTTCCACAGAGTCTGCGGCAGAGTAGCACAATAGGCTTCAGTCCACTGCACATTTGGTATGATCAATGTCTTATTTTCAACCTTATATATTTCAGACTACGGATAAGAAGACATAAGTAAAGAAAATGAGAAGAATATCAAAATTACTATATGTTTTTAAAAGCAAGTAATTTTAATCAATCATTTTAAATTGCAAGCCTAAAAGATTTTACAATTTAAAAGAATAATATTCTGAATTTCATAAGTGAAGAGTTCTATTTATTGGAGATTAAGTTATTTTTGAGACAAGTAATTGTTAATTTTTTTTTAAATGGTCTGATGAGACCTAAGAAATTAACACAAAGCATATGTTAATGTCAGGACGGAGGCTCACAGAAAGAGCTGAGTAGAAGAGGAGCAAGGTGAGCCAGTGATTCACACCTCAAGAAACCTCAAATTTTTACTATAAAATTTCTTTTGAAATATGCTTACACATACAGTCACAGAGACACACTCTGAAGGCAGAGAAACATAAAACCTTCACCAGACTACCATAGACTTGTAGCCTGTGATGTGCTGAGGTATCTAAAACACAGACTGAATTTTTAATAAACAACAACAACAATAATAATAAATATCCACAAATATTCTGTTTTCCAGTTATATTGCATTATATTGTTTTGTGCCAACATGCTCCCTATTAATAACGAAGAACTGCTTTGGCAGCTCTCTTTGGGAATATCTACTTTTTAAATCACACAGAGCCTCAAGAATTCAAGACACCTGAGCCTTTCCCCTCCTGAGGAATCAGGGGGTTGTTTAGAGGTTGGCCTGCAGCCTGCTCCTGTTGGGTCCACAGACCTCAGGTTAACCATCTTGATGTGAGTTAGTCCTTGTTCTTTTTGTCTCAGGGACTCAAACAAAGGAGGGGTGAGATTTAGAAGATAAAAGGCTTGAAGGAAAGAAAGCCATACACCATTCAGAGAGACTTAAATAGTGCTGGGGTAAGCAGGCCAGTGTGTCTCTGGGAGGCTGTCAGTGAACCTTCAGAGGAGGCAGGGAGCCAAGCCCAGGCTGCAAGCGTATTCCTGTCCTTCCTGTCAGCAGATAGCACCACTAGTGTTATTATTCTCTCCTGGCAGCTCCTCCGCTGAAACACTGGGATGGCACATTCGGCCGAAGGCTGAATAACAGACAGCAACAGATTTCTCTTAGGGGAAGAGCAAGAAAGAATGCTCCATCCTGCTTTCATGATATTCAGGCCCCTAGAACCTCAAGACGTACCCCAGGTAAATTGTAAAATTAATACGATGAATCTTAGCTTCTGCTTCCTCACCCCTACTTTTCATACACTCCCATAGCTGAATGTTGTAGGATTTATTCTCAAAAGGACAAAATAATTTGAAATCATGTGATCATTTCCCACATCCTCACACCTAACACACCCTTGAAACTCCGTGTCATCAAGTGAAGATAGGTTTTTTGGTGACTATCCTTGCTCTCAGAGAGGGAATTGATCACATAAACTTATTCATACAAAGATGCTGTGCACTCAGGGTGTTACGTATCCCTAAGCAATCCTGCATTATGGCCATCATCTAATAACTTTTGTTTATGGAGGGGAAGCATCAAATCCTCATCTCAGTCATCAGCCCTTGTTGAGCCCTTCCTGGCCAGCTTTGTGACTTTGACCAAAGGATTCAATGTCTCTCAGCCAGAGCAAGATGGCAATAAGATCTGCATCCCATGTGTATTGTGCAGATTAAACATTATGATGCATTTAAATACTCTGGACATTATATAGCTTTTAGTGAATACTTAATACATGCCATTAGTATTCATAACAGTGATAAAAGTAGTTGTAGTCATTGTTGTTAGACCCCAGTAGAGGCATAAGGAAATTATGAAACATGTTCAAAGATTGAAATTCAATTCTACTTCCAAAATCATTGGAGGATTTTCAGGCTTTGGTGAATGAGACCGGGCAACAGCATTGGGGAACTGAAACTAATTACTATTCCAATGGTCAAAAATGGAAACACCACCATCTTTTGCAAGGGATGCTACTTACCTGGCACTATTCTATTCATTCCACGTGGATACATGAAGTGCCCGTGTGGCATCTAGCATGATGCTAGAAAGTTGAGATACAGAGCTGGATTTGATATAATCTTTGAGTTCAAGCAATCACATGCAAGCACACACTCAAATTCAAAATCATACCAATGAAAAAATAACTTAAAAGTCATAGATTCTAGAGCACTGAATTTTATGTCCCAAAATATGCCTGATGCTATACGCATCCTTTGGTCCTGGGTAGTTCACTTATGATTTGGACAGACCGTTTAACCTCAGGTGGCCTCTGCTACCCTATCTATAAAATGAAACTGTCTCTCTTTAAAGAGATCCTGTGACTGATGACAAAATAAAGATAAAATACAGCTGCTAAGTCTTCAAAGACATCCCAGGAAGTAATTTGCTACGTAAGAAACAAAAGATGAAGGCAGCAAACAGCAATCTTTCTTGTTAATGTAAAGCCTTAGGAGAAAGAATTTAGATGAGACTAGAATAATCTTAGAGTTGAAGAAGGAGGCACTTCCAGGTCATCCTCCCTAGCCTCTGATCCAGTTAAAGGTCTGAAGTAATTGAAAACGTGTAGTCTAGTCATTTCTCTCAGTCTCTCCCTGAAGATACTCTTGAAATCGACTCTCACAAAATACAAATGAAAGCAAAAGCTGTTTGGATCACCATGGTGCCTCTGAATGGACGCCTACAGGATACAAAGTTCTTTCAAGTGAGCTATCATTTTGAGATCTCATTTTTAAAAGTAAAAAAAATGCTGCTATGAAAAAAAGTACTGCTCTTCAGATGTAAAGGCAATATTCCTGACTGTATTAGTAGTTTTGGAATGTGTATATGTCTGTACTCATTTCTATAGTAGGAAGCTTTTCTGAAACAAATGATCCAGGTTAGGATTATACAGTTTAACCATGAAGTTGATTATTATGGTTTGGATATGGGGTGTCTCCCAAAAGCTCCTGTGCGAATTCAGGAATACATTAGATTATAAGAACTTTAACCTAATTAGTCCTTTCTAGTTTGAATGAACTGACTGGTGGCATTTGTGGGCTGGTGGGCATGGCTGAAGGAGGTGGGTCATTGGGGTTGTGTCAAGGGTGCATATTCCCTACAGCCCTTTCCCCCGCCTTGACCTAAGCAGTTGTCTTGCATTGGGCCCTTCCTCTATGATGTCTGGCTCTTCTGGGACCCAGAGCAATAGAGTCAGCCACCTATGGACTGAGACCTCTGAAACCATGAGCTCCAAATACACTTTTCCACTTCTAAATTGTTCTTATGGAGTATGTTGGTCACAGTAACACAAAAGCGGACTAAAATATTGATTAAATCCAATTTCTATGGATGTGTTTGAAAACTGTGATCTCATTAGCATGAGGCAGAGCCAAGAGAAATATTGAACCACCCACCTTTCCTTTCTTTCTTTTTTAGACAGGTCTCACTAAGTTGCTGAGGCTGATTTAAACTTGTGCTTCTCCTGCCTCTGCCTCTTTAGTAACTAAGATTACAAGTGCATGCCACTGCACCAAACTTGATTCTGTTTCTTAAAATAGATTGGCAAATGAGGAAAAACAAAATATAGCTGCTCATCAAACACTTGGTTCCATTAAATACACATGTACTATTTTAGTAATAGCTATAAAACAAACAAACAAAAGAGGTCTACCCAATACTCCTACAGTTCTTTACCTACTGTTTAACCATGTCTGTTATTCACTGTATAATGCCTGTTATATATGTTAAGTTATATGTGTTGGACTCTTTCTCATGATGTTTGCTATACATTGTGTAGTGTGTCTTATCTCTTAGTCAAGGAAGAGTGTATTTCTGGGCCAATACTTATCAGTTTTTTATCTCCTGCATAGGACACCCATTTTTCAAAAGACATTGGCAAAGTCGGGAGTAAATAGCTTTGCCTCTCTGAGAATATTCTCATGTATATATTAGGAATAAAAATATCCACTCTGCAGAATAGATGCAAGGATTAGAGATAATGTTCTGAAACTGCTTGGCAGATAGCAAGTGTTCAATAAGTAATGGGCAACATTATATTTATGCTTAACTCGATCACCACTCCCTAACTTCCTCCAATTTCAGTACATACCCCACAGGTGTGTGAGAGGTAGATGGAAGGGGACTGAGTTACTCATTCATGCTGGTGATGTTACTGGTCCCTTTTCTGAGAGCCTGTTCTCCCTGCTAGGATGGGAGTAAGAGAAAGCAAAAGTGATACTGGGAACTCTAATCATGTTTGTCCTTAGAGATTGATAATTACTTAATTTTAAAACTCACACCCTAAGTTGGAAGGTAACTACATATTTCAAAGAATGAGGAATGGAGGAAAGTAAATGAACAGGCTGGCTCATTCAAAATATCTCACATCATTTTATAGTAATTCAGCACTGTCACTTTGGGGTAGCAACTGTTCATAGAAGGCATTTTTTTTCCAACTAAATCAAGACATGTCATATAAGTTTGTTGAAATGAATTGCACCAGTGTCATCCACAGATGGAAAGCAGTAGGAAGAAAGAAGGACAAAGACCACGTAATGAATGGAAAGATTCAGTTCGAGAAGAACAATTGAATTGTTTTAACAGAGAACTTGAGATGTCAAAACTGGGGATTGCAGGTATGCTCTGAACACTACCTTTTTTTCTTATCTTTTGTGTTATTTCTGAGATAACTTAAAATGGGGCTAGATCATTTTTCATTCATCTTGGTATCCCCTAGAAGGTAGCACAAGGTATGACATCTGAAAGATGCTCAATTAATTAATGTTTGTTGAATTTAGTTGCAGGAGCAAGAGTGATATCTTCAGAATGGCCCAAGAAATTGATATGTTAAAAAGCTGACAGGGTTATGTCTGAACAAGCAATGGGTTAGGAACATAAGGCAATTCATTCCAGTTTATTTCTCAAGGCACTTGAATTCTGCATACTAGCAAGGACCTTTTTGTTTGATTGGGCCCCAGAGAAATAAACTGGATGCAAAAACTAGCCTCTTTGAGCCCAGTACTGCAAAGAGGTTATTCAAGTGTTCCACATGAAATGAAACTGGAATGGAAGAAAGACAGACAATTAATAGAAATATTTCTGAAAGAGTAACATTTTACAAAACTGTACTGACACAAGTTTCTTAAAATAAAACCATGCCTGTGGCTAAACAAATTAACAAGATTAATAAGTAAAACTGACCCTAACTGCCAGACAATTTCACACATACCATCTCTTCTTAATTCCTGTATCAACCCTAAACTGTTGGTATTGTGGGGAGAATAAAAGAGTCTCCAAGAGGTTAGGTTACCAGCAGCGGATCACATAAAGCCTATCTTACCCCAAAGGCTCTCTTGACTATACTGAACCTATTCAGGCATGTTATTTTCTTTATTAAATATCCCCAATGTGTACCCAATACTTGGGTTTGGCATCACATAGAGCAATAACACATTTCTAGCTAGATCACCACTGTATCTTCAGTTCTAGTTCAGTGCCAGGCAGAGAGAAAGAGAGCTATAAGTCATTGTCAAAAAAATGATTGTTAGAATAAATTAGCTAATGAATGAGAGAATAAATAAATAAATGAAAGGATAAGCTACCAATGGGAACATTGATATCTAAAAATTTCAGCTGGATACAGCAAGAGTGCAATCTCATGTGGCACATTTAATTTTCTTCACTTACAAAATGTTAGTTCCAAATAGGAGAATAATTTAAGGGTAACAAAAAATAAAAGGTTTCTGAACATAGCATCAGAGGACTGACCCTTCATGCATACAAAAGGATGAGCAATATAGAGGTATCTTTTTTCTTCAGAATTTAGAGGTCTATAGAAATAAGAGATTTTTTTTTTTGGAATAAGAATCTCCCACAGAGCAATCAAATCCTACTTTTTTTTAACTGTTAAGATGTTGGGAAAAGTATTTACTTTAAAAATATTTTGAGATGGTTTCATACATTAGTCACTATGCATCTTTTCCAAAAACATACAGGAAAAGAGGGTAGAAGGCCTGGTACTGATTGATCCACACAGAAACATGTATTGGGCATAAGATTTTAGGGGCAAAGCACACCATTCAAATATGAGAGGGAAAACATCATCCTTTGCTGTACAATGCAGATTTGCAGAACTTCTGCCAAAGAAATTGCATGTTACCATTGTAGACAATGATCTGAACTTCAAGCACATCTCACAATAACCCTAGGGTCTCTCAAAATGACAGGCTGGTGTGCAATGTGCAGTTCCAATCACTACCTGAGGACATCATGCAATCATTTGAGAGGGAGCCAGTGTTGTATATCTTCCTGATAAATCTGGTTGCCATTCATCAGGAAAAAGAATGCTTGTGAACAAATGGAGTGACACACAAAAAAAGATTTATGTATCTGATAGAAACTGGATTCGACCTGATTCCTCCTAACCAACCTCTTGAATTTTTCATATATTTAAATTATGTTTCAAGAGTAGTTATATACAACTGCTGTTGAAGAGTCATCATACTGGACACAGAAGCTACACTTACCCCGGGTGAGACATTTAATAAAATCATAAATTAAGATGAAAACTTGGATAAATGGGCTAGCTACAGAGAAATACTAAATGTCTTATTTGCACCAAAGAGTAAGCAAATACATCCCTTTTATTGCCATTGTATTCAAAGACAATTATATCTTTTAAGTGTAAAATCAGAGAAAGTAACTACCTAAAGGAAGTAACAGATGGAGTCCATGATGAGAACATCAGTGTTTCATAATAATAACAAAAAAGTCACTTACCTTTAAAAACAAATTCACTTACAGAGCCACTGGCTAAGGCTTGGTATATCTCGGTTGGCAAAGTGAATGCTATGTGTAAGCCCCTGAATTCAATCCCAAGCACCACAAAAGAAAAAGAGTTAGAAAGAGCCCCTGGCTTATCAGAGTCCTTTCCCACGGGTCCAGTTCCACTTAGTAATGACAAATTTTGGTTTGTTGTTGTTGTTGTTGACAAAGGTTGTTTAAGTCCAACAAAAGCAACTTTGGGCTCCTTTCAACTCCTTCTCTTCTATGTCTCTTATTGTCACTCACTTCAATATTTATGAATCATGCATCATCTTTACAAGAAACCATCAGGCACTCTAAAAGAGATAGTGATGAATCAGACACAAATTTTACCTTCCATAAGCTTGTTATCCAGTAGGGTAAAACAAAAACAAAAAAAAAATAATTTTGGAGACAACTGAAACACAGAAAACGTAATGACTGCTACAAAGAGAACTTGGGAAAGTTCAATGAGAAATTCAGATCTAACCAAAGACAAAGTCATTTTTTGAAATACTAAGGAACATCATGCTTAGCCCAAAGTACCCATTAATAAATTATTGATGGGCTAAAAAAGTGCCACCTTGCATCACTATACATTTCCTGGGTATGAAGTCAAAGAGGCACTCATCTAGAATTCATTTAGAACCACTCCAGATGGGGCTGGTTCATTAAGGGACTAGTGATCTCAGAAATATTTTATATGTGTATATAAATATAAGTCCATTGCAGCAGTGGACCCAACAGCTAATTTATATTTGGTTCTCAGCCAATAAAGACTAAGAGCCATTTGAGTGGCCCTTCCCAGGCTGTTTACATACTCCTCCAGGGCCCGCTTTCTGCCATTACTTGTACATCTGCAATCTCTTTGGTTCAAGATGGCTGACAAAAGGTGTGTGAGCTACAGTGTTGGGGATGCCACAAAAGATGGTGGAAGATGCTGGATGGAACAAGCAGGCTTCACTGCAACAACTCCAAATGCTTCTGAGGAGATGGTCTAAGACACACAGGTCAGCAGTCAGTTGTTGCCTGGTAGAAATCTTTTGACATGTTGAAGGACAACATAAGCCTCCCTATAGCACAGAAAGATGTGAATAAAACTATAGCCAGAGGCATATCACATCACAACATCAGGAGGCATGAAGAGAAAGAAGGACCATTTCCTAAGATTGATTTCAGCAGCACATACCCAGCCTACTGTATTGCAATACTTATGCATAGCACCAGTCTAATTAATGTGATCATTTCCACGACCAGATTTCTACACTAAAGAGTATATGCCTATAGATTAAGGATGGAGGTGGGGGGAAAGAATTCCAAATACTATTTCTATTTTAACTACCTAGGAAACCCTGTGGTTAAAGATATCCTGAGGATCTGGGAAAGCTGATTGGTGTTGGCCATAGTAGTTCCTCAGGCAATGTGTAATACCAGAAGTCTAATAGAGGAATAGAGTGAGTTTTGATCACACACACACACATACACACACATTCACAGACAATGTTGGAGCAATTGTGGTCAACTTTCATGACTGCAAATAAAGTTTGTCTGACTTGTTGACAATGTTCACAAGTTTGGGATAGAAAAGGAAAGAAATTTATCAAGAAATACTGAAAATTAATGATTACTTTAAACAGCAAAGCCATGGGACAATCATGTTGGACTTTGGAACTAGGAAACTCTAGGGCTGAACCCCAGCTTCATAATTTACAAACTGGGAAAGTCGTCTCATCCCTTTGAGTCACGATTTTTCATCTATGCAGTAGGGATAACAACTGTACTTCCTTTATACAGGGTTTGTGAGAACTAATATGACAATGTATATTAAGTGATTAGTTACCTACCTACTCCATAGACAGAGATCAATAAATATAGCTTTTGGTATTATATTATGTACCTAATGCTTGGTGTATTTTTAAAATGCACTTTCCTCCCAAGCTTATTTACATTATTAGCTCCATGAAAACCTATCACTAATGTTGGCCAATCCTTACTCTGAACCCCTTATAGATCCAAAGGGAAGGAAACAAAGCAATGGCTTACATCTCCTTTGGATATAGACCTCCTAATGAAAGATGTTTGGGGCAGGTCAAAGGGCAACCTATGTCAGTGTTATAATTATTCTCATCTGGATAACATACTTCCAATTGTCGGTATTAACTACCTCTCACCCCATAAGCTCCTGGCCTTGCTCTTCAATTGTTAGCTGTCACTTGTTCCAGCATGGTCCCTTATCCACAAGGATGGTTGGGCTAAAATGTGCACATTTTTTAAGTTCTCTCTCCCCTTTTCTGAACTAATTCATCATCACTATGCAAATGACCCCAAAATCTAAATTTTTGTCTGATCTTTTCCCAACTTTTATATGTCTATTAGACATCTTCACAGGGAACTACCAGCACTTTATACTCATTTTCAGAGCCAAATATCTCTTTGTAACTGGCATCCATTTTATTCCACCAACTTCTCTGTCTCTGTTAATGGCATCACTGGTTCTCTCTCTCTCTCTCTCTCTCTCTCTCTCTCTCTCTCTCTCTCTCTCATGCAAGTGAAAACTCATCAACTGATTTCTCTTTGTTAGAGAGTTTGGCTACTGTAACAAAGTACCTGAGATAATCAACTTATACAGAGAAAATATTTATTTTGGCTCAAAGTTTTGGAGGTTGTAGTTCATGATTGGTTAGCTCCATTGCTTTTAGCCTGGGGCAAGGCAGCACATCATGTCAGAAGCATATGACAGAGCAAAATCTCTTGTGATTTGAGCCTGGGAACAATGAGAAAAAGAATAAGAGGTCAGGGTCCCATAATCCCCTTTGGGGACAGTTCCCAATTACCTAAGAACCTCCCTCTAGGCCCCGCCTGTCAAAGGTTCTGCCACCTCCTGATAACACACCCTGGGGACTAAACTTTTAAGACATGGATGGGCCTTTGGAGGACATTTAGCATCCCAACTATGGCAGGCCCTTTTCTTTGGCTCCCAATAATGAAATCTGTCCACTTTATCTCTAGCATAATTCTTTTAGGTATTTCTTCTTCTATTTGTCCTACCCAGTACTTTGCCTTTTACCTAAATTTGTTTATTCAACAAATAATAATTGAGCATTCTCCATGATCCTGGTAAAGCAGTAAACTGTATGATCAACCTATTGGGGACCAGAGATGAATGACATAGTCAGGTCTTTTCCTTCAGAAGACTTCCATTCTCAGCCAAAAACACAGATTCTAAACAAGTGAACAAATAAAAGAGCAATGTGATTTCAAATAGCTGTGTGCATTATGAATAAAACAGAAGTAAGTGGTAGGAAAGGTATGTCTTGGATAAAGGGCCAAGGAGAAAAGGATGGATACTGCCGGCTGGGACTCTCTAAGAATATGAGCTGAGACAAGAAGTCAGCTCGGAAATCCTGAGACCCGTGTATCCTTGGCTGAAGAATAAGGCTCAGACAGCTGATGTGAGACTGAGCTTGATATTCAAGGAACTGAGAAAAACCACTGGACTGAATGCTGGAGCCTCGCATACCACACTAGAAGTGTGGATTTCATTCTAAGTGTGATGGAAGTCATTGGTGAGTTTAGTCGCAAGTGATGTATGTTATGGTTTACTTGTTTGATTGTTTGTTTTTAATGCTGCTTGCTATGGGAATAATGGGTTCTTAGGGGAGCAAAATTCATAGTAGGGAAATTAGTGAGAAGAATATTCAGGATCCATTATAAATGATGAAGATTTAGACTAGGGTTGAGGAAAAATAAGTGAGGAAAAGCTGCACATGATTGTGGATGCCTTGTGGAAGTATGGGGGAAGTGGAAGTGAGTGGTATTAGCACATGACCTGCTAACTTCCTCCCTGCTTCAAAGCTTTTCATCCAGTTCATTAAACACAAAGCCAACAGTGTGGTCTTTCTAAGGATGCATTCTTTGCCCATATATCTTAGCTGGCTCCTCATTGCTTTATAGAGTAAAGATCAAAGTCCTTGATAAAGTTCAAAGCCCCATGTTATCTGGCTACTTTAAAGATACATACAAATATAAAGAAAAAAAAGAATAACAAAGCAGTCCTGAATTCTTAGAGAAATCTTTGCACAAAGATGAAATTCATAGAAAATGGTACTAGCTTTTGATATATGAGCTCTTTACTTGCTCTTAAAACCTGAAAGTTCTGTCAATGAAAGAGCCACAATATGTCAAGCAGTAGACTTTAACTCCCAAGGAAACAAATAAGAAAGCTTTGGAAACTGAAAGAAATCAAATAATTTTTTGGACACAAATAAATTTATGAATTAATTTTTTGATGACCCTCGATTTCATCCATTCCCCTATTTATAATCTCCAGAGAAAACACAGGTCAAAGGAATACCTTACTACAAAATGTAATGATCTAGTTAGTTAATCATATGGAGAGAGAAAAATTGATAGAATAAATCCATTCATCACATTGAAACTATGATCTGCTTTCCCCTCTGCCTGAAACAAGCATTTTTTAGAAATTGAAAATTCATGTCAGGATCATTAAGCCAACTTGAGAAGTCACTGGAAGTAACAAACAGAGTGACAGAAGAGGGCAGTGCTGTCACAGTCCTTGCATGGACTTGAGGCCTTGACAAAGGGAAACTGAAAGCTACCCTGAGTAACATGGCTCATTTTTTTTTACCCAGGGTCTGAAGTGAGTCTCAGTTTCAATTGCTTATTTCTTCCAACTAGCTAAGTCTCAAGCCCCCAAAGAGAGCAATGAGATCCCCTCTGTGTCTGCCACCTAGATATACCTTGCCATCTCAGTGTGGCCTTAAGAAATATAAGCTCATCTCTATACTTATGTTAGTAATCAATTGTTTGGTCTTTTACAAAACATGTGGTAAAAGAAATTTACCTGACCTGATCATATAAGAAAAATTCTCCATATTTAACATGGAATCATTCAACAGGCCCTAATGTTTCTTTCTACTGTTAGAAAAATGAATGTATACCCAAGCCCTTCCTCAAAAAATGTTTGATGACTGATTCTTTACATAAAATACCAAGACATGAAGGGTCCTGGTCCTCAAGATGACTTAATAGACAAGCTTGGACAAGGATTAGTCAATGGAGAGAGGCTACCAAGTCCCCCACAAGAGTGGTAAAAGTCCCTTATGGTATATGGGGAGGAATGCAGCTTCATGCAGAGCTCATCACCCCTGCCTACTGCCACACTCTCATTTCTCTGAGAAGGGACTTCCACCAATGACTTCAAGTCAGAAGCCCCACTGAAGGGTATGGCTTTCATGGGAAAGTTCTAATCAATATACATTTTGATAACAGTTTAGGAAATAGTTCCACTCCCTACCCCTATCACAAAAGAAAGGGAAAATATGTTCTTATTGACCATTTGGCAAGTGAAGGAATACATGCATTTAATGCATAACATTGGTGACAATTAGGGAAGTTCAACTGTGGCAGAGAATGGGGATTATTGTGTGTAGTGTGGTGCATGTGTGTATCCATTCACTCAAATGATAAATATTCGTTGAGTGTGCTCCATGCACCAGGCATTGATCAAGGCATTAAGAATATAGCAGTGGACATAAAATAGTCAAAGCCTCTCCTTCATGGAGTTTACATCCTAGACAATTAATAAGCACATCAAATGTGAAATCATGATAAGTGCTGTAGAGAAGAATAAAATCAGGAGAGAAGGATATTAATCACTGCATTGCATAGAAGGGGCATTAACAGAAAGAGGTCAGAGGGGACAAGGAAAGAGGTAAGGGGAAGCATGTTCTTTAGTGGTGTAAGCTAAAAAAAGCTTTGTCTAGGCAGGTGAACAAGGAGACATAAAGGAAAGACATTTTCATATAACAATCAACAGTAATAATAGACATAATAGATACCAACTATTAAAATCATATTTAGTGACTATCACTTTGCTAACCATTCTTCAATTTATTCATTACAATAAACCTTATTAGTATAACATTTTGGCACAAGGAAATTAAAAAATCAAAAGAGAGAAAGAGAGAAGGAAGACGGGAGGGGGCCTAAAAAAATAAAAGCAAGAAAGGAAAGGAAGAAAAAGAAGAGAGAGAAAACCAAGGCTCAGGTAAGTCTCTTGCCCCAGGTATCCTATGCTGATGTACAGAGTATGAATTTAGGGGAGTTGACAGTCTGACTCCAAAGACTGTACTTAACCCAGACACTGGATTGGGGTACAGATAAGTTGGGTGACAATATTCATGGACTTTGCCTTGGAATTGTTCATAGACTATAAGAGAGACAAGCTTCTAGAGACATAATGCCAGTGCAGTGAGAGGAGCCATGATGGGGTTCCACAGAGTTAAGGAGACACAGAGGAAATGGCGACTCTGTGCCTGACAAAGGATGGGTGAGGCTCATCCAATGCAGACATACTCACTATGTCTGCATTTATGTTTTATGTAATTCATGGCTCTTGCTGGGCCTGGTTACCCACAACTAATCTGCAGTTCCTTCTAAAGCCTCCTTCCGGTAGATTTCCCCAGGCTGGCCTCTCAGGTTGTGGTTAGTCAGCCTCATCCTGCACATAAGAAGTCATTCTGACACAGGAGCTGCACAAACTCTTTACAGCCACTCTGAAGAAGGAAGAAAAATAACAAGATAGCAACTACCTTAAGTACCCGAATAAAAGAATAAGGAATATGAGAAACATGTGGATTAAAATGAGATGGCTGTACTATGTTACAATAGAAGTGAAAAGGGTAAAGATTCTGGAAAGCCACTCATAATAACTCAAGGCCACAGCTATCTACAGTCACTCAGAGAGGAAATTTGTATTCTCTGAATATTCTCATGACCCAGCACAATTTGATTTAAATCTTGAGTCCTTAAACCAGATCCATGTATGAATATCACAAAGTTCACGAATTCCCTGGAACTGTATGCAAAACAATGTACCTGTTGTGCACTTTCTAGAAATTCCAAACAACTTATCCAAATTTCAATTGAGTATGAAATTTCTCTTAACCCCAAATAGGTTAAGAGCTGTGCTTTGAATATTTTCACAATGGTTGGTCAAAATTTAAATAATTTAGAAATTTCAAAAATCCTAAGTGAGCATTTTGATATCGTTGCTATTCATCACTTTTATTAAAGTGTTTGCAAATTCATGTGCCACTTATGTCCCCACACATGAGTATGAGGCATTAACATGATCCCAGAGCTTGCCTTTGATTATGTTGTGCATTATTGACCTTCTATCTTCCTTTTGGAACTTCTGTGTAGGAAGATTAGCTCATCAAAGAAGGTATCAGTCAGTTCAATAGTGGTTCCCAGCCTCCATATATGTTGGCAATGAGGGGTGACAGATGGGATGGATATTTGATTGGAAAGGACAGAATCACCTCACCTATCTGGTGTTTTCAAGCTATACACACCCTCCCACCCAAGACTTCTCCATTTCACTACTCCTATTCCAGTCCTTACTATCATCAATTCAAGTTTCTATTGATACTTTCTCCTTATGTATATTTGGATCACTCTAGGCATAATAACTTAATTTAGTCTTCTCTTTGTTAAATTTGTTCTCTAGTCATTGAAGAGGTATAGAGAATAGTGGAGAATCATTCATCTCTTAACTGAAGCTGCTCAAAGGCAAACTTTCCAGAGCTTGAAATGTTCTACCTACCAAGCACCAACCTCTCAAATTTTAAGTATCCTTAGAGGTTTAAGAAACAAGTTTAGAGTCATAAAATCCACCTCCAGCTATATAACTCTATACTCCACCAGAAAAATGAATCATTAACACTACATTCTATTGAAAGACTTAAGAAAAGATAATCTAAGATGAGAATTTAGCCTCAAAGATTTCTTAGCTACAAGATAACAGAAATCATGGGGAAAAATATAGGGCAAATATTTATTAGCTTTTCAGAACAAAGGAAAATTTGCATAAAAAGTATCCAATCAATAGAAAAATCAGATAAAATCAAAAGTTCATTATTGACAAAAATTTGCCTAACATCTTCTTTTTACATCAAGAAAATCTTTTGGTTGTGACAAGCAAGAAACCTATAATGACTGGTGATTACTAGAGTTTTTGCCTCGCCTAGTGAAGAACAACTCCAAATATATAATTTCCCAGTCTTCCTGTATGTAGAAGCTATTCTCCATGGTAAGTGTGCTACATACTAAATCAACCACATCAACTTCTGGGGTCAGGGTAGGCTGGAGCAGTGGTTACTGAAGAACTGACATGTGCAAATATCTTTCTAAGAAACCTCAGCCTAAGACAGAATAGTTGCTAGCAACAATATTCTAATCTTCCTTCTGGCTGGTTCTCAGTAAATAGTCTCCTCCTTAAACATTTAATACAACTTAAAGACATCTCACATTTGTAGAATAGTTTTTACAGGTGAAACTAAAGATTGCACAGAAGGTTTAAATAACGACATAACTCTGAGGTATAAAATTCAGAAATCACCTGCCAAAGAAGAAATCCAATGAGCAAGTAAGTAATTAAAAATTCTACCTCCTGCTACCCGTGGATCATTAATGACTCAGTGAAGACATATCATCTTCACATCTTTGCTGTATATGTTCTATCAATAAAAACTTAAATTTGAAGAGAAGGGAGTACCCAAGTGATATTCTGATATAGCTAAAAAAATAAACAGCATCTCTCTTTTCTCTTTCTCAGTCATCAGCATCAGCTTTTGCATTTCAAACTCCAAATTTAATGTGAAGAAAACTTTAATATCACAATGACCTTTCTAGACTTTAGGATGGGACCCTGTTATTTTTCCATTTCTACCTTTAAAAAGAGAAAGGCAGTTCTAAGAATGTGATGAAAATGATGCCTGAAATTATGCACTCAATCGACATAGTAACTATGATTACAATAATGAACCAGGATAATGTGTTATGTTATTGACAGGTAGAAAATTGTTATAAGTGGTTTGCAATATCCATGGCTAATAGTCTGGTGAAAACGAGTCTAAGAAATAAATGAGATTTGTCAGATCTCTCAAATACATGCATAAGATTTGTGCCCTATGGATTATGCCTTTTATATTTATATATCTGTAATTTCAGAACTCAGAAGTCCTAAGGAGTATCTTGACACCTTGCTGAGTGATTATCTGAATAATGTTTGTCTCCACCAACAATAATGTAAGCTCTACAAAGGAAGGAATAATGTCTATTTGTGTTCGTCACTGTAACCTGTCCCTAGCATCTTGCACAATGCCTGACTCATAATGGGTCTTCAATAAAGGGTCATTGAATTGATGGATGAATTAACACATTGCCAGTCCTTCCTTCCCTCCGTCCTTCCTCCAACCCCTCTCTTTATGGCTCTCTGTCAATTTTCTGGTGAGGAAAGTGATGCCATGAAAAGTTTCATGGGTGATATCACAACAAATTGTTAAAGTGAATCTACAACTAGGGCTCTTCTTCTTCTAGCCACCCTGTACTTTAGGTGATCCTATCTCCTTGCCATTCTTTAGTAAGAACTATAGTTCTCATCACCACTTGATATATGACAACTCTAAAAGAAAATGCAAAAATCTTGCCTTGAACATTGTTTGCAAGATGCTAAAACTTGAACAAACATGTGGTATATTGCCTTGGAAGCTTGGTCTGGTGTTGGGAGTGTGTTGAAGAAAAAATGAGAATACCTTAAGAAGAGTTGAATATTTGCCTAAACAAACTGGTTTAAATCTTCTTCTGCTGTCTTTTAACTAGTGAAAGAATTATGAATGAGACTTTGCAACTATTTCTTTAAACTACAAAACTGGAATATCATTAAAAGATTTATACAGAAAAGAGTCAATGTTTATGATGATGAAGAGCTCTGACTGGCAACATGGATAACTTATTACTTAAACTTTCAACCACGTTTCATTAGGCTCTGAACAGGGACTATAGGTCATTGATTCCTCCTTTCCTTTTTAAAATTAGGATCTAGCACAAACTTGATACAATAAATTTTATACTTATATATTTTCCCCTTAAATCTATAGAGTTTAGTTACTAGTATCAGTCATAATTATTTTCTGGGTTGACCAAATGAGGGTTTCTGATGCCTTTTTTGATTATGAACATCAGGCATTGACATAATTGATGGAAATTAATCAAGCAATGGATTCCTTCTTGCAATACAGACAATTTGCATTTAATTTTCCATAAACCACAATCCAATTTTATACAAAAGAGGCATCCAGGAAGAAAGCACAAAAGAAGATGAGGATAATATTTTTAAATGACTGAGTGTCACAAAGGCAAAACAATGTGGTTAAGTACAGAGATTCTAAAGCCAATTACTTGGGTACTAGTCCTGGCTCCACTTCCCTGCATCATGTGACTTTGGATAAACCACTTCTCTGTGCTTCTGTCTTCCTCTGCAAACTGAGGATAGTGATAGTATCCATCTTAACAGAAAGTTTTGAGGATTAAGAATCTTATGTGTGTGGTACTTAAGATAATGCCTGGCATATAACAAGTGCAAGTTTTGTTATTATTATCATTATTGCTCATATCTTAAATAAATAATGATATGGCACATTAAATGAGAAGGAAAATTGGCTTTTATCATATTGTTAAGATTTTTCTGTATACATAGAAAGTAACTGATGAACTGAAAGTGACTGTTGGTAGCAAAGGACTTAAATAGGAATTTCTCCATGGAAGATAAACAAGTGGTTAACAAGCATCAATGCTCAACATCACCATTCTTTAGGGAAATGCAATGAGCTCTCACCTCACCCCCCATCGGATGGCTGCTATGAAAACAAACAAACAAAACAACACGTGTGGGCCAGAAAGTAGAGAAACTGGAACATTTGTACACTGTTGTTGAAAATGTTAAATAGTGTAGCTGCTATGAAAAAGAGGATGGCAGTTTCTCAGTAAATTAAAAATAAAATTACCATTTGATCTAGCACACCTGTTTATATGTACAAAAGAATTGAAATCAGGGTCTCAAAGAGCTATTGGTATATGCATGTTCATAGGAGCAATTATTCACTACAGGTAAAAGATGGAAGCAACTTAAACATCTATCCATCAGTGGATGATGGGATAAATAAAATATATATAAATAAAATATAGTATAAACTTTTATTTTTATGATTTATCAAATATTTTATGAACACCTCCCATTTGTTAGGCACTGTTCTTGTTCATCAACTAACAATCCTGCCTGTCCTTCTGAGGCGTATTTCTAATATAATACATAATTTCTAGGTCCAGCAGGATATGTGACAGTCTGACAGTCTTACTACCAAAAGTTCTCTGGGTTTAATTTTTCTCATCAGTAAAATGAAGTATGTGTGGTAAGGAACAAAATGAAACTTTTCCTTTGTGCATCTGAAAATATTGGAAAAATGATATGCAAATACCATATGAATGAAGATATAAAAAACCACTAGGGGGCAAGATGAGCATGGTATAAACATTCTACTGATAGGAAATTCTAGAAACAAACAGGAGCATTTTATTATGCATCATGAAAAAATAAGCAAACAGCAAAGGCTGGATATCACTGGATGTAGGCAGAGTGCTACAGAATAGTTTTCCAAATGTGCTTGATTCTGCCAACAAAGTATTTGATTAGAGACTATGTTTTTATGAGTAATAGCTGTGCAAGAAGCAGAATGCTTGATTTCATAATTGACTAGAATCTATAAATGCATATAATAATAGTAAGACTGTGTCTACAGAACCACAAAACAACCACCAATATATTCAAACTTGAAGTAGCTCTTTACTCATGAGTTAGGATCTAAATAATACACATGTGGAATTCTTTCTTTTACTTTTTTTTTTTTTTGGTAGGGGGATAAGTGGTGTACCCACTCTTACATTTTTAACTTTTTCATTTTTTATAGTATAAATTTAAGGTACATGACACAATGTTCTAATATACATATATGTAACAAAATCATTATTAGTAGAGATAAGCAATTTAACACATCCAATATGTCAGAGTTACCTTTTGTGTGATAAGAGCACCTAAAATCTACTCCAGGAGAATTTCTAGCACATATTGCAATATTATTGACTTCAGCCCTCATGCTATATTTTAGACTTCCAGATTTATTTGTCCTATATAACTTCTACTCTCTACCCCTTGACCAACATCTCCTCAGTATTCCTCCATCCTGTCTCTGATAACCACTCATCTACTTACACCTTCACATATTCAAGTTATTAGAGTTCTTTAGATTGTATGTTTTTATAATAGAAATCATGCAATATTTTTCTTTTTGTGTCTGGCTAATTTTTCTTAATATAATATACTTCAATTTCACCATGTTGTCATAAATGGCAGAATTTGTCCTTTTTTTAAACTGAGCAATGTGTTTGTGGGTGTGCTTCAATTTCTTTTTTCATTGATGGTCATTTAGGTTTTTCCCTTTTTTGGCTATTCTGAATAATTCTACTATGAACATGGAGTGCAGATGTTTCTACAAGATGCTGATTTCATTTCCTTGGGTAGGTATTCACAAGAGGGACTGCTAAACAGAGATTGCTGCTAACTAGTACCAACATCTCTGATTGCAAAACAACATTTTTCCCACTTTCATCCCATTGGAAAGTGGTAGTTCTAAAACTTGTCAAAAATCTTTGACCAGTCTTCCCATCAAAAGTTGGAGTTCTCTAGTTCCTTTTTTTTTTTAAATACAGTGCTGAGGATCAAACACAGCTTTGTATATGCTAGGCAAATGCTCTGCCAGTAAGCTATACTGGACTACCACCACCACCACCCACCCTTCCCTTTCACTCACACTTGTTATAGGAGCTACTTGGGAGTCAGAGGCAGGAGGGTTTCAAGTTCAAGGACCTGGGCAACTTAGGGAGGCTCTTGCTCAAAATAACATAAAATGAGCTGGAGATGTAGGTCAGTGGTAAAGCACTTCTTAGCATGTAGAAGACCTTGGATTCATACTCATAAACCCTACTCCCAGGACACACCACTCCTTTCTAGCCTATACAATGCATTTGAAGTGATGTGTGACTTCCCACGATAGTGTAGAAACTTTCATTTGATTCTCAGGATGCTCTCAGGATAGATGCTCTTCCTTAGGATCTAGCCACTGCACTTTGAGAAAGCCTATGACATATGGAGAAGCAGGATACAGGTGCTCTGGGTGAGAGCTCTAGTGAAGATTCCAGCAGTCATCATCAGCAGCAGCAGTGGTCAGATATGTGAGTGAGAGGCTCTGGAGCCTGAGGCAGAAGGATCCCAAGTTCAGAAACAGCCTGAACAATTTAGTGAGGGCCTAAACAACTCAGTGAGACCCTGTCTCTAAACATAATATTTTAAAAAGGGCTGGGGATTTAAACTCCCCTGGGTTCAATTCCTGGCATCAAAAAAATGAATAAATAAAAATATATGTGACTCAGTGAGTTTTCAGATGATTCCAACACCAGCAAAGTTGTGTGGAGCAGAGATGAGATGATCCTGGCAAGCCCTTGCCCAGATTAGATTTGTGAGGAAATAGAATGATGCTATAGTTGTTTAAACCAAAAAGTTTTGAGCATTTGTTGGTATTTTTCTTTTCTTTTAGTTGTTTTTCTACTTTTGTTTTGTTTTTTTACAAGGTGATAGGTAACAAAAACATAGGATTATGAAAGAGGAATTTAAGAAAATAAACTGCCAAGGAATTAACACTTTTGTGGATTCCCATTGGCATGGATCCATGATGCCTGCTCTTAAAAAGATTTAAAAGTTCTCAAGATATGCTGTCCCTCGTTGTTCATCCCATGTGCTTTGTATACCAGTACTCAGAACTATGTGTCCTGGAAACAGATGATGACTTCTCATTTGGTGAGGTTATTATCAATGACAGGAAGGCCACCACTGACAGATTATTGTAAACATTCTCCCGGGGAGCAGGTCTGCAAATGAGAGGCTATTGCTGGTCCAGATCTCCCACATCACAAAGAATAGTACTTCAGTCAACTTCGCATCACTGAGAGAAAATAGCTGAGAAAAACAATTTAGAAGAGGAAACAATGATTTGGGTTCACAGTTTCACAGGTTTCAGTCTGTAATCACTTGGTCCCATTGCTGTGGACTTGGAGTGACGCAGGACTTATGGAGGAAGGGTGTTGTAGGGAAAAGCTGCTTACCTCATAGCAAACAGGAAGAAGAGGGAGGAAGGAAGGGGCATGGGATAAGATATCCCCTTCAAAGGCACAACTCCACTGACCCATCCTTTCAATTAGACCCCACCTCCCCAAGTTTCACTACCTCCTCATAATGTCTTCAACTATAAGCCCAGCAATGGCTTAATCATGGATCATGAGGGCTCTGTCCAATCACCTCCCAAGAGCTCCTCTGAACATTGCTGCACTGAGGATCAAAACTTCAACACAAGTCTTTGGGGGACATCTCATATCCACACTTAAAACAAATGATGGGTGTATTGAATGGAAACTCCGAAGTGGCCTGCTGCAGGCTGCCCGGCCGGGCCGCGTGGGCTCTCCTGAGCTCCGCTCCTGCCGCTGCTGTCGCCGAGCACGCCTGCTGCCTTCCTGCTGGGCGCCTTCCTGCTGGGATGTCAGTGCACGCCGGCTTGCAATCTTGCAAACCGGTTGGGCACAAAAACACAAGCCAGTCAAACTGAAACAAAGTTTTATTTTGTGAGAGGCCGTGTGCGTCCCCTAACAAGCCGGTCCACACACGTGTGTGTCTACCTGAGCCGGGGGCTCCACTTCCCCCGGAACACCCTCCTACCATCCTTTCTCAACCAATGGGAACTCTCCCATTACAAGAGTGACATGAGTAACCTGAGTCCCGTAAGGGGCCCAGATAAACAGCAGGAGTCCAATTACCATATGAATGTAACTTAACATAATCATAATCTCAATGGCTGGCTGGCAGTCACTAAACCCAAAGGTGCCTGTATCAATATTTTTGCTGTGGCTCCTAGCATCTGCCCCCTTCTGTTTAATTAAACAACAGGCAATGTGGCTAGGGACCGTGCCTGTTAGGTATGTCCAATTCACATATGGTTCTTACCCGTCATCGGAAAACTGACCTTATTGCGTCAGCCTCCTGGCTTAGGTTGATACCACTGCAATCGAAATCATACCCGTCACTGACTACCGGTCCAGTATATAGCCATACCTGTGGAATAGGCCTATGCACCAGTGGGGGGGTGAGGTTCTTGCCTCACCTCAGTTGACCCCCAAAATTAACCTTGGTGGCAGTGGGGGGGTGAGGTTCTTGCCTCACCTCTGTTGGCCCCCAAATTTAGACCATCACTGGTAGAAGGGAGAAAGACACAGAAATGCCACGACACCAAACCAATTGAAGGCTCCTTTGGAAACACAGGTGACACATCGGCTAAGATATTCCAGCACTACCATAATTCGCTGTATCAACAAATAGAGCACAATGCATACAGGTGATACATAGTCCAGGCAAGTTGTGTAAGCAGTTCAAAGTGGAGGAGTCTATCAATATGTCCATTTCCTCCCAAAGTAAATTAAGTCCTTGATTGAGCATACTTGTTGAGTTATATTGATTGATGTATCAGTTTATACAGTTTACTGTGATAGCTATCATAGAAGTTGTAGTTTGGTTTTATCTTAGTCTTCACCGGCACTGGGATGGAGATGGGAATTCTGGCCATGTTGCTAAAGAGACATTATCCTGAACAGAATTATTAAATATAATGAAAAGGAAAGGTGAAAGTAAACAAACAGATCTGTTAACCACCTTTAAAAGCAAAATTTATAACAGCTGTTTACCTAATGTAAATTAAACCATATAAGTCACGTGACTTAATTTTTTTTTTTTTTGGATCCTTATATCTATTTATACATGAGCGCTCCTTATAAATGAAATATGGACATACACACATACAGACATACAACACAAAACAGTGCATACATAACATAGAACATATAAGACAATAGTAAATAAAGGCCTTGTAGCTATAGCTAGGTGAAATCTCCATTGCAATGTTTAAAAACTTTACAGTTAAAAAAAATAAAACACAGTCAAAAAATAAAACTGATCAGAAAGACATTAACCTAGGTTTGTATGAGCTCAAAAAGAAAGAGAAAAAAAATAAATAAAATAGAACTTTATGATGTGGGAAAAATGTAGTAATAAAATAGATATTGAAAAAGGCACCGTGGTGAATCACTGTTGTAGATGTAAGAATAGCCAAGCTGGAACTCTGGATATCAGCTGTTATGGATTTGAGTCAAATCATCTTCTTTTTCTGTAGAAATTGTTTTAGTTAATCTCTCTGGAATCCAAATTGGTTGCTGTTCCTCCTGTGGAAAAACACAGACGGAGCCCCGACTCCAGACTATTACTGGGTCCGGACCTTTCCATTGTCCTGTTAGAATATCTTTCCAAAGTACCTTAGGCTTATGTACATTTTTCGGATACATATGTCTTTCCGCAGCACTAAGTCCTGATGAATCCAAATTTAGAAAGTTTAGAGTAAAGAGGGTTATTTTAAGTTTATCTTTGGGGGATATATACCCTTTTCCAATTCCCTCCTTTTGTTTTAATAAGTACATTTTAATAGTTTGATGAGCTCTTTCAACTATGCCTTGTCCCTGTGGATTGTATGGGATTCCTGTTATATGAGTAATGCCAAATGATGAGCAAAATTGTTTAAAAGACTTGGAGGTGTAACCAGGACCGTTATCAGTTTTTAACTGTTTAGGAACACCCACAGTGGCAAAATTTTGTAAGCAATGAGCTATAACATCTTTAGTTTTTTCTCCGGGATGAAGGGAACCCATCAAAAATCCAGAAGAAGTATCAACTGTAACATGTAAATATTTTAATTTTCCAAATTCTGGCAAGTGTGTGACGTCCATCTGCCAAATATGCTTAGGTATCAGTCCTCTAAGATTGACTCCAAGATTAACTTGTGGCAAAAATGTCACACAATTTTGACACTGTTTTATTATATGTCTGGCTTGTTCTTTAGTTATTTTAAAACGTTTTTGTAAAGTATTAGCATTGACATGGAACCTTTTATGAAAATTTATAGCTTCTTCTATTGTGGAGAAAATATGTATGTCATGTGTAGATTTATCTGCTAGTTCATTACCCAAACTAAGGGCTCCAGGCAATCCTGTATGTGCTCTGATATATCCTATAAAGAATGGATCCTTTCTATCCCAGATTAGACTTTGTATAGCAGAAAACAAAGAGAAAACAGTAGAGGAAGGAGAAATCCTACCAGCATCTTCAAGAGATACAATAGCATTAACTACATACTGACTATCAGAAAATAAATTAAATGTAGAATCTTTGAACATCATAAAAGCTTGCAATACTGCATTGAGCTCTACCTTTTGAGCTGATTGTTTGGGTACTAAAAATGTAAAAGTTTGATCAGGAGTAACTACTGCTGCTGTACCATTGTTTGACCCATCAGTGAATATATTTGGAGCATTTATGATAGGGGTTTTTCTTGTCATTTTTGGAAAAACTACAGGATGCTTAGACCAAAAAGACAACAAAGGATTAGATGGCAAGTGATTATCAAATGCAACACTAGATTTACACATGATTATTGCCCAAGTATTTAACTCATTAGCTAACTCATCAATTTGATCCATAGTATATGGAGTAATAATTTTATTGGGAGAAATCCCAAACACTCCTTTTGCTGCTTTTATTCCTTTGAGTATTAATTGCCCTACAGCCTCAGGATATCTAGTAAGAATAGTATTAGGAGAATAAGATAAATGTATCCATAATAATGGACCTTCTTGCCAAAATACTCCTGTAGGAATATTTTTTGTCGGTAGTACAATAAATAATAAAGGCAAACTTATATCAATTCTATCCAAATGCATATTTTCCATATATGTCTCAATGATTTTTAATGTCTTTCTAGCTTCAGGCGTTAACATGCGGGGTGAATTTGAATCTGATGGACCTTTTAGAATATCAAATAAAGGTCCTAATTCTCCTGTTGGTATGCCTAGATACGGCCTTATCTGCTGAGAGCCACAGCCGAGTCTGTATGGCCCCTGGCATTTTGCCAACAGTATTGATTGACAGGCAAGGCGTTAATATCCGCCTCTGCCGCTACTTTTGAGTTCTAGCGCTAATTTTGAGTTCTCGCGCTATTTTTAGTTCTCACGGGGATTCCCCGGGAGTTCCCATTGGTTGGCGAAGGGCAGGAGGAGGGTTTTCCCGGATAGTGATTTCCGGCTGGGGCTTGCTGGAGGAGCCTCGTGGCTTTTCGGGAGGATTCCCCAGGAGCGTGTGTGAGGTTTTTTCTTGCAGTAGAAAAAATAAAATTTGTTCCTGCTTTAGTGGCTCGTGATTTGTGCCCAGCCAGACTGCGGCATTTGGCGGCCCGTACCGGGAACGTCTGAAGCTTCGGGGTAAGTGAAATTGCTTACCCCTAAGGGAAGGCAAGAGAATGGGTGACCATTTTAAAAAACAATATGTTCTTGCTTTGATTTGTTTTGGTTTTGTTTCAAGCTGCCTATCCCTAGAATTTTCTCAGGCAGACTGGGAAAAATGGTTGGCTCAAGGTTTGAAGTTGTTTGCCCCTGAGGAAGAGATAGAAATAGACCACAAATGCACATGTCCAGAAAATAGGAAAATTGATACAACGATTTTTTGTTCCATTTTTGTTTCATTCTGTTTCGGTCTTGTTTTGTGTTATCTTTTTGGGTTGCGTTATCTTTGTAACAGATTAGAAATTAGTAAAAAACAAACTGAAAGAGTGTTAAATAAATTGTTAGAGGTTCAAACCATGGAGAAAGACAATTTAGATCAAGCAAAAGAGAAGGTCTCTCAAGCTAGTCAGACAGAGCAAGAAAATTTAAAGGAAGAAAGCTTAGAGGAGAAACAGCTATCAGGGGGGAAGCAACAACAGGAGGCTGCTACTAACACCGATCTATCACCAGAGGGCGTAATTCAGCCAACAGCTCCACCTATGGAGATAGCTGAGTGGCCCTCAACCCCCTCAACCCCCGTAGTTGATAGATGGGATCCTGAGACAGGACCTCAAAGATTAGCATGCCCTGTACTTGAGCAGGCAGGAGGGCAGCGAATTCACCGTGAGTTAGAGTTCAAAACAGTGAAGCAATTAAAGGAGGCTGTAACAACCTATGGTCCTCATGCACCCTTCACTGTAAGCATGGTCGAATCCATTACTAACTTGGACATGACTCCAGCAGATTGGGCTAGCATGTGTAGATCTGTGCTAAATGGAGGACAATATTTGTTATGGAAGGTTGCCAATGAGGAATTTTGCAGGGAGACAGCTAGACGAAATGCAGCAGCCGGTTACCCTCAAAGAAGTCTAGAGATGTTGCTAGGAAAAGGACCTTATGAGGGTCAGCGGCAACAAATTCAATATGATCCTGCTGTATATGCACAGATTGCTGCAGATGCAGTTAGGGCATGGAAGACTTTACAAGGACATGGAGATTTACAAGGTCAGCTATCTAAGGTAATACAGAGACCTAATGAACCTTACGCTGACTTTGTAGATAGGCTTATTCAAACAGCCTCCAAAATTTTTGGTGACACAGAACAAGCAATGCCATTTATAAAACAACTGGCTTATGACCAAGCAAATCGTTGCTGCAGAGAGGTCATTAGACCATGGAGACATGAAGATTTAAACACATATATTAAATTATGTAGAGACATTAATGAACAAGGACAAGTCTTGGCAGCAGTACAACAGGCTTTAGATGCCAGGCCAAAAACATGCTACAATTGTGAACAAACAGGACATTTTAAAAGGAGTTGCCCCATAGGAGGAAGGTATAACAAAGTTAGGTATCAAAGGAATAGAACACCAGATATTTGCCCACGATGCCGTAGAGGGAGACACTGGGCTAATGAATGCCGTTCTCAAACCACCATAGAGGGTACTCCATTATCAAAAAATGGACAAGGACCAGGTGGTTACCCACGATATCGTGGAGAAAGGCATCAGGCTCCATTGCCAAAAAACGGACAGGGGGGCCCAATGCTCCGGGGCCCACGACCACAAATGTACGGGGCACTGGAGGAACCCAGAAAAACCATGGAGGAACCCAGCAACCCCATCAGGGTAGTACCCAGGACACATTATCCATCCGATCTCTCATCAGACGAACCAGAGGGAGCGCAGGGTTGGACATCTGCGCCTCCGCCAGAGCAGTACTAACTCCAGAGATGGGAGTTCAAATCATTCCCACAGGAGTAAAAGGACCTCTTCCCCAAGGAACAGTAGGCTTATTGTTAGGACGTAGTTCTTCTACGCTAAAAGGACTTATGATAAGTCCCGGGGTAATTGATCCCGATTATGAAGGTGAAATAAAAATTATAGCTAGTTCTCCAAAGGGTATATCAGTAATTTCACCAGGAGATAGAATAGCACAGTTATTAATAATATCCAGCCTACATGATAAATTTTCCAGTACTACTATGGAAAGAGGTTCCAGGGGTTTAGGCTCCACAGGTGTAGATTGGGCTATGCTGTCTTTGAATTTAGATTCTCGCCCAATGCTAAAACTAAATATTCAAGGACATGAATTTAATGGGCTACTGGATACAGGTGCAGACCTTAGCATCATATCTCGTCAAGAATGGCCAAAACATTGGCCATTACAACAAGCCACTCAAACGCTTCGAGGCCTAGGAGTGGCAACTAATCCCCATAGAAGTGCAATGGTCTTAGATTGGAAGGATCCTGAAGGATGTGAAGGAACTATACAGCCATATGTATTGGATCATCTTCCCGTAAATTTATGGGGACGAGATGTCTTAGATCAATTAGGTTTGACATTAACAAATAATATCAATCAAAATGCACCCACTATTATGGCTAGACAAGGTTTTAGGAAAGGAAAAAGATTAGAAAAACAAGAACAAGGTATAGCAGCACCAATACAAATAGATCAAAGAATAAATAGACATGGACTGGGTTTTCAGAAGGGGTCACTGAGGCAATAAAAATCACTTGGAAATCAGATAGACCAGTATGGGTTTCTCAGTGGCCCCTGACTAAAGAAAAGATACAAGCAGCCCATGACCTGGTCAAACAACAATTAGCGGAGGGACATATACAACCTTCTGTATCTCCCTATAATACTCCCATTTTTGTCATTAAAAAGAAATCTGGTAAATGGAGATTATTACAAGATTTAAGAGCCATTAATAATGAGATGGTTATTATGGGACCTGCTCAATCAGGGATTCCTCAATTGTCTGCTTTACCAAAAACCTGGTATGTTTTAGCTATAGATATTAAAGATTGTTTCTTTTCAATTCCAATTCATCCTGAGGATAGTCCACATTTTGCATTTACTATCCCTGCACTGAATCATGAAGGTCCTGATCAGAGATATGAATGGAAAGTGCTCCCTCAAGGGATGGCTAACAGCCCAACTATGTGTCAAATTTATGTTAATAAAGCAATCCAGCCACTTAGAAATCAAAATCCTGAACTACAAATATTTCACTATATGGATGATGTATTGTTAGCACACAAAGATAAAAACACATTGTTGGAATGTTATGCCACACTTACAAATTTGTTAAAAAATTATAATCTAGAGATAGCAATAGATAAAGTACAATTAAATTTTCCAATTAATTATTTAGGAGTTCTATTATCCTCAACCATGGTCCGTCCACCTAAAATTCAAATACGAGTAGATCAACTCAAATCGCTTAATGACTTTCAAAAGTTGTTGGGAGATATAAATTGGATAAGGCCTTATCTAGGCATACCAACAGGAGAGTTGGGACCTTTATTTGATATCCTAAAAGGTCCATCAGATCCAAATTCACCCCGCATATTAACTCCTGAAGCAAGAAAGGCATTAAAAATTATTGAAACATATATGGAAAATATGCATTTGGACAGAATTGATATAAGTTTGCCTTTATTATTCATTGTAATACCAACAAAAAATATTCCTACAGGAGTATTTTGGCAAGAAGGTCCATTATTGTGGATACATTTATCTTACTCTCCTAACACTATTCTTACTAGGTATCCTGAGGCTGTAGGACAATTAATACTGAAAGGAATAAAAGCAGCAAAGGGAGTGTTTGGAATTTCTCCCAATAAAATTATTACTCCATATACTATGGAGCAAATTGATGAGTTAGCTAATGAGTTAAATACATGGGCAATAATCATGTGTAAATCAAATGTTTCATTTGATAATCATTTACCATCTAATCCTTTGTTGTCTTTTTGGTCTAAGCATCCTGTAGTTTTTCCTAAAATGACAAGAAAAACACCTATCGTGAATGCTCCAAATATATTCACTGATGGGTCTAATAATGGTACAGCTGCAGTAGTTACCCCTGATCAAACTTTTACATTTTTAGTTCCCAAACAATCAGCTCAAAAGGTAGAGCTTAATGCAGTTTTACAAGCTTTTGTGATGTTTAAAGATTCTGTATTTAATTTATTTTCTGATAGTCAGTATATAGTTAATGCTATAATATCCCTTGAAGATGCTGGTAGGATTTCCCCTTCCTCTACTGTTTTCTCTTTGTTTTCCACTATACAAAGTCTAATCTGGGATAGAAAAGATCCATTCTTTATAGGACATATCAGGGCACATACAGGATTGCCTGGAGCCCTTAGTTTGGGCAATGATTTAGCAGATAAAACTACACATGATATACATATTTTTTCTACTGTAGAAGAAGCTACAAATTTTCATAAAAGGTTTCATGTTAATGCTAATACTTTACAAAAGCGTTTTAAAATAACTAAGGAACAAGCCAGGCATATAATAAAACAATGTCAAAATTGTGTGACCTTTTTACCACAAGTTAATCTTGGAGTCAATCCTAGAGGACTGATACCTAACCATATTTGGCAGATGGACGTCACACACTTGCCAGAATTTGGAAAATTAAAATATTTACATGTTACAGTTGATACTTCTTCCGGATTTTTGATGGGCTCCCTTCATGCCGGAGAAAAAACTAAAGATGTTATAGCTCATTGCTTACAAAATTTTGCCACTGTGGGTGTTCCTAAACAGTTAAAAACTGATAATGGTCCTGGTTACACTTCTAACTCTTTTAAACAATTTTGCTCATCTTTTGGTATTACTCATATAACAGGAATCCCATACAATCCACAGGGACAAGGCATAGTTGAAAGAGCTCATCAAACTATTAAAACGTACTTATTAAAGCAAAAAGAGGGAATTGGAAAGGGGTATATATCCCCCAAAGATAAACTTAAAATAACCCTTTTTACTCTAAACTTTCTAAATTTGGATTCATCAGGACTTAGTGCTGCGGAAAGACATATGTATCCGAAAAATGTACATAAGCCTAAGGTACTTTGGAAAGATATTCTAACAGGACAATGGAAAGGTCCCGACCCAGTTATTGTCTGGAGTAGGGGTTCCGTTTGTGTGTTCCCACAGGGAGAACAGCAGCCGATTTGGATTCCAGAGAGGTTAACCAAAACAATTTCTACAGAAAAAGAAGATGATTTGACTGAAATCCATAACAGCTGATATCCAGAGCTCCAGCTTGGCTATTCTTACATCTGCGACAGTGATTAACCACGGTGCCTTTTTTCAATATCTTTTATTATTGCATTTTTCCCACATCATAAAGTTCTATTTTATTTTTTGAGCTCATACAAACCTAGGTTAATGTTTTTCTGATCAGTTTTGTTTTTTGACTGTGTTTTATTTTTTGACTGTGGAGTTTTTAAACATTGCAATGGAGATTTCACCTAGGTAAAGCAACAAGGCCTTTATTATTGTCTTATATGTTGTATGTTATGTGCGCACACTTCTGTTTTGTGTTGTATGTCTGTATGTGTGTATGTCCATATATCTTATATGAGGAGCGCTCATGAATAAATGGATCCGAATTTTTTTTATTCACGTGATTTTAATGGTTTAATTTAGATTGGGTAAACAGCTGTTGAAAATTGTTTTAATATGTGAACAAATAAGGAGGTTAACAGATCTGTTTGTTTGCTTTCACCTTTCCTTCTCATTATATTTAATAATTCTGTTCAGGATAATGTAAATTGTTCAAAAAATTGTTTTCTTAATGCCTGTTGGAATGTTACATAATTTTTTTCCTAGCATCATTGCCAGAATTCCTATCTTCATCCCAGTGCCGGTGAAGACAAAGATAAAACCAAACTACAGCTTCTTCGGTAGCTATCAACAAACTGTATAAACTGATGCATCAGTGAATAATAACTCAACAAGTAATGCTCAATCAAGGAGTAGATTTACTTTGGGAGGAAATGGACATATTGAGATTCCTCTACTTTGAACTGCTTGCAGAACTTGCCTGGACTATGTATCACTTGTATGCATTATGAACTATCTGTTGGTGCAGCGAATTGTGGTAATGCTGGCATCTTTGCTGATGGTGTCACTGGTGGTACAATTTTTCAAAGGAGCCCTCAATTGGCTTGGTGTCATGGCATTTTTCATCCTCCTCCCTTCTACTAGTGATGGTCTAAAATTTGGGGGCCAACAGAGGTGAGGCAAAGAACCTCACCCCCCCATTGGCACCAAGGACAAGTTTGGGGGCCAACAGAGGTGAGGCAAAGAACCTCACCCCCCCCACTGGTGCAAAGGCCTATCCACAAGTATGGCTGTATGCTGGACCGGTAGTCAGTGACGGGTATGATCCGATTGCAGTGGTACCAACCTAAGACAGGAGGCTGACGCCTAGAGGTCAGTTCATCCGATGACGGGTAAGGACCATATGTTGAATTGGACTACCTAACAGGCACGGTCCCTAAGCCACATTACTTGTTGTTTATTTAAACAGAAGGGGGGAGATGCTGAGAGCCACAGCCGAGTCTGTATGGCCCCTGGCATTTTGCCAACAGTATTGATTGACAGGCAAGGCGTTAATATCCGCCTCTGCCGCTACTTTTGAGTTCTAGCGCTAATTTTGAGTTCTCGCGCTATTTTTAGTTCTCACGGGGATTCCCCGGGAGTTCCCATTGGTTGGCGAAGGGCAGGAGGAGGGTTTTCCCGGATAGTGATTTCCGGCTGGGGCTTGCTGGAGGAGCCTCGTGGCTTTTCGGGAGGATTCCCCAGGAGCGTGTGTGAGGTTTTTTCTTGCAGTAGAAAAAATAAAATTTGTTCCTGCTTTAGTGGCTCGTGATTTGTGCCCAGCCAGACTGCGGCACTTATCCAATTTATATCTCCCAATAACTTTTGAAAGTCATTAAGCGATTTGAGTTGATCTACTCGTATTTGAATTTTTGGTGGACGGACCATGGTTGAGGATAATAGAACTCCTAAATAATTAATTGGAAGATTTAATTGTACTTTATCTATTGCTATCTCTAGATTATAATTTTTTGATAAGTTTGTAAGCGTGGCATAACATTCTAGCAATGTGTTTTTATCTTTATGAGCCATTAACACATCATCCATATAGTGAAATATCTGTAGTTCAGGATTTTGATTTCTAAGTGGCTGGATTGCTTTATCAACATAAATTTGGCACAAAGTTGGGCTGTTAGCCATCCCTTGAGGGAGTACTTTCCATTCATATCTCTGATCAGGACCTTCATGATTCAGTGCAGGGATAGTAGATGCAAAATGTGGACTATCCTCGGGATGAATTGGAATTGAGAAGAAACAATCTTTAATATCTATAGCTAGAACATGCCAGGTTTTTGGTAGAGCAGACAATTGGGGAATCCCTGATTGAGCAGGTCCCATAATAACCATCTCATTATTAATGGCTCTTAAATCTTGTAATAATCTCCATTTACCAGATTTCTTTTTAATGACAAAAATGGGAGTATTATGGGGAGATACGGAAGGTTGTATATGTCCTTCCGCTAATTGCTGTTTGACCAGATCATGGGCTACTTGTATCTTTTCTTTAGTTAGGGGCCACTGAGGAACCCACACTGGTCTTTCTGATTTCCAAGTAATTTTGATTGTCTCAGTGGCCCTTTTTGAAAACCCAATCCATGTTTATTTATTTCTTGATCTATTTGAATTGGTGCTGTTATATCTTGTTCTTGATCTCTTAATCTCTTTTCTTTTCTAAAGCCTTGTTTTGCCCTAGTAGTGGGCGCGTTAGGATTGACGTTATTTGTTAATGTCAATCCTAATTGATCTAGGACATCTCGTCCCCATAAATTTATGGGGAGATGGTCCAATACATAGGGCTGTATAGTTCCTTCACATCCTTCAGGATCTTTCCAATCTAATACCATTGCACTTCTATGGGGATTAGTCGCCACTCCTAGGCCTCTAAGCGTTTGGGTGGCTTGTTGCAATGGCCAGTGCTTAGGCCATTCCTGGCGAGATATGATGCTGAGGTCCGCGCCTGTGTCCAGCAGTCCATTAAAGTCATGTCCTTGAATATTTAATTTTAGCATAGGGCGAGTATCTAAATTTAAAGATAGCATAGCCCAATCTACACCTGTGGAGCCTAATCCCTTGGAACCTCTTTCTACATTACAACAAAATCTATCATGTAGGCTTGGTATTATTAATAACTGTGCTATTCTATCTCCTGATGAAATTACTGATATACCTCTTGGAGAACTAGCTATAATTTTTATTTCACCCTCATAATCGGGATCAATTACCCCAGGACTTATCATAAGTCCTTTAAGTGTAGAAGAACTGTGTCCCAATAATAAGCCTACTGTTCCCTGGGGAAGAGGTCCTTTTACTCCTGTGGGAATGATTTGAACTCCCATCTCTGGAGTTAATACTGCTCTGGCAGAGGCACAGATGTCCAACCCTGCGCTCCCTCTAGTCTGTCTGATGAGGGATCTAATGGATAATGCATCCTGGGCACTACCTTGATGGTGTTGTTGGGTTCCTCCATTGCCCCGTATATTTGTGGTTTTGGGCCCCGGGGCATTGGGCCCTCCAATTCGTTTTTTGGCAACGGGGCTTGATACCTTTCTCTACGATATCATGGGTAGACACTTGGTCTTTGTCCATTTTTTGATAACGGAATACCCTCTATGGTGGTTTGAGAACGGCATTCATTAGCCCAATGTCTCCCTCTATGGCATTGTGGGCAAATACCCGGGATTCTGCTCCTTTGATACCTAGCTTTGTTAAACCCTCCTCCTATGGGGCAATTTCTTTTAAAATGTCCTTCTTGATTGCAATTATAGCATGTTTTTGGCTTGGTATCTAAAGCCTGTTTTACTTCAGCTGCCATGACTTGTCCTTGTTCATTAATGTCTCTACATAATTTAATATATGTGTTTAAATCTTCATGTTTCCATGGTCTGATGACCTCTTTGCAGCAACGATTTGCTTGGTCATAAGCCAGTTGTTTTATAAATGGCATTGCCTGTTCTGTATTTTCAAATGTCTTAGAGGCTGTTTCAATAAGTCTAGCTACAAAGTCAGTGTAGGGCTCATTAACTCCTTGTATTATCTTAGATAGTTGACCTTGTAAATCCCCTTGTCCCTTCAAAGTTTTCCATGCCCTAATTGCATCTATAGCGATCTGAGCGTATACGCCAGGATCATATCCAATCTGTTGCCTCTGACTTTCATAGGGTCCTCTCCCTAATAACATTTGTAAATCTCTTTCAGGGTAACCTGCTGCTGCATTTCGCCTAGCTGTTTCCTTGCAAAATTCCTCATTGGCAATTTTCCATAATAAATATTGTCCTCCATTTAGCACAGAGTGACACACGTTAGCCCAATCTGTTGGTGTTAAGTCCCAGCAGGTAATAGATTCGACCATACTGACTGTGAAGGGAGCGGCTGGGCCGTAGGTTGCTACAGCTTCCTTTAATTGCTTTACTATTTTGAAATCTAAGGCACGGTAAACTCGTTGTCTTTCTTCTCCCCGCTCAACTACAGGGCATGCTAACTTTTGGGGTCCTGCCTCAGGATTCCGTTCATCATCTATGGAGGCAGGTGAAGCTGTTGGTTGAATTACGCCCTCTGGTGATGGAACGGAGTTAGTAGCAGTCTCCCTATCTGATGGCCGTTTTTCCCCTGAGCTTGCTTTCTTCAAATTTTCTTCTGTCTGACTAGCTTGAGAGACCTTTTGTTTTGCTTGACCTAATATGTTTTCTGCCATAGCCTGGACCTCTAACAATTTACTTAACAGTTTTTCGGTTTGTTTTTTACTAGATTCTAATCTACTATAAAGGTAACGTAACCCAATAAGATAGGATAGAAGAAAGCCAAAACAGAATGAAACAGAAACGGAGAGGAGGAAAATGATTATATCAATTTTCTCTCTCTCAGGGCCGAATAACTTCAAACCTTGAGCCAACCATTTTTCCCAATTCGCCTGAAAAAATTGTAAGGCTAGAGAGCCTGAAATAAAAGCAGAATAAATCAAAACAGGAATACCCATTCTGTCGCCTTTCCTTAGGGGCGAGCGATATTACTCACCTTTAAATTTTGGGCGTTCCCCGTACAGGGCCACCAAAATGCTGCAGGCTGCCCGGCCGGGCCGCGTGGGCTCTCCCGAGCTCCGCTCCTGCCGCTGCTGTCGCCGAGCACGCCTGCTGCCTTCCTGCTGGGCGCCTTCCTGCTGGGATGTCAGTGCACACCGGCTTGCAATCTTGCAAACCGGTTGGGCACAAAAACACAAGCCAGTCAAACTGAAACAAAGTTTTATTTTGTGAGAGGCCGTGTGCGTCCCCTAACAAGCCGGTCCACACACGTGTGTGTCTACCTGAGCCGGGGGCTCCACTTCCCCCGGAACACCCTCCTACCATCCTTTCTCAACCAATGGGAACTCTCCCATTACAAGAGTGACATGAGTAACCTGAGTCCCGTAACGGGCCCAGGTAAACAGCAGGAGTCCAATTACCATATGAATGTAACTTAACATAATCATAATCTCAATGGCTGGCTGGCAGTCACTAAACCCAAAGGTGCCTGTATCAATATTTTTGCTGTGGCTCCTAGCAGTGGCCTTATCAAGTTGGAAACACTGAGGAACAAATTTATCCAGGAAGCTTGCATCCAACTTGTAGGAGAAACAGAAGAGGACTTCTTTGAACTTAGACTACCAAGGAGCTGACAAGAGTCTATTGTATGTAGAGCCTGGCACATGACCGAACCTCAGTAAATATTTATTAAATAAATGAATAAATTCCACAAATACAGCATTGTTCTATGCCATAGTTAGGATACGAAACTATAACATGTCTTTAGTGCTAATAGAGCTTCTAATGTAATTAGATGGTTACCATTGCCTTCTTACTTACCACCTAATCTTTGTCATGTACCAGCTGAAAGTCACAGAAAAGATATCTGTTGGCTCTGATACTAACTATTATTAATAAAAATCTATCCGAGTCTTCTTTCTGATCACATATTTACCCTGCTGGTGGAAGAAGGGTCCTCCCACTAAATGGGACCATCCTCTCCCCTAAATAGGACCAGAGGACTGAAAACATGGTATACTTGACTCTGGAAAGGTGAGACTGTCAGCAGTTTATTAATCACGTGTACTCCCATCTAGATGAGAAAGAGACTATGCCAGGCAGGGCCACATGGGGTTTGCATTTAGAAATAGCACGAACAAGAACAGGCTGTGGCTTATAATATTTGAAGGACTGAGTAACACTAGGTTTCTACAGGTGAATAGAATTGACTTTTGTAAATACATTCACTAGTTTATAGGGTGGTAAAAGTGCTTAGACTGAAGCCTCTGGTAGGGTGCAGCTGCTATGATTGACAGGAACCAGCCAGGTGGGGAACCTTGCCTGTTTTATAGTGGGCAAGCTGGCAGGAGCAGGTGAAATGATGAGTGACCTCTGGGGACTCTACAAGGATCAAAAATATCAAGGGAGGAGTTGCAATTTTAGGTCCTACATGTTCCTTCATTTCTCTTGGCCTCAGATCCTCATTTGTAAAATCAGAGGGTGGGGCATAAATTATATCCTGTCAGGTTTAATTCTCTTTAATTCCCATTATGTGAAGCCAGTTAAATGAAGAGCATTTTGGCCATTTTCTGAGGTACTTACTGTCCTGATTTTTATGTGAAGATCAGTCTATTTTTGTTTTCTATGAAGATCAGAGCTGTCTCAGTGAATTCAGGCTAATCTCCTAGGGCCCTCCCAAGAATTTAATGCAAACTTGAGATACTTAATTTCCAGGGAGTAGGAGGGAGAGTGTGTTAGAGAAAGTGATATTTACAAACCTAAAACCAAATAAATTTTAAATGAAGTTAATCTATCCAAAATAAAATGTTAGCAAGGGTCAAGAATTTTTATACTCCCTTCCATGATCTCAGACAGCAGGGAAATTTTGAAATTTTTAATTTCATTAAATTGTGCAAAATTATAAGTACAGGGAAAGAGTAAAGAATATCTTAACAGCTTAATGTAAAACCCAAGGCAAAAATGTTTTGACTTCCATAACAAAGTGTGCAAAATTAAACAAAGATCATAAGTTTGATTTCACGTCTTTAATTGTTTTAAAACAAAATAATCTTTAAGTAAACCTGAGTAAAGTTAAGCTGGTAATTCTTAACAAAAAAAATGTAACCAAATATCTAATCTATGTATGTGAAACATATTATGGTTAGGCCAAAATAACTTTTTTCTCCAAGGGAGAAAATTTAAAAATGAAAAAAGTTCTAATTTAAATTATTAGAAATCATCATTAATTTAAAAAATTAACATTTTCTTTTGGCAAGACTTTATCATTTATAATTAGTGGCCTCTTAATTTGTTAAAGAAACTGATGAAAATATTTTTCCAGTACTCATCCTTATATATGCATATGAATTACTTTAGCCAAATGCAGAGAATATACTTTGAGCCAAAAGAATGGATTTAGAAATTCCATTGCCATGGATTTTATTCAAAAGGCTTATCACTCATTATAGTAGTGACAAAAAATTGACATTGACATGAACAGGTAATCAAAAGGGAAAAAATCAGATTATTGTTCATTTGAACCTGTAATAGCAAAAGATTTGTTTATGTTTGGACAAAGGAATTCAGTAAGAACATAAGACTGTGTGTGTTATGGGCTTGATTATGTTTTCCAAAAGTGATATGTTAAAACTTCTTATCCCCATTACATCATATGACAGTTGGACTGAATTGTCCACTTGATTGGATTCAGAGATACCTAAGGTTAAGAGGCTTTAGGGTGTGTCCTTGGGGGTATTTCTAGGAATGACTGGCCTGTGGGATAGCAAACTGAGGCAGAGACCCACCCTAAGTGTGGATAGCACAGTCCAATAGGTTGGGAGCTTGGATGGAACAAAAGTTGCAAGACCAAGGAAGCAGCAGCAGATGCAAGGTTAATTCTTCTTAAACAGGTTCTTTACTGCTGTGATCACCTGAGAACATTCCATCCTTCAAAACAAACTCTGACTAGTGACACTCCTGGGAGTTTCCAGGCCTTCAGTCCTGGACTAAGGCTACATCATTGATCCCTCTCATTGTGAGGCTCCAGGATCTTCATTTGAGCAGCTACTGGTTCCTTTAGTTGTCTAGCCTGTAGATGACCATTGTGAGATTATCCAGGTTCTGGTCATGTAAACCAATCAATAAATCTCCTTTTAATAATCACACATAGGTAATGTATACATATTCTGTTGTTTCTACTCCTTTTGAGAATGTGATCTTGTTTGTAAATGGAATCTTTACAGAGTTAATCAAGCTTAAATGATAACATTAAGGTGGGCCTTCATTCAATATAATTGGTGTCCTTATAAAAAGGAATTCTGGACACAGATATGTACAAAGGAAGACTTTATGCAGAAACACAGAGAGGGTTATGGGATGATGGAGGCAGAGGTTGGAGGGCAACATCTTCAATTCAATAACGCTGAAGATTCCCAGAAACCACCAGAAGCTAGGAGAGAAGCATGAAGGGATTCTTCTTTACAGCTCCCAGAAGAAAGAAACTCTACCTACTCCTTATTTTAGACTTATATAGTCTCTAGAAGTGTAGGACAAAACATTTCTATTTACTATGCCACCGTGGTTGTGGTACTTTGTTATAGCAGCCTTAAGAAACTAATACAGGCTGAATAATTTTTCCCAACAGTCAGTTCAGTTGTCTTCTTTCCATTCCTCAACAGCAGTGAAAGGTTCCTCCTCACCAATTATTTCTGCACAAGTTACAATGAAACACATGCCTGCATCGTAATTATTGTGCAACACAGTTACTGACCATGGCATTTTTTTCCTTTTCCTTTTTAAAATTTGTTTTAATTAGTTACACATGACACTACAATGATCTTGACATATCATACATTTGAAATGGATGGGATATAATTTCTTTTTTCTGAGTGTACAGGTTGCAGAATCACATTGGACAGGCAGTCACGTATATACACATAGCAATAATAATGTCTATTTTATTCTGCTGTCCTTCCATCCCCCCCTTCCTCTCCCCTCCCCTCCCATCACTTCTCTCTACTCAATCTAATGTGACTCACTTCTTTTTTTTCCCTCACATTGTCAAACCTGGATTCTATATAATGAAGGAGGTCTCCTTCCCTCTTCCATGCAATTCCCCTTCTCCCTCCCCTTCCCTCCCACCTCTCTTCCCTATCTAGAGGTAATTTTCTTCTCATGCTCTTCATCCCTACCCCATTTTGAGTCATTTCCCTTATATCAGAGAAGACATTTGGCATTTGCTTTTTTGGGATTGGCTAACTTCACTTAGCATAATCTGCTCTAATGCCATCCGTTTCCTTGCAAATGCCATGATCTTATTATTTTTTAGTGCTGAGTAATATTTCATTGTGTATAAATGCCTCATTTTTTTATCCATTCATCTATTGAAGGGCATCTAGGCTGGTTCCACAGTCTAGCTATTGTCAATTGTGCTGCTATAAACATTGATGTGGCTGTGTCCCTGTAGTATGCCGTTTTTAGGTCTTTTGAGTATAGTCCGAGAAGAGGAATAGCTGGGTCAAATGGTGGTTCCATTCCCAGTTTTCCAAGGAATCTCCATACTTCTTTCCAAATTGGCTGCACCAATCCCACCAGCAATGTATGAGTGTACCTTTTTCTCCACATCCTCGGACCATGGTATTTTTTAAAGTAATTCTTTCTTCAGGTGTCCTTTTATTTTTTAAAACATTTTTGTGAAGATTTGGGAAATACATAGGACATTTGAGATGAACTTTGGTTTAAACCTTATACATGCATTTGTATTTTTACATAATGCATTCTATGTGACCTTAGCTAAGTTACTTAACATGGTAAGCCACACTTTACTCATTGGTCAAATGAAAATAAATATAACCTCTTAGGCTGAACCAAATAAAATTTCCCCTTTTGTAGATAAAATATCAGCAATTTCATAAAGTCCAACCATTGTGAAAATGGTGATATAGGGAATAAGCCTAGAAAACTTGGCACAGTATAAAAGCTCAGTATATGGTAATTCTCTTACACTTGTTTATCTCATTAATAAGCTCACGGTAACAAAAGAGTTGCTAATAAATGCTATTTAATATTTATCAGTAACAAGAAGAGCTAAATGCTTTTCTTCATAATGCACAGACATATGCACCCTGCCCTTCTAATCAGCAGAGCACAGTAATGACCTAAGCAAGCTTTTTCATTCTTGCTTTGGTAACATGCATTTGTTAACATTTAGAACAGAAATAAGTAAAAAATGTGAGTGCTGCTATATATGGGCAATAAGCTAGGATGCTCTCCCACAAATTCTACTTGCCTCATATCTAGTGACCTGACTCATATTCTGGTGAGATACTGTTATTATCAACATATTAATGTGAAAATCAGATCAAAATGAAAAATTAGAACACTATGGCTTTAACATGTATACTTCAAAAGATGTAAAGATAAATGAAAACTGATCTGGCTTAAAGCTCCTGGTACAACAAAGTCTATCCCTAGAAATGATGTCTTATAATAAAATAGAGTTTAATATGACATTCCTCATATCAGCAAATACTTAAAATGTAATGATAAGCAGAGGTAGCTTATAGTATATATAATTGAGAAGGTCATAAAGAATTCTAACAGAAAAATATAAAAGGTACACTGCTAAAAGGAAGGCTGGCCATGATATATTACACTTGCAGTAACTTTTAGGCTTTCCTTTCATTGAGTGTAGTAAACCCTGAGCCCTCTTGATTGTAAGAAACATTACGTATTAAAATTTTTGTGAAAACTGTTCCATTTGACTGGGAAATTTCCTTTTCTTAAAAAATAAAACATCTTTCATAACATAATTCATCTTATTTACTGTCTCCTGATAAATTCCTTGTGTTAGAGGAAAAGAAGAGAGAGAATAAGAAGAAACAAGAAAATATTTTCTTTAGTGTTCGAAATACCACAAAACACATCAAGAACATCAAATATAAATGGCACTGTTCACAGTTTTCAAATACAATTATTCTAATATATGGGTAGTTCTTAAAACAATAGTGTTTGATATAAAAAATTATGACAGCAAAACTGACAATGCAAACAAGTCAACTATGGCAAATTTTGCACAGAGGGTAAAAAAAAGTATATTTTTAATAAAATTTACAGTATCAAAAAAGAAATTACAAAGCAATACAGAATATGCAGGAGAAGAAACAGTAAATATGTGTAATTGATATTAGAAGTAGTTTGTTCAAACCTAATCCTTATAAATTTTCAAAATTCCATTTTTATTCCTGATGAAATCATATTGTTTCTATAGCTATATGATACTACAGCAATAATAACAACTGCAAACATTTATTTAGTACTTAGACAATAACATTTACATGCATTATCTCATATAATTCTCCTACCAACTTTACAAGAAGAATACTGCCACTATCTTGTTTTTATGGATAATAAAATTGAAGCACAAGGAGTTTAAGTAAATTACCAAAGATCCATGGCTAATAAGTGCTAAAGGATATAAATCCACACAGCTCCAGTGCTTGCATACTTAAACACTATGCAATATTAATTAAAATCAGGACTAATAAAAGGTGAACTTAAACATAATTTGATCCACCATTTCCTCAGCGAAAAGATTATAAAATATATTTTTATAAACTTGAACATATACACATGGGAATTTAGATGCAAATGTCAAATATCTAATAGCAATTTTAACTTATATACATATAAAAATACACATAACCACACATCAGATTAAGTAGTATATTAATTAGAATTAATGCCTTTCCCACCTTCACATTATAACACAATAACAAGGCTGCCCAGTGGTTTAGCACAGGGACTCAAGGCCCAGATTGTATGAGTAAAAATGTCTGGTTTAGTATTTCCTAGCCTAATGCTGCTTGACAAATTACCTACCATCTTCACAGTTTCCTGTGTCAAACTGGAGTTACACAGTACCTACCTCACTGGGTTGTATTAGGACTATTTGAGTTAAATGTTGCAAATTGCTTGGAGTAGAGCCTGGCACACAGTATGTGTAGTTATTAACTTCACAATGTACAAATGCTTCATTTTTACCTTCACTGTGCACCAGTGGCTTTGCCATCACTAGGGACCAGTACAGGTTGTCTGATGCTAGTTCTTTTACATTACCTCTCTTTCTGTCTAAGTAGCTGGAGACCCCTAGGACTTCCAATGCTGTCACTGAAATTCTTATCACAAACCACAATATATGTTTATCTAAGATTAGAAATGTTTTCGTTATTAAGAGAGTATTTATGATCTATACAATGAAAATATTTACAGAATTGTTTTAAAAATTATCTTTAAAGGCTTTTGTTAAACAACAGCACTTGCAATATCAAAGTTCCAAAAATAATTATTAAATCAGCATTAAATTTCTTTTGACATCTGAAAAATAGTTCTATCCAAAAGTATTCTGTATCATTACAGGAAAATCTATCTTGCCCAAACAACAATTTACTGTAAAATAATTAAAATAACAGAAGCAGAATTTGAATAACAGCTCTAATACAGGGGATTGAATGAGGGAACTCTTTTTAAGAGATAAACAATGATTTGGGGAAAACAGTAGTCATATTTGGGATATGTGGAAATAGTGAAAAAAGATATTGGGCAATTATACTGGCTTTTACTGTTATCAAGTTTCATTATGGAACTTGATATGATACAGGTACAAATGCCAAATCTCCATCTCAAGTGGTGTTCGGGGATATCATTGAATAATAGGAGCAAACTTCCCATGTTCAAACTATCTTTTCTAGCACATGACATAATTACTATAAAACAAAGGTAAAGAAGGTAGTTCTAAAATACTGACAATTTTGCTGCTATTCTAAGAAAACAAAGTTATTTTATGTGTGCTTGTGAAGTACTTATATTAGTATTACACTAGTATGACTGTCAACCAAATTAAAATGTTATTCATGATTAGAATGTCTTTTCCATTTTTGTTACAAGTTTGGTGATTGGTACCTTGTATCCCATAGCAGGAGAAAGCAGCTGTCCCAGAGCCCATTTCATGTTCCATCTTGTGACCTGGCTAAGGCTTTCTACTGGTAAATAAGTCAGCTTGATGACTTTAACAGAGGACAGCACATTTACCAGTTTCCTATAACTCTCTGGAGCCTATCCCAGAAAGGGAAAGCAACTTCAAAATTTTTTTTCCAAAAAGAAAGACCCATATGTCTAGCCATGAAATTAATCGATCCTCTCAAAATCTCCAAGGAACTTCTGCAAGATACCTTGGCTTATGTTTCAAAGTCAAATAATATGGAAAATTTAATCACGTAACTCAGTTTTCTTACTTGGTTTCTCAGTTGGGGCAGAAGTTGGAGGAGAAGACATTTAAACAAATATGGTAATTGCTTTCATATACAAAAGCAGAATTTGAATAAAATTTATGCTCAACAATTCATTCCTAAGCAGACATTTATTGTTCATATTCTTCTATTTCATTAAAATTTGAGAGTGGTACACCTCTTTTGAACTGGAAGAAATAGAAATATCAGATGAGATTAGAATTTTTTCAACCATAAGATCACTAAGTGATGGATTATTGCATATTGTTAATAAACAGAAACTTAGCTTCATGGATAAAGTAGCTTAAAGAGCATAACCATATAATTTGTGAACCAAGAATAGATATTCTTGAGAATGAAAAGGGGACACTATTAATAATGTTGGGGGGGGGAAACAGGCATAAAATGAGACAATGAGACAAATCATAATATATGTTCTTTCTATCTAAAGTTATGCAGAAGATACCTACATCAATAAATGCTAAAGTGATTGGCAAACAGTGGTAAATTAAACAGTTTGATGAGCAATTTCAGAAATTCACGCTGATGGAGCTGGAACTTGTAAAGGTGGCTAGCTGTTTATTGTACTCTATGGTATACTTGGTTTTTTTGGTTTGGACGCTATGTTCTTTTGCTGTTACTACTTTAGTTTGAAGCATAATGTTTGTTTTGCACTTGTTTTATTTTGAAGTGTTTATGTGTGCCCAGAGAAAAGTTTCAACCAGTGAAATTTTATTATTCCTTTGGAAATTGGTCCCAGAGCAATGGTCTGGCTTCTTTTCTGAGGACCACAGTATTTTGATCCCAGTATATAATGAAAAGGCTCACTATATAAATTTAAGTACTGAACCCTCAAAGACGGTTCTGCTTATTGGTTAATAGCATGGTATTAAAGTGACAGTATTCAAGATTCCACCACCTTGGGAAAACTGACTGGAAATTGTGATTCTAGGAAATGTCTGAAGCCATTTTAGTCACAACTCAGGGGAAGGGGTACTACTGGAAATCTAGTGGATAGAGGTCAGAATGCTCCCAAACATCTTACAATGCACAGGGCACTACCCGCCCCTAGAAAGAACCGTCTAAACCAAAATGACAGTAGTGCAAAGGCTCAGAAAGCCTGATTTACACCTTTCCTCACACCATGCTTTTCCTCATTCCGGGCTTTGCACATGCTATTCTCTCTGCCTGCAACACTCAAGCTCTCCTTCCATCCTCCGCCATTATCCTTCCCTCTTTTTCCCTCTCAAGTTAACCTTTTGATCATCACCCTTTCTAAGCGGCTGTTAAGGCTCTTTTTTTCCCCCCCAAATGAATATTACACCTTTCGAAAAATTATAAGACATTAAAAATATCAATAACAACTTATTTGTATGTGCTTAATTAGCCCTCTCGCCCAGAGGGACGGTTACCATAAATCTAATAGTCACTATTGTATTCCCAGTAGGTAGCACAAAATGAACACTCACAAAAGTAAAGTAAGAGGGTAACCATCTCATTAGGTTGCAAAAATTAAATACTTTAAACTGTTAGTACCGCGCCTGAATCACTGTACTTCCAGAGAGACCGCGGCTCTGTAGCTAGTGCACAGGAAAGGGAATCCCTAGGTTTCATCTCGCGGCTTCCCGTCCGTTCTCCTAGCTCCGGGACAAGGGAGGAATACTGCCTCCTCCCACCAAGTAATCAGCAATTGCTGCGCCTGCGCCTTCTTCCTCCGCCGTTCACCAGGTGCCAGAAGTACTTTCCCTCTTCCCAGTGGCCCGTCAAGACGTTGCGCTTGCTCTAGATCTAGCACCGCCCCCTCCGCCGCGACCCGGACTCCAACCGAATATAAACCTGCCAACACGCCTGCGCGAGCGGGCGTGCCCCGGAAGCAGTTTTTTGGCCCTGTGACACGTAGCAACGGGGCTACTACAGGGTCTGGAACTGAGTTGGGGGTTATTTGGGGCCGCTGGAGGTACAACTGCTTCCGCCGCTGCCGACCCCGCATTTGGTGAGTGTCCCTGGTCTGTGGCACACTCTTTGGCTTCTCCCGATAGTAGTGCGGCTCGGCTTGTTGCCCTCTTTCGGCGCTTTTCTCTAGACCCTTACTCTCTTTTCAACTCCTTCTGCCGTGGTCTCAGCACCTTAGGCGCGACCTTCTAGGATTCTGCACTTTGCTGACGGGCCTTGAGCCTTGGTTTCAAGGTGACTGCCGTATTGTCAGCTGTACGCCTCTGAGGAATCATCTTTTTTAACTGATCTTGTAGATCCTTGTGGAGTCACCCCTCCCACGACCTCGCCCCTACCAAAAGCTTATCAGCTCCTTAAGATAGAAGTGTCTTCCACGGCCTCGACTTAGAAACTAGATATTTTCATACTCCTTTTCCCCGACCACCTTCCAAATGCTGCTTTCCACAATTACTGGGGAATAAATGTTTACTGTCTTCTGACTGTTTGCTTAAGCAAAGTGCCATGAATGATTTCAATAGAGCCTTGGGCATGCTTTTTCTCTTCTATTTCAGATCATTTGCAATGTCAGGCTTTGAGAACTTAAACACGGAATTCTACCAGACAAGTTACAGCATCGATGACCAATCTCAGCCGTCCTATGATTATGGAGGAAGTGGAGGACCCTATAGCAAGTAACCTTTCAACTTTGGCGATTTATTTAGTTTACATTGCATTGAAAGCATGTATTCAGAATATGTAGTTCTGTCCAAAACTGAATGTGTGAACGTGTCCCTTTTCAGGAATGTGATTATTAATAAATTTCTTTTCTGGAGAGATCTGTGACACTAATTTGAGTTTGAAGAGATTATCCTATTTAGAATTTGGTATCTTCTGCAAAATCTTCAGGTATGCCAGGGTAGAGAAGTAGCTTATTGAGATGGTTACAGTATTTCTGTATCCTTTAAAATGAGGATGCAAACTTCAAGTACCTAGAAGATAGGCTACTACATAGTCCCATTGGACTGTCAAAACCTTTTGATGGCTTGTGTGGTAAAACAGTCCAACTTTCTGATTTTTATCAGGTAATTGATTTTGGCTCATAACCCCAGCAGCTGAGGAGGCTGAGACAGGAGGATCACGAGTTCAAAACCAGCCTCAGCGACTTAGTGAGACCCTGTCTCAAAATTTTTTTTTTAAAGTGAGGTTGGGGAGGTGGGGGATGAGGCTCAGTGGTTGAGTCAGCCTCTGGGTTCAATTCTCATTACCAAAAAAAAAAAAAAAAAAAAAAAAAGAAGCTATCAACTCTAATTGAAAGTGCTTGGTGGCACTGTTTAAGACTGTTTTAACAATGGAAGCTCCCTGTTATGAGTCATCAGGTGATTTTCATATAGCAATTGATAATCATTTTTATTATTGCTCACACTGAAGCAGACATTATCAGTTGCAGATTCAATAGGAAAATTGAAGTCCTTTCAGTCTGAACTGTTAAAAATAGAATGAAATCTTATTATAGTATCTGGAGTTTGTGGCAAAAATATGTTAACTGAAGGTTTTTTTCCCAATTTCTTCTAGAACTATCCTATCTTTAGTCTTTTAGAACCTTAGAGATAAATCTCATTATTCTTCTGGCAAATGAAGGAGTTTTCTACATTAGGGTTCCTAAACATTTTTAGGTGGTCCTGGATCACTTTGATAATCTTATGAAAACTGTGGACCTGTTTTTCAGGAGTACATGCATAAACTCCCCAAATAAATGTGTATATAACTGTAGACAATCCATGTTTCATCTGTTGTTCATCTATGGATCCTGGATTTAAAACTCCATGAAGACTTTTCCATGATGAGGGAAAAGATTGTGTATCTAGTCAGTCTGTGAGAAGTGTGTAGTACTAGAATACATTGCATTAATGTATCTGAGTGAAAGTGCCAATAATTTTTAAAAAAGAAAAATTCAGCCCCACTATGCACCTTTTTATAACCTATAGACTATTTAAGTCTGATAAATTTAAGATGTAAATATATAACCTGTTGAACAGTAGGGGTGAACATGTAAAAATACCCTGAATCTATGAATTATCTTTTTCCTTTTGTGTAGTGCTCAGTTACATACCTATGAGTAGTTATCTCTCTTGATCTAACAATTGAGTAGAATGGGAAAATCATGTTTAGAGGTTTCCAATCATTAATTTACCTAAATATGTATTTTTGATGATTGCTTTGTGTATCAGAGGGCCAAAGATTGACCAGGGACTTAGGCTCTCCAACGCTTGACTGCTACTAGCTATCTCAATATGCCAGCCTGTTTTTAACCAAAAGATCTTAATGTTTAGACTTGTAGAAGTATTCCATTTAGATGCAACCTCCTAGGTCTGTCTACCTCAGCATTTCTTTTTTTAACCATCTTTAGACTTATAGAAGTAGTCCATTTAGATTGCAGCCTCCTAAGTTTATCTACCTCAGCATTTATTTTATAATCTATCCATATTTGTATCACTTAATAATGTGTGCTGGGCACAGTGGCACATGCCTGTAATCCCAGCTGCTTAGGAGGCTGAGGCAGGAAGATCATGAGTTCAAAGCCAGCCTCAGCAAAAGTGAGGCACTAAGCAACTCAGTGAGATCTTGTCTCTAAAATAGGGCTGTGGATGTGGCTCAGTAACCACATGCCCCTGAGTTCAATCCCCGGTAAGCCTCCCCCAAAATAAAAAACAATAAATAAAAAGGTGGCTTATCTAATTGCAGTTCTCCATTTGGAAGTTGTATAGATATTCTGTTGCTAACTATTTTCATAATTCCATTCCAACCAAATCATGGGTTACTACGCTTTGCTTCAGTATTTGTGAAGGTTTTTTTTTTTCCTCCTTAGGTAATTATATAGCCATTGCTGCCAGTTAACAATTAAGGGTTTATAGATAATACTTAGGAAAACAAAAGGTGTTATATATTAGCAGTAATAAATATGTGTTTCTTAGCTTTATAAGTTCTTTAGCTTTATAAGTTGTGCTTTTCCACTTCTGTATGTATCTGAAAATAGATCTGCATCCTTATGATATTTTAAAACTTTATCTTAGCTTACCAAGTGTTATCTGTGTGGTTTGCTAACTTGTTAACAAATATCAGCTGATAACTCTTTGTTGAAAATCTAGATTCAAAAGGCATAATATCTGGATTGTCTTCAAGTTTGGCTTATTAGTCTATCATTGGCATTTTCCATATGATGTCAGCTTTAACATTTTCTGGTGTCTTCTATGGGTGCTTCACAGATATCACTGATAACACTCATATGCCAAATGAAACAAACAAAAACCAAAAGTAAATATTCTTTTATCATAACTTATTTTTTGTTATTTTATTTTGTTTTGTTTTGTTTTGGCATGTATGATATTGAATAGATCCCACATTGTATTCTAGATACACTTCTAAAATATATAGCAACAGCAATCATTTATGTTTTTATCCAGTCACTTAAAAAAAAAAACAAAAAACACTGAGAGCTTTTGTTTTCATCTTTGACTTAACTGATAATACCTTTGTGGAATAAGAGGCTTTGTCTTTGTTCAACAACAAAGACATAAAGTACTTTTTCAGAGATTGATTTAGCATATGCTACTTTTCCTGCTGTGAAAATGTTGCTAATCTGTAAAGATTATGTCTGCCATACCATTTTTTCCTTTAAAAGGAGTGAGTCAGTTTTCTTCCATAGGTCCTGTCAGAAAAGGGAGGTAGTAAAATGCCACAGTGTTGTCTTTCTCATGTGGCATCCTGAAGATGGAATGATGATGCCAGCTTAGAAATGGTCAGTTGCTCTCACTGTTTCTCTTACTTTTAATTTATGAATCTAAATTAGTATTTCTCACTGTGGACGGCAGACCCTAGAGGATCTTTGAGACTTTTCAGGGGGCTTTTAAAGCCAAAAGTTACTTTCATGGTAATACTAAGACATTCTGTATGCTTTTTAGATATATTACCATTTGCACTGATGTAGTAAAAATATGTTTGGTAAAACTGCTGTTATCTAAGTATAAATCATCACAGGAGCATCAAATTGTTCTAGTAGTTGTATTTTTCAAGGCTACACACCTGTAGAAGAGCAGAGGGAGTCAGTTTCATTCAAGTATTCCCTTAGTGAAGCAACAACATTTGTTGTTTTGTTAAATCCTGACCCATAGTACACATTTCTTCAATATTTTGTTGACAAAATGGAAAACACTTGTAAAGCACATCTATTACATACTGAAATTATGGTATCTCTAAGAAGCAACCAGCTTTTTCATGGAGACCATTTTTATTTGAAATAATAGCTGACAAATTGCAGTTATTCAACTTGAGTGTTTAACAGATATATTCTGAAAAATGAGTAACTGAGCCTGTCATTTCAAAGAAAGCAACTGACAGTATATGTCTTCAATGATCAGTTTTGAGTTTTCAGGTGAAAGAGTTTTTTTTTTTTTACCCTGAAATTGTCAGCTTCCTAATAATTAACTATTTTTCTGATGAGAACAATGATGATATTAAATATGATCTTTTAATATTGTAGAATAAAATGCCAGTTGGAAGATAACCAAAATTAATAAAATTAATACTGATTTTTTTTTTCTAAGTGGCCAATGCATGATGTTTACAGAATCATGTAAGAATAAAGGAACCATTCAGAGTGTTACTTCAATGTAATGGTACAAAAAGTTAATTGATGGTATTTCAAGTTCCATGTTACAACTTGAATTTTCGATGTGGCATCAAAAAGAACATTCATGATAATTCAAAAAGATTATTATAGTACTCTTTTAAATTTCAATATTGCTGGCATGGTAGTGCACTCCTGTAATCCCAGCAGTTTGGGAAGCAACTTGGTGAGGCCCTAAGCAACTCAGAGAGACCCTATCTCTAGATAAAATATTTTTAAAAAGGCTGGGGATCTGGCTCAGTGGTTGAACACCCCTGGATTCAATCCCCAGTACCAAAAAAAAAAAAAAAAAAAAAAAAACCCTCATTAGATTTTTGTATTTTTTGAAAAGAGACCAAAAAAATTTAATAGACTAATTTTTTAAAAAATATTTTACTTTGGGGGCTGGGGTTGTGGTTCAGCGGTCGAGTGCTTGCCCCTCACTTGTGAGGCACTGGGTTCGATCCTCAGCACCACATAAAAATAAATAAACAAAATAAAGGTATGTTTTAAAAAATTACTTTTAAAATAAAAGTATGCGTCTGTGTTTCTTAATACATAGCTAGATTAGGTACATTTTCCAGAATGTGATCAAACGGGTATTTGAAGGTGTGGCTTCAGTATCTTTTGGTTCCTTCTTGTCATTGTCGCTAAAACACCAGTGTAAGGTATCTGTCACCCTCTAAATCTAGGATTTTCTCTAGTACAAATCAAATGAGACAATAGGTATACAACCACTTTGAAAATTTAAAAGTACTATTTGAATGCAAGGTGTACTAATAATGTTTTATTATATTCACAAAGATTGAACAAAAACAAACTTGATTTTTCCATGCTGTGGTTTAAAATAGACTGTTAAAGAGATTTACTCACTTGCAGAAAATAACAGCATGAGAAGTAAAAGGATGATTCAATAGGTATACAAATTATGTGGGAAATTATGTAACATGTAAAGTCTGTCATCGTAAGCCTCAGTTCATTCTCTTATGCATAAATTTATTTCATGGAGTATTGTAATATTATGTACCCTCACTAAGAAAATAGAAAAATAAATAGATTTGTGTTTTTATCTATTGACATTCTAATGTTTGAAAATGTAATAGTTTGTAAACTACTTAAAATACACTGCACAAATGAATACTGACATCAGGAAGATTCTGTATAAAAGCAGGTGACTTTTCAGTGTAGATGATCAGCTTAATCTTTCAATCATTTCAACTAGTATTTATAAGCACTGGCAAAGTTAGTATCTTAGAAATAGCATGACCAAGACCTGTCAAATGAAAGTTTAGGAATTTCAAGGATATCAACTGTCAGTGAATTGAAATACTTTTGAACAATTGAACTGTGTTTGATTTGTAGACAGTATGCTGGCTATGACTATGCGCAGCAAGGCCGATTTGTCCCTGCAGACATGATGCAGCCACAACAGCCATACACTGGTCAGATTTTCCAGCCAACTCAGGCATATACTCCAGCTACACCTCAGCCATTCTACGGAAACAACTTTGAGGATGAACCACCTTTATTAGAAGGTAAGATTGGTTGTAACATTTGATAGTACAAGTTAAATGTCTTCTATCTGAAAAGCATGGGACCAGAAGTGTTCTAGATTTTGAAGTTTTTCAGATGTTAGAGTATTTTTGTAGATGATAAAATATTTTTGTAGATGATAGAATATTTTTGTAGATTAGATTTCCTCATCCCTAATCCAAAACTCTGAAATCTTAGATCTTCCAGAATCTGAAATTTTTTGAGAATTGTGCCAAGCATTCAAAGAATTTCAGTTTTGGAGTATTTCAGATTTTGAATTTTCAGGTTAGAGAGATACTCAACCTGTACTTTAGTATCTAGCTGGTCAGTGAAAATAAAACTTAATTTTGAGGAGATGTCCTTTCATTAAGAAAACAATCATATATGAAAAATTTTTTTCAACTTAGGAGCTTTTTGTGGGGTGGGGGTACTGGAAATTGAACCCAGCATGTTTAACTCTTGAGCCACATATTTAGCTATTTTTTTATATTTAATTTAGACACAGGGTCTTGCTAAGTTGCTGAGGCTGCCTTTGAATTCGCAGTTCTCCTGCCTCAGCCTCCCAAGCTGTTGGGATTACAGGTATGCACTATCATGCCTGGCTAGAAGCTCATTTTGAACAAAGTGTATATGAAACCACATTGGGCCAGAGGCAACAGAATTTTTTTTTTGTTGTTGTTAACTAATACTAAAGTATATCAGTTTGTAAACACTGACTTTTACTTCAGATTATTAAATTTTATCGGTGAAAGAAATGAAATAACAGTAGAGATTATTGAGCATGGAAATGAACTATTAGACTGATAATGTTACTTAAAAAATATTATAGTTTTCAAAACCTACAGAGCAGTAGTTCTGACCTTCTTTGTGTGTGTGTGGACTAAATACCCTTAAAAGTCTAAAGAAAGCTGTGAATACTCTCCTCAGAAAAATGCGCACATATGCATAGAGACATAGTTTTGTATACAGTTTCATGGGGCCACCAGGTGTTCCTGAAGCCTTAGATAAAGAGCCCCTTACTATTACTACTGTCCATGTATTTTTTGCTGTGCAGTCTTAGCTGAGAGATGTAATTATTATCTGTTTCATCACATCTGGTACCCTTTCTAGTTCATGTCCTTTTTTTTCTTTTCCCTTAGAATTAGGTATCAATTTTGACCACATCTGGCAAAAAACACTAACAGTGCTACATCCATTAAAAGTAGCAGATGGCAGCATTATGAATGAAACTGATTTGGCAGGACCAATGGTTTTTTGCCTTGCCTTTGGAGCCACGTTGTTACTGGTAAGATTTTTAATTTCATCTATCAGATTTTTAACAATCTTTAAATATTCTATTAAAAGCCATTTTGAAATTTTGCTTATACCTCAAAGTCTTTGATGTGTTTTACATAGCATTTAGTTGTTCGAATATATACCTATTCATCATTTCTATATCAGTAGAACCATGTAGTGTATTTATGGTTCTTATTTCAAGAAGTAATTTCTTATTTCAAGAAGTGGTCCAATTAGGGAAAAAAACAAAACAATAAGGAAAAATTACATAATATGTGGCTTCAGTCCCTCAATTAGTCCCTTTACTTCCTACTTTGCAGGTATTAATGTTCTCTACCTGTTGCTTTGTCTTTTTGTATTGGGGATTGAACCCAGAGATGCTTTACCACTGAGCTGTATCGCCATCTCTTACTATTTTTTGTTTTAAGACAGGGTCTCTCTTAAGTTGCTGAGACTAGCCTCAAACTCGTGATCCCCTTGCTTTTAGCCTTCTGAGTCACTGGGATTATAGGTGTATGCCACAGCACCTAGCCTGCTTTGGCTGTTTTTAAATGGTAGTATTTTTTGCTTATTGATTTTTAAATGCTAGACCTGGTGGTCAGTGTTTTGTTGTTGGACTCATGATTACTTTCCTAAATATATTTTACCTTGTAATGAGTCAAAACCTTGAAGAACTATGGGATTTTTCCACTCTATCTTCCAACTCCCAAGAATGTTAAAGTATATTAAGAATGAAAAGAAACATTTTAAAGATAATTATTCCTGTTTTATATTATATCTCTAAATTGCAAAAGATAAATAATGTAGTGAATAAAAACGGAATTTTTACAGAAGAGCTGGGCTTGAACATCTACTTTGTCCTTGACATCCCTCTGATAGATAACCCTGTGCTGCCTACCTAACAGGATTGTTTTGAAGATAAAATAAGACTGGTTATGGCAGAACACTTTGAAAAAAGCACTGTGCAAGTGTGGGATTTTATTATTGCTACATGAATGAATTCATCAATTAATTCAGCTGGCTTTTTCAAATTTCCACACTCTTAATGAAGTATTTACAAATATATTTTGTTATAAAAATTCTAAGGATTTTTCATTTTGCTATATGAAATGTAGAAGAATTTTTAAGATTAAATCTTAAATGAGAAGAAAATTTGACAAACCAGGGTCTTTTTGAAGGTTCCTCTATAGACAGGTTCTAGTGAATGTATGGCATGAATACAGTGATTTTTTTTTTTTTTTTAAACATACCTTGACTAGTGAGGTAGTTCTAATTTACCTACTTTGCTATTCTAAAATTGTCTAGTGATGTCTTTTACCAGAGCAGAATTAAGGTTTTGTTGTTATTTGGTCAGAGAACTGTAAAAAGTAACTATTTTGGAAAATAATGAAAGAAAAAAATGTTCCATTATATTCTTGCTTTTTTTCCTCCTTTCTCCACAGAGCCCGAGCTTAGTGCTTATCCTGACTTCTTTCCTCCTAGCTCTGCTAATATGTATTTAAAGTAATTGATAAAATTATTTCTGCTATTAAAAAGATTATGGCTACATCTGCCAATGAGAATAAGTTGCTTTGGAGCATTTGGGATGAAATCAGGTGCCTTCAAATGATTATTAGCAATTCAAGCATTCTGAATGCCTTTCCTTCATGTCTTTGTGGTTTATTTGCTTAAATTCAACCAAAGTTCTTTTTTAGAAATCCAGCTAGCTTAGGTAATTATACCATGATTTTGTCCTTTTATTTGTTCAATTCTATGCCAACTTCAGATGTTACCTGGAAAATGGAAAATTAAATATCTGTATTGAGAGGTGATATCACTTTAAGCTTAAGAAGTATATAAAAACTAGTCTGTTCTTTTACTTCCCTATGTGAGAATATATACATCTTCAGATTTTGTTGATCTTGAATTCTATATCTGTATTCTTTTAGGGGAAATTATGTCAAAACGAACTTATTTTTTTTTTTTTTTGTCTTTTAACCTGTTATCTTTTCTTTACCTGTAGGCTGGCAAAATCCAGTTTGGCTACGTATATGGGATCAGTGCAATTGGATGTCTAGGGATGTTTTGTTTATTGAACTTAATGAGTATGACAGGTGTTTCATTTGGTTGTGTGGCAAGTGTCCTGGGATATTGTCTTCTTCCCATGATCCTACTTTCTAGCTTTGCAGTGATATTTTCTTTACAGTAAGTACTGATCTTTATCTTGGGGTTTAATTGACAATTCCATGTAGTAGGATTCATCTTATCTTCAGTTTGAAATCACTGATTCAACAAGCATATCAAATAGTGGCTCTTGTAGGTAAGAACTTTGCTACATGCTTTTGGGTAATGATCAATGAAAATGGGAATAAATTTTAAAATCTTTTATGAAAGCTCGTTTACCTATGAACAAGAATTTTACTTGTTTTGTGTTTATTTACTTAGCCTGGTCATATCAGTAATGAATAATTGTGATCATTATATCACACGCAGAGAAGTTTGTTATTCATCTTAAAATTATGCTTACCCTTCTTAATATGCTTTAGATCATATCAAATTGTTTGACACCTTTGAGCATATGTGAAATGAATGAATAATAAATACACAGTCTTGATTTGACAGCTTTATAATTGAAAATGAAACATACTCTTTTTATGATAAGAGGTTATTATGAATCCCCATGTTCTCAGATGTACTTGTATATAGCTTTAAATATGTGTACTTTTTAAATGATCTTTTAGGTTAGATTAAATAGAAAGGTCAATTACTGTTCATGAAGTTCCTCCTTGTGGCCAGTGTGCAAATTCTTTTTCAGTAATTCAAGCACCTCCTTGTGGCTTATACTGGACATTACCAATGATTAGGCTTTATTTCAGATAGATGGTCAAAATGAATGTTTAAGAGAAGAGCAATAGGAAAAATTTGGCAAGATAATGGCTTTGCAGCATTCTGCCTTTGAACAAATGCTTCAGAAGAAGCTGCTTTGTGCTTGTGATTTGTTAAGAATTAATATATTTATATTTGAATTTTATAGAAGTTGCTTTTATACTAAAATGCTAATTTTCATCCAGTAGAGTTTTGCTTCCAGGGGGCATTTGACAATGTTTAGAGACAATTTTGATGTCATAGCTGTGGGCAAGCAGGAATGGTAGTATCTTAAAGTTAGAAGCCAGGGATACCTGCTGAATGTCCTAATAATGCACAGAGTAGTTTCTACAACAGAGAAATTTTCAGCCTGAATTTCACAAGTGCCACGATTAGGAAATCTCATATTTTAAAAGAGCAAAATGTGGTTATAAATTAGCTTTTTATCACATGAAGTGATTCAGCATTATTGGATTTACTGTGAGGTACATTTTAACATTTGAAAAAAAATCTTGATTATTTCTGTATGTCTACATGTGGATTAAAATGCTTTTCTTTAGAACAGGTTATTGTAGTGTTCTTATACAACTAATCTTATCTGTCTCACACCTCCCCCTGTTTTTTTGTTACAGAGGAATGGTAGGAATCATTCTCACTGCTGGGATTATTGGATGGTGTAGTTTTTCCGCTTCCAAGATTTTTATTTCTGCATTAGCTATGGAAGGACAGCAACTTTTAGTAGCATATCCATGTGCTTTATTATATGGAGTCTTTGCCCTAATTTCCGTCTTTTGAACTGAACTTACTGGGATGTGGACGTCAGTGGGCCAAATACACAAAAAGAACCTTGAACTCTTAAATTGGACCAGCACACTGCTGCAACACAATTCTCGTGCAGATTTACAATAGACTATTGGAGCAGTGGAAGTAAACATGTATCTTTTGTTCATTTTTATAGAACTTTTGAATACTGTATTGGATTTACCTGCAGTGTGACTAGCTTTAAGTGTTTGTGGTTATACAAATAAGAAGTACTATTTCTTTCCTGTTCTGCATTCTTTGAAAAACAACTTTTCTTCCTTACAAATTATATTACGATGTTTTTGATAGATTTTTATCAACTGTGGGAAACTAACCACAAAGCTGATAATCTTTCTTAAAAACAACCCAATTATATATAGTAAACAAGATACAAAACTTATTGCAGAAATATTTTTTCCAAGGAATTAGGAAAGAAAAATTACCTGTGTTCTCAAATTAAGTACAGTGAAACAATAAAAACTGGATCCAGGCAGAGTGTTGTGAGTTTGCACTCCAAAAGAATTGACAGTCCTGTAAATTATCTCATGAAAATTATTTGCTAAAATTCAAAGATATGGGAAGTTCACAATAGACATGAAACGTGAACGGCTGTGTAGATATTAATATTATCTAAACCTGAACTGACCACATTATTGCTTAGTTGGGTCTCCACATTTCCCAGGAGAAAGAAAATTGCTAACTTTTTTTGAGAAAAATATTTAAAATTTCACAATTTGAGTATTACATTTATCAATGTAAAATACATTTGATGCTTAATAATTAAAGTTTTCCCAATTAATTTTAACTGTGTTGTTGAGTTTATTTTTACTAAACAACTGTTCTTTGTGTCTCATTTTCTGTAATTAGGGTTTGATCTTGACTCTCCACCTTAGATTTAAAAATAGAATTCAGTTAGTATAGAATCAGAAAAAAAAGATTAAATGAGAAGAAATTTATTTTCTTACATTGAATTTATTTGATTTATATTTAAGCTTTCTTACCAGATAATCTGTATGAAAATACTATGCCCTGTATATTGACCACTGGCTTTTTCTAGAGAAACTGCCTCTAATTCTAGATAAAGTTCTGTTACACTTATGAGAAAGTCATGGTATGGAAGAAAAACGTTATTTAAAAAAAAAATCCAAACTGATGAATTAATGGTTGTTTTTTAGAGCAATTTTTCAAGTATAAAAAGAAGTTGAGGTAAATTAAAACACATTTCCTATAAGATCATAAGTTCTAATTTCTGTCATCACATAAATATGTTTTTCTTCATACTTAATCTTCAGGAGAAACACACTTGCTAATAGTTTTGGTTAGAATAATATATTTTATTGTAATATTTAAACAGTATCTTTACCTTTTTCAGTTTTTTAAATACAGTTCTTTTAAGGCAATGTATGAATGCCTTCTGTTAATATTAAGCTCTCAGGAATAAGTTAGATTATGCTTTAGAAATTAAATTCACTCTTAGTTAACACTGGTCATTATCAGCCACATTCCCCAAATGGATAATATTGCTTTATTATTTGTTGCCTATCCCCACAACAAAATAATTTTTAAATTGTTGTACAAATTTTTTGTTGTTTTTTTATTTAGCTCCAAAATAATAGTATGTAAAACCAGTTAAATATGTAGCTCTATCAATATACCCATACAGTGAAATTGCATTTAATGCAAGAGTTTGCTTGGTTATATGAAGAGTCATGTATAGCCAATATTTCCCTTATAAAATTCCAAGTCAAAAATATATATAGCCATATTTATGCATACATTAAAGACTGGTAATCTGTGTCTCAAAATTTGTGGATTTTTTCTTTTTGTCTGGCATTGGAATGGATTTCTGTTTCTTATATACCAGGTTTCATATCTTTAATGCCCTTTTTATGCCAAAAACATACAAATATCTTCAAATACTAGAAACCCTCAGCTCAGTTCACCCAGTGATTAACATAAATTAACTAAAGCTCACTGTGGGGATGACAGATTGACACATATTGTATCTCATTCCAGGTCATGTTCTCAGTAAGTGGAGTGGCAAGTTAAAGCACATTACTGTGTTATTTACTTGCGAATGCACACATGCCAAGGACATGTAGTTAATTTAACACACATGCATGTTTTGTGACTTTACTACCATACTGTATTCACACTTTTTAAGAACTATTTTTGTTGGAAAAGGCATTCTTTCTTCAGATATAGTAATGCATATGCAAAGTTCTATAAATCTTGAAATGCTATCTTTGGATACTAGCATTCAATCAAAGAATTTTTTTAAAAATGTGTCTAATTACAGGACTTTGGCTAGAACTTAAGTAGTACTGTATAATTGACAGTTTGAAAGTATGTATATTTGACCCTAATAGGCGTTATTTAACTTCTCCATAGCTAAGAAAGATAATTTTTTTCAATGTTAAAATTATCTTTGTTGGATTAGGCCCCAACTTCCTTAATAAGACTCCTATAGTGCAAGAAATAAAATCAAGAATCTGTAAATGGGATGGATTCAAACTAATAAGCTTCTCAGGAAAAGAAACAATCAGGCGAATAGAGAGCCCATAGAATTAGAACTACTTACCAAAAAAAAAGTTAATTTGGTTTGAAATTATATACCATATGAATGGGGACTTTAGAGTCTGAATAACACAGGAAATGTAGAAGTTAGAATCTTATTCTGTAGGGCACTTTCATTCAGTCATGGACAAGTAGGACATAAAAACCATGTTGCAAGATCTCTTGTCATAGAGAAGATCTGAGGTAATGACTCAAGTCAACCTGTTTATCTTGCCCTGTGGGAGGGGAGATTATATATACATATATGTATATATACATACACACACAAAACATATTTATATAACAGTGTTTAGTCTTTCATAAAATAGTGTCTGAATTTTTCAAAATGTAGCATCTCCCATGGCAAAAGTCTTAACAGGAAGCTTGCTTGACAAAAAAATAGCACTAAGCCATTCTTTAAAATGCTACCTGGAGCAAGCCTCCTATCCAAATAATGCCCCAAGTTAGTCCTCACGAAGTATCCACTAACACATTTTGTGTTGTCATGTCAAATTTCAACTGCTAGTTACTAAGTGATTTCAATATTTATAAATTCCAGTTTATTTGAAAATAAAAGCTTAAATTATGAAGTTATCTGTATTGAATGATGTGTGTGTCAGAATATGAACTTTAGATATGAAACATTTAGAATCAAGCAAAAACATAAGTACCTTTTCAAAAGTAGATATATAAAAGTTAACAAGAATCTTTTGAGAGTGTATTTAGGATTTTGGAGAATGTGTGATAATAGGTAATTAACACAAATATCAACATTTATTGAAAATGCCTTAAGAAAGGATAGATTGGTTACATTTTAATGAAAGAATGCTATGTCATTGACTTTTCCAGTATATACTGTTTGTTTCCAGCAGTCTAAATAAAACCTATCCTTGCCTCTTCTACAGTTGAAACTGCTATTATTTTATACCATAATGAAGAATTTTTTTAAATTAACTTTGCTTCTGCACCATACAAATTACTGATGCTTGAATTGTAATACTGTTACTTGAATTTTAGTAAGTTACTTTGTTCATTGCCAAGTAAATATCCATTTTATAACTGGATGATAGGTAAAATGAAACATTAAATATTTAAATTGTTGGTTTCTAGGGAATGGCAGGGTACTTAATCAAAAATATATTATCATTAATATGCATCTCAGGATGGTGACCCTAAAATCAACAAATGGTGACTATAAAATTTGATAGTATTCAGTTCTGATGTTGCATCACAGATGGAAATATTTCTTCTGCTCTTGTGCACAAAGTTCCTACTTTGTTAATGAAGAACATTGCTGATGGAGCACAATGTCCTATGTTTGTGCAAATAAATTAAGGTGATTACATACTCAAATGAGGACTAATTAAATACAGAGCTGTTCTAATTTAAAAGCAAAATACTTTCTTGAGCACATTAGGTTCTAAAAATTGGCTAATACATTTTTGTGAGCTTAACTAATTAGGCTTACCTTGCATATATAAATTTGGTTTATTTCTGAAATTAGCACTAAATCTGCGGATAATTTGCAGGATGAATAATTGTGTACTAAGGTGTTTTTTAGTAGCTTTTCAACATTTGTGATATACACAATTTTAACCAAGTACTGAGTGGTAACATGTAAAATGCTTGTAAATTTTATTTTTTCACTTAGTTGGCTTACTCTGATTCTCCCAAAAGTAAGGAAAACAATATGGTTATTTTTTCCTAGATAAAATGTAGTTCTGAAAATGTCTTTATTATATTTAATGACATTTGCTTGTGGATTTCAGTTTTATGGTCTTCTGTAGTATCAAAGAATTTGGTAGAGTCTTACCTTTAAAGAATGGTCTCAAAAATCCCTTTTATTTTCTGTTTTCTTTTTAAAGGTGGAAACAACTTTATTTCCTTTTCCAATTACACCATCACCATGATAAAAATGAATATTTCTATATGTCAACCTGTTTCAATGTGAATGACCTTCAAAAACATTACGCTAAGCCAAAAAAGCCAAATATAAAGGACTATATATCATATTCCATTTAAATTAACTTCTAGAACATGCAAATAAATCTATAGATAGCCAGTTAGTATTTGTCAGGAGGTCATGGTGGGAATTGACTGTATTGAGCAAGAGGGAGCTTTCTGAGTGGCCATAGTTACACAACAGTATGTTTACTAAAACCTGTGAAGCACATACTTAAAATAAATTGTGTAAGTAAACTTTGAAATATGGAGAAGGAAAATAGGAGATAGAGCAACTGCTAAAACATCTAAAATATCTTTGTAGAGTTAGAGAGGAGGGTTTATGATGGATTTTATTAAAGGCAGAAATAATATAATAATTTTGCCCAGGAAAAAAAAAAAAAGAAAAGCAATACCAGAAAATGGAAGAAAGGGAAGTTGCCCCCCAAATTTCACTTCCCTAACTTCCCTAAAATTGATATGCACTTGCTCACTACAGTCAATTCCCACCATGACCTCCTGACAACTACTGTCTATAGATTTATTTGCACGTTCTAGAAGTTAATTTAAATGGAATATGATATATAGGCCTTTATATTTGGCTTTTTTTGACTTAGTGTAATGTTTTTGAAGGCCATCCACATTGAAACAGGTTGCCAGTCCTCCCAGTGACTTATATACACATTTGAATACACACAGTACACATCTTATTTTTAAGGTTTTCATTATTGAGATAAAATTTGTATAAAACATTCACCATTTTAGAGTATGACTAAGTGGTTTTTATTATACTTACAGGGTTGTACAACAATTACCACTATCTTAAGAATACTTCCATACCCCCAAAAGGAAACACTATACCTCTCACCCCTGCCCTTCCAACCACAATAAAAATTTTGTCTCCAGATTTGCCTATTTAGGACATCTCCTGTGTGTGGAAGCATACAGTATGTGACCTTTTGTTTCTGGCTTAGTTCACTTAGGATAATGCTTTCAAAGTTTCCCTTTTTAAATTTAGCTCTTATGAGCCTCATATATATGCTGAATATTGAGATTTACTTAATCCTTCTTATTGGCTGGATATCTTTTTATTATTTGAGTAGAGTTTAGGTCACCAGCCCCTGTTTTCAGACATTGGGGATCTTTGCAGTTTCTCCCCACCAATGTATGTAGTGCTGTGCCCGTATTGGAATCGTTCATTCCTGGAGTGTGACATTTGCTTTTTTTAAATTTGTTTTAATTAGTTATACATGACATTAGAATGCATTTATGCATTCTATCATATATATATTTATATATATATATATCATATATATATTTATATATCATATATAGATAGGATATAATCATTTTTCTCAGTGTACATGTTGCAGAAGCATATTGGTCATGTAGTCACTTATATACATACAGTAATAATGTCTGTTTTATTCTATTATCTTTCCTATCCCCACATACCCTCTCCTCCCCTCCCATCACTTCCCTTTACCTAATCTAAGGAAATGCTATTCCCTAGTGACCCCCACCTTATTGTAAATTAGCATCTGCATTTTTTTTAATATTTATTTTTTAGTTATCGGCAGACACAACATCTTTGTTTTTTGTATGTGGTGCTGAGGATCAAACCTGGGCCGCACGCATGCCAGGCGAGCGCACTATGGCTTGAGCCACATCCCCAGCCCCAGTATCTGCATTTTAGAGAAAACATTCTTCCTTTGGTTTTATGGGATTGACTTATTTCACTTAGCATGATATTCTCCAACTCCAACCGTTTACTGGCAATGCCATAATTTTACTGTTCTTTAAATCTGAGTAATATTCCATTGAGTATATATATCACATTTTTTTTATCCACTCATCTATTGAGGGATGCCTAAGTTGATTCCATAGTCTAGCTATTATGAATTGAGCTGCTATAAACATGGATGTGGCTGTGTCACTATAGAATGCTGATTTTAAGTTCTTTGGGTGTAAACCAAGGAGTAGGATAGCTGGGTCAAATGGTGATTTCATTCCCAATTTTCTGAGGAATCTCCATACTGCTTTCCATAGTGGTTGCACCAATTTGCAGTCCCACCAGCAGTGTATGAGCATACACTTTTCACCACATCCTCTCCAGCATTTATTGTTGCCTGTATTCTTGATGATTGCCATTCTGACAAGAGTGAGATGAAATCTTAGAGTAGTTTAAGAGACTATATTTCTAATATTTAAATGTCAATTTTAAATCACTCTGAAGAGTCACATTGAACAAGATCTGCTAATTTAAATGTCCATTCAGGCAATCCTCCTATGTATGAGTCAGCACAGGTCATTCTAAACCCAGGCTAATTAAAAAAAAAATTTGGCACCAGGGATTGAATCCAGAGATACTTAACCACTGAGCCACATTCCCCAGCCGCCATTATTATTATTATTATTATTATTATTATTATTCTGGGACACGTTCTCACTAAGTTGCTGAGGCTGACTTTGACTTCCCATCCTCCTAAGTTTTTACTTTTCCTGTGAAAGATTCAATCCCAGTGATTTGGGAGGCTGACTAAGAGGATTACAGGTGTATGCTACCATGCCCAGCCACCCAATTTCAGTTTTTACCTTCTCTTTGAGTCATATTCTGTTTTGACTCTGGTGTAGCTCACAGTCTTCCTGATGGGATAGCTTAGTTTTGGCTTTTCCTGCGAAAGAATCAATTATTTCTGTGGTTTGAATAAAAGATTAAACTGAACCGCAAAAGAGATGTAGGGTGTTTATACATAGTTGTATTTGAACATCTACTCTGAACTAAAGTTAGAATTTAATATTTGACATAAGAGTTACATTGATTTTCTGTTTTTATTCATGTCACAAAAACGTAACAGAGAATCATTTATGAATAAACCATGGAAACTGTCTTTACCAGAGGCAGAACAAGAGCTGAGTTAAGAGTATGACTTTAATACTTCAAGGGGAACCTAGGGTCTTGTGAGAATCAGCAGAAGGACAGTTGAGAAAGATTGTGCTAAGACATGCTAAGGAATTTTATTTAATATTTAATTTTAATAAAAAATTTTGATGTATCAAAATAAAACATGTATCTGGTATAAAAGCAGTAAAGTACTAAAAGTCAAAACAGCAGAAAAGCATGTTATGATTCTAAAGCAGTTTTTAAATAGCTGCATAATACAAGCCAGTTGTCTCTGATATTAACCTGCTTATAAAACCTCTCAGAAATACATTCCAGCCCTCATGCTGGAAACTTTTTTCTTAACTACTACAATTTTTCATATTGTAATTAGACTTTGAATCTTCTTGTTTTATCTATTTGAGATAGTATCAGATCACCATTTTTTTAAATCTGAAATGGCAAACCTATAGATCCTGGCCAAGATCTGGAAGAAAGTATTCATTCACTACCATCCTAGCTGACTTTTTTTCATCTGTCTTCCTTCCCACCCCTTCACCGTGCAGCCAAGCATGCTTTAGCTCCTGGTACTGCTCCCCAAATAATTTCCTCCACATTGCTAATGATGATATTCTGGTCAGAATGTGTTTGGAAACATAAACACATAAACACATAAAACACAATCCCAAATACCACAATCCAGAATATTGAAATCCTGAGAGATCACAACCCCTAAAATTTAAAATCCTTAAAATCTAAAATCCAAAAAATGTAATTCTGGAAAAAAATAAAGATATTAAAGGACATTTATCTACCTTTTTAATGAAGTTTACTTGAGAAACATAAAAACATGACAGCATTTCATAGCTCACTTCACACAAAAACTTAGGCCATAACGGCATACATGTTTTTGCAAGCATACACAGATATACAATGACATTCACTTGAGTATAACTTATGACAAAGGAACCATATTCATAAGTAGGTCCAAAATAAAATGTGTAATACATATCACTATGGTTGGTAATTGTGTGCTCTCAGCTTTATGACCATATTCATCTGAAATACCATGATGGACAGCCTACGCCTTTTGAGGAGAGGAATCAAAAACCACAATGAGTCACCACTGAATATGCAGTGGACCCCAAGAGCCAGGATCTTAAGAAATTTAATCTGTCACAAATGCAGATGTACTAAAAGAACGGCTCTTAATTTAGTGAGGAAGTTTCAAGGATTTTACAAATGTGCACTATGTTTATTCTGAGACTCTGGAGTGCCAGCAGCATGTCAATCCAAGTCCGCAGTCCACAGAACTAGGGAAGCTGATGGCATCCTTTTAGTGTTTCACCCTTGTCTCTGTCTGTGTCCCTTCCAACTTTGACTCTAATATAGAAATGAAGCAAATTTATAGCACTTATTGTGATTGCCAATAGAGTTTTATGTTGCCTATTTTTAGTTCTTTAGCAAAAAAAAAAAAGTTTCATCTCTAAGTGATGGGGGAAATAATACAAATATATTTTTTTTCCAGGGGCAAGGGAAGGAATGAAGTTTTTGCTTGGGTTTTCCTGGTTCAGCAAATAGAGAAATGTTTCCCATCCTTGCTCAGTGAGCTTTTGGTATCCTTGAACGCAATTCCTGGTCATTGAGTACCCACTGGTTTTCCGGTTTTGGATTCCTCCTTAACAAGCTGAATATTATCTATTTTAACTTTTTCCCACAATTTATTTTCTTTTTCTGATTGTCTTTGGAATCTTCTCTAAAATACCTTCCAAATTCTTCACATCTTTTTTTACTTCTGAAGTTGAGAACGTTCATGTTTTGTATATTTGGTAATGAGTAGATAAAGGTGACTTCACATTATTTCTTTTTGCATGGCCAAAACAGACACATTTCATGCCTATTTTTTTGGTTAAGTGATTTTTGGTTTTTTTTTAAGTGGATAAATCAATTTTTATTTAACTATGATGTTATTCAAATTTTCTAGTCTTTTCCCCCTAGTAATAAGATATGTAAGTAGATAAGAATATAATCCACCATAAGTGTTAAAAATGACATAAAACCCCCCTCAAATGATGTGGGAAAGCAAATAAATTCAAAGAAAGATTTCATGGCAAAAATAATATATCCCTTTGGGAAGTATTTTCCAAACTGCATCCTTCACACCACTAGTTTTACAGGATATAAAAAGATATGAATTAAAAGATAGGACTTAACAAAATTCAGTTGTTTTTCTATACACTGCTGATAAATAATCCAAGAAAAAAATAAGTAATTCCATTTACAATAGTATCCAAAAAATTAGGCTATGATCAACTGTACTAGTAATTAGCCTAATAGGCTATGAAAAAAATTAACTAAGGAGGCTAACTCATGGATACTGAAAACTACAAACATTGTTGAAAAATTTATACAAGTAATCAATCATAGAAAGATATAGATATTTATTAATTGAAAGAATGTTTTTATTGTTACAGTATACTTATACAGAGCGTGTTATTTATTAAAATTTTTGTTCAGCAGCAACAAACTAAGAATCATTGGCAGTTGAAATTAACACTTGTTCTATGCTGAGCCTAAGTGTGGAGGTTGAGATATGCTAACTACATAGCACTTTTAAAAAGAGATAGCTATACACCAAAAAACACCCTCACAAAAAAAAGAAAGATGAATTCATCAAAAAAAAGTTGCACAAGTTCAAGACTTCTGAAAACATGAGGAAACAAATTTACAACCCTCAACAAAGGAACCCAAAAATATAGAAGGGAATGAAGTTCTACAGAAAGAGTAGTAAAGTGATTAATGAGTTAAAAGTAGATCTAAGAAATGAATTAAGAGAATGGAGGATGATGCTGAAGTGCAGCACCTCTCTTGGAGAGCTGCTACACCACTCTGAGCAACCATTATGGATCTTCTTTCTGTTTTTGCTGTAGGAACAGATGCCCAAGAGTGGGACCTGAGGCTCCCCTCTAGCCATTCCTATCTGGTGCCTGGTTGTTGATTTGGGGGTTTTCACTCCCCTAATCTGTATATTAAAATATTTTTGAAATTTGAGCAGAACATGTGTGAGTTCTGGATGTAGCACAGCAATAGTCTCCACTCTGTGAACTTGCAGAGTCCCGGTTGCTTCCCAGCCTCTCTCAGAAAAATGAGAAACAAACAAGAAGAGTGGTGAACAATGTATAGCTTTAAAATAAAACAACTGCCCAGTGCCTACTATGATATCTACAACACTAATGTCCACACACACACACACACACACACACACACACACACACACAAAGAATGGCAAGGTTAGCAATAGCAATGACAAAAAATAGACATGAACTTGATATAGCATTAAACACAGGTGTCAACTATGCCACCCACACTACTAACTGCAACAATACAAATGGTGGGGACAAGAATTATATAAATGAAATAGTGCTAACAAATAGTAAAATGACTGTTCATTAAGACAAAAACAATTGTGGCAAGAAATAACAAAAGTTTAAAATATTCAAAAAGTCTACAGAGGGAAAGCAGAAGAGATGTATTTAAAGAAGGAGGAGTAAGAAAGAACTAAAAATTACAAACTAAACAGAGAAAGAAAAGGGAATTTGGCTATAAGGGAAGAAAGGAGAGGAAGAGTTAAAAAAAAAAAAGCATAAACAAACAAACAAAAAGCCAAATCAACAAAATCAACAATCCTAACCCTACATAGACAAAATAGTCATAAATAACAAAGAGGTAAAAAATGAAAAAGAGCAATCAGTGCTAACACATGTGCGTGTACATGCGTGCACACGCACACACTCACACACACACACACACACACACACACACAAAAGGGAAAAAAACCCATAATGAAAAATAAAGGAATTATTTCTTTTGAGGTTGTCAAAGCTATTGAGAAGACTGGATGTTCACTGCTTATGTCATACTGTGCTTCTTTCTGTTTCTTCATGGGTTGTACACCCCTTAGAGAGTAAGATTTGGGGGATATTCAATCCATCATCTTTGTGTTGCTCACAAATCTGCAAGCTGGAGAAGCCTGGAACCAAAGGACAGAATGGGAAGTACTAATGATTGGAGTTTTGTCTGGACAGACTATATTGAAGCACTCCCAGAGTGGGGCTGGCACAGAGTTCTAAATAGGAAATTTCAGTGGCTGGCAGCTGGTGATAAGAACTTCTGAACTATGTGGGATGGTATCTGCTCCAGAGATATTAGATCCATAATCCCTGTTGCTAGGGAAATGCCAATATCTGGTGGACATCTGGATTTCAGGGACCTCCCAAGAGCCCCACTCATAGGGTGAGGTAACTAACCCTCCATAGGTCTGGAACACTCCATTGCATACAAATGCGGTCCAATCGTGTCCGCCCCTCCATCTTCTGGACTATCCCCAGCTGGTCCCATAAGCTGCTAGACCTAAAAAGAAAGCAAGTCACTTTCCTACATATCCCCAGACTGAATACAATTCTGTGCCTGCTTCAATCACATCCCAGCAGGAACACTAGACCCCACAGCAGCTGCTTGCTAGGATAGTCTGGTGCTCACTATGAACTCCCATTCGGGAGACCCCACAGCAGCCACTTCAAGATGCCCCCCCCCACCCCCGCCTAAGCTCTCCTTGACAGCCAAGAAACACAGAGCACTTTCCAAATACCAGCTGGCCCTGCTGTCTCTGGTTCAGTTAAGATCAGACTGCCTCTCTGCTCCACAGTTTCGACCATGCCAAATTTGTTCACTGTATTTCTCTCCCTGCCTGTGTCACCCCTCCCGGCTGAGGCAAACTTGTGGTGCCACCGTCCAAAAAGTCTACCAGATGGAAAGTGGAAGAGATGGGCATAATGGTAATAAAGAAGATGGGTATAAAGATGGAGGAGTAAGAAATAACTAAAAATTACAAACTCAATAGAGAAAGAAGAGAATTTGGCTATAAGGAAAGAAAGGAGAGGAAGAGTTAAAAATAAAAATAAAAGCAAAAACAAATTAACAGATAAACAAAAAATCAAATCAACAAATTCAACAATCCTAACCCTACAGAGACAAAACCATCATAAATAGCAAAGAAGTAAAAAAAAAAAATACGTCCCAGAATCTTTCAATGTACTCATTTTTTGTCCTCTGTTCAAAGCACCAGAGTTTCTGCTTCTCTATAATTTTCTAACTGTCCAATACCAAATTTCAGTGAATTCCCTTTATCACCACCTCACTGAGAAGCTGTACTCCTGCTTCTTGAATCCCAAGCCACAACGTAGCTGGAAATCTTGCTCTAATCTTCCATTTTCCCTCTCTCTCTTTCATCCTTTGAACTGAGAGGGGAAAATACATATCTTAGCATTAATCCTGCTAATAATTTGGTAAAACCTTGATTAAGTCATTCTGTGGTTTAGTTTTCTCTATAAAACAAAGAGGTTGTATTAGATTCTTTAAAGCATTTCAATTCTGAAATTCTATAACTTGTGAGACGGTAATAAAATTTCAATCATATTATGAAAGAATATATATATTGATATAATAAAGTGTTCCCTGTATGTATTATTTATTTGGATTTTTAAAAATTATTTTATTTTGTTCATTTATTTTTATATTGTGCTGAGAATTGAACCCAGTCCCTCACATGTGCTAGGCAAACACTCTAACACTGAGCCACAAACCCAGCCCCCTATTTATTTGAATCTTATCAGTTTACACAGAAGTCTATATAGTGAATATAGATGTGTCTACATCTATATCTCCACAGAGTTGTCACCTGGAACATTTTATGAAGTGAGAAAATTTGTGACTAAAAATTTTTTTTCCAGATTTCTTTTGGGGAAAAAATATATAGATACAATTTATGGAAAAAACATGATTTTGTTCCAGCAAATCTTAATGAAAAGTTTCCTTTTAAGTGGTTTCCTTTTAGTCTAATGGCATTAAAAAGTACTACTATTCAGCAGGCACATCAGCCAGAGGCCATGGCTGGATATTCTACCATTAGCAGACTTCTTTTCTTTTCGGTTCATTAGTGTCCCTCTCAATCTTACAACCTAAATCATTCTAAGGTACCAAGGACTTTTATCTATATTAGGACTGGCCTCCTGGGGAGTAACTAGACTCTTCTCAAAAATTCAGTGGCAATTTCCTTAGCTCAATAACTAAAATGTCTTTCACAAAGTAAAAGCTGTGCTACTCTTGAGGGAGGAAAGGATGTTCATTTCAGCAAGTACAGGAAAGCAGTATGGCTCTCAAAAGGCAAAGCTTATGAAGGAAAGAGAGATTCTTTTAGGTTGCAAAGTTGATTTTTATATTTAAATTTTATGTTTTATATTTAAATGTTGTGTTTTATATTACCATACAATAAATAAAAAATAGGATGCATGTACACTGCATTTTAATTGAAATGTGAAAACATTATTAAATGTGGTTGAAACATCCTGCACATATCCTCCATATATTCTAATTGTGATCAATGTCTTTCCAGCAAAATTCACTAATAATCTAAATTTGGAGTTTATTGTTTTAGCATTCATTTATTTTTACTGCATTTATATCTACCTTAAAACTAGGTAATATTAGCATATTTTGTTTTGTTTTCAGTAAAGAATGAACCCAGGGGCCCTTTATACTGAGATATGTCCCTGGCTCTTTTATTTTTTGTTCTCATAGAGTCTCCCTAAGTTGCTTAGAGCCTTGCTGAGTTGTTGAGGCTAGCCTTAAACTTGTGATCTTCCTGTCTCAGCCTCCCAAGTTGCTGAAATTACAGGCATGCACCACCACAGCTGGATTTTTGTAAATTATATCATACTGTGTTATTCTTCTGCAACTTTGGTATTTTTGCCAATACATTTGTGAGATTCAAGTATGTGGACACTTGGTGAAGCTGTTTACTGGTATAGAGCATTTCGTGAATGTCACAGGCATTGATCTATTTTCTTTCTCCAGTTTCTTATTTTTACAAACAATGGTCTGTGAATAATGTATCTTCCCCTGTGTTTCTGTGCAAGAAATTCTCAGGGAACTTTCATAGGGTTGAACTGCTACATCATTTCATTTATAGGTTTGTGAAAAACATTTTTAAAAAGCCTCAATATTTCCTCCCAAGGATTTTAAAGCTTTACTTTTAACGTTTCAACGTTTTTAATATTGGTATATGGCTCAGGGATCCTTGTTTGCTTCTTTTTGACCTCATGCAGGATTAATTATACCATGACTGTTGATGCAATGGTCTATGCAGGTAGGCACTGTAAGGTAGCCATAAGCATTTTTTAGGTTAGCCCTAGGCAAAATGGAAGGGGCAAAGAAAACTTTTTTTTCCTCTTAAAGGAAAAGAATCTTCCTTTAAAATATGTCTATATTTTCCTCCCTCCTCTAGTCTCAGTCTCTCTACCTCTCTGCTCTCACCTTCATGGAATCTGCTTCATTCACAGAAAAGGTGTAACAGGGCTTAAAGGAAACAGTGCCTTGGGACAGCTTGGCTTCCTGTCTCCTACACTAGAGGTCAGCAAACATTTTCTGTAAGACACCAAATAATGAATATTTACCTAACGGTTTGTAAGACAAAAGGAAAAATTAGGATACTATGTATAACATGCATGTATATAATATACATAGTATTATAATTGTACATATACATAGTATATATTACATATAGTATAATCATACAACATTGAAGGATATTTGGTGAAAAATAAAATGGAAATTCATGAATTGATTTTCCTCTCCTCTTGTCCTGTTTTCACTTTCCTTATTTCTCCTTTTCCTTATTTTCCTCTCCTCTTATCTCCCTCTCATGTGTGTTAAGTTATAATATCTTCTCATAATAGAATAAAGCAGTGGAAGCCTAGGGGTAGAATTATGATCTTGGAGAATTAGGATTGCTCTTATTGGCCAATACAGCAGCGATCTCAAAGCCAATTATCAGTTACTTTAGTGGATAAGTAGCTTTTAGCTTCCCGTCTTCAAATCTATGTTTAACCAGTGTTGCTGCGTGGCTGCTAAACAGAGGATTCTATGTGAGAATACAGGTGAAAACATATCTCTGCCTTTCAAGAGGTCACAACCTCATGAAATTCTTACAATCAAAGCAAAGTTGAGAGAGTACAGAGAAAGCCCAGGTAAACTCATCCAGGACAGGGGACTGTGTCATAGGTGGCACCTTGGATCCTTTGTAAAGAGCGATGCAAATCAATCAATCATATCAATTCATAATTGAAGCATGTATTTGATTAGTGGACAACTTGGGTTAATTTCAACTTTAAGCTAAAAACATTGACAAAAGAGTAATCATCATTTATGTATAAGTCTTCAAATATGCATTTTAATGTATACTCAGAGTGAAATCAGTAATAATCAAAATGTACCTGCCTTGTGCTGAGTTCTCAACCAGATCTGCCGCATGCATATCTCATGTTGAAATTACAAACCAATGAGGTAGGAGTTATTATCATTTGAGATTATTTTAAATATGCAAAGTATTTGCCCTATGGTGAAGTGGCTAGCAATGAGTACAGCCTTGGTTTGACCCAGACAGTAGTTAGGCAATCCTGAAAATGTAGCAACATTTCAAAAGAGTTCATGCTGTTTTATAATTTATTTTCAAACCTAAGAGCAAATTTGAAAGAACTAAATTAAATACATAGCACCGAACCGATAAATGAATTAAGTTTTTGGCTCTTCCCCAAGGGGCTTTTTTGGCAACAAATCAAAAGTAGAGTTATCTCGCTGAGGCTTGTATTATGAACTTTAATTCAGTTCTGAAATTAACTAGAGATTTCTTTCTATAGTTCTACATTCCAGATAACATGAGAATATAAAGCCTTGTTCTTACCAGGTGTTACTCACTTTCTTTAGAGAGCTCTTGGAAAATCCCTGTAGGCACGGTGGTGGGCTGTCGCTTTTGCTCACAGGGGAGAAATAAGCAGGTGTGGAAAGTGCTCAGGAGAAGAGCAAAACCCAGATTCTACTTTGGCTGTGCCTCCTAATCCCTCATATGGCTTCAAATAAAGTTTATTTTTATATTTTCTGGAAAATGGTGATTAAAATGGTTTCCTTGTCCCCTTCATTCACTGAGCAGAATATTAAAAGAGGTCATTTATGTGAACTAGTTTAGCATCATCCAAAGGACACCACTCCTGCACAGTATTGCTTTGAAGATAATAAACCCCCTGTATGCCTATAAGCAGACAATGGTAAACTGTGGTTGGGGTAAAACCTGAGGCCAAACCAGATATGCAGAAACAGAGATCTGGCCTTTTCTCTATGCAGCAGTAGGTGAATTTTCTTGGCCTTGTTGATACAAAAGCAAATAGCAGGCTATTTCAGTTATATTCAAAATTCCACACAAACTCTTTATATTTGAAATTCTTATTTGTCCGAAGAAAATATAGTGGTTAAGAGTCTAAACTTTGTAATCTGACCAATCAGACCTCAAACATCAGCTTTCACCCCACTATCTTGAGGAAGTGGCCTCTCTTGTTTTCTGTTTTGTTACCTATAAGGCAGGGTAACTATAGCACCTGCTTCGTGAGGCGTTCTGAATGAATTGAGCTAAAGAATGCCAAGGACTTCATATCTTGTAAACTAAAAGCATAAGTAGGTAGTAGATAATATTTTTTATTATAGCTGTAGTCGTCTCAGCAACAGTGGTAGCAGAAATATCATGAGGGGCCTTGGAAATCTTTTTCCCTTACAATTGTGAATACAGTAACTTTGGATCTGATTTGCATGTGTTGTACCTAAAGAGTTGACAGTGGTATTGCATATAATTTTCATTTGTTTTTGCTAAGTAAAGGATATTACTTAAAAACTTTTATTCAGTAAAGATTTCTTTTCTCCTTTTATGCCAAGTATTTTTTATTTGCATATAAATCATTATTATCTGAACCTGGGAGCATCTGTCCCAGTAAAATTATATAAATCTTAGTCATGGCTTTCATTCTGTGGAACTGACTCAAAAAGTCACATAATGTTTGCACCTCATTGCAAAGACTCTTAAAGAAAATTCACTTTAGATTTGCACATTAATGTTTCTTTAATGAGATTAATCCAATTTAGCTCAAATAAAACCAACTGCCTGGCTAATCAACTTGATGTGCCCATTTGAGAAAAAGATTGATGAGATACAAACTTGGAATTTTCTTTGTTTCATGAAGATTAATACAGTTGAAGAACAACAAGAGGGATTTAAAGTCCTAATGCGTCATTTGAAAGAATATCAACAAGCCTACATTTACTGTAATTGTACTTGGGCAATATCTCATTTCCACTTGCACTTCAGAGCTATAAATAGTTCTAATTTGTTTACTTTGTACACTTACTGGATTAATTACAGTAGAACAAGCCAAATGATATTGTAGCAGTTGGCTAAACTTGACACAAACACAATAATTAAAATGATTGCTTTTTAATTTTCCCCCTTTCAGTAGTTTAATGAGCTGAATTTACAGAGTTATGAGCCTTTAAGAATTTGATTTGAGAATCACTGTGTTTTCTGTTAATGTGTTGTCATTGTTTACATTGGATTTCCTTGTTTTTCCGTGTTGTTGGGAGTTTCCTTCAGAAAGGAAACACCTGGGTCCTGCTTCCATGTGATATTTACTTAGTAAAAAGTGTATTGTTTCCATCATACTTGCATCAATAGAGAACAATCACGTTTCCATTTACCTATCCAAATTGATGCTGGTGACACATGCACACACATATATCCTTGATGGAGAAACTCTGTTCTCTCCCATCAATGAAAGTCACATATGTTTACTTCAACACGTCCTCCAGCAAACTGGTGAATCATCATCACCAAAGACCACAAATGTGTTCAGTGCAACCTCATCCAATCAGTCTCCTCTTTCTAGCTGTCTGATTGCATCAAGAAAGAAATTGGTTTTTGTTAATGTACAAGAGGAGGACAGCTATGAGGCAGGGAAGAGAAAAATGGTTACCACCAAAAGTAGTCCTTTAATGTTAAAAAAAAAAAAGGTTGCATTAAGCTACCCTTGATTCTCCCATTGTATTTCTTCATGGTTTGCCAATTAAGTTTTCCAAGTGCTCTGGGGTCAATGTCCTGGATAGCGCTCCTTTGGTTCCCCCTCCCACTGACTCTCTGCAAAGTTGTTATAAATGCTCTGTACTCCCTTTTTGATTTTCTCTTAGTGGTAGGGTTGCTTTGTAAGAATTTGACGCATAGGCTTAAACAACCTCTTTAAAAAGTGAAAACAAAAGCAAAAGTAGAGGGGAAAGGTACACTCCAATAAATTAGAATGACAGAAAACCTCTGCTACAAACTTTTTAATTGAAGTATTTGGATTTTTGTTGCTATTGAGAATATTGGGACAGAGAACAGTGGAAAAATGAGGATATTTTATTCCTTTTATGTATCTCAGAAGGATTTTTTCACTTCATACCTGTCTTTGAGGAACTCTCTCTATATATAGTCTTCATGTAAAATTTCACCTAGCCTTGAATAAAGAAGAGTTTAACTGTCCATCAGAGAAGCGTATCACCTGTGAATTTATCTAGCGTTCCCAACACTTTTTGACATACTAAATGGGTGATGGGAATGTAGCTCAGTGGTTGGGCATTTGCCTATCTGTGCAAAAGGACCTTGGTTCTATATTCCCCAGCATTGCAAAAAACATTTTTTTTAAAGTGAATATTCCCCAGAATCCATTTCTGGTATCTGATTTCTGTCTTTACATCCTGCTTCCAAGACCATTTATGTGCTCTTTCAGATTCAACTCTTAATGCATAACATGGAGGCATCTAAATCTATGTCCCAAACACTGACCTCTCAATCATACCCAAAGCTCTATCATCAATTGTCTGCTGGAAATTCCCTTCAGATGTCCCAACATAAGCTCAACTTCAGCCTATGTATGACAGATCTCATCTTCTCCCTCTTCCACCCTGACAAGCAGCCCCTCCACATTAATCTTGTACTATGTCTTCCTCTCTCCTTTCCCTCTCCACCTTCATGTATTTCTCTCTCTCTCAAACACACACACACACACACACACACACACATTGAAACTAGTCATTGAGACTGCAGAGTCATATTTGATTTCCCTCCTTCTCCCCCATGATTCCTTCCTCTACAACACTATTTGCATTCAGATTATGCAAATGTTCATCCAAACACTGCTTATTAGTCAACTGTACTATACGAGGCACTGTAATGGGCACGCTGGGGATTTGGCAAAAAGGCAGTCCTACGCCTGCATTAGCAGTTGTCACAGCAATTGTCTCTGAGTTATAACATTCTCCTGTTATCTCAGAAGATGGTATCCCTCCTCCAAACCATCAGGCCACAAATTGCCCAAATACAACTTTCATCATATTTTTCTAAATACCGTATATTCAACTCTCAGTAATGCTAATACATACATGATAATCTAAAACCCTTATATTTTTATGTAGAATATTATAAAAGGCTGTCCTTCTAAGCCACCCTGCTGCAGTTTGAATCATGATTGTATGTCTACATGCCAAGTAGAGTACCCTCTCACCTTCCTCTGCCAGCCTTATTTCCTCGAAACATGGCTACAAATTAAGCAACGCACAGGAGCCTGGAGTCTCACACTGCCAATAGTAAGACTCTCTGGAGAGGGCCAGAGTGTCTCAGCTCATGAGATCCATGGATTAACTTCTCATGTGAACAAGTGAACACCAATTAGTGTCCAAACCACTTTCTTTACTCATAATTCTAGCTTTGCATCTAAAAAATATGTACAGGAGATTTGTAGATAATTCAACACAGATGGACTCTTCTTCTCCGGTCTTAGGACATTGGGAAATCCCTGTAGAAGTGACACTCTGTACTTTCATGTTTGAAGTGTTTTTGTTGTTGTTGTTGTTGTTACAGAAGCAATGCAAACATATTATGAATGGATTCAAAGAACATCCAAGTACACGAAGCAGAAATTGAAAGTCCCTCATATGATCCTCACCACTGAAAAATTTAAGAACAGTGGGAATTAACAGATGTGAGGAGAGCATGGCCATGTTTCAGGGTCTGGGGAAATGATTGAAGGGCACAGGTGCCCTTGTGGGCTTTCACCTATTCTGCTTACAGAAGTGCTACTGAGAGCAAAAAAATGGGATAAAATGAGTCAGCTGTGTTGGCATATTATTTTTGGCTTTCTTACAATAGGTAGTGGGAAAAGGAGAGACACGGACATGACAAAGAGGCTGAAAGTCTTAGTGAACTTTCTAGTGTAACATGTACTTGGAAGTTCTCTGAACATCCTACTAGCATGGATGCTGTTTGACCACTAGGTGGTTCTGTAACCTATCTGATGTAATTCCCACTTGCTGGCTAAAGTGGAGAACAGAAAATTTGAAGGTAGTATTCCTGTCCTCATACATTTCCCATTTGCTTATCTTTATTTTCACCTACTTCTCCATGACCAACCAGGTAGAATTTGATCACAAAACCAATATGTCCAACCTCATCGTGGCTGCCTATGTGTTCCCTTCCTGCTAGGGAAGAGAAGAGGGCCATTTCCCTTCACCACATGGGGCTCAGGTGGTGAGGTTATAGTCTGTTTTCCAAAGATGGAGACAAGTGGGAGTCACAGAAACTCTGTCTGGGTTGCAACATAAATCCAAATCTCCTCATGCTTAATTGATGCTTGGTCCAGATGATAAGGAGACAGTGGGATACCAAATCCTTGAGGGCTTAGCCGTCTTACAGTCAAGCATTAGGGATTCTTGATGTGTTCTTCCCAACACCCATTCCACTTCTCCTGCATCTTGATGTACCTCTGGAGGGCACCTCTCCTTGTCTCTCAACTGTTGGGTGAAGGGTAGAGTGTCTGAGTCCACCTCTGATTTCCTGGGAGTAGGGTACATGGGACTCCATGTAGGCCTAACCATCACAACCACTGCTCACACTAACTGGTTCAGGAATGAGCTGTGGCCTGATCCAGTAAAAAGCAACTTGGGGAATTTTGCTGGGAAAAATAAGCTTTTTGATCTTTTCTGCCAGTCTGAATATATTGGAAATCACCTTGTCATCACATTAAATATGAAGCTGAATCTGATGTGAGGGAAGGAGAATCGAGAGAGAGAGAGAGAGAGAGAGAGACAGAGAGAGAGACAGAGAGAGACAGAGAGAGAGAGAGTGTTTGTGTGTATCTGGTTCTAAAGATGGAACTTGAATCTTTAAATCAAAACATGCTTGTCAATAGATTTCAATTTTGTTTGATCTTACCACGTTTTCTGTAGTGTACCAAATAGAACAAATATTATATATTTATTATATATATTATATATTTATTATATATATTATAAATGAAGATACTATTACAATGCAACTCTATGGACAAGAAGTATGATAAAAGTTGGTACAAATTGTTATTGCTATAAATAAGATACATTTAACTCAGGGAAGGGGTGGCTTCCTTAAACTCATTTATTTAATGACTAAATATTGAGTACATTGTTAACTTACTAGTAAGGTGCAATAGCAGCACGTCACAGACTTTAGCATATACAACAGGTTTTTTTGTTACAGTTCTGGAGGCTAGAAGTCTCAGTCTTGGGGGTTGGCAGAGTCTATTGTTTCTGAGACCGCTCTCAGAGCCATCTTATCTCTGTGTCTTCACAGAGTCTCCCTTTTGTACCTATCTGTGTATAAATTTTCTTTTATTTTTTTATTGGTTGTTCAAAACATTACAAAGCTCTTGACATATCATATTTCATACATTAGATTCAAGTGGGTTATGAACTCCCATTTTTGCCCCAAATACAGATTGCAGAATATGTATTGTGCTGGGTGCAGTGGCACACACCTGTAATCCCAGCAGCTTGGGATGCTGAGGCAGGAGGATCATGAGTTCAAAGCCAGCCTCAGCAAAAGTGAGGTGCTAAACAACTCAGTGAGACCCTGTCTCTAAATAAAAAATATAAAAAAGGGTTGGGGATGTGGCTCAGTGGGTAAGTGTCCCTGAGTTCAATCCCTGGTATCCCCCCCAAAATAATAATAATAATAATAATAATAATGGGTATCAGCAAATATGTAATGATCTACACTTTAAATAATAATAATAAGTATTGAAGGCAGCATAAAATAACAAGTTTTGGAAAAGAAGTCACTTTTAGGCAAGGTGGTACTTGAGAAGCCCTTTGAATACTGGGTAGAATTTTAGTCAACAAATAGCCAAATAGATGGGTGTGGTGGCAATGTGATGCTTTTACTCAAATCACCTGCATACCCTAAATAAGTCACTTTTCTTGCCTATTTCAGTGTCTCATAGTATTTAAAGACTTCATTAAATATTCACTTATGTATTATTTATTTGTTTCAACTGATAAATAAAAATGTACATATTTATGGAATTCCGTGAGATGCTTTGATACATGTATACATTGTGTAATGTTGTAATCATAGTAAATACATCAATCTATCATTTCTTTATGATTAAAACATACCTTTTTGTTAAATTCTTTTTTAAAAGATGACTTTACAAATAATGTTTTCTGGTCCTCTTGCTTTAACTTGTTTTTCCTCTTCTTCATTTCACTTGTCTCTGTGAAAAGTTTAAGATTTTTTTCTTTCTGCTTTCAAGGTAAGAAGTAAATCTGCCAGAGTTCCATGGGTATTGACAGATGATGTGAGACTCCTGGATAAGAGAAAAAGAACCGTTTATTACTCCCAGACTTTTTCTGCATCATGAAGAAGGCCAGATAATATTTTCACATGCAATGGTATGCTACAGAAGAAAAGACTCATGTTGGAGAGCCTAGTTTGTTTGTTTTTTTTTATTATAGGCAGATGGCATACTGGGTCTTTTATTCTGAGAGAGAGAGAGACACTACTTCTGTCTTACAAGTCTGTTCACCATACAAAAGTCCTTCAAAAAATAATCTGAAACAAAATGAGTGCCTTGCTCACAAGATACCCAGAAACCCAAGTGGCCCATGGAGAATTATCTTCCCACAGTTATAAGCAGCCTTGGCCAAACAAATTTCCTGCTCATTTTTGTGACAAATAAGTCCCAAGCTATCTATACATGGAAGAAATGTTTCATTAAGTCTTGGATTTAGACTCTGGATTTTCCTTGTTTTCATTCTTCCATGGTTTTGGCAAGGAATCTAATTGCCATTCTACAATTCACTCCTGCCCTCTTATCAGCAAATATGTAATGCTCTACACTTTAAACTTACCTACTCATTATCTTTCTTCAAATTTCTCTATAATATAGTAATAGTAATTAACTACCAGGGATCAGCAGCCCTTGTCTGTGGAGCAAAGAATGTTTGTTTGTTTGTTTTTCAATAGTTTTAAAATATTATAAGAAAAGAAAAGAACATGGATAGAACTTCAATGTGGTCTGTGAAGTCTAAAATATTCACTACCTGGCCTTTCACAGGGAAGGTTTGCCACCCAAGTTCTAAATCTTCAGAAATACTACAGTAATGAACCACATCCTCTCTCTCTATTCCCATTCCTTAATTGTTAAGTTAAAATCATGGAAGTTTAGAGTTAGCTTTTCAAAAGCTAGTGAGCTACAAATTTACCATTTTTAAAATTTCCTTCATAGTAAATCTGTTTTTATTTTTCTTTCTTCCCTCCCAGGTCTTTTTGTCACCTGTCCTATATATTAAAAGTAGCAATATAACAATAATTAGTATTTGTCAGGAATTAAATGTTTCATACAAAGTCCTAGAAACTATATGTACATGTTATTACAAAATCCTCGCAGCATCCCTTTGAGGTAATCTCTATCATGCAGATAAAAAATAGGTTAGTGAATAACTTATCCAAGGTCATGTAACTTAAAAGTGAGAAATTAGCAAACATGCTTGACTGCTTTTGTCTATCAGTGTTCTGCTTCTTGGGGGGCAGTGATCTGCTGTACCAGAAGCCTCCTCTGAACAGTACCAGGGGAGACACTAGACACAGAGGAATAGATAAGAAAGAATCTTTATTGGCCATCCTCTATGTGCTAGGTCTCCAGTTAGGCACTTTGAAAAAAAGAAAGAAAGAAAGAAAGAAAGGATACTCTGATTCATCCCTGGCCACAAAAGTGAAGACTTTCCATTTTTATACATAAAGAAAATGGAATTCAGAGAGCTCAAGAAACTCACCCTAGCAAGAGTTAGAATTCACTGTTTATTTTTCTGAGCCAAAACTCATCCCCAGCCTGTGGAATAGGGCTGGGGATGTACAGTTCAGCAGTAGAACATTGTCTGGCATGCAAGAGTCCTGGGTTCAATCCCCAGCACTGGAAAACACACACACACACACACACACACACACACACACACCAAAAACAAACAAACAAAAAAAACCCATCAAAACTAGCCTGTAAAATGACTGCCATACCATTTGAAGGAGTGGCTGCCCAGAGGCCAATTTGTCCTTCTGTACCCAGCATGTTCAATAGCATAGATTTGGTAAACAAGTTTAAAAAGCACTCACTGAGGAAAAAAAAGATATTGAACGCTTCTGAAAAGGAACATAATAGGACCCCATAGCTTTCCTTCTACAAATTCTGATACTTAGTCAAGTGTAAGACAGAGAAACTAGTATTTTTCAAACCTTGTTGCTATGATTTGAATGTGTCTCCCAAACAATCTCATGTTAGAAATGGAATCCCCAAATACATATGTCAACAGCATTTAGAAGTGGGGCTTTGGAAGGAAATGAGATGTGGTCATTGTGAGTGGCAAATGGAGGGACTTTTTGGCAAAATATCTAACTAAAAAAAGTGTCAAATGATGCTAAGCAAAGGATCCAGGGAAACTGTTCATAGGTTGGGGAGATCAAGAAGCCCTGAGGACTAAACACAGCATGACATCCTGAATTGCATCCTGAAACAGAAAAATGGCATTAATAGGAAAAAAAAATGGGGAAATCTAAACAGTCCAAAGTTTAGTTGATAGTGCTGTGACAGTACTCTCAGTAAATTTGGTGATTTTTTTTAATGTTACTATGTTCATATAAGACGTCAATATTAGGAGGAGCTCTCTCTTTCTCCCTTGAGGGCGTCCCCTTTTCCCTAGTCCTTTCCCTTCTAATAAACTCCTGTCTGCTCCTATATGACTAGCTTGAAATTCTTCAGGTAAGAGGGCAAGAAATGGTGGTCATTGACCCCCACAGCCCCTTCATGGCCTCACTGGCAGACACTATCTCCACAGATTTGCTATGAATCTAAAATCAAAACTTAAACAGAGTTTAAGTTCTAGTGGGGCAAGTAAACTAAACAAAATAAGTAAATTATATGGCATCATCAGGACTACATAATTTTGAAGCCTCTGACTCTCCACATGGTAAAAGATGCTAAAAGTCCAAAATGGCTACGAACTAGTGGCATAGAAAAAAGGCTGAGTGTGCAACTGTACAACCTTCTGTTAAAAACCCGGAAATATTTAAAAGTCAATGTATTTCATCTCAGAAAAGGTCCCTTTGAAATTTTATTGACCATGATTTTTTTTTTCAATTTGATATTTTTACAAAAAATGACATTAAAAGATAATTTCTCAATTACTGACTTTTGTAGTATCCCTTAATTTTTATTTTTTGCCCAGGGAAAGCAGCTGTACCACTTATAACAGCCCTTGGTCTTACTATCCTTATTTTATAATTAAGGACAGTCAAGTAAATATAGCTAAGTAACACTGACTAAGTGTGCACAACTGCAAAGTGGCCAAGCTAGAATCCAAAATCTATATTCTTGTCCATCTGTAATTAAAAAATATTTTTTTTAAAACTATATTCCTAAACACTACATTATACCATTTTTCCCCTTATACTGATAACTCAAGGAGACTATTGTGGTTTGGCCCCAGACACCAGAATTTGGTGATTCTGGGACCCCTGCTGTCACTTCTTTATCTGAACATGTAGTTTCTTAACTCCCACAACCTCCAACCGATCTTCCTGACTGATTGCTAACTGGTTGACCTTCGTGGCAAAGCACATCACAGACATGGGGCTTTTCACTCGGGTCTCCGTTAGTAACCTGATTCCATAGCCCCAAAGCTCTTCTATGAGATACAGGACCCAGATGTTATAATCTATTTGTATCCTCCTCCTCTTCCCCCTCCCCCTCCTCCTCCCCCTCCCCCTCCCCCTCCCCCTCCCCCTCCCCCTCCCTCCTCCTTCTCCTCCTCCTCCTCCTCCTCCTCCTCCTCCTCCTCCTCCTCCTCCTCCTCCTCCTCCTCCTCCTCCTCCTCCTCCTCCTCCTTCTTCTTCTTCTTCTTCTTCTTCTTCTTCTTCTTCTTCTTTGTTTCTTGGTTCATTATAAATTAAGTGGTTTAAGTAACATAGAGTAAATGGCAAATATGGCACATTGCTATACTGACTGTGAATTCTACAACAGTCTTCAATAGATAAAAATTGAATTGATTTGTTTGTGGTCAGTTACCAAGAACACCAGCAAGGTGGAACATTGAAGGGACTATAGTTTTTCATTCAGAAAAATTTATGATATTTTTGTTTAAGGAGAACAAATAATAAATAAACCTCACCTCTCCAAGTTGGTTATACCAATAATTGGGAAAGGTGGCTTCTATAGTCTTCCTCACTGAAGTATATACAGGTACCCCTAAAAAGATTCTCAGTCCAACTTTACACACTGCCCAGACATCCACAATTTCTTCCTCACTAGCTGGCTGTTTTCTGAGAGTCTTAAAATAGAGTACAAAGTCAATTTGCAATAGGAGTTAGATCTATAATGCTCGCGTCCCTGAAAAAGAGAGAACATGATTTTGACCTCAACTTCTAAATGGAAGACATTAGAATCTTTCACAATGAGAAGAGAAATAGGGAAAAAGAGCTTTATGGTGTCCAAAATGAAGGTGGGCTCTGACTGCCTGCAAAACTTTGTGTATGGCTGTTCTTAGAAAAGGGGATTTTGCCTGCTCCCAGCATTGGGCAGTAACCCACTACCGAGCATTTTTGTAAGGTTGTAACCATGTTATTCTTTTCTGAACAATTGCAGTGATGTTCCAAAAAGCACATGCAATGAACTTTTGCATGTAGAGGGGTCCATTAGTCATGTGGCATCTCTCAAAACCCTAAAGAGCCTCAGATAGCAATATTACTTTGTCAAAAGTTAATCCAGAAGGATCCAGGTTATGTTCTTGTCTTTGGAGGTAAGGGGCATGCAAACTTCACTTCGGTTAAAAGATTGGAGCTAGAGCAAAAACAGAGGCTGACTAGCCCATCATATGTTGTGCCCACTCATGAGGTTGACCTGAGGAGGGAGGGTGAAAAGGGGTCAGCACAGTCTGGGTTAAGTCATGATTCAACTATCACATGCTCACTGGTGGTTTTCATTAGCTTTCCTGTTCATAACCAACGAAGACATCACGGTAATAGCAGCTACTATCTTATGAGCCCTTGGGGTATGCCAGACATGGCTCTTGGTGCTTTATTTATTTACTCATATAATCGTCACACACTATTAGTGCATTGTGACAGATTCACAGAGGTTAGGTGTCTTGTCAGAGCTCTGGCCTTTTGTGAAGCAGAAAAGACCACCAGATCATAAGACCACTGCCCCTGTGCAATTGAAAAAGAACTCTGCCCGTCCTCAAGGAGGCTCAAGGAGGCCCTGCTTCAATGTAGATTTTGGAAGAGTCTCAGACTCTCCAGGCTGCAGGATCCCTTGGTGAAGTATTTACACTCATTGCTCTTTAAGATTATCTGTAAATTGGAGACTCTGATTTGTTACCTGGTCTGCAAAGAGGGACTAGTAATAACAACCTCATAAAACTGTGATAAGAATTAAGTGTAACTAAAGTTCCTAGCCCAAGGATTGATACCTGTAGGAGTACAATAAATGGAATTATAAATAAAGATAGGATCAATCTTGATATTAACTTTGACGAACTTCAAAATGAATTCTTTCCTTCACAAATAAGTAAAAGTGAATACATTTGACTACTATATAGGAGAGACTATCAATTTAGACCGGTCAGTGATTTCTTTATTCTTCCATATCTTTGGATCAGAGGTTAAGTATGCACCCTTCCCTGATGTGGTAGTCAGCCTTCCAAGATAGTCCTCATGATTCTGAAGACCTTTGGTCTCCTACATTGACAGGACAGACTTGTGTAACCATGGAGATCTTATGAAAATGATCTCCACGTGTGCTTACTAGGAGTAGGTCCTAAAAGACAGTGGCTTCTGCCTTACTGTCTCTTGGATTGTTCATGAGGACACTCAAGCAGCCCCACAGAGAGACTCCTGTGACAAGGAACCCAAGCCTTCTGTCAATAGCGGCCGCAGTTTGGCTGGGCACAAATAACCGAGCCACTCAAGCAGGAACAAACTTTATTTCCAAACTCCCGTCAACGCCACCCACGCGGCCCTTCCAGGAACACCACACACCAACCAGACCTCCCTCCACCGGAGCTTCACCAACCAATGGGAACTCCCCAGGCGAACTCCCCAGGAATCCCCACTCGAGAACTCCAAAGTAGGGGGAACCCAGCAGGGGTCTATATACAATTGAATACACAGCTTAACATAACCATCAACATCTCAATGGCTAGCTGGCTTCACCTCTCAACCACTCCTTTCTGGCAAGATGCCATGCCTCATCCTGACTGGGCTGTGGCCCTCAATATCTCCCCCCTTCTGTTTAATTAAACAACAGCATGTGGCTTAGGGACCGTGCCTGTCTTAGGTTGTCCAATACTACATATGGTCCTTACCCGTCATCGGATGAGCTGACCCCAAGGCGTCAGCCTCCTGTCTTAGGTTGGTACATTGCAATTGGATCTTACCTGTCAAAGACTACCAGTCCAGCATACAGCCATACTTGTGGATAGGCGTTTGCACCAGTGTGTGTGTGTGTGGGGTGAGGTTCTTTGCCTCACCTCTGTTGGCCCTCAGATTTTAGACTATCACAAATAGAAGGGAGGAGGATACAAAATGCCACGACACCAAGCCAAATGACGGTTCCTTTTGGAAAAATTGTACCACCAATGACACCATCAGCCATGTGTCATCTAGACTCAGCTGTGGCCCTCAACAAATAGCCAGAGGAACTGAGGCCCTTGGCACCACCTTGCATGTGATCCTCCAGCCAGGAGGACCCTCCAGCCAGGGCTTCAGCTGTGTGCAGCCCAGCTTTCTGAAGACAATCTCCCAGAAGGCCCTGAGCCTGAGCTGCCCAGCTCAGTCACTCACAAATTCCTGGCCTGTAGAAACTCTGAGATAATAAATGTTTATTTTTTTCAAGCCACTTGGTTTGAGGGTAATTTGCAATGCAGCAATAATAGTAAGCACACATAAATTACTGAAAAGATTTAAGAAACAATTTTAATTGAAAATACAGACACATTGGTAGAATCTAATTCAGGCTACTGAAGAACTGTGAATATTGAGAAGGAGGGCAGAAGGAAGAGGGAAGGAGCGACGTGAAGAAGTTGAGTTCTCTGTGGCACAGGAGGGAAAGTCCTTGGGACTTCTGGGAATATCTTCTGTGTGGCAGGGTGGATTAGCTGAGTTCACCAGAAATCATTCGGAGGCAGCAGGAGTGGCAGCAAGGGAGATGCATTTGCAAACACATTAAAACAACCAAGAGCCTTTTACTCAATCAGAAAGTCCAAGGCAATGTTTTGGAATGGGTCTCATTTGGACAGCCACATTGTCATCTTACCAGCTATCTAGTCCTAATGATTTTTGAATAAAAAAAAAAAGTTGTTAGAATAATTTTCCACTTAGCAACAACCATTCAAGAATGGGCAATGTTACTATTTGTGCCCCTCTGTTAAAAATAGGCTCATTTTCTTGCTTTTAAAAAGCACCGTTGTATATTGTGGATGTGGACTTGGAACACTGTGAAGGCTGGTTAATTCTGTAGCACTTTATAGTGTGCCAATTTGTAGTACTGCCTCTTAGGAAACTTCCCTGAGACTATTACACAAAAGGTACTCTGTAGAGGGAGTTTACAATTTCCTCTTTTCTTTCAGCTCCTGTCTCTAATGTGCAACCCTAGCATCCACGGCCTGGTTTGCCCTTGTCTGTTTTGTCCATGTAAATACCATTCCTGGTCTCTTGAACTGAGCCTCACCTTCCTCTGCTGTGTTCTGAAGGAAAGTCAACATGGCCCATGTGTAGTCCTGGCCATTGTTAGTGCCTCGTTATTCTCCATGAAAATACTGAGCACATTTCTTCCCTATCAGTCAGGGCAACCTGTAATTATCTCTGTTTACTAGCTCCAGAGGCAGGCTACACAGGTTCTAGTCCCATACTTACCAATCACTACAAGGGCTCAGGCAAGACAACATGTTTGTGCTTCAGTTTGGCCTATGTAAAAAAGCAAGAAACTCAAGGGCGGGGATCTTAGTGGTAGAGTGCTTGCCTAGCATGTGCAAGGCCCTGGGTTCTGTCCTCAGTACCACTGGGGGAAAAAAAAGAAATTCCTAAGGTCCTTAGGAGGATTACAAGAGTTAAACTACGTAAAGCACTGAGAACAGTACGTGGCACCCATTTACTGCTATATAAATACTAGATATTATCATTGTCTGCCTCCCTAGAACATAAAGTCCACAAACGCAGAGGCAGAGGTCTGCCTCTCTTTTTCATGTTGTAGGCCCCAGCAGTGGCCAGGCCCAGAGATGTTTCATGTGGAAACCCAGACACTGCTATTATGAATTATTTACAACATCCTCATACCAGGAAATTTCACAATGGCCATTTTTCTTCTTGGGTTCTCTTTGCTCTTTCCCGAGACCCCAATCTCTTCAGATGTAAGTGCAGACTCCCATTTCTTATAGTTTACCCATGCATAGAAATTACAGCTCTCAACTCCATCCACCTTGCACGGTGTTCCAGATCTGTCTTTGTACATCCACTGGCCACCAAAACCATGAATGTTGTTCATCCTCTAAAAGGAAGTGGCAATATATTTTTTAATAGGATTTTCCCTTCCCTTTATATGTACCTTTCTCAATTTTTCAAAGAATTACTATTAGAGAAAATTACATGAAAAAACCATAAAATTGGAAATTATAGAAATATGCTTAGAATTTATATATTAGATAATACCAAAAATTAGAAAGAAAAATTTACCCATAGATCCACCACACAATCGACACATATACAATCACTGTCAACATTTTGATGTTTCCTCTATTTACTTGCATTCTCTATCTTTGTCTACAACTTTGGCATGCGCGTATGCGTGTGTGTGTGTGTGTGTGTGTGTGTGTGTGTATGTTAGAGATAGCAGCGGTATAACCAGTCATAGATGATCATGCCCCTTCCATTCACATACTTTTTTCTCAGAAGTACTGGGGATTGAACCCAGGATTTCATGCAAGGTAGGCTCTACCTTCCCCAGCCCCTCCCCATACTATTTTTAAGGAAATTTATTATTTGTGTATGCATCTCACAGGTATAATTAACACCTACTGAGCATCAGACCTCACACTGAGTTGCCACCATCAAGACTACAAGGGCTGCCAGATCCTAAAGTTGGAACTCTCACCCTGCTCACCCACACAGCCTCCATTTCTTCAGACTATTGATTGTGGAGAGTTTAAAGTAGTATCTCAGAGGGAGTTTTATGTAGAAATTCCACACAAGGGTCTCACATTAAAAAAAAATCACAAACCTATTTCCTCCAAATGCACTCTGGTTGCTGTAAAACTGAAAGAAGTTTTACCGGGAAACTGTTTTGCTTCCTTCTTATAATGACTGTGCAAACTGAAGAGAATGGATTTTACAGCTCAGGCTAATTGCGTTATTAACACAGTCCTCCTGGGAAAGAAAACCTCAAGAAAAGGCACTTTGTCTGCCTTGGTCACCACCACCCCGGCTTCTTTTAGTTCCTTAAAACATCCAGCTCTGCCCTGCCTCAGAGCTTTGCTCATAGCTTCCCTCTGTGCAGCTACTCTCCCAGAAGCCCACAGTCACGTCTCAGCTCACACAGTGGGGAATACCTCAGAGAAGACTTCCCTAGCCAAATTATGCGAAGATAATTTCTCTTATTTTTCTTGCTCTTAGCATTTGGGGTTTTGTTTTACCCTTATTTCTCTTGTTGAAATTATCCATTATTCATTTGTTTGCTTTCTGTTTTTGTTTTGTTTAACCCAGGTAGGAGCAGGGATTCCCCTTGGGAAATCTTTTTAATATGTTTAGTATACATACTTTTATTGAATATGATATATATACAGTTTGGGTATATGTATTTTTTTATTTGTACTTGGTTATAGATCTTACTCTGTTCTCTCCTTTTCTTACTTTATTATACACACACATCATTTTTATGATTACTACATAATAATATACGGTATAGATCTACTACATTGTTCTTCCTCCTTCTCCCAGTGGTAGGTAACTCTAGCTTCCTGCCATGTCATCAGAGACAGTATTTCTTTGAAAATCCTACACATGTCCTTTCATGGAGCAGGAAAATTTATCTACTGGGATGTGGACTCTGGAAAAACACTGGTGGGTCCCCAGGTTGGTGGCTCATGTTGAGATCATTTGACCTTGTTGAGCTCAAGTACTCCCCAAAGCTGCAGGGGTTGACACCCTCATCAGCAATACTTGGAGGGTCCTGTATCCCTCATGGCTCCTTCAACCCTTGGTGATTTCCAGCTTCCTAATGGCTGCCAGTTTAAGGGCATAAAGTAACATTTAATTCTTGTAATTTGAGTATCTCTTCATGGTCCTGACTCCGAGCAGCTCCATGTAGGTTTGTTATTGGAATTTTCTCTTCTGTACAGTTCCTATTCATATCAGGTACCAACTTGCAATGTTTTATCCTTGAGTTATAAGTTTCTTACGTATTCTAGAAGATATAAGTTCCTTCTTGACATGACAAATATCTTTTCACGTTCTGTCAGTTTTCTATTAAATGCATCCATGGTGCACTCATTAACAGAAAATCCATCTTGATGTAATATAATTCATTACTGTTGAGACCTTACAGTTTGTGGTACTTATGATGTCTTTTCTCTGGGTCAGCCCATTTTTCTCCACTGTGTACAGGCATTTTCCCTGCCATGAGAGAAGAGGACTGCCAACAGCTCCAAGATGACGATGTCCCAGCTTTGCAGCCAAGCTATCAAAAATCCTGGGATTGCCCGGCATGATGGTGAAAACTATAGTCTCAGAGACTTTGGAGGCTGAGGCAGGAGAATGGAAAGTTCAAGGCAAGCTCCAGCAATTTAGCAAGTCCCTAAGCAACTTAGAGAGACCCTGTCTCAAAATAAAAAATAAAAAGGGTTGGAGATGTGGCTTAGAGGTTAAGTGCCCATAAGGTCAAACCCAGGACCAAAAAAAAAAAAAAAGTAAAATTAAAAATTAAAAAAAAAAATCCTGGGATTGATTCCCATTTACTTGGTGTGGGTCCCCAAGCAAAGATAAAATGGGCAGCCAAGCAAAGATAAACACTGCTTACCTCCTAGGTCAGGAGCAAAATGGATTCAACCCTACTCTAAAACTATGGCAAAAGAGTTGAAATGGAGTGGTTTCTTGGAGGAATATCAAGATATCACTTTGAAAATGAGGCAAATGAGTGATGAACGATACTAGATGTCCATTATAAAATGTCACTGTGTTTCTTACTGTTCATCAGATAAATTAGTATTGTCACATTCTCCATACATCTTTTCTGGGCCCCAGCCCCAGACTTAAACATTTCTTAAACATTTCCCAGCACCTTGCCCTTGTCTGGTGACACTTGAGGACTTAATTCCTCCAATCAGCAATTCAGTTAGGAAGGGACCAAGATCATCTGGACCAACGGTTCCCAAACAAGGCCGAGTATTTGAATCACTAAGTGAACTTAAAAAATAGATTCCCAGGCTTTGCCACAAACCTGCTGAAATTAAAACTTGGCAGAACAGAAACAAGGAAATTGTGTTTTAAAATCTTACTATTGCTAGTTCACTGATGGAGAATCACCCTGAGAACCACAATCCCCTCGTTTCACACATGAGAAAGCCTGATCCTGAGGGACCATGCTCAAGAAAACGTAATGAACTTGGGAGTCCTGTGCCGTTAGGCTCTTGCTGATGTCTGTGTGTGTTTTCTTGATGCTGGACATCGGAGCACTCTTTGGCCCCTTTGAAAAAGGAGCCAGTGCATATAAATATAATATCTCAGGATTTACCATCTGACAAGTAAAGCTTAGGCTCTCTTCTCTTTATCTTACCCAGAAATCCTGGCAGGGCTGCAACCATGGAAACACATCCTACAGTCCACATCAACTCCAGCCACAGCTGCCCTGGACATGCAGAGAGCAGTCTCCTGAGGCACAGGGAAGCTGCAGGGAGCTTCTCAGGGGGTTGCTCTTCAGCAGCACAGGTGTTCAGAAGCCAGTCTCAGGAGTCACCTCTCCTGATTCAGATCTTGGCTCTGCTGCTCACCAGGTGTGTGACCTTAGGCACTGCGCTTGTTCTCACTGTGGGGCTGTGTGTCTTGGGGGCCTCTTTGTGAGGGTGAAATAGAACAGTGCTTTTCCAGTGTGTAGACCCAGAACCTCACACACGAAGTGCTCAGTAAATGGTGGGGGAAGCGGTCTTCCTGGGTACTTCCTGTGTGCTAGTTCCCATGCAGGGTGATGAGTGATAGAGAGATGAGTAAAGCATGGTTTCTGCCCTCTGAGGGCAGACACGTGAGGCTGAAAGATAACCAGGCAATAATGGGAAAATCTGTGATATCCCTTGGCCTCACCTGCAGAAGAGGCAGACCTGACTGGGAGCCTTAATCCCTCATTGATCCCTCATGTCTGCACCAGGGTCAGTGAGGTGCTCTGGTCCTGGGACACACACTGCCTCTCTGAAGCCAGAACAGTGCTGACCACCTCCATCAGCCCACATGGAGGCAGCTTGCCAGCAACATGGAGGCTTTGCTTTCCCGTCACCCCTCAGATGCAGTTGGTCACATTTTGCTGTGGAAGACACACCTCATTTCCCCTTCCTCAGCCCTCATTCCCCCTGTTTTACATTCGTCTATGTGATAGTTGGATATGGCCACAAGAGGAGACACAGGAGAGGCTCAGGGGAAAATAACATCCATTATACTTGCTGGTTCTAGAGTCAGGAGGCACAGCAGGCCATGCAGAGTCATGTGGAAAGCCACCAGGCGATCAGGAGGCAGACCAAGGGTGAGGGGTAGGTTAAGCCACTGCCTTTATTGGGACTTCACAGAAAAAGACAATAGATAGTTTAGAATTAGATAGTTTGCGTAATTTCAGGGTCTCTGGGCTACAGGGGTCCCTTGATGCCTTGGCACGTGAAGGCAAAGGAATATTTTCTCTGAGGTGTACAGGCCGAATAAAGGAGGATGCCTCTGAATCTCTGAATTAGTGTCCATAGCAAAGGCCCAGCAAAGGTTGGGCCCTTTGCTATCTCTGAGAGTTGGTTTGCCGGGAGATGGAGACTCTCCTCAGCCTGAAAAATTGTCTAAGATGTCAAAACATCATAATATGCAGAAAATTTAGAAATATTCACTACACAACCCAGAGCATAGACTCTGCTCGGCAGTAAAATTTTCCTAATCATTGCTGCATCATTACTGTCGTTATATGATTTTCTCTGAGTTAAGACAGATGCTAACTCTGCGTATTGTAGAAGCACAGGGACAGAGTGCTCCTACTAGCTGAGGGCTCAGAGAGCACCTGTTACAAGATGACAGGGAGACATTTGTATTTTATAGGTCCCTATTTTGGCTCCCATCATGCAAGAGCAGAAGGAAGTCAGTTAGCTTACAAATGAGCTTCTCCAAGCCTCTACTCATCACAATTTTGTTAGTTTCTACTTATTTCTAGCATTTCTCATTGAGAGTGAGAATACATAAATATTTTCAGCTGTAGTTTGTGTACTTGATATGTAAATTTGTTATATTTTTTTGTGGTGGAAAAATATTTGGAATTAACAGATATGTTTTCCCTGGTGTTTCCTGTTAACACCTTGACTCTTCCCTAAACTGGCCCATCTAAGCTGAGAGACATTGAGTTTAGGGCAGAGACACTTCCCCCAAAACTTTCAAATGTTAAAAACATTGCATTTGAATTTCTAAAATGATTGTTTTTGCATTTCAAATGGTAGGATTTGAGGGGGAGCCAAGCCTAAAAAAGGTAGAAGCAAAGCTTCTCAGCCTCCCAGACTAGAATGTTTGCTGAAATTAGGAGGATGGGGGGGGGGGGGGAGTAAGGACACTTAGGTACCAGTGTATGTCTGGGAAGGTGGCTGTTTAATCTCTCCCCAACCAGCCCAAGCTCACGCAGGTGAAGTTCTAGGAGTGGGAGCTGACATAAGTCCAGATAGGTTTGGGGGATGTGAGAGGAAAGTGCAGCTGTGCCCAGCTTCTGATTATGCCTTGGAAAAAGGTGAGAGCCCTGAGTAGGAAAGCTATGTGGGGCTTCCAAAAAAATGGACCAAGACAGAAAAGGACAGAAATGCCGGGATGGCTCAAGAAGAGCAGGATGTTCCCCACTGCTATAATTTGGATAAGGGAACCCGAAAGGCCCAGGTGTAAAAGGCTTAGTCACCAGTCAATGGAGCTTTGGGGAGGTGGTGGAACCTTCAGGAAGTGGGGTCTAAGGACCGAAGTGAAGTCCTTGGGGGGGAAAGCCCTTGCAGGGGATATTGGGGTCCCCAGCCCTCCTTTTCCTTCCTTTGCCCTCTGGCTGTCATGAGGTGAGAGGCTTCCTCCATGGTGCACTCTCACCTCCTTCTGCCGCTCACTACAGGGCCAAAGGCAATGGAGCCAAGTTACTACTGACTGCAACTTCTGAAACCAAAACTGTGGCCAAAATAAATCTTTCCTCATTATAAGTAGACTTCTCTCGAGTGTTTGTAACAGTAGCAGAATGCTGATGAGCACATCCACATACCTGGCAGGGTCCAGAAGTCAGAGACAACTCCAGGAGGTAACCAGTGGCTACCTGTGGTGCCAGAGACTGACTACTAAAGCAGAGGAGAGGGCACAGATAAAGCCTGTCCCACAGTGCCTGGGTCCTACAGTTCTACCACCCAAAGGTAGGTCATCCTTAATTAATTGATACTAGGTTTCTGCCTTATTATAGAAAGAGGCTTATAATAGGAATTAAGTTATGAAAACAACTGAATTTCTTGCATACTTCAGTTTGTGTATTGAGATTCATACCTGATGCACTTTGGCAATGTTTGGAATTTAGATAATTTTGACAGTATTGTAATATCTCTTCTATGAATATCAAACATCTGATATTTCTCTAAGTTGCATAGCATGCACTAGCACAAAGCGATATGTGGGATACTTTGTGTGTGTTGTGGAACCTACGAACTCTCTGGGAATAATGTTTCTAAGTGAATTTAAAAAAAAAATACCGAATTACAAAGGAAACCAACTAGGAAAATAGATTATGGGAGTACTTTTTAAAATATAGTTGTGTTATAGTAACAAATATGCTTCTTTATGTGTTATTTGAACAAATGTGTATTATAAGAACAAATATGTTCTTCATGTGTTAAGTAACAAGTTCCAGCAGCAAGTCTAACATTATATTGAAGTAATGATGAATATAAATAATACTACTTATATCTACAAGTAATATATGAAAATATTTAATTTGTATTTGTGACAAAGTCACAGATTCTGTTAGTACTATTGTGATTTATTGCCTATATATGTAATTGAAGAAATGAGTCACTTTAGTTAGAGGCTAATGTAATTAAAAATTCAAATTCTCCCATCCAAGTTCAGAGATCTCCTGCATTCTACCCATAAACCTTTAAAATGTGTAGATACTGTATCAAACAGCTACTACTTGATTGACCAAAAGGTTTAATCTGGGTTTTTCAAAGCCCCATGAGACTCTACTTGAGAGAATAAGAAAAGTCTGGGGCTGTGAAGATGGATAGCACCTTAAGTAATTCCCTCTGAACCAAAGGTCTAGGAGATCCAGGGGCAGTCAGGTCTGAACAGGGACAGATCTCTCTGTAGCAATTCTCAGCCACGGCCTTGAATTTGGGAGATGATAAACCTTGGCAAGACTACAGATGAAAAGTACCCAAGTTGGCCAGGGTACTTCCTTGGCCTTGGATGCTGGATAAGCTTCTGAAAGGCAAGGTTCTGTGTTGTATGGTGTCCTTGGGCAGTAGCTGCAGAATGGTAGACGGTTGACAAAAGCTGTTTGAATAAACTCATAAACTGATGCATCATGTAAAAACACTGAAGTCTGGTCTGCAGCACAGGGAGGAGCTGCCAAGTGTAAACTCCTTAGCAGTGACCTTGGCAGAGCAAGAGCTTGATTAATGTCAGCTATTGTTACTTTTACTGTGAAAAGCATATTTTTTTGTCTTCCAATATCTAAACCACTGCCCTAAAAAATGAATGTAGCTTTCCAGGGGCCTCTTTATCTCTAGGGTTTGGATATGGATTAGAAAAAAATAAATGACACAATGTATATAAAGTACATATCCCAGGACCTGGTAATTAGAAAGTGATCAATAGTTAATTATATTAATGTTAATATAATTCAATATTTGCTAGCACTAATATGATTATTAATATAATGAAGGTAGCAAGTCAAACTTAGTCATGCATTAGAATCACAAAGAATGTTAAAAAGTCCTTATTCTCTAAGGGCTCGCTGAATCAGTGATTCCCTTGGGGAGGGGCCTCTTCTCATTTCCTTATAACTGTAAGGAAATATAAATCTCTTTCCCCTAGAGATTTGTGGAATGGCGGGCAGAGGAGAAAACCAGCTGGAGCTTTCCAGATGTTATTACTCTAATATCATGAAGTAGTTTTACTCACATGGAGGGGAAAAGGCTCAAAATTTGCTTCACACAGATGTCTTTGCATATCAGAGCAAGTGTGCAGGGTCTGTTTTGCTCACTTTGCTCCGTCAGTGTTTGAACTCAGGTGTGTGGGCAGAAAGGGTGATAAGGGTCATGGCAGAAACATGTAGGAAGACGGGTGTGTGTATACATTGGATGGGCACATTTCTTTGCCTGCCTGTCATTTCAATTCCACATCCCTACATATTCTTCAATGTATTTCACCCTGTCCTATCTACTTGTCCAAGTGAGCCGCATGACTTAATTTGGTCAATTAGAGCATTTCTGTGGGATTTTTGTACTTGGGCTCTAGAGAGTACGTCATTCTATTCTGGAGTTTGGTGAAACTGCAAACCATAGAGCTGGGGATGTGGCTCAAGTGGTAGCGCGCTAGCCTGGCATGCGTGCGGCCCGGGTTCAAGCCTCAGCACCACATATAAAGATGTTGTGTCCACCGAGAACTAAAAAATAAATATTAAAAAAAATTCTCTCTCTCTCTCTCTCTGTCTCTTAAAAAAAAAAGAAACTGCAAACCATAAATCAATGTCAACAGTCATGTTTCTGCCATGTAGGCAGCAAGAAAAGCTATTAAAAAAATGGAAGAAGGGAGTAGACATGGGAATTAGAAAGCATTTAACTGTGTCGCTGTTCAATGGAGACCAGGATTCATCAACTTCTTTTTTTGGAGAGTACTGGGGATTGAACCCAGGGCTTTTTAACCTCTGAGACAGATCTCCAGCCCTTTTAATATTTTACTTGAATACAGGGTCTCAATAAGTTACTTAAAGCCTCACAAAATTGCTGAGGCTGGCTTTGAACTCTGCCTCAGCCTCCGAGCTGCTGGTATTATAGGTATGCACCACCACACCTGCCTCAACTTCTTAAGTTCTACAGTAGACTAGCAATGTCACACAAGTGCCACAAATTGTTCCCGCCCGAGGCTAAATCAAAGGTAAATTCCTTTAGTACAGGAAGCATGTCAGAACTAATACCATACTTGTCTCTCCATAATAGAATGTACTAGAAAAAAAAGTTTGGAGATTCTATTAAATAACAAGAAGACAGCATTCTCAGTTCCTCCCATGGGCCAGAAGGATCAAAATGAAGCAAATAAACCAATCTAATGAGCTAGAGCCCAGGTTGATAATATACCTATTATATTTCTCAATGAATCTACCTTGCTCCCTGAAGAAACAAATTGAAGGAATATGTGTGTAAGAAGATGAACACTGAGTGAAGCTCATTTTCATATTGCCCTTCAATTGGGGAAAGATGACTACAGGCTTGCAAGCCCACATTCATCTAGATCCTGTTTAGAAGCACCTGAATCATAGCTGTTACTTGCTACACAAAACTGTATTACAGTCTGACTTCAGAATTTATCATCTGCATAAATATGGATGGGCTCATTTCTTTCATCGCTGTAATCTTTTCTGTGAGTGTATTGTTTGTGTACTCTGTGGGGGCTTTGCTAGGAGACTAAGCACCCTAATTCAACACTCAGAATTTGCAGAATTCAAATTTAAGAAAATAATGTAGAAGCAAGATGGAAAAAAAGTGATCTTTCTTGTCTTTGGTTGTAAAAGGAGTCATTGTCTCTCCTCCCTTTGGGAACATTTTACCCTCCATTTATTATTAACATTTATTGAATGCATATTGCTTGCCAGGTGCTGTTTTAAGAAATTTGCATGTATACAACAATTTATTTCTTGCAATATTCTATGAGATAAATAACTTGTTATATGCTTGTATCAGATGAGCATGCTGAGACTCACCTATTAAATAATAGATGTGGGAGTTAAACCCAGAAAATGACACTTCAAATCCAGAACTTTTGAAAAAATGTTTTATTAGTGCATTATCATTACACATAATAGTAGGGTTCCTTTTGACATAACACATGCACAGAATATAATTTGCTCCATTTCAGTCTCCAGAGCTTCCTCTTTTCCTCTCCTCCTCCCTCCCACTCTTCTCCTTCCTGTACTTTACTGTCTTCCTTTTATTTGCTGATTTTTCTCATCAGTGCATTATATATACACAAAAAAATGTAACTTGCTGTGGCATATTCATACACGTACATAACAACTTTTAACCTCTGTGCTATGTAAATTGACAGTCTGTTATCTGTATGCCTGATACTGGGGATGGTGTGGAAAGCAAAGCTGCACACAGGGTGCTCTCATGTAGGTTAGGTTATTCTCTGGTGGGGAGATGGACATTCATCAACTAATCACAGTTATAACTGCAAGAAGCAATGAGAGCTCTGGTGCCTGTCCTAGGGATTGAGAAGGACTTTCCTGGTGAAGTGACATTTGTGTTGAGAGTTCTATGAGAATTAGGAGTCAGATCAATGAAATAAGAGGAGGGGGAGAAGTGTGGGGAGAGCTCATACAGGCTGTGAGGTGAGAGGGAGGGGGCTTCCTGGTTCACAGGGCAGACAGTGTGGCTGCAGCAGAGATGGCTGAGCAGGCAGAACCATGCCTAGGCTGGGTGTGAGGGGAAGGCAGAGCTAGATCCTACAGGGCCTGTAGGCCTTAGGAAGAGTTTGTTCCCAACTCAAGGAATAAAATCATGTGCCAAAGGGTCTGATTTGCACAACAACTTGAGCAAAGTGCTAAGAACAATGAGCCATGGTGAATCCATTGTGGAGCTAGGTTGGTCATAGATGCAGCATCATGCCCTCAGCGGGTGGCCCAAGAGAAAAAGAAACCAGGACAAAGGCTACAGGTTCATCCTCATTTTGTACCTTGCGACATCCACAAGGACATGAAGACATAGTCCTATTTGCTGGTCATGACCACACGGGAGGCCACAGTCTCACATGTCTTTTCTTTTCCCCTAAATTCACGTGAGGTTTCTATGTAATAGCCACTGTCTGTGTTTCTCGCTTTCCAGCCCAGCCCCAGGGTCTAGACCCCTAGTGGCTGTGCATGATGGGGTCAGAGTCACAGACATCTATATTCCTGTCCTGTCCCAGTAGGACAGAACCCTCCATACAGTTAGCTTGTGTATTGCAGTTGTTCATAATAGAGCAAACACAAGATGTGTCTACTCCATCTCATTTAACTCATGCTAGACTAAACCAAAACACCTCAAGAAACTCCTCATAGGGTGAAAGAGTGGAAAGCCCATAAGGGCTGAAAGGAACAGAAATCCTCCCCACTACGCTAAAAAGAACAGAGATAGAAGACTTCCCCTCCTTTGAAGACTAGTACAATGGTCTCCACTTCCCTCCAGCCTGGATTCTGGCAGCAGCAAACTCAAGGCCAGAACACAACCTTCCAGGGGTTCTCGTTTCCCTCCAAGAACACACCTTATGAAGTAAACAGCCAGCTCATAAGTATTCCCTTCCTTGCTCCTATCCAAAGGGTTCAGGCCTGTCCCCAGTCTTCCCTACTGCCCACAAATGCAGTTGATTAGACAACAGTAAATTCTGTAAGAGGGGAGACCCTCCCTTCCCAGGTCTGAATGTTTCAACCAGGTGGTGGAGATCCTGCCTCTGTAACACTTGAGCCTCCTCCACCCCTTCCTCCCAGGAAGGAGGTGCAGGGCAGCTGATGGATTAATGAGTTCCAGGTGAGGACCTGGGCTTGCTTGGCTCATCCTCTCCCTCCTGTGGCTTCTGTGTGCTTTCTGCATTTGCTTTGCCCTTCTCCTTGCTCTTTAGATAAAGGCTCCTGCCCTCATGGGGAAGCCCACTTTGCAGCACATTTAAACCACCTCTGTTAATAATAAAGTTAACAGGTTACTCCTCTGTCTCTCTACTGTTTTCTCCAGTGTTTGAAAATTTGAGTTGGAAAGTGGGTGTTTGGTTGTTGTTAGGCCCTATCAAATCCAACTCAGTCTATTAAACCTAAATTCTTGAGACTGAGGGATCTATGAAATACAAGAGTTTATGGAGCCATTACAGATGCTAGCCAGAAACAACAACAAAGAAACCAGGTCCTGGGATGAGTTCTCACACCTTCTAGCAACAGAGCTAGAGCGCAGTTGGGAAATTGTCCCCCAATCAGAGCTAAGAGCATTTTTGCATAAAACAATTAGGGAAAGGTGGGTGTAAGTTGTTTATGTTTAACTTGGCCATAGATAAGAGCTTGAGAAAGCTTTGGGATAAGAGGGCAGTCCAAAGGGAAAAGTAATGATTGCTTCTGGGTTGATTACATCAGGATACAGTGGTGCCTGGGGAGCCTGGAGGAGTTTGAGTCCAGGTTTTAACATACATTCACATACAGGGAACAGGGGCTGGGGATATAAAATATAATTCAGTGGTAGAGCTCTTGCCTCGCATGTGCCAGAGTTTGATACCCAGCACTGAAAAATAAAAATAAAACTCCTGATATTTTCTTTTGCAACAATAACAGTAATCAGTAATGTTAATTGATTAACCTTCTTCATCTCTCCTCCATTCCATCCTCTGACCCTCATGATTAAATTTAGGACATCTCAGAATTTTTTCCTTATCATGACCAGTGTCTCTTCTCTTGGGTTGTGGAATCAGAACAGAGAGACAGATTAGGTCTATCTGAGACATTGAGTGCAAACATGTCCAGTTGGGAGTTAGGCACAGCTATCTTCAGCATCCCATGTGGGTCAGAGGTTCAGAGAGGGCTGATCTAATGAAAAAGAGCCAGCAGAGATATGAGGATCCCAAGCAGAGAAGCAGAAGCAGAAGTAGAAAAGTGCTCTGAGGTTCTGACTCCCAACAGTGCCCTTCCCGATGGCCAGGTAACTTGGCCCACTTCATGGGATCCATAGGTCCCTCTGGTATCTTGAACATATGTTCCTCATATGGAAGCTTAGACAAGTACAGTTGTTTTCTACCAAAAGAATCCTAATACTACAGGCAAAGATCTTTATAAGACACTCCCAAGAAAAGTAATTAAACTAAACTTTCATTTTTAAAAACATCTGGAAGTTATAGTTTATAATGTGAATGTGTGTACATATAATTCATCACATTTGGTGATTTATAGCTGCAAATTAGAGGCTGAGGGATTGTCTCCCACCCAGGGGATTGCTGATGTGAGAGGTCTCATGGTTTTGAAACAGTGCTATCTGATTTATTCCGGCAACTTTTAGTTCAATTCAAAGTAAACGAGAAAGCTGGAACCCAGATTATGAGTGGGCTCTCACCTTTCTGTTATTCTATAGAGCAAAAGTGAACATATGGATCTGATTTTCCACAACAATGGCATAACAATAATGATGATAATCATCACCATCATCATCTTTTTTTACAAAATGCTTTTATTATTTTTTTTACAAAATGCTTTTATCTCCATTTTCTCATTTTACTACTTTTTACTTCATATTTCCAGATAGAGTTAATGTGAGGTGGTCATGGTTATTAGCTCTACCCTACAGAGGAAGAAATTAAATGTTAGGTGAAATTTCTTATCCAGTTTATGTGGCTGGGAAATGGTACTGACCTGGAATCCTGTGTCTTCTCCAAAGCTAGGCAAAAGGCTTTCACAGAGCTACACAGGACTGTGCATCTAGAAGAAAAGGATGTTATAGAAATGCATCAAACTAGGCAGCTCACTTTCTGCAGCAAGGAGAATCTCTCCCCAGGACATAGAATTGCTCTGTGTCCAAGTACAGAGAACAACACTCACTCTTCCAGACCTATTGGTCTCCCCAAAGTGTCCTGGGAATGACAGAATTCATAAGACTACAAAGTACTTAGGAGAGTGCTTGGCATATTGTAAGCCTCAATAAATGTTTACTCCATGACTGGATGGGTAAATAAATGAATGAAATGGAGAGAGCAAATGAATTAGCTTTAGATTAGATTGGACCCAAGAATCTTTCTTTCTTTCTTTCTTTTTTTCTGATTAGTTATTCATGACAGCAGAATGCATTTTGATTCATGGTATACAAATGGAACACAACTTTTCATTTCTCTGGTTGTATACAATGTGGAGTCACACCATCCTTGAAAACATACATGTACCTAGGGGTGATGATTCCGTTTCATTCCACCATATTTTCTTCGTCCATTCCCCCTCACCTCCCTTCCCTTTGCCAAATCCATAGTTCCTCCATTCTTCCCATGCCCCGCTTCACTATGGATCAGCATTCACTTATCAGAGAAAACATTTGGGTTTTGTTGTTTTGGGATTGACTTACTTCACTTAGCATAATATTCTCCAGTTCCATCCATATACCAGCAAATGCCATAATTTTATTCTTCTTTAAGGCTGAGTAATACTCCAATGTGTATATATACCACAGGTTCTTTATCCATTTATCTATTGAAGGCATCTAGGTTGGTTCTACAGTTTAGCTATTGTGAATTGAGGTGCTATAAACATTGATGTGGCTGAATCACTATAATATGTTGATTTTAAGTCCTTTGGGTAGAGACCAAGGAGTGGGATAGCTGGATCAAATAGTGGTTCCATTCCAAGTTTTATAGGAATCTCCATACTGCTTTCTATAATGGTTGCACAATTTGCAGTCCCACCAGCAGTGTATGAGTGTACCTTTTCCCCCACATCCTCACCAACACTTAATGTTGCTTGAATTCTTGCTAACGGCCATCTGACCAGAGTGAGATGAAATCTTAGAGTAGTTTTAATCTTCATTTAGAGATGTTGAACATTTTTTCATTTATTTGTTGATTGATTATATATCATCTTCTGAGAAGTGTCTGTTCAGTTCAGTCTGTTCAGTTTATTGAGTTGTTTGTTTGTTTGTTTGTTTTGGTGTTAAGTTATTGATGGGTTTTAAGGGATGCATGAAGCCCTAGAAATTTGAATAAAAAATTTTGAGTATTATGTGCATGTTTTTGGAAATATGATCCTGGGTTTTGTCCATCTCAAAGGAATGGCTGAGCCAAAAGTTTAAAAAGATGTTACTTATAGAGAAGAAGCACATGTCGAGGAAGAAAAGGCTTCTTTTTACTACCACAGAAGCACATTGTTAGTGTGCTTTTGGGTTGAAAAATTGCTATTGCTTGAATGTCCCTTATCAAATTGGATGTACTCTTGTCAAAATGTAATTGCCATTGTGAGGGTCTTGACAGGGGTGCCTTTAAGAGGAGATTAAGTCACCAGTGCATCTACCTCATGAGTGAGTCTAAGCCTTGTGACTGGATGGGCTAATCATAAAAGGGGGAGTTTGGAACTCTCTCCTATTTCCCCTCTCCATCACTCTCTCCTTCTCCGCCCTTTTCTCTCCATTCCTTGCTTCTGTCCTCCCTTCCTTCTGCTTTCTTTCCATAGGATAGCTCCACCATTTACGACATAGTAAGAAGGCCCTCACCAGAAGCCAACACCTTGAATATTGGACTTCCTGTCTTCAGCCTCCAGAATCATAAGCCAAGCAGACTTTAATACTTTACAAATCACCTAGTCTGTGGTGTTCTGTTATAGCAGCAGAAAACAGACATAGACAGGAACCAAGCTCAGCCATGTTTGACAAGGTCCAGGGGCCCAGGGTTTCTATAGTCTACTAGGGTCATTTTTTTTCCTGTATACCCAGGGAAAAATCAGTGAGAAAGTTCCTGAGGACTTTATTGCAGGGTTAATGCCTATAAGGTGCACCATTGCTGCCTTGGCTTCAGAATCCTAAACAAAATTTGAAATGAGACAGGAGGATTTTGATTTTCCAAGCCTTGTTTTATATTTATTTTAAAATAAGCTTACAGTCCATGTATTTGGAAGTTTTAGGGGAAGCTATTCCTGAGGCAAAAGACTGGAGCTAATGATCTATGGAACTGTCTTTCATCTGTATGTTTATAACATAATCTAAAGATTCCTGCTAGAGAATGCCCCTCAGGTTGGGTTTAAATATGATGAATTACATCTTGTTGTTATGGTAACTAATGCACTAAATATAGCATGAAGGCAAAAAAGAATACCACTTACAAGGCAATATGAAATTGTTATGACAACAGTAGTTTTAAAAATAAGTAGATAAATGCTCGTGTTTTTCTTCTTTCTTCCTATAATGAGTTTTACAAAGTCTTAAGCAGGAGTCAGACTTTCATCCTAGCTCACAAATAGTAAACCAAACAGAAATAGTGAACACACTTTGAAATGTTCTCTCCTTAATGGGGAGAATAGTTAGACCAATTATGTTGTATATCTATATCTATCTATATATTGATCTATTATATATGTGCACATATAACACAAAATATATAGCAACAATAAAATGCATGTTTTGCATTCATGCCTAAAAAAGTCTCTATGGAGACAAATCAAAATATTAATATGATTATCTCTAGGTAATAGTGTTATTCATGACATAATACACACACACATACACATATACACATACAGCTAGACCTTCAAGTTCTTTTGAAGTCTGCTTCATACACCATTAAGTTCACCTTTGTGAAGTGTGCAGCTGAGTTGTGCAGCCATTATCCCAGGCTAATTGTAGAAATTTCATCATCACAAAGTGGCATACTGTGCTTCTCAGTGACTGGGCTCATTTGCTGGCTTGTCACACTCAGCCTAGCTCCTAGAAACTACTAATTTTCTTTTTTGTCTATGTGAATTTACCTATTCTGAACATTTCACACAAATGAAATGATACAATATGGAGCTTTTGTCTGGCTCTTTGACTTAACAAGTTTTCAAGATTCATCTAGGTTATAGTATGTCTCAATATTTCATTCATTTTTATTCCTAAATAGTATTTCATTATGTGAATATGTATTTTATTTGTCTATTCATCCATTGATGGACTTTCAAGTTATTCCACCTTTTGGCTATTATGAATTATGTTTTGTGTAGATATATGTTTTATCTTGGGCATGTAGCCAAAATGTGTATGTATATGTGTACATGTGTTTATACACATATTTCACATGTATGTGTCATATATGTTAGAGATCATACATTATAATATTAAAGTGTTAATATAATATTGGAAAAGTGACACAAAGCTATTACATTGGAAAAAGAACACAGTCGTTATTTGTTTGTGATACCATTAAAAGCATTAAAGATGGTGTTATTTTCTTATTTTTCAAATTCTTCTAACTAATAAAGTAATTGTTCTTGTTCATCTTTTTGTTTCCTTGGGGTTTGTGAGGAGGAAACAAAGACGTCCACCACATCAGCTGCAGAAGAAGACAAGTGGCCCAGATGACTGTCACCATCTCTTGGCAATTATGATAGGTGGAAGGGTGAGCAGCTAACCTAGCAGGACCATCAATGTCCTTTTCTAGTGTAAGGATGCACACAAAGGGAGAGAAGCACTCACTTTCCCCTGGTTATGAAGCCTGTGAGCCATAGACTTGGCGTTGTTGAAAACCTCTGGTCCCACTATGTAAAGAATGCTGCCAACATAGGAGAGAAAGAGAGCACCAGTGAGCGGCTCATCATGGTTTAACCCTCAAGTTCTGCTCTTCCAGTGGGATCACCATAATTCCTTTCTTTAATAAATGAGTGTTTGTTGGGTTGTGTTTTGCAACTAAAAGTACATATTATTTTTTTCTTAATGAGAAGAAAATTCTCTTTTAGTTCTTTTCCCACTATGTTTCTCTTGGGTGCCTATGTAATTGTACAGAACATTTGTCTCATTAAAAGAAGAAACCATCATAACTGTAAAATTAATAATTTTCCATATTTTCTCATCATTTCTTCTCCTGAGAAATATGTCTTATACATCAAGTGCCAATTCCAAAATCAAGATTGCTGTGGAAAGTATCACTTGTTTCTCATGCTGCTTGTGCAACATTTGGATTGTATCTCTCACTGACTTGTAGCAGGCAATAGCCATTGTCAACCCACAAGTCATACTATTCTTCTTTCTTCAAACCAAACCCAGCTTTTGCTAAAGTTTTAGGTGGCCCTATAAATAAGAAGAGTTGGATACCCTCCCTATTCCTGGGTGGTAGAATCTGTTTTGGTTCTGATTAAACTTGATAATTTATTCTCTGTTATTAAAGACAGACCTAAGAATAAACAGGTGACCCAGTAACAGCCAATGAAAATAAAAGAGAATTTTTCTGGAGGGCATTTGGGAAAGCTTTTTTCCACCTAGATCAACACAGTTGCTCTTCTTCTGTTTGGATGTAGTTGTGTGAAGAGGTGAGTCTTAGAGCTGTAGCAGCTCATTTGTAACCTTGAGGGGTTGACCTGGAAGATGAGAGCCAATGTGCTAAGGCTGCCAGCACACAAAGATTTACCAAAACACTTCACTTTCATCCCACAGAACTAACCAACCCTAGAATTGCCTAAACTTAGACTTCTCATTCTATGAAATATTATGTGTGTGTGTGTCCCATGAGCTTGAGCACAGCTGTGCAGATTTGGCCCTGTGCAAGGCTGTCCTGCTGCGCTCTCTTCACCCCACCATGTTCTGATGTAGTACTGTTTGCCTAGCGAATGAGACACCTTTTTCCAATTTGCACAAAAGCACAGAGTTGGCTCTTGGAAGCCATGCTGTTAGTTGAATGTGCTCTTCCTTGCAATGAAAGCTTCCTAATGTGATACAGCATTTACCACATTTTCTTGTACTTTTCTGTTTAGCGTATATGTCACTGGATAGGGAACTCCAGAGGAGCAGTAACAATGGCTTATGAATCAATTCATCCTGCATGGCTGGCACATAAGTAGATGATAATTTTGAAATGCTTAATGACCAAGGAGTACAGTAATTTTATATTATCCAATTAGTACCATTGTATGCTATGCATACAAGATGTCAAACATCTGGATACTTCAGAGTATCTGGGTGAATGATTGAATATTTTTTCATCTTAATCTGGATGTTTTGGCATTGAGTAATGTAACCCCAAGGTTAGACTGCAAAAAATTGGGGGCCCTTATTCTTTTATTCTCTGATGTGGTGAGATGCTGAACTGTCGTAGATGAGTGATGGGCTGTTTAACACACTGTCATCCCAACTCTGGAGGAATTTTCTCCAGGGGAGTACAAGGCAGCCAAGATTCCTTTGAGAGATCTTCCCCAATGCCAAATGTTAAGTATATGAAAAGATATGTTCAAGTGTGTTGTTTAAAACATAGACTCTACAAAGAATTCAAAAAACGCAAAATTAGTAACAAAAATCAAAGTTCTTACGTGGGATCAGAGGCATCTGACTGATGTCTGAGTTTTAGAATAATTGCTGAATTTTTTTCTCTTCCCTTACCCTTCAAGCCTTTTTTCTCTATTCTCAGACTGGGCCTATAACCTGAAAGTAACAGAAAGATTGAGCAAAGAATCTTTAAAAAGAAAGGAAAGCTTTTTCTCATCATGCTTAGTTGGATTAGTACTCTTTCTCTGTCTCAGGGTATTTTGATTTAAAATTTAGTTTAGGTGTATTTCTAAAGATATTTTATTATATTATAAATGTATGCATATTTTTAATGTATTAGATTGTCATATTCCCTTCAAATTCAATTTTTGAGAACTTAAGTTTAAGCTTTCAACAACATTTTAGAGTGTAAAATAAGGAGGGTTTTGTGATTAGGAGGCCTTTTCTGTAGCTAATGATGCCCCAAAACTCAAAGTGACATAAGTAAAAAGATCCGTGGATGTGAGTAACCCAAGGACAGGACTGTCTTCCATTATCGCTTCCAGGCTCAAGCAGTGATGAATGAATCAGTTATATATTTGTGAGGACAAATCAGTATGCTATGTGTCACAGCCCAGCCCGGGTCTCCTGCAAACTTTGGGGCAGGTAACCAGTGCTTATATGGTCCCCTTGATGTCCCCCCTTTCATTTGTTATAAAATAAGAGCCAAGCACCCCATCCCCAGAAGTGATGAAGAGAAAAGGCCCAGAGCACTTCCACTCCCTGATTGTTCCAAAGTTCCTTCTTTTTACCCTGGAGGAGCCAATGGGCTAATTCTGTGTAGCACCTGGCCTTGGAATGTGGAGACTCTGGAGCCTAGGATTGTATTCTTGGCTTCTGGGCACCAGCCAGGTCTAAAGTAAGCATCTTGTTAACATCTTATTACATAATCCTAGGTACATACACACATGCAGGAAAGGGCATAGATATGTGACCAGGCCATATTTTATTTATAGCCCAGTATTCTTTCTTTTCATTCAATGTTATACTGTGAGCATTTTTTTTAGAATATTGAATATTCATAGCAAAAAAAATGAATCTTAGTAACTGAATAGTATTTCATTGTATGTATTTTAAATTACTTAACCAATTCTCTAATATTCAGCAATCAGATTATTTTCAATATTTAGCTACGGGGTAACAAAGCATTTTTATATATAATCTTGATTGGTTTCAAAAATCTTAGAACAGGAATTATTTGATCTTAGAGTTTGGACTTGTGTTAGTTGTCTATTGCTGCAATAACAACTTAGGACCGATGCAGTGGCTTAAAACAACATTTGTTTATTGTTTTGCAGTTTTGTAGGGTACAAGTTCAGTGGGCTTGGCTGGTTTCTCTGCTTTGAGTCTACCAAGACTTAAAATTAAGGTGTGGGCAGGGCTCATTTCCCTCTGGAGATTCGGGGAGAGTGTGTTTCCAGGCTCTTCATGTTGCTGACAGAATTCATCTCCACACAGCTGCAGGACTCAAGCCCATTTCCTGGCTAGCTGTCAGGAAGGGCCTCCCTTAGCTCCTCCAACCAGGAATCAGAGATGGGTCCAATCTTTCTTGCACTGCTCCATCCCTCTGACTTCCTTTTCTACTCTAAGGACTCAAGAGATTACTATGGGCCCACCAGACAACCTTCCTCTTAGAAGGCCATCTGATTCACAGATGGCCATTTGCAAAAATCCCTTTATCCTATGAGAAACAAAAGCTATAGAGGCCCAAATCCTGCCAATGATAGACATGGAATATATTACCTTCTAGATTGTTCTTAATGGTTTATATTGCCTGTAGCATTTCCTAATACTCTCCTTAAACATAGGTCTTGTTATTAAAGCAATGAAAATGACAAAGATAGACTTCACGTCTAATAGGAAGGAAGGCATCTCCACACTGATTGATGCTCCTTAGGTTGTTAATGAAGGTAGATTTTAAAGAGCACTTTGTAAAATAATCAATCAATGCACAGTTTACAGGTAAGATAGATGGATGCATCAAAGCAAAGTCCCATCTTATGTATATTATTATATTATGTATACATGCTATGGATATTATTATGCATATTAGGTCTCTTCCATTTCATCCATCTAGCAGTCCGGGTGACGGAGTCCAATGTGGTGGTTTCTCTGCTGAACAGCATGGTTTGTAGGAAGGGCGGCTCTGAATTTTGGTGGGCAGCCAAAGCAGATGTCCAGCAGCTGAATCAGTCAGGAAGTGATCACATTCAATAGTGAGGAGGAGGTCTCCAGGACTATTTCATCAATATGCTGGCATGTGTTTTGACACAAACCCCACCAAGCTCTGTCTTTGTTTTCAGCATCCTGTGCCAAATATGCCATAATGTCCTTCACAGATTATTTTCACACACACACACACACACACACACACACACACGCACACACACACATGATGATGCCAGTTTCAGGTTGCTTTCAAAACAAAGGATGTGAGAACCAAAAGCTTTAAACTGCAGGATGACTGCTGAAGGATGAAAAGAAAAACATATTGAGAAGCCAAAGCACAGCAGGGCCTGTGGATGGACTGTTAGAAACTTGTTGAAACAAGTACATAATCGAAGCGAAGTCCTATGTATCATCTATATGGTTAATTTTATGAAAAAACAAATGGTGATATCTCAATGCACATTTCAGAAAGACAGGAAACTTTGAATGTTACATACACGTGTCATTAGAGAAGTATTTGGGTCCAATGACCTGGATCAGGTAACATGAAATCTGTGAATCCAAAGCCTTCCTTTTCTTTGTATGGACAAAATGAATGAAAAACTTGGCCAAGGCTGCTCTATCAAACTCAGCTGACAAATTGTCTGAGAAATCAGACCAAGGTTTCTAGTATGCTGGTATTTTATGCATATATTGATTTTTAAAGCAATCTGTGGTTTATATTATTGTAATTAATTAATGTATGGATATGGTTATGGATATAGTTAGCATCCTTTGAGTCATTGATTTGGTCTGATTTAGTAAAATGGTAACAGAGAAATGTATATGATTGTGGTTGCTCTTGTGGGGGGTAGGAAGTGATGGAAGGGGGCTTCTGGAAAAATGTTCTAATTCTGGAACTGAGTTCTAGTTACACATACAAGAACAGTTTCTGAAGCTACTCACTTCTAATAGATATACTTTTCTGAATGCAACTATTAAATAAAATATATATATTTAAAAGTAGAGATGCATGACAATGGTGGAAGATTCAGTTTCAGAACATTCTATGGTGCTGCAAGATTTCTGAAATGTATGGTTGTTAATACTACAGGTTACAAAAGTGTGGTCTTTATGCCAGGTGTAAACCCACAGATGTGTTTGGTCTACAGGTTTAAACAAAAATTAATTTTTTTTGCAAGGCTTTGAAAATTGGGGAAATGTACATCCACACACAGATTGCAGTCTACTTTTAAAAAACTGGAAGATCTTGCAGAACTGGGCTCACATGGCAGCAATCTGCAAGGGCAAAGCAAAGTCTATGTTCTGCACCCAGGCACGGGTTCTCTACTTCACCACAGTCTCTAGCATTCTTTGTTGTCTCTCTGATGAAATCTGTGCCTTCTGTTTCATAAAACCTTATTGGCTCATTTACTTATTTTCTGGTAGAAAATTACAAGGGATCACATAGACCTGCATACTGGGTTGATTTGTAGATGTGTGTGAGGTTGGGGGTTGCAAATAACACAATGAAGTATAAATTTGGCTATTATTTGATAGAGTACTCCAAAGCAGACAGTGTGAGTGCAGGATTTGAGTCTCTAGAGCTGTCTCATGTGTACTTGGTAGGTATAGATAAGGCTTTCATCATAGCTCACTACTTGAAGATCACCAGGTGCTGTCTCTGAACTAAAGTTAAGGGGAATGAATTAAAAATGAACCCAACATGTATGTTTGGAATAATTATAAAAAGTAGAGCTCACGTGTTCATTTTCAGGTTATAGCTATAGTTTTTATTTATCTATTTATTTACTGTGCAGTGCTAGAAATATAGTTCTTTCACTAATCAACCTGGTCATAAGTGAGCCTAAGAGAATATGAATGGATCAAGTCATCTCCAGTCTCTAGATGGAAACCTTACTTACAAAAGAAACACAGCAAGACTTGGAATCACTGAGCTTTTTTTCTGGAATGCTCTTGAGCCCACACAACATACTTTGGAACAGAGGCAAGATGAACTGGGATGATGATGGAGAAACAGGAAGAGGGGAATGAGCCTGCAGACCCCTGCCATCAGAATTAATGAATATGGAGACACAACTAGAAAATGACTATGGGTCCTGGTTGATGGCAATAGCAGAAAGGCAGTTCCAGCTCTGGGGGTGTGCATGACAATGTACATGTTGATCTTCAATGTTCTGGCAACAGTGTTTCCCAAGCAACTTTTCTAGCTGATGTTTGAACAGGTCCCAGCACCATCTCACTTATAAAGAGGGTGGGTGGTAGGATGGGGTAGATGCCTGTGGATGTGACCAGAAAAGTCCTCAAGTCATATATGTCTTTGTTTGCTAAATATTTAAAAGCTGATGATATTTGCAAAAGGCCGTCCACATGTCATTGAAGTTCCTGTTCCATCTTGGTTTTAAAATGCTATGGATTTTAATACATTTCTTTTTTTTTTTTTACTTATTTTGGTCCAGCTACATTTTAAGTCTAAATTAAGCCTTTTCCAAATGGTGCTAGAGTTTAAAAATGAGTGACTTCCCATAAGCCTGACAGAATTCCATCTTGTCATTTGTGTGTATTCTCTGGGAGTCATCACTGAGGGGGAAAGGAAAGAGGCTTCATATAAATAAAACTTTTCTAACTGGAGAGCCTAAATGATAGAGTACTGACACTTGATATTCCTGGGATCAAAAGAAGAATTGAGAATTAATGCACTTTTTTATAGTCACAACAGTTAACAGCAGGGATGAGACTAGAAACTTCAACCTTCCATTAACTCAGGCTCTCTCGTGCAAAGAATCAAACAACAAACTAAATAATTTGAGCTAAGGACCATCTGCAGTATATCAACAAGATGATGATTTTTTTAAAAGTAAATTTGAATATTGGTTATCAATCAAGTACTTAGCAAAGTTTCTTATCTGATATTAGTCGAGGTAAACACATTTTGGGAGTTTGTGTGGTTTGCTTGAAATTTTTGTACAATTACTTTAATATTTTCCTTCTTTTGAAAAACAAAGACTATACCATTCACAGAACAATTATAAGTTTTAAAATATTTTATGATCTATTTTATAATATTCATGTAATTCCCCCCAAAACATAGTTTATTACTTTTCATATTAAATTCATATTTGTGCCCATCTGCCCAATTCCATGTCTTTCTCAATCACTTTTTTTAATTTCATTTTTTGATTTATTCTAATAGGTATACATGATAGTAGAATGCATTTTGACACAGTGAACAAAAAATGGAGCACAACTTCTTCCTCTGGCTGAACATAGTGCAGTGTCACACCAGTTGTGGAATAATACATGTATATAGGGTAATAATGTCCATCTCATTTCATTATCCTTCCCATCCCTAAACCCTCTCTCCTCCCCTCACTCCCCCTGTGCAATCCAAAGTTTCAATCACTGATTCTTATTACTATCATATTACTCTCCTCATCTCCCTGAGGTCTCATAGAAGAGGCAATTACAGTGCATGCTGATGGTTTGATCTCCTTATAGATCAACTGATTTGCCCTAATTTTTGGCCATAGTTTATGGCTTTTCTCCACTAGCTGGTCATAAGTGAGCCTAAGAGAACATGATTGGGTCTATACAAATCCATCATCTCTGTTGGGAACAACTATTTGAATTGGGCTTTCTCCTCACTATGATGTTCGGTAAAGATGACAAATATTCTTATAAAAAGTGAAGATTTCTATTAAAACACAAAAGTTTCCAAATGTCTCCACCTTTGGTGTCAAGTATATACTACAATGATTGCTTTTATTCTTTCTTCCTTTTTCCACGTTGGGGTGAAGTGCACATATTTTTGCGTCAACCCCACACCAAAAGTATCCTTCCTCCACTCCCTGTGATAATACTTCTTATTCTGTATTAGAATGTTCTGTTTATTTGTCTGTATCTCACCAGACTATAAGCACTTGGAGTCAGTGGGCACAGTGGTATGCTGGAGCTAGATTGTGGCTGCTCACAAGAATGTATTGTTAGATTTTCAGGAATGTTGTAAGCCAGCTCATGACAAGTTGGTAGTATGAAATCAATCCTGGCACAAGGGTTTATACTGTGAAAGCTGACAAAGGCTTCCTCTGCCTCTGCAGAGCCAGGTTGCAGTCTTTACCAGCATACCATGGTTCCGGCACTGTATTTGTCTGGTTCACCTTAGATACTCAGTTATTCCCAGTTCATAGTAGATGCTCAGTAAATATTTGTTAGAAGTAGGGGTGAGGCTTGCATGAAAGCAAGAGTGAAAGTTTCTGTTTCTTTCTAATCATGAATTCCTAGAATTCATTGATAGCTATAAGGGGGCATTGCCGGAGAATCTCTTAGTAAAAACTACAGCTCCTGAGAGAAACCACATACCCTTGGCTCATAGAGACAAGCAGATTTGGATTCCAGCTCAGATTTGAAGTCCAGGTTTTTTTTCATTAGCAGCTATGAATTATAGGCAAGTTATCTGTGTTCTTAGAGTCTCAGTTTGGTTTATTTTTCTGTGGAAAAAAAGGACATAATAATGCAACTTACAGTGCTATATAAGGTACCAGCCTGCAAAGGCACAGCCTCTGTGCTAAGTCACCTCCTTGAACCCACAGCTCAAATCCTGCACATATTTCCCTGCAGACCCCAGAAATTACACACTACACATTCAGCTTTAATATAGTCAGAGTACTTGTTACCACCCAAGATTATTCATTTGCTTACTTATTATATTTTTTAATCAAGAAAGCCTCAGAAAGCAAGTCCTTACTACCTTGAACAGTGCCTGACACACAAGGTAAACCTTAATAAACATTCTTCACAAGAGTAAATGAATAAACAAAGCAATAGATTTTATTTCTTTGGTGAACATCTGTAGCAGAGATCAGAAACTGTGGCCCACAGGTTAAATGCAGCCTACCAACTGCTTTTGAATGTAAAATTTTATTGGGACATAGCCCCGCTCAGTCATTGATGGATTGCTATGATGGCTATTATGCTATAATAGTAGAGTTGAGTAACCACAACGGAGATCTATGCCTTATGAAGGTAAACATATTTACTATCTGGCCCTTTATAGTAAGAATTTGCTGACCCCTTGTCTATAAAATCAACCCTGAAAGGCATTCACTTAAAGCTTAGAAAATTCAAGCATTTCTTGGCATAACTAAATAAGTTGGTGATGAGAGGAAAAGGGAAATGGATCTCATGTCACTGAAGCATAACATCCTAAGACTGGGAAGATGAGGGTACAATCAGTCACCCCCCCCTTATCCAGGCAAAACTTCTTCTCAACTCTCCCAAACAGAGACATATCAGAACTGTTTGAACATCTCTCAATGCAGACCACTTTTATCTGAGTCTGGATGATGACTATATTTTTCCATAGGATTTTTACACTGACGCCAAGAGCACATATGTGGAAATTCCAAAAGAGAGGGTCCAGTCTGAGGTGGCAACAGCATTTTAGAAACATGCCCAGCCGAGCTCCAAACATGCATCATGACAGCAGTATCTAATTATTGCACTAAACTTTGAGAAACCTGAGATTATGCAAATAAACTCCAGCTGCATTATATGACAGCACATACAATTTTTATAAAAAAAAATTTAAATCCCTTTTTATATGGAAAAAAATCCGTGTCTTACAGTATTTGGAATTAACCAAAGATACTGTCTAATAAAGTATAATAGCTTAATTTAGTACAAATGCTGAAGCAGATTGAAACATTCTTCTAGATAAAGAAGTGTGTGTGTGTGTATATGTGTGTGTGTGTGTGTGTGTGTGTGTGTGTGTGTGACAGAAGGCAATATTTGCTGCTGCTTGCTGCTTAGGGTGGGAGAACAGCAGCATTTTTGTTAAGCCTGAGGTAGTGGCGTCCCTATTTCTGCTTTTCCAGACAACAAACTATGGTGGCTGAAAAGGTGGGAGAGTAAGCCTTGAGTCAGACAGTTAATGGTTCTGAGTCTCAGCCCTACAACTCACTAGCTGTGTGAACTTGGCTAATCATTCAACTTCATCTTCATCTGTAAAACAGCGTAGGATTAGCATATCAATGAGGGTAATGATAACCTCACAATTCAGGGGTGCTGCTGGCTGTAGGAAAGAGTCATCCACAAAGCAGTGTACACATCACCACTGCCTGCATTCTGTCCATCAGAGTGTAATTCTGTGGCCCTATCTAACTTGCAACAAGGTTAGTGACCTTGAAGGGGAAGGAGGTGTGCAGAAGGTACCCAGGAGGAAAAAGGTAGCTTGATGGCCCAAAGGATCGCTGGCCAAAGACAAACCTACAATCAGCTGCCAGAGGATTCATTCAGTGAAGGTCTGTGAAGTGCCTGGCACGGGGCCCAGCCTATGGCAAAGTTTCTATAAGTGATGGGGTCAATGCTGTTCCATTGATAGGGATGAGAAAGGCTGTGTCATGGGTGTCCACTACCAGGCACGGCAGGCTTCATGACTCCCTACCCAGGAAAGTGCAGAAACAGCACTTCCTTTTCCCTCTTTCTCCCTGAGCAATGAACACCACTGTTGGAAAGGCCTCGCTTGAGCCCATCCTTTGTGCTGCCTTTTGAATCATAGTTGTATGGGGCTAGCTGTAGGAAGGATAGAGTAAATTGTTATCCTTTAAACTCACTAAATTGACCAAACAACAGGTGACTTGATGGGTGAGGCAACTGGAGCCCTTGCCCATGCATGCAGAACACTGAAAGGCATTCAGCAGGCTTCAGTGGGGTATTTTCTCTGCCTTTGAGAAAAGGAAGATCTGGGACCTTAGAGTCAAATCTCAGCACCATCCTTGAGAGCTGTGTCACCTGAGAAAAAACAACTCTAACACCTCTCTGCCTTGTCATCTCCCTCTGCAAAGAGAGGAGGGATTTTATTCACCTCGTTGTTGTGACAATAAAGTATATAAGTTAATGCCCATAAATACTTATCCAGAGCTGTACACAGTAAAGACTTACTGCAGAGTGAGCTTCTGTTATTGTTTTTTTATTAATTGCACATAACAATACAATGATTTTGACATATCATACATTTGAATCAAATGGTGTTATTGTTAATTAGTAAAAATCATAGTGATGATATTCTTATTTTTTTAACACTAAATTTTCACTTCTTAGTTTGTTGCTTTAGTGTCAAATCAATTCACATTTTCTCTTGCCCTTCTATACCAGCAGGGATGGATGGAATGATTGATAACATTCTTGATTCATCTAAAAAGTAAAGCACTTCTCTCCTATTTTAGCAAAAGTGGGATGCATTCCATCAACTCTGGCTCTCTGCATTATTTACTTTGATTCACTTCGAAATTAGAGTTGCTGACATTAATTGTTTTAAAGTTAGGTAATTCATCTAAAGAAATTATTTCTTTTGTTTCCAGAACTTTGCCACTCACTTTATTTGTAGTATATGGGAAAGTTCAACAGCCATATCAGCTGTAGGTATAAGAAATCTGTAAAAGAAAGGATATTCTGAAGCATATTCTCCATTATGGGCTCTTCTCAAGAAGCAGAGAAATAGGGGAAATGCTCAGAGAAAGGATAGAACCATTCTGGATTTCTGACCTGTCCTTAAACCCTCTTACTCACTTTTAACCTTCTCTGCTGTTCCTCAGGAACAGTGGGTCCCTCTGGATAAAGCCTTACAATTGCCCTTTATCATTAAGAAAGTGCACTTTACCCCATCTTGATTTTTCCCTGTGAAATTTAAAATTCACTTGTGCATTCATTCAGAAATATTTATTGAGCACCTATAATGGGTCAACAGTGCAAAACTGACACCGTCCCCTTCTCTCTTGGCACTTTGGGTAATTGCATTTAAACAGTTACCATGTGACAAGTTTCATGAAGAAGTAAGTAGGGTCCTACGTGAGTATAGATATTGGGGGAACTGACCTGGTCTGGGGATTGGCATCAGAAACAAGGCTGCCCGTGTAGCAGACTGCAGAACTCTAGGAACACCTACTCTTCATGAAGTAGACACTGAACATGAAGGTTCATTTTTCTGCAGTTGAAGTGTCTCAAGGAAAAGGGACATTTTCTAAATTGAAAAAAAAAAATCATATGGACTAGCGGGATCCTAAGGGAGATCTCTCTCTGAAGTCAACACTTACTTGATACTTAAAAAATATAAGGGAGTTACTCATGTGAAGAAAGACAAAAATGTGATCCAGGCAGTGGGGAAGCTCTTTGTCAATGCTGGAGCACAAGGACCACTGTGACAGTGGCCATGAAAGTGGGGGAGGCAGAGGTAGGCAGAGAAAGCTGTCAATATTGTGTATGTATTAACTTATTTAATCCACATTAAAAAACCTAAGAAGTATGTCCTACTATTATCCATATTTTACTGGTGAGAAACTGGAGACAAAAAATTATAAAGTAAAACTTGCCCAATGTCACCAGCCAGCAAATGGAAGAATTTGGATCTGGACCCAGGCTATGTAGCTCAGCAATTTACTTTCTTAACCAGTGGTACATGCTGAGGTTTAATAATTGAGGCCTTGAGAACTTTCTTGTGTTATTCTAAAAAAAAAAAATCCATTTAAAAAAAAATCTATTAGAGTTAGCAAGTAAATTTAGCGATGTTACTGAATACAAGTACAATGTACATGGTATGGGTTAAGCATATCTAATCTACAATTGCAGATCTGAAATAGTCCAAAATCTGAAAGTTTTGAGTTCCAACATGATGCCTCAAGTAGAGAATTCCACACCTGGCCATATGTCACAGGCCACAGACAAAATGTAAGCATATTAAAAATATTTTAGAAAATTATCTTTAGGGCTGGGAACGATGGCACATGCCTAGGATATCAGAGGCTCAGGAAGCTGAGGCAGGAAGATCGCGAGTTCAAAGCCAGCCTCAGCAAAAGTGAAGCACTAAGCAACTCAGTGAGACCCTGTCTTTAAATAAAATACAAAACTGAGCTGGGGATGTGGCTCAGTGGTCAAAAAAAAAAATACCTTTAGTCCATGTGTATGAGGTATATATGAAACATAAATATATCCTGAGGATATTTCATTATGTATATGGAAATATTTAAAAATCTGAAACTCTCTGAAAAACTTCTGGTTTCAAGCATTCTGGTTAATAATAACCAATCCATAATTGTATTTTTATATGGCAGCAACAAATATAAAAGTCTTTCTTTTTAAATGCTGACATAAAGTCAGAACTCTGACACCTAAAGTTGCATTTTGACACCTGGGAGAGGAGCAGGGAGTGAAGAACCATCCTGGTACGTGGTCTTCCCTGACTTCACTGCGGTTATTATCCAAAAACTATGAGCAGCACAGAAGGTACAAGGAGGTATCCTAAGTGTGTAGAAGGCTGAAGATGTGAATGAAGAGAACTCTCCAGGCCCTCCAAAGGTGGCAGCTAGGTGGAAAAGCACAGTGTGGTCTCCATTGGTTCAAAAAATTGAGGTGACTCAGCTGAACTGCCTGTGGCAAGCTTTTGAAGCTGCTGAGGGCCAGAGTGTAAACCTTGCTGAGTGAAAAGTCTTAATTCCTATCTTAGAGCATTTGAATCAGAGGCTAAATCTAATTAAAGCAGCAACAAACCAGGACCCAATTACACTACAGATTAGATTCCTCAACCTGTCAGACAAAGTGGCATGGCCTTTCCTAAGGATTAATGTTATTTACTTCCATTACTACTGTCTTTTAATATATAAATTGTTGAGACACATAAGAAGCAAAAAAATGGAAAAAGACTCATGGTTACAACAGAAAATAGATAATAGAATCAGATGTAGAGATAATTAATATGTTGAAATGATCAAAGTAGAGTTTTAAAATAACTACAATATGTACATTAAACAATAAAATTATTTTTAAAAGAATACTAAATTAACAAATTTATACACAGCGATCATGGATTGTTTAACTGAATGCTACAAAGACTAGAATTTCTCCCAAATTCTTCTTTGCATTCAGTATAATAACAAATCAAAATGCCATCAGGTTGGGCTGGGGTTGTGGCTCAGTGGTGGAGTGCTTGCCTACCATGTGTGAGACACTGGGTTCGATTCTCAGCAATGCATATAAATAAATGAATAAAATAAAGGTTAATCAACACTTAGAAATATTAAAAAATATGCCAGCAGGTTTTTGTTAACACTTGACAAGCTGATTTTGAAATTCAATTGGAAATTTAAGAGACCAAGAATAGCAAAGGCACTTTTAAAGAAGATAGATGGGAAAACTTGACTTACCAGAAACCAAGACATTGTTATTTAGTTATAGTAGGGTTTTATCTGCACCAGAATATACTAATTGATCAACAGAGTATATGGAGAGATCTACACATCTGTGGACATGCAATTCATGACAGAAGGAAAACACTCTCATAACCCTACTAGAGAAGGTTTAATTTAGTTCTGCCTTTTAGAAGAACAGTTTAGTGTTATTCAGTAAAGTTGAAAATACACATGCTTTATGATATAGCAAATCCCCTGCTAAGTTTATATTTAGGGTTGCCAGACTTAGCAAACAAAACACAGGATGCCAGTTAAATTTGGATCTCAAATAAAGAACAAATAAATCTTTAGTATAAGTATGTTCCATAAGATGTTTGAAAAACACAGTAAAAAATTACTCATTGTTTATCTGAAATTCAGACTTAACTCCCATGTTCTGTATTTTATACTGCAACCCTAAATTTAATCTACAGAAATGTAAGCACACATGTACCAGGAGGAATGTTTAGGAATGTTCATAGCACTAATATTAAATAACAAAACCTATGAATAGCCCCAAATCATCATCAGTAGAATGGAATAGTAAGTAGTAATAAAGTCATACCATGGAACATGATACAACAATGAAAAGAGATGAACACTAGTCAGACCCAAAAATGTAAATGAATATCATTAATATAATGTTCAGCAAAAGAAACCAAACACTGAAAGCATACATACTAAAATTTCACTTATGTGTAGTTTCAAAGAAAAAAAAATGCGAACTAAACTCTGGTGTCTGGGAAGGTCTTCTTAGGAGGTAAGTTGTAAGGAGATTTCTGTGATTACCAAGATAGAAAAGGAGATCATGTTTGAGAGGGGCCAGAAGGGAATTTTCATGTTGCTGAAAATACTCTGCCTCTTTTTTTAAAAAAATTTAATTGTAGGCAGACACAATTCCTTTATTTTAGTTACTTATTTTTATGTGGTGCTGAGGATTGAACCTAGCGCCTCACATGTGCTAGGCAGGTGCTATACCACTAAGCTATAGCCCCAACCCTAATACTCTAACTCTTAATCTGAATGATAGATACACAGGTATTTGCTTTGTGTATTTTACTTTGCCTTAAACAGTCTTAAAAAGAAGCAAGAATGTTAAAATAGCCTATCCAACTACTTTTTATAATAAGTATCTTGTAATTCTGTCCCTTTTTCATCCTGAAAGAAAATTTATAGATAGTATATCTTATTTATATGCATGGTTATCAACAGCAACAGAATTGAAAATATCTCCACTCTAATAAAAGAAGAAATAAATGTAATTTATCATGAGACATTATGTATATTAATATGTAAAATCCTCAGGACTGTCTTCATTGAAGACACAAGGTGATATTTGTGTGCTGGCCCCTTTCCATTGAATTACCAAGAATATGACAGGGAAGTTGTATTGTGACTTGAACACTGTGAGCAATAGCTTAGAACTGTGAAATGCTCCTGGTAATGTTCTAGAAAAAGTAGAAATGAAAAGAAGGAATTAACAACAACAACAACAAAATTCTCTCCAAGTGCATAATTACATTGCTAGAAAATTTTTCTATATCACAACTGTATCAAAAAAATCTTTAAATTTATGTGAAATCAAACATTCCATGCTAAAATCATTATAAATAGATTTTTTAGTTCCAGGACTGACTTTGGGGTGACAGAAAGTCATGAAAATCCCTTATTCTGCATTGAACTAAACAGGATCTAATGATCCCAGTCTCCTTTCATGCAAGCAATGTCCCCTAATCACTGTGTAACCAAGACATCTCAACAGATTTCTAAAGCACCCCTTAAAAGGCTGTCTATCTCAGTTCAGAACTACTGGCCCAAATCTTTGATATTTGATAGCATTAGAAGGAACTAGAGTTGCTATAGAATTGAATTCTTAAGTTTCTCTACATGGATTTGTCTTATTTCTTAAAATTTTTATTAAGAGCAGCCATCTGGAGCTTTACCTGGCAGCCTTGGAATTAACTTAAAAAACTTAACTCTCACTATGTTTTTCAACTTTTTTCAATGCCAAAAGTGGAGAAAGAGAGGCACAGATGGTACTTAAGGATAGACAAAGTCAACACCATTTGTTTAGAAAACCCAAAGAAATGACCCAGCCCCCAGCGTTCATGTTCTTGTTAGGAGGGTCCCAGGGGGGTCCTCTCTGACTTCTGGAAGAAGAAGTTTGGGGTTTCACCCAGCATCCAACTACTAGTGAACAGGAAGTCTTTCCTCCTTAAAGGATTTAAAGGATTTCTGAAAACTTGTAATCGGGAGAAGAAAGATGAAGCAACTTGTCCTAGGTATAGCCAGCACCTCCAAATAGGATCTTCAACATTTATCATAAAAAATATTACCTAGAGATTAGTGATCTATCTGATGTGTGTGTGCTAAAAATTTGCTCCCATTCTGTAGGCTCTCTTGTCACTTCACTTATTGTTTCTTTTGCTGAGAAGAAGCTTTTCAGTTTGAATCAATCCCATCCCAGGAGACCTCGTGGCGCAACGGTAGCGCTTCTGAATCCAGTTTGAATCAATCCCATTTATTGAATTTTGATTTTATTTCTCGAGTGATAGGAGTTTTGTGAAGGAAGCCGGGGCCTCATCCAACATGATGGAGATTTGGATCTACTTTTCTTTTATTAGGCGCAGTGTCTCTGGTTTAATTCCTAGGTCCCTGATCTATTCTGAGTTGAGTTTTGTGCTTGGTGACAGGGTTTAGTTTCATTTTGCTGCATATGGATTTCCAGTTCTCCCAGCACCATTTGTTGAAGAGGCTATCTTTTCTCCAATGCATATTCTTGGCACCTTTGTCTAGTATGAGACAACCGTATTTATGTGGGTTTGTTTCAGTGTCTTCTATTCTGTACCATTGGTCTACTTGTCTGTTTTGGCGCCAATACGGTGCTTTTTTTTTGTTTGTTTTTTGTTTGTTTGTTTGTTTGTTTGTTTTTTACTATAACTCTGTAATATAAGTGATGCCTCCTGCTTCACTTTTCTTGCTAAGGATTGCTTTGGATATTCTGGGTCTCTCATTTTTTTTCAGATGAATTTCATGATTGCTTTTTCTACTTCTATGAGGAATGCCATTGGGATTTTGATTGGAATTGTATTAAATCTGCATAAATTTATTAATATGGTCATTTTGACAATATTAATTCTGCCTATCCAAGAACAAGGGAGCCATTTTAATCTTCTAAGGTCTTTTTTAGTTTCTTTCTTTAGTGTTCTATAGTTTTCATTTTAGAGGTCTTTCACCTGTTTCTTTAAGTTGATTCCCAAGTGTTTTATTTTGTTTTATTTTGAGGCTATTGTTAATGAGGTAGTTTTCCTAGTTTCTCTTTCAGAGGATTTGTCACTGATGTATAGAAATACCTGTAAAATGTAAAAATTATGGGTGTTGATTTTATATCCTGCTACATTGCTGAATTCATTTATTAGTTCTAAAAGCTTTCTGGTGGAATTTTTTGGATACTCTAGGAATAGAATCATGTTGTTGGCAAATAGTGGTAGTTAGAGTTCTTCTTTTTCTGTCCATATCCCTTTAATTTCTTTCATCTGTCTAATTGCTCTGGCTAGAGTTTCAAGAACTATGTTAAATAGAAGTGGTAAAGAGGGCATCACTATCTTGTTCCAGTTTTTAGAGGGAATACTTTCAATTTTTCTCCATTTGGAATGATGTTGGCCTTGGGCTAATATAGATAGCTTTTACAATGTTGACATATGTTCCCATTATCCCTAGTTTTTCTAGTGTTTTGAACATGAAAGGGTGCTATACTTTGTCAAATGCTTTCTCTGCATCTATTCAGGTAATCATAGGAAAATCTAACACCAATAAACCAAATAACCCAGTCAATAAATGGACCAAGGACCTGAACAGACTCTTCTCAGAACAGGATATACAATTAATCAACAAATATATGGGAAAAATGTTCAATATCTTTAGCAATTATAGAAATGCAAATCAAAACTACTGTAATATTTCATCTTACTTCAGTGAGAATGACAGCTATTAAGAATACAAGCAAAATAAGTGTTGGTGAAGATGGGGGGTGGGGGAGTTACACTCACACATTGCTGGTGAGACTGCAAATTGGTGCAGCCAGTCTGGAAAGCGGTATGGAGATTCTTTGGAAAACTTGGAATGGAACTACCATTTGACTCAGCTATCCCACTACTTGGTTTATATCCAAAAGACTTAAAACAGCATACTACAGTGATACAGCCACATCAGTGTTTATAGCAGCACAATTCACAATAGCTAAATTGTGGAACCAACCTAGATGCCCTTCAGTAGAAGAATGGATAAAGAAACTGTGGTATATATACACAATAGAATATTAGTATTAAAAGAGAATAAAATCATGGTATTTGCAGGTAAATGGATGGAGCTAGAGAATATCATGCTAAGTAAAGTAAGCCAATCCCAAAACCAAAAGTCAGAATGTTTTCTCTGATATGCAGATGATGATCCATAATGAGGGTGGGGGTGGAGCATGGGAGGAATGAAGGAACTTTAGATAGAGCAAAGGGGATATGGGGGTAGGAAAGATGGTGAAATGAAATAACATCATTATCTTAAGTACATGTATGGAGACATGAATGGTGTGACTCTACTTTGTATACAATTATAGACATGAAAAATTGTGTTCTAAATGTGTACTATGAATTGAAATGCATTCTGCTGTCATGTATAACAAATTAGAATAAATAAATTTTTAAAAAATATTTGAAAATAAATATTACCAAGTTTATCCATTTAGTTTATCAAGTTTAGTTTCCTGGAAACTTTTTAAATTTGTTTCTCATATACTTTGAGCTGTTGGACTTTGCCCTTGGATTGTAATAAATAGTTATTAAAATTTTGCTTGATTTCAAGAAGAGTGAGCCCTAGGAGTTTAAATATTTGATGCAGTAGACTAGGGGGAGGGGCAGGGTGGCAGAAGAAATGGAGAAGGGAAGGAAAACTGAACCATTTTCTGCTTTACTTTTGACATAGAAATTTGCTTTGTCAGATCATAAGAACTTGGAAGAAATTTTGACCTGGGAATAAAAGTCAGGTCTGAGAAGTTCTGTTAGCTTTTTCTGATACAGGACTAGGAACTTCTGAAAAACAGAGGCAGCATAAAGACCCTCCTTCAAGCCCCAATTCTTGTGATCAATTCAGAAATATTCCAGACATGTTGCTCAGAGTAACAGGCAATGAGTTCATGGGAAGGAATAGAAAAGGGAAATGGGACACTTTCAAGAGACAGAGTGGGTTCTGTCAGTCAGGAAAGGACAGATTGCTTTTCCTGCACTCCAGTTTTATTTGGGATCCCAGAAAAGTTTTCAGAAAGTCCTGTCTAGGTCCACCTTTTGACTTTTGACTGACATCAGGATGATGTCAGACTTTCAAGTCCCCACTGCCCTAGGTCACTTTGGCCCATGCTAACTTGGATTCTAATTGGATTCTTAACCATAATTTCTTATAGATTTCATGGTTGGGAGGAATTATCCTTTTCTCACTGAGTTCTAGGATCTGGTCACCATGCCCCCTCCCCTGCCACCCACCTTCAGGGTAACTTGTTTCTCTCATTGACATTATTTTGGGCATTCATTGATTCTTCGGATAACAGGTAGTTTGCTGAGGAATATGACATATCCTGTCTACCTACTTAAGACAGACAGAGTTGCAAGTAAATTGCTTCTTGGAAAAGAAAGCATATGGGAATCAGGACAGTGGGCCCATTTTATAGAATTATTCTCTTAACCTCATGTTCCCACCACTTCTATCATTCCCCTATTATTTCTAATAAATCTTACCTTTACCCAAAGGAAATCTCTCAGATGTTATACATGTTTCAATCTTGCACCATATCTGAGCTCCCTGAGTGCAGTGTCTGTTTCATCTTTGTGGCCCCTTTGATAGCTGGATGCCACTTATTAAATATATAAAGAAATGAACAATTTACTTTAGGGTATTGCTTTAGGAACTTTGTTGGAAGCAAAGACGGAGAGCATATTTGACAAGTGAAAGAAAAAGGACAATTTCTGAAATTATTGTCTAAGGGACAATGGAAAATAGAAATTTATATTTAATATTTTATTATTCCTTTATGACCATTAATTTAAAAGAACACTACATTTCTCCCATTCTATAAATTTTTAGTGAGCATCTATTATGTAGCATGCATTGTACTAACTGTTGAGAATATGAGATGTAAAAGATGTAGTCCTTGTTCTCATAGAACTGACAGCCTAGTGGATATTAGTTACAGAATGTGATAACCCTTTCTTGAACTTCTTAATAATATTAAAAAATGATGAAGAGTCCTCTGGTCATGTGGAATTATACCTTTCACTAGTGTACATGCTGAGTCTTTTGGGTTAACCCTCTTCAGGTACTTAAAGTAAGCAGGCTTACAACTATTTCCTGTGCATGTCTTTTAGTCTGGTTCACCTCCAATCCAGGTCTCCTCAGATTACCCTCTCATCTCAGTTTTACACTTGGTGACTTGAGAAGTTTTTGTTTGTTTACATCATCAGATGCTCATATCCCAAACTGTCTCTGCCCATCTATGCCCACGTTTCATCAACAACCATGAACCCACCTGCAAGAAAAGAATTTGAAGGGTGATGGCTTTAAAACTTAAATCATCCTCAGGGAGACCACCAACTTCAGAATAAATGAATGTTGATGTCCTTGTGACCAAATGAGTACCTAACCTTGAAACAATATCTTACTACTCTCTATCATCAGGGATCATTGGATCATGGAACTTTGTTGGAAGGATCTTGGAGCTCAACATGGAGATTAAAGACTGATCTAAAGATTGCCTACATCACAGTCGCTTGGAAGGCTTGTTAAAGATGCACCTCATCCTAGGAAACTGCATTTTAATATGCCCCAATGAGTCCTTCAGTTCTAAAATGTTAGAGAAACTTCACTTTATGAATTAGAACAGCTAAGTGCAGTAAGCTCTAAGAATACAGCAAGTTACTGGTGAAAGCTGAATGGGAGCCACAGGATCTATCCCCAGCCTAACTCTTTTCCCTAATAATGCAGAATGTGGCAGTGCAATGTAAAAGTAAGAAAAAATAATCAAGTTCTCCCTCCTCCCTCAAATCCCCTTACACTATTTGGATCTTGAAATAGATAATCAGCAATTGTAAAGGATAAAAGTAACTCATTCCTGTTTCCCTAGCATGTGCCAAATATTTTTTCCTTGATGAAACACATATGAAATTTAAGCTACACATGTTACTTCTCAGACAAGAGACCCCTGTGTGCTCTAGATATTCACCTCTTCCAGGAACCTGGAAGGAGACATCTGAAGTGGTTGTTGTAACAGAAGAGGCAGCTGTTGATTGAGAGTGATTTGAAGCACATGGCCACATCTTTGTGAAACTTACACATATTTTGAGTTTGGAAGGACTTCCCAGGTAGCTTGTAGTTTCTCCTGCCTTTTTCTTTTCTTTTCTTTTTAACCTTTGTTCACTCACTCAGTCCTCCCCAGACAAAACCATGCCCTCACAAGCCCACTGATGTGCCTTGAAGTGGAAATGATTGCCAGTCAGGCTGATGTATTTCCTTCCATAGGCCTATTTCCATGCCTCACAAAGACAGACACTCACCTGAACGAAGCTGCATATTAAGTTATAGAAACTTGTGCCTGAAGGAGTCACAGTCTACCAAAGCTTGGGGGCAGTAAGAATTAACAAGGCGAAGGCACTTCAGCCATCAGACAAGGACTGCAATAAAGACACACAAAAAAGTGGCACTTCTGTGGAGAAAGATGAGTGGAGAAAGGTTCAACAGCCCAGAAAGCCCTGACTCTGAGATCTCTTTATTGAGACAGTCACTTTGTGACTCTGCCTCTATGTGCCTCATGTGACTCCAAGAACTGCTCTGAACAGATGTGAAGTAGCCATCCTAGGGCTGGGCTGCTTAGGGCCAGGAGTGGCCCCTACAGGCCTGGCCCTCTGGTCTCAGTGCATGTCCCCTAGGTCTGGGATGTGATGGAGTCAGGGGACAATATACACCTGGAACTTGCTAATGACTTGGGGCTTGGTCCACTGCCTGTGTAAGGGCATTTGTTTTTGTATATGTTGTAGAAATGCTGAAAATGAGTTCATTTACTATAGATATCATACTTATTATTGTTTTAAAAACTGATAATAGCCTTCCCTGTATTCATTAATTATGGTAAGAATAATAATGACAGTTAACATGTATTTAATCCTTTTTATAAGAAGTGTTTTACTTTGACTCTCCTCATAACCATTCTGTGAGGAGAATGGAATAATGATACCCATTTGGCAGAGGATGAAAGGAAGGAATAAATGGTTAATTTGCCTGAAGTTGCACACCTAGCAAGAAGGTGTGATTCAAGTTCAAGCAACTGGAATCCAGAGCCCATGTTGGTAGAGTACTATAAAATATAGTTTCTCTTATTTTCCTGTTAAATGTGCAAAATATTGTGGTGAGTTGAAACCTATAAATTTATTCCTTTTTCAGTGCTTTATTTATTCATTGAATGAACATTGTTTAAATACTTGGTCCATGTAAGACATTGGGCTCAGATATAGGATAGGACAGTTTCTGCCCTCAAAGATACTTACTCTGGGGAAGGAGACATCTAAGTAAATGACAATGAGAAGATGAGTGGAATATGATCATAAAAAGTGCCTGAGATGTGTTTGGTGAGGACAGAAGGCATCCTGGAAGAAGCCATTTTCCATCCAGGTTCTGAAGGGGAGGAGATGAGCAAAAGGAGGAGCACAGGCAGAATAGACTGCTGTCAATGCTGCAGGATGCAATGTCCCAATTGGTTTCTGTGAGGGACACAGAACCACTATCCTACTCCCCAAGAGCTCAAAATTGAGAGAGACAGTTGTCTCTATAAACTGTCAATGAAAATTGTGCTTAGATCATGGGCACAAGCAAAACTCTCTGGGTGTGTAGGCAAAGGACAGCTTTCTGTCCAGGGAGAGGAAAGCTTGGGACTTCTCCACGGAGAACCAATTGGAATGATGAGTTTTGCAAAACTGAGAAGTAAAAGAAATAAAGAGCATGGCTGTTTAGCCAATTGTGAATGCAACCAATACACATGGAGGTCAGGGACAGGAACAGAGGAAGTTGGCATCAAATGCTTGAAAGGCTTGAAAGGCCAAGTGAAGGGTTTTGGGAAATCATTGTTGAAATTGTAACACCATTGATAGAAAAATTAGAGGTCTTTCTAGTTCAGCTGTTTTCAGACTTGCCTTTAGCTGTAGGACCCTTCTTTCAAACACAACCTTTATCTTAAATAAAAGCCTAAGTATATAATAATCAATAATGGAGCTGGGCACCGTGGTGCACACCTGTAATCCCAGCAGCTTGAGAGACTGATGCAGGAAGATCATAAGTTCAAAGCCAGCTACAGCAACTTAGTGAAGTCCTAAGCAACTGAGCAAGACCTTGTCTCAAAGTAAAATACACAAAAGGTCTGGGGTTGTGTCTCAGTAGTTGAGTGCCCCTGGATTCAATCCCTGGTACAAAAAAAGAAAAAAAAAATAGAGCCACTATTACTCTATTTGGCATGAGGCTGGAGGGGCCCAAGATCCAGGATGCCCAGTCACAGCCCAGGGTTCCTTGTAACACAACTTAAATTCATCCTGTGTGTGATAGGTCTGAGCCAAGAAAAGAGGATATTTCCCATCCCATTCCCTGGCTGATATGTTAGATTTTTAGCAGACACATTGGTGTTATTCCTGGCAATAAGATGACACTATAAATGAGTTTTACCATCAGTGCTGGTCTGGTCTGTACCAGAAACAAGACAGATATTTACAGCTGACCCGTGAGTAACTGACCTGCAGGTCTATGTGGGCATTGCCTAAGTGAGGCACTTGGATGAAGCCACTTGCCTCTTGGGACTTGGCTGTCCTGAGACCAAGTCCTGCTTAACAGAATCCTGAGGAACTGCAAGAGTTAACACAACTTCAGGGCTGCCTCACCCTTTCCCACAGAGGAACTAGCCCACTGGGAGAATCTGGCTCTATACTAAGGATTCACTGCCAGAAAGTAAAATGAAAGACTCCACTGGATCTATCCACCTGGATACCCTCAGGAGAAAGGAGAAGGGAAAGAATATCTCATTTTCAGAGTTTCCAAAAGCACATCCTGACAGGTCAGGAGAAACAATCATCCCTGAAAGAAATAAACCTGAAGAGGCCCAGGGCTTGTCAAAGAGACAACCCCCAAGAGGATATGTCAGGGCACCCTGTTAAACTTGAATTTCTGATAATCAGCAAATAACTTTTTAGTAAAAAGTCCATCTCAAATGCTGCATGGAGTAAACTTATACAAGAACCATTGTTTATTTGAGATTCAAATTCAACTGGATGTTCTATATTTTTATTTGCCAATTCTAACAGCCCTACCCCAAAGCATCCTTCCCCATTCAAATGTGCTTCCTTTTCACCCGCCCTTGAAGGGAACTTCAACCCAGTTCTCTGGTCCAGGGGATTCCTCCAAACCCTGTGAATACAAGCTCAAGCTTCTCCATACCACCATGGCAGAGAGCCCCTCCCACCACAGGAAAGGGGCTGCACCCTCCGGAGCCCCACTCTTCCCCAGCATGCTCCTTTTGAAGTCCTAGCAGGTTGGTTAGAGGCCAGAGTGGGGGTTTTCATTGAAGTTCAGCAGGGTAGAGGATTAAAGAGACCTACCGCCTGATGAATAAATGTTTACAATAACCACATTCCCTCCTTGACTAGCTGGAGGGCTTCCATCAGCCCCGCATTGCCATTAGGCAAGCTGTTTGATTTTGTTGTTAGAAGTAAGTTGTTGATGCACTGCTGCTGCAAACAGAAAACATCTGTGGAAAGTCCACAAACAGGAAACTTGGTAGGAAAGAGGCTGGGGGTGGGTGGGTAGGGGACCAAATTGCCTGCTGACCCTGCTTTATGCATGTTTGAGAAGGAAGAATGTTAAGTTCAATCATACCCACAAGTGCAACTATGAGCCAGGTCGAGAGCATGACAAAGACTGAGTGGCATTGAGCAGGCTTTTGCCCTGTCTTTGTTAACTAAACATCGAGCACTGAAGACAAGCTTAGTTTCCCCTGCTAGCTACAATTCTCCAGAGAAAGGAGTAGTTGCCAAAAATAAAAAACCAAAAGAAAAAAAAAAAAAAGGGAAAGAAAAGAAAGCCCAAAGAAACATCTGGCTGTACCTTATAGAAAGTGAAGCTACAGGAGAAGGATAATACCAGGATACTATTGTGAGTTATAGATATCTGTTTTAATGGAGTTTCCAAACACACATATCATCATGGATTGCTACAACCAAAGTGAAACAAGCAGAATAAAAATGACAAGCTTCCTCACAGGAAAAGCACTCAACCTTTGCATGTATAGGCTACAAGGATAATTTCAGTGTTGTCCCTCCCCTGGTGCTAGGTGATTGAGAAATTTTTTATAAATATGCAGTGTCTTAAAGACATGAGGTGCTAGGAATGAGAAAGAATATGGCTAGAGAAGGAGAGTCAGGGAAGAAATTTACTGTCCATCTCTTTTTCCCTGATTGATCTCAGTACTGTAGAACATATAGGACCTGCCTCCTTGTTTTCTAAGTAAGAAAACCTGAGAGGCAGAGAGAGAGACAAACAGCTCAAGTGCTTTGTCCTAAACATTATTTTTTTAAAATGTTAAGTGGAATTTTTTAACTTTTATTTTATTTAATTTTATGTGGTGCTGAGGATCTAACCCAGTGCCTCATACGTGCTAGGCAAACTCTCTACCACTGAGCCACAGGCCCAGCCCCCGGTCCTGAGCATTTTCCAAAAGCCTCAGAATTTATATGCCTTCAGAGTCTATCTGCCTCATCCACAGGACCCAGCTCTCTGTGGTTTCTTTACTGACCTAGACTGAAGAGAAAATAAATTCACTTGACTGTATTTCCAGCAGAATATTGAGGTTAGGAACAAGAGTAACTCCAAGTCATCATAGAAATATGTCCTGGGGAGGTGGCAAGGATGACATGAAGTTATGGCTTATGTTTTGGCAGTGGAAGGGAAAGAAAAAACATCATCCTGAAAACACACAGTAGCAGTTCTGGTAGGAAGAGCAAGCATGAGAAGGTGAGGTTTGACCAAGGTATATTTTACCTATCTAGATTCCTACCATATAGTCTGAATTGTTAGCCTGTGATTGCATGCTGCTTTTTAAAAAAGGAAAACAAGCCAAGAAAAAGATAAAGATTCAGGGCTCTACCCTCAGGCTCTGGTTCTGAAGGTAAATCTGCTGCAAGCCTGCTTTCAGAAAATATTAGATAGGTATAAAGCACTAGTGTGCTATATAGCACAGTGCGGGGCTGTCACAGTAACCTGTTACTATTTTCTAGAAGAGAGGAGCTTGAAGTCCCCAAATACAAAGTAATGATAAACCTGATTTGATTAGCATACATTGTGTACATTGGATTATAATACCATGCTGCACCCTCAAAAACTAATACAAATTAAAAATATTTTAAAAACCAAATGATATACCATTCAAAATAAAAAATAAAAAAGGAAATACTAACGGATGAATGCTAAGAATGTTTGACCAAGTGAGGCAGTTTTCCAGCTCCACACTCAAAGAAACAGGCAGCAATATGGTCAGTAAGACCATATGTTCAGTAAGACCATATGGCTTGGGAGTCATCTAAATTCCAGTGCTCCTCCCAGCATCAATTTCTTGCTAGATTCTGATCTCTGGTAGTTACTTAAGTTCATCAGAACTCAGTCTTCTCATCCTTGAATTCAGGATGTTTTATACAGTGCAATACATGCCTCCTGGGTAGATGCAATGATAAAAATAGTTTATGTCCAGAGGGATTTAGCAGACAACTTAGCCAAAAAAATGTGAGCTGCTACTGTTACTGTTACTACCACCACCACCACCAAGATCACTGTCACCGTAGGTAATAATGTGTCCCTTTATTAAAGACATGATATATGCCAGGTAGTGAGCTCGCAACACCACTTATTTCATTTGGCTTAATTCTCATAAATATGAGTGACAGATTATTTTTCTTCCTTTTCTACATAAATCGCCTGCCCCATGTCACCCAGGTAGGAATTAGAAGAGCTGTCATGCTTGTGTTCATTCAGAGGCACTTGAACCATGGTACCCATAGGGGTCAGAGACTGGTCTGTGCCTCAGATACATGACACTATATTATGTAGCATTCCCTGAAGTTTAGTTCTTTTTTTTAAAACTTAGTAATTTTTTTTCTGGAGCTTACCTGCATAACTATTTTATTATCATCATCATCATTATCATCGTTTGCAGTACTGAGGATTGAACACAGGGATGTTCTACAACTGAGCCACATCCCCAGCCTTTTTAATATTTTTATTATTATTTTGAGACAGGGGTCTCATTAAATTGTTAAGCCTGGTCTCAAACTTGCAATTCTCCTGCCTCAGCCTCTGAAGTATCTGGGATTACAGGTGTGTGCCACCATACCTTGCTACGTAATTATTTTTAAATGCTACATACATTCTGTAGTACAGATGTGCTGTATTTTAGCCTTTTCCTAATTGATAACTATTTAAGTTATTTTTCTTTCTATTTTGGTGTTACCAAAATTGATAGAAAGAATATACTCTGATATACCATGTTATGTAAATTTTCTTCTCTAAATAAATCTTAGAATTGGTTCATTAGTTCATTATGAATTTTAAAATTGGTCATAAATTTTAGAATCGGTTCAATGTTAATACTGTTATTGAAATATAGTTGATGTTGTTAAATTATTCTGAGGAAATTTCTTTAATTACATCCAGGAATATGACATATTGGTCTATTTATTCATATCTTACATATTTCAATTAGGTTTCATAGTTTTCTTCAAATAGTTTCCTGAGTATTTCTTGTGAGGTTTACTGACAGGTCTTTAATAAGGTTTTATTCCATTATGTATGAGATTTTTAAAATATTATATTTTCTAATTGCTATTGTTGGTGAAAAGAAGCACTGCAGAAGTTAACTCTTGGTTCATACCTGGTCACCTTTCAAAACTCACTCATTAGTTTTGATTATTGGCCACTTGATATCTTGATTCGCATTAAACACTTGTTGAATACCTATTTGTGTTAGATGTTGAAGATAGTGCCAAGTCTGTGCCCACAGAGACCTTGCATTCCTGTGGAGGATGGTGAGTCATTAAACAAGGAAACATACAACAGTTTTAGTGTCAGGAAGGAACTATGACAGCATGATGCAGCAGAGAGTGAGTTAACACATAGGCATTATGGCCCAGGAAGACCCACCAAGAAGGAGCCTGTGACCTGGGATAAGGTGGGCTCTGCATGTCAAGGCAGGGTCAGCAGCAAACCAAAGGTTTGAAGCTGGAAATAACCCAGCAGTCCAAAGAGCAGAAATTGAATCCAAGGGGAAAGGGTGAGAGTTCAGAGAGGTAGATAGGAACGTAAATATATAAGGCTAGTCAGGCCAGAGATTGAGCTTTGCTAGGGTCAGAAAGATCTTCTGTTGGAACTGGAGAAGAAATACAATACAGGTACCTCTATAGATAGGTATATAAATTTATATTATAAAATGGATAAGTTCCTGTCTGAATCTACAAAGTGGATTATATATCAATTTATCATTTCTAGGTCAATGATAGAAATATTTAGGAATAATTACAGAATTATCTATTCTTTTACAAATGAATGAGGAGGGCAAATATGATTCTAAGTACATTTGGAAACTTTTGAAAGGTCAGAGTAATGAAATAATCTGATTTGTGCTTTAAAGCAATTGCTGTGGCTTTGTGGAGAAAAAGTTTTAAGGGAGCAAGAGGGAAATAGGCGAGGTTGTATTATGGGAATTAAGAGTTAAGAGTGATTTCACAAGATAGGAAAAAGATGAAGAGAAATGGATGCATTTAAGATACTCTATAAGGTAGAACAACTCAGATTCACTAATGCATTCAAGGAGAGTGCCGCAGTCTGGCTGGGCACAAAATAACCCGGGAGGTCACGAGCCACTTGTAGGTTCAAACAGGAACTACTTTATTGCCCGAACCCCATGGGAATTCCCCAGTACTCCACGGAAACTCTGAGAGAACTCAACGGGAACTCCGAGAGAACTCAAAAGTAGTGGGCACCCGAGGCAGCAGGAACCGCCCCACTGCCGGATAGCAGAGGTCCACATACACAACTGAATACACAGCTTGCCCCAATCCAGCATCATCCAAAAACAGCAATCAGTCACCATCCCAATAATTATACACAGCTTAACTTAATCACCATCATCCCAATGGCTCGCTGGCATCATCTCCCAACCACTCCTTCTGGCAAAATGCCAGGCGCCATCTGGACTTGGCTGTGGCTCTCAACAGGAGAGGACTAAGGTTTTTAGATTAACAATTGGGTGGAATGTGGTTCCATTTATTGAGATAACAAACACTGCAGAATGCTGATTTGTCAAGGGAGAGGAAGGATCAAGGATTCTGGGGAATGTTTATTTTGAAAGACCCAATTGACATCCAAGTGCATATGTCAAATTCATAGGTGCATAGATGGGTTTGGAGCTCAAGGAAACAGTTGGTCTTGGAATTAAAAACTTAGAATTCAGAAATATGTAGATAGAATGTAGAAGCACAGTACTGGATGAGATAATGTGGGAAAATAGTTGAATTAGAAAAGAAAGAGTTTACAACCAAACTCTGTCTCAGTGTGGCATTTGGTTGTCAGATATAGAAGGTTGGTAGGGGGGTAAGGAGATGAGAAGTTAAAACAAAAAAGCCAGAGAAAATGAAGGAGGAACAGCAGGATAGATGATGTCACAGAAGATAAGAGAAGATGGAGAATTATGACTGATATCCCAGCCACTTGGAAGGCTAAGGCAAAAGGATCTCTTGAGCCCACCAGTTTGGGACCAGCCTGGGAAACATAGAAGAGCCCATTTTAAAAATAAAAACAACAACAACAAATTTTCTGCAAGATTGGGAAAGCGGAGGTGGAATTGATGAGCTTAACAAAATGTTTCAATGGAATATTGGGGTGAGGCCAGGTTAGAATGAGTTGAGAAAAAAAAATGGAAGATGAGGAAGTAGATAGCTAGAGTAACCAATTAACACTTCAAGTGGTTTTGCTGCAAATGGAAAAAAGAAATGGAATGGGTTGGGGGGATTGTCAGGAATGATTTGCTGTTGTTCAAAAGATTTTAGATATCAGAGCTTCTTTGCTGAAATGAGTCATTAACCCAGCTCAAACAGAGAAGTCAAGGATTCAAGAGAGAGAGGAGAAAAATATATGGGTGAAGTTTATGAAAGAAGAGAAGAGAAGAAACTATAGAGCTTGAGTGGAGAGATTGAGCTTTGCTTGGGTCAGAAATATCTTTTATGGAAAGAGGAGAAGAAATAGAAAGTACCTCTATAGATAGGTATATAAATTTGTTTTATAAAATGGAAAAGTTCCTGTTTGAATCTATAAAGTGGATTATATATCAAATTATCAGGCTTGGTGGCATACACCTGTAATCCAAAATATTTGGGAGGCCAAGACAGAAGGATTCCAAATTTGAGACCAGCCTCAGCAACTTAGTTATACCATGTCTCAAAATAAACATTTTTAAGAATGTAGCTCAGTGGTAGAGCTCTTAGCTACTGTGTATAAAGACCTCGGTTCAATTCCCTGTACTGCAAGAAATAATGCAGAAAATTGGGAAGAGAGAGAGAGAGAGAGAGAGAGAGAGAGAGAGAGAGAGAGACCCAGAGCAATAAGCACCTGGAGATAGCATCATTTTGGCACATATTTTTAAATCATTTAGCTTTCTGACATTATTGAGATAAGGCTATATATATACATATGAATGTTTGTTTATGTGTGTGTGTGTGTATATATGTATATTTAAAATGGCACTGTGAATTATTCTCTTAGACTATGCATATTGAATAATTCTAAAGGTTTAATATTTTGTAACAAGAATCTAATGATTATAAATATGTTTTACATATTTTTATTATAAATAATTCTATAGAAAATACCTTTGCAAATCTTTAAGATTATTTCTATATGATGAGTTAGTAAAAGAGAAATTAAATGAAAAATTATGAACATTAAGGCTTCTGATATGTCTTTCATAAATGTATGTAAATAATAATAATATATATATATATATATATATATATATATATAAGAGAGACAGAAAGAGAGACAGAGAAAGAATATACACACACACACACACACACACACACACACATATATATATGTATATATCATAAGAATTCTGAGTTTTTTATATAAAGCCAAAGCAACAATAGATTTCACCTGCCCTAGAGCCTATCTCTGTCTTCTCTATCTCTGTCTTCCTTTACTGATCTCCACTGCTCTAACATCCAATGAAGACTTCCGGATTTGAACTGTGTTCTTCCAGACCTTCTTCATATGCATATATATCTGCATGTTTTTGTTTAATGTTTATGTGAATATGTGAAACAGAATATATTCATATACAAGTTTATAATAGACCCTGAGCATGCACATTTTTAATATGATTTGGAGATATATATGAGTATAACTCATATAACATTTCCATTCTTAGATAAAGATACTTGCTTCTTTTTAAGATTTAAGAAACATGTATTCTTTTCAGTAAGAAAATTTCACATATTCAGCTGTTTGATGTAATTTATTATGATGATGTAATTTATTATCTCATATAATGAGATACTCTCCAATATGGAGATGTTTTATAATTGTCAACATTCTAGTTTATTCCTTAAATCAAGCATGAGGGCTTGTGAAAAATCTACTATTTGCTTTACTTGCCCTTTAACAAAGGGAGAACTTGTCACAATATTGAAATATCTTCCTGGACAAACAGTTCACCTAAGTGTGGCATCTTTAAGAGCACAGCACCCAGGATACAGTAGTTCTCCTTAGATATGAAGGAAATAGGTACTCATTAGATAGTTGATGGTGACTTACTAATGAAAGGACAGCCTGTCTACTTTCTTCCTCTGGATTGATGAGTTATTATCTTGAGAATAACTCCAAAGTTACTAAATAGTAGTTTGACTATCAGATGTATATAAGTCAGACTGTTTAAGCTGCAAATTGCAAAAACACCTCAATACAAATTAGCTTAATACAAAGGAAGATAAATCATTTCCTCTACTAAGAGTTATCTAAGCAGCTTAACTCTAGAACTGATGAATCTGTGGAATATGATGTCATTACTATTCCAACCTCCTGTGCCATCCTCAAACTGATGTCCTGCTCTAGTTTCTTGCCTGGGGTCTCAATATGATTGTCACAGTTTCACCTGCTCCACGTAAACACTGAAAATGTCCAGTAATGAACTCTACCATATAAAGTTTTCAAATAACAGAGAACTGTCTCAGATATTTCTAGAAATCTTTTGCTCATGGCTCATTGTCCTGCTTCCCATGCCAATCTAAACCAATCACCTGATTAACTTAAGCTAATCAGCTCCCAATTTTGTAGCTACACACAAAAATTTGGCTCTAGGAGGTAGGAAGTTATTTAGGAGAAGAAATAAATTACGTCAGTGACCAATTATGCCTATAAAAATGTAGGTTATATTGCCCTACCACTTAAAAATTAATCTATAATAATATTCTAATAAATTACATCAATATATACAAATATAATATAGAGATAAATACATAATATAATTATAAATATAATATATAGATAAAATATATGATACAAGTACAAATTTTATATATATATATACTTACATGTGTTTATACACATATATATGTGCACATATATATGTTTATTCTATGATAAATCTGTAACAAAAAATTGCTTTTAATACTTAGTTGAGATGATAAAGCAATGCTACCTTTGGAAAGTTTATTTAAATATTTAAATATCTTCATTTCAGCAAGAAAACATATTCTGTTTGGAATTTTTAAAGTTAAGTCACATTTTTAGATGTCAGAATTATCCTCTCTTGAGAAAATTAATCACAGTAACATAAGAATGTGGCCAGGCTACAAAGCATAATAAATCATGTCCATTTATCTCTAACATGCTCTGCATCTTTAAAGATTGCACCATAATGTTACCAGAAGAGTTTTTAAAAACCGCTTTGACAGGTTGTTTTTCTTCTAGTTTTATGTGGTAGCCCTATAAATTTTTGATGATTTTATCATTGTAAACTACATCACATATAAGTCAATTAAATAGTCTAAAATGTTAATGAGTAAGACTTAAGACTTAAAGGCTTACTTGTAGAAAGGAAGCAACACATTTCTAAGAGGAGGCTGGAGGATGCGACACTGCTTGGGAAAGATCCAAGTGTCTACCGTCCATCAAAATCTACCTTCTCCCTGAAGGCTTTTTAAAGGGAAAAATGATAAATTAAGACCTGAGATATCCCAAACATGATGGAACCTGAATATTCAATTTAGTTCCAGATAATACTAGGGAATAATGAGTGAGTCATATATTTGCGAAATTTGACTACCAGGTAAAGGAATTTTTGTTTAAATTTTTCACACAGCCATGAATCATGGTCATGATAATGGGTTTTTAGTGAAACCACATTATACCATGTCTTGATCCATTTGTTGGACCACAGTAAAGTAACTATTCTACTTTCTTTCATGCTTAGGGAAACTTTTTCTCATTTTTGGCTTTTGACTCACCCTAACTCCTTTTCTCACTCCAAGTGCAGAAAGAAAACATGATCCCGAGGTCTGGATTTAATAAAATTGTGCGCAGGCTTCTATGTATACTGTATAGTGCTATAAAAATGTCATGAATTAAAATAGCAGGAATAGCTGCATTCTTTTAACAGAGAAAATAATATGGATGGAAAAGGTGGAGACATAAAATATCCTTTCCCCTCTTAAAAAAGCATCTACTATTGAATATTGTTTTGAGGATAGTGTGGATATCATGGTTCTGTATTCTACTAATAATTCATGCTACTGGTAGTCAAATGGGGATATTTGAGTTGGCAGAGAGGATATCCATTCTGCTTCTACTTCAATGTGAAATCCTAAAAGTGATCACAGATCCTCTAGGCCAGGGGTCAGTAAAGGGTATGATAGTGCTTTAGTTCAGATCTGGAATGTCCCCCAAAGCCCATGTATTCGAGTCTTATTCCCCAACTTGATGCTATTGGAAGATGGTAGAACCTTTAAAATGTGGGGCCCAGTGGGAGGCATTTAGGTCACTGGGGTTGTTCCCTCAGAGTGGAATGTGAGACCTGCATCTCTTCCTGTCTTTCATTTAATGGCCATGAGATAAGTGTTTTTTGTTCTATCATGTGCTCTTGCTGTGGCCAACTGATTATAGACTAGAACCTCCAAAAATGAACCCAAATAAATATTATGTGTGTGTGTGTGTGTGTGTGTGTGTGTGTGTGTGTGTTCTGAGATTAAACCCAGTGGCATTCTACCACTGAGTTACCACCCCCAACTCATTTTATTTTTATTTTGAGACAGTGTCTTGCTAAGTTGCATAGGCTGGCCTTGAACTTGAAGTTCTCCTACCTTGGCCTCTTAAGTAACTAAGGTTATAAATTCTCACTCACTCATGCTAGTTTTAGAATTGAGCACAATCTTTGTTCCTCACTGCAAATCCCAATATAGTGTTTCCTCTATTTACTGTGATGGTCTTGAGTGAAGTGTTCCATACTATGCTTTAAAAGGTGTCATTGAATAATTTTTTTTTCTTTAACAGCCTACTGCCATTATATATTATCCATTATGACTGAAGACCTTTCTAAGCATTCAAGCATCAGGATTTGTAGTTACATGGTAATCAATCTATTGGGAACTGTAAACCACTCAGTTTGAAGTCCCAGTAGGAAGCAGTTCTTAGAAACTACTTCCCAAATGATATCCTTTGTGGTAGATATAGCCTGAAAACCCACTTCACATGCCAATCAAAAGTAGCAAGCTGTCACCTATACTTCTGCCTGATGGGCTATGTTAGTCTGCTTTTTATCACTGTGACCAAAATAGCCAACACAAACAACTTAGAGGAACCTTTCCAAGGTATGTCCTCAATGGCCCACCTCCTCCAGCCACACCCCACCTAAGGTGACCCCCTTGCCCATCAGTTCATTCAAACTAGGATGCACTGATTAGACTCAGTTGTCATAATCCAATCGTTTTGCCTCTGAGTATTCCTGCATTAACACAGGAGCTTTGGGGGAACACCTCAAGTCCAAACCACAACATGGACTAAATATCAAGGTTCTCCCACTCCCTCCTCAGGCTCAATTAGTTTGCGAGAGCTGATCACAGAACTAAGAGAGACACTTTACTTAACTTTAACCAGCTTATTTATAAAGGATAGAATAAGGATACAGATGAATAATAAGATTACAGACTATACAGGGAAAGATCTGGAAAGACACCAAACACAGGGGGTTTTAGTCCCCGTGGAGTTGGAGGACACCAGCCTCCTGCAAGTGGATTGACAAACCCGGTCCTTTAAGGTTTTCAGAGAGGCTTCATTACGTATGTAAGTATAAATTTTATCATTGACCATAGATGGTCAACTCAACCTTTAAGTCTTTTCCCCTCCCCAGAGGTGGGGGTGGGGGCTGAAAATACCAGCCCTCTATTTATACCTTGATCTTTCTCACATCTGGACTCCATTGAGTGCCCCCTAGCCACCAACCGTCTCACCAGCATACAAAAGACCCTTATCATTCCAGAAATTCCAAAAGATTTTAGAAAATGTGTGCCAGGAAAAAGAGGGAGGTTCAAAAAATATATTTTGTATCATAAATCACAATATTACAGCAGTATTGCCTGCAAATTTTAGCTATTTCTAGAAAATGTGGGCTTCCAGGCCTGCAATGAAAATTATTGAATGTTCTGTGGAAAATTGATTGGTTTGAATCAGTTACTTACAAAATAGGTTTTCTCAAATTAATAAAGTTGACACAATTGGGAATGAGCAGAAGAAGGCATCATGGCAAGGGTATTCACTGGCTAAGAGTGGTTACTCTTTAGCTTAGGTTATTGCTACTTAATAGAAGGAAAAACATTATCATAATTGATGATTGATTGATAGATAGATACCTCCAAATTTTTAAAGGACACATTAGCTAAAGGACATGTTATTTGAATAAATGTTAATATCTTGATTTTTAAATTTATTTTCTGTAGGAAAATTTAGATGTCTAATGAAATGGAAAGATACAGTAACTGTCAATATCACCACATCCTGGTATGTGGTCAACTACTTTGGTGATACGGGGAAGCATGCCTTACAGACAAAACCAATAGAGAGCAGATGCAGTTAATCAAATCTAAAAATGAAAGAGTAGAAGAGAGTGGACTTAGAATCAGGCAGACCTAGATTTGATCCTGCTGTTCCACTTACAATCTGAGTGACCTTGGGCAAATAAATAACCTCTCAAAGCCTCAGTTTCCTTCTTCTATAAAACAAGGCGAAGAATGCCATCAACCTCATAGGTTATTGTCAAAATTGTATGTGAAACTACTACTACAAGGCCAAGCACATAATAAATATTCAGCAGCTAGTAGTGATTATGGTCATGTTTATGATCACTGATTAGAATATCTGAATAGTGCTGCTAGATTTACCAGTGAGTCTCTCTGTGCCCTTGGGTGACTCAGTTTTTCTCACTGAGACTCTTCTGTATAATGAGGAAGTAGGTCAGCCCTTGAAGGTCTAAAGCAGCTAATATTAATTGGAGGAGAAGCCTCTGCTTCTCCTCAGAAGAACAGGAGCTAGTCAATGAATAGGAGCACTGTTATTTCAGGTTGGTTGTCTGCAAAGCACCAAGGTTCCATACACTGCTCAAATTGGCCTATGAGGACCTAAATTCTATAAGAATCTGCTGGTCTTTCCACTCTCCATTATACATGTTTATTCATGTATCATTGTTTTCTATTATTTAAATCTTGTTCTAAGTCAGAAAGACTTGGAAAGATGAGAGCTAAGCCATGAGGGAGCCACAGAATTATCTGAAGAAAGAACACAAGCAAAATAAGATCTTTCCTTCATATGGGCTAGAAATCTGGGAAGATATGATTATTAAATAATGAATGATCTCAGCTTCCATAATGCAAGGACTTTAGAGCCAGGAGTATTTATACTGCAATATAGGTCTAGAAATTACCAACCATAGGATCTTGATCAAGTTAGTTATCCTTATATGATTATTATAAAATAGGAAAGATAATCCCTATTTCATAAGATTATTACAAGGATTTGTTGTGATTACTTTTATGAAAACTTAGCACACGGACAGACCATAGTTTTTGGATTTTAAGATAACTTCTCACATTCTGAATTTGGAATGTGTCTTAAAATTTATGCACTTAGTTGAATTTCTTTTCTTTTCCTCCTCCCACCCAAAGATGTGAATTTATTGATGGCAACCTGGCATCAAGAAAATTTTGTAATTAACAGTCAATAAATTGGTTGATATAATTAAAATCTTTATGATGATCTTTTGTTTCACTTCTGTCCATGCAAAGTCTTGTGGTATTAAAAGGTCAAAATCATAGAAAATATAGCCAACCAAAAAGACAGATTTAATGTTACCTCATATGGGTACAAATAAGTGCCTCATAGTAGTCATCACTGGATCATTCCTGGTTAGAGGATAAATTCTTTGTTCCTCTGGCTGCATCTGAGCAAACTCAGAAAACTCTCTTCCTTCTTCTAAGTTATGAACCCAAAGAGTTTTCACCTAAGAACTTTCTGTACCCTTTTATTTGCATACTGTTAAATAAAAAACTTCTCATTTTGCATTCAATATATCTGATTTCATTTTTTAATTGATCATGGGATAGTAAAGAGATTTGGTCTTTATTTATAATTCAAATCTGTGTCTTAAAAATAAAATACAATTCTAGGTTAGTTTGTTCTCTTCACCTGAGGTTGCAGATATGCCACTTCCTAAGCTATCTATCTTGTGATGGAGTTAAAATATGCTATCCCAGCATTCTGACTATTCAAGTAAAAGACATTTGAAAAACAACAAGTGTAAAAAGATCACTTTGATCATCCTACTGCTTCTTAAAAGAAGTTGAAATTGCCCTGAGAAAGACGCTCTCCCTACAGTAGGAGACAAGGCAGCTTCCTCTTCAAGAACAAGAAACTGACACGGAGAGAACCCTGCAAGCCTTGCTGATATAACTCTCACCTTTTAAGCCTCCCCACATAATTTTGCTGCCTCCTCACAACTTACTCTTCTTTATCCAACTAAGTAACTGATTCTAATCGCTTCTTTGGGCTTTCATTTCTTTTTGAGGGTTCCTGAGCCACAGAAATTCATATCATTATGCTTTTCTTCTGTTATCTATCTTCTATAAATTTTATTCTAGATCTAAACAGGAGCCTAAAAACGGAGGTGAATTTTCATTTTAATTAATTAATTAATTAAATGTATTTATTTACTTATTTATTTTGTCTGTATGTTACTGACTTCTACTAATTCTACTTCAAAGGTCTTGTACTTAAAAATTTCATTTAAGCATTAATTTACTTTTAATTGTTTTTTATGGCAACTTTAATCTAGAGTTCTGTGCCTTGGCAATAATGCCAGCCTATTGTGCTGGTGCTTGTTAAACTATGAAATTGCAATGTGTAGCATTAAATCAGGACAGGAAATGAAATTGCAAACCACATAAGTAAACTGCTGGTGTCCTGTTGGCACAGGGTACGCCTCTCTCTTTCTGTTCTCTGTCAGGAGGCAACTACTGAGATCTACCATACAGCATAGTACCTACAGCTAACAATGCTGTACTTATAATCCAAATTCACTAAAAGGATAGGTACCATGTTAAGTGTTCTTAACACCTACACACACAAATAATGATAAAGTCAGTGGTAAAATATTCTAAAGGGTGAAGGATATGTCTACAGCTTTGATGGTGGTGATTGTTTCACAGATACATACTTATCCCCCAATTTGTTGAGTTATATACTTAAATGTGCACAGAATTTTACATGTTAATCATAACTCAATAAGGTAGTTCAATGAAAATAAAATAGGACAAACTAAAGAGGACTCTCTTATGTCTCCACTGGTCTGACATCCACCCCAAAATCATAATTATTCCCACAGATATATATATATATATATATATATATATATATATATATATATATAAAATCTGGTTACAGATTAAAGAATAAATCCTCCCAATTTTATTTATCGGTATGTAATATAAACAGTGAAATATTTAATTTATAAGTGTACTGTTCAATCATTTTGATAAATGTGTACACTTATAGAAATCACAGCCCTGCCAAGACACAGAAATTGTCCATCAACATAGAAAGACACCTGTGTCCTTGTCCAGGAAAGCCCCTCCTAGAAATAACCACTAATCCTATCAATTACCATTATGTGATAGTTTCCCACCTTCTAAATTTCATATAACAAAATCGTACAGTATGTCATCCTTAGCATCTTTTGCTAAAGATACATGCTATAAGAGCGATCCATACTATTATAGATATCAATTGTTCATCTGTTATTATTGCTGAATATATTTCATCATAGGGATATGCACAGTTTGTTGATTCATTCTCCTATAAATGGATATCTGGGATTCTGCCAGTTTGGAGGTATGATGAAAAAGTTGCTATGAATAGTTTTATATGGATGTGAGTACACATATGTTTTTTGTTTCACTTAGGGAAGTCCTAGAGGTAGAATTGCTAGGTCACAGAGTAAACATATGTTCCACTTTTCAAGAAACTGCCAGTTTCCTGAAATGGTGATTTCATTTTATATTCCTGCCAGCAATTTACAAGAGTTCCAGTTGCTCCAACATTTGATAATATCAGTATTTTACATTTTTTCCATTATAGAAGGTATATGGCATTAGTTTATTGTGGCTTTCATTTGCTTTTCCTGAATAACTAATGAGGTGAATGCCTTAACATGCTTATTGGCCATTTGCATATTTTCTTTCATGAGCCAGCTGTTTGAATCTTTTATTCATTTTTGTTGTAGTTTATCTCATGACTGAGTTGTAGAAGTTCTTCATATGTTCTGAACAGAATTCCTTTGTCAAATGTATTTGTTGTGTTTTCTTTTGGTTTTTGGAGCAAACTACTCCCCTTTTTAATCAACCAAAGTTTTAAAGTTTACACTAGAGTTCAGTCTTTTGTTTTGTATGTTCTATGGGGTTTGACAAATGTATGGTGAAGTATATCCACTATTATATATTACCCATATTACCTTCATTGTCATAAATATCCACCTTTATTCTTCCCTTTCTATAAAACTCTGCAACCACTGTTTGTTGTTGTTGCTTGTTTGTTGGGTTTTTTATGGTCTACGATGTAGTTTTGCCTTTCCCAGAAGATCACATGGTTGGAATCATACAGTAAGTACAGTAAGTACAGTATGTAGCCTTTCCAAATTAATATTTTCTTTTGAAACATGTTATCTTTTATACTCTAAGTAGAAATTGATTTTAGTGGATTTTCCTTTGTTCTTTCCTTTGGAAAGTTTGTTGGTAACATCAATATGAAACTGTGGTTTTTCAAATTGACATTTTGAAAATAGAAAGAATCTAGAAGAAAGAAAAGTAGCTGGCCTTAAAGGAACACTCACCACACCAATTATCAGTGAATCAGAAAAGCAAACTCTGGGAAAAGACAGACAGCCCTTAAGTTAGGTGTGGGTTTGAATCCTGATCTTTCACTCACTGCATGTGCAACTTCAGCTGATTTCTTAGCCTCTCTATGCCTCAGACTCCCCATTTTAAGATACGGCTAAATGAGAAAATAAATGGAAAGTACTTAGCAGTCACCTAGGGAACTCCTAGGAGTTAAGTAGATGACTGACTAAAAAGTCACACCAGTAGTAGAAATGTCAGCTCTGCCATTTACTAAACTTGGATTTCTGTTGCTTTAAAAATAGCCATTTGTCCATTTTCTGAGGGCAAGCTTAATTCACCTAATAGTCCAATGTAAACACTGTATATGAGACATTGAGCTGACCTAATGAAGGTGCTAGTGTCAATCATGTGGAAAATATCAATAAGGCTTATTTTTTTTATTTTTATACTAAAAATTTTATGCTAAAATAAAAAGAAATGAATGTTCTAACCAGGCACCGTGGTGCATGCTATAATCCCAGCAGCTCAGGAGGCTGAGGCAGGAGGATTGCAAGTTCAAAGCCAACCTCAGCAAAAGTAAGGCTCTAAGTAGCTCAGTGAAACCCTGTTACTAAATAAAACACACACACAAAAAAAAGGCTGGGGATGTGGCTCAGTGGTTGAGTGCCCCTGAGTTCAATCCCCAGTACCGTCCACACCCCAAGGGATGTTCTAATATTTTCTGAGTGTCTTCTCCCACCTTTTGAATTATACTGCACATCCTATACAGCTGTTTTCTCCTCTATTTAGAGATCTCACTACTGAGAAATTAATAAGAGTGCACCTAGGGGAGCTTGGTTGTGGTTCAGTGGTAGAGCATTTGCCTAGCATATACAAAGCCCTGGGGTTCATCCCAGAACCACTAAAAAAAAATGCACTTCATTTTCAGATGCAGGTGCCCCTATCCCAATTTGCTATGCCATTAATATTAATCTTCCATTAAAAAGATTCCTGTTGGCTCTTCATAAACTTCTGGTTCCATATCAAAGTTCTAGTTTCATGATATCATATTTCTAATCTTAATCTATTTTACTTGTTGTCAATATCACATGAAAATTTTAGCAAAAGAAAAACCTGAGTTTCATCACACGCCAGAACGGATCAGGGGGATGAATGAGGTTGATGACATTGGCAGGAATGAATAGTGGGAGGGTGTTCTTTGAGGCATGTCTCTAATATTTTTTCCCAGGAAGATGCTGTCTTCTTGTTTTCTGGATTTAAATATTTGTGAAACAAAACAAATACTCTCCCCAACTACAAAGTCGATTTCTTTATGACATGATTGTGTAGCTCTTTTTCTTGAACCAGGAGAGGCATAAAAAGAAATCATGCCAAAAGAAACTATTCTTTGTAGTTTAGGATTAAAGTCACTGTACAGTCTTATGGGTTGACTGTGGTTTATTTGGTCGTCAGTAATTCAGGGATTCTCGTATTAGTCTTGTTGTTTAACAAAGAAAATGACTTCATATAGACATAGCCCGTGCCAACAGTCTAAGAAAAATCATTCCTTATCAGTAAAAAAATCATACTAATATACCAAGCTGGTAAAAACCATAACGAAGACCATTCCTTATCACTACAAAAAATATGTCATGGTGATACACTTATGTAGCTGAAAGGAACCCTATTTTGCACATGAAGAAAATGAGGCCCATAAGGTGTAGGTAATTTCTTGAGGATCGTAGAACTTGCTACTGGCACAGGCTTTGGAGAGGGTCTCTTGACTCCCAGGCCAGTGTGCTTCCTGAAGGATGCTGCAGTGGTGCAGTGGATGCTGCAGGAAGGTCCAGGCATCAGCTGCACTCAGGGTAACAAGGAAGCACGGGAAAGCTCTGGCAGGGCCCAGCCTGGTGAAGCGGTCAGTCAGTTCTGCTAGGAAGGGTTTCCATGGTCGTGATCATGACAGGAGACCTAGTGCACGGCCCAAGATAACATCCCAGAAACATGGACGAGGAACTTAAGACTTTTGTTTTCCTGCAGTGTCCAGGGTCTGATCTGTTTTGGATTAACAATATTACTCGAGTTAACTCCAAAGGCACAAGGTGATGGGAAACAGATGGTGTGGCCCCCACTTTGTTCTACACACATTCCCTTAGGGGTTCCTTCTATTATGAGGATTAAGGAGTAGGATGTAAAATGTCTATACACATAATTGTAAATCATGCCTTTAAACTCTTTTTTATAGGTTGAAATAGAAAATAATCAGAAACTATTAGAGTTACCACATTACCAGCAACGTTCTTTTACGATCCACCCTACTCCATTCATCCCAATCCATCCACCCTACTCCATCTGTCCTACTCTGTCCATCCTATTTTGTCTAGCCTGTTTGTACCATGTAAAGGAGTGGGCCACAACACCAGCTGCTCCTTTGCAGCTCAACAGACCACACCCCCATGGTAGCCTACCCCGTGGAGACTTTCAATGCTTGTAATAATGACTTTTTAAAAGTCCATTCAATATAATACATGACTAGTATAACTCCACATCACGTACAACCTCAAGAATAGAAAGTTAGACTCCATGTATGTATAATATGTCAAAATACACTCTACCGTTATGTATAACTAAAAACCAATAATTCTTTTTAAGAAATGTCTATTCAAAAAGGTTTTTTGTAAGAATCGATCCATTGTTTGATGAGATTCCATATTTAGACTCTCAAGTAAATAGTCTTCCCCTGCGGTCTCAGACATTCTGAAAGTGGGCCCAGGATGACCAGTGCCATTTGAGGAGCTCAAAGAGAGCTCTCAGTGTTGCAGAATGCCTTTTGTTCAATCAAGAAATAATTGCTAAGCACATCCAGGAAATTAATGTAAATAAGAGGAAATTAATTCAAATGAGGTAGGATTGGTTTCTGCTTTCTTTATGCTACAATCTAGTAGAGTAGGGAGACAAGACAATAACCCTGAAAAGGGTTATTCCGGGGACAGTTTTAAAGGTTCTCTGTAGGAGAACAGAAAGGCAACATCATTGGGACTATCTGGAGAAAGCTGACAGCAGGTGCCGAAGAAAGACTTTGTTCATCTCTGAAGATCAGCTGTCTGTGGAAAAGCCTTGGGGGCTGGTGAGCAACTGTGGTGTATGGTGCTCAAGATGGAGAGCCCAGAGTGACAAGCAAAGACAGGGCGTAGACATGGGGACACTCCAAGGGACTGGATGGAGGCAGGGAGAAATCACGGTCATGGAAGCTTTAAAGATGGTTCCCAACTGGTGTTCTGTAGGCCCTACCCAGTCTGAAGATGGATGTGTTTTATCTTCAAATTAGTTGTAAGGTTTTTGTTTTTGTTTTTGTTTTGTTTTGTTTTGTTTTACTAATTTAATGATATCACACAAAAATTCAGATTCTGGTCTTAAAAAATCAGAAGATCTGTCAATACTATTTCTTTTGCTTTTCCATGTGGTAGCATTCTAGGGGAGCAGTATAGTGGCAGCCTTTTGCAGTTGGAACACCACAGAAGCGAGTTCTCTCTAGGTCCCAACACTCCCTGGTCCCACCATCCCCTAGTTATTACCCTAAGCCTTTGTCACCCCCTCACCTCTTAAAATTCTTGTTTCTGGTTATTTCAATAAAACACTAGTCTAGATGAAGATGCAAGTGAAGTTCCAAATCAGCTGAATTGATGCAGAGATTTACCCAGCTGGGTCTGACCTAATTGCATGAACATGAGAAGGACTTAGTATGCAGTTGAGGATAGAGGGGGACAAGAGAGGAGAGGAACAGGGTGGCCTCTAGCAGAAGAGGTCAGGCCCTGGGTGATAGCCAATAGGAAAACCGGGACCTCAGAACTAAAAGAGCAAGAAATTGCTAGCCAACAACCTGAATGATCTGGGGATGGATGCAAATCCCCAAAGGCTTCAGATAAGAGCCTAGCCGGTCTATACCTTGATATCAGCCTTGCAGTAAGCTTTGGGCAGAGCCTAGCCAACCCCATCAGGACTCTAGGCTGGCGTAATCAGAGAAGAAATCATAGTTGTTTTAATCCACAACATTTGTGACAAATTGTTATGCAAAATAGAAGAAGAATACCTGGACTTGGTGGAATCAGACAATATGGGTTGCATCCAGATCTATCTGTATTGTCTAGGGGAAAGCTCCTTGCACTATTTTCCTTACCAATAAAATAAAAAATCACTTATCCCATAAAGTTATTGAGAGGATTAATTGGGATAACACATTGTAAAACACTTACTTTGCTTAGCACATATCTAAGTGCTCAGGTAATAAATTAGCTCCCAATAAGCATTTTAATCTTTTTTTCAGTATCTTCAGTAGATTTCAGTAAAAGCAGTGTGTGTGTGTGTGTGTGTGTATATATATATATATATATAAATATATATATATATATATATATATATATATATATAATCTCCATCCATGAATAGCAAATCATTCAAATAGATTTAAACTGCTTTAATGCTGTCATTGGGACCAAAGCTATGGATCAAAATGCCTTTTTCCTGCGTGCCTGTGTGGGAGTTTTATCTGCTACAGAGACCATACAGCCTTGTACTGCCAGCCTGTAAAACGGGGGGAAAAATCCATATTTCGAGCAAGGCAGCAACTGTGGGTTCTCAGTCCCAATCCTGTAAGTCACTTAGGCATTCAAAAACACCCTTTCACTTTTCTAGATCTCATTTTTTTCATCTGTACAACAAAAACAGACTCTCTATGGTTTCCATGAGACTCCCCATTCTCCATGTCTGGAAAGTTCTAAGTGAAAGACAGGAGAAGGACCCTGTTGGCATAGAGAAGCAGCTCTGTCTCTGCATTCCAAAGCTGGCAGAGGGAGCTGGTCCAGGGTACAGGGGTGGGCACCATTTTCCAATCTGCAGCGTTTCCTTCCTCTTTGCTCCTACTTTTAAGGGTTATGTGTATTAAAGAGGGCCTGACCGAATAGCAAAGGAATCCATCAGGCACAAAGGTCTGCTTTCCCCAAATTTGTGGAAACATCCCTAGGTTAGTGTCTCATTCATCTAGCATGATAAAAATTACTTTCAGAATTAGGAAAGAATTCAGGCAAACAACTTATTAGTATTCAAATCTTGTTCTTTGGTTTATTCCTCCATATTTTATGAAATCCATCTTTGTAATAACCTGTCCTCAGCAAGCTTCCCCAGGTGTTGGTCCAGCCAAAGCATGGTGGTAAAAATACCACTCTGCCATGGAGGCAAGGCTTGGTGGATAAGGACAGTGGCATTTGGGACCATTTGTGCTGCTTCCCAATCCTGAATGATTGCTGGCATTTATAATTATCAGAAAAATTCCTCAGAGACCTATTTGAAAGGGCAAATAATCCCTGCCCAGGGAAGATGAGTCACTTCTGCTCTGTGGAGCAAGAAAAGGGGCAAAAAAGTAGTCATCAGGTGACGCCAATTCTGCTTCCTGTGACCTATCTGCTGGTAGCTTAGTAATGAAGACCCCAAAGAAAATATAGGAAACTTGCGTTGTTTCCAAAATAACTACTGAGCTGTGCCCTTGAGCCAGTTACTTGACCTCTCTGAGCCTCCTGTGTAAAGTAAGCGTGAAGTGAAAAAACTTTTAAAACTTACTCCAAATTATTAGAGTGTAAGGAAATTTACCAATATTATTTTTCTCACTCTAAATGAAAACCATTTGTCAGAGTTGACAAGAAACCCAATATCAGTTGTTACTGGAGTGAGAAGGAAGCATGGCCGGCATAAAATAGCCTCACTGCTAATAGTCCGGAAAACACAGAGAAGAGCCCTTCTTTAATCCATTGTGGGGCCCAGAAATGTTCATTGCTCACACCAACTATGCCAAAGTGAGCGACTCCTCTGCTCAGCCATCAGGTCTCGGGGAACCCAACCTTTCTCCTCTGGTCGCACCGCTTTTCACATCTCCACCCTCTTACTTGGGCCAGTCTTGCTGCATGCTCCCCTGAGCTGAGGCCAGGGACCAGCACGGACCTGAGCATGACAGTGCTTGACTCAGCCAGTCTTTCGGAAAGCAGGAGGAGCTGTGGTGAGGACTGGTGAGCTCACCTGCACATGTCCACCTGAAGGAAGAAGTTGCTGCTCAGCTCCCAGGGATTCATGTCACCTAGGAATATAAGTCCAGGGATGGATGTCTTCCAAAGCTCCAGGAAAAGTAGGAATGCCATGTAGTTAAAAAATAAGTGCATCGAATGGGGCCAGGCCTACCCCATCTGAAGATAGATAGCCCCTGCATGGCGAATTGCTTTGCCTTAACAGTGAACAATGGGGTGGTTGGGGTGGTTGGGTGGCTTAAACATCAGGAGTGTTTGTCTTCCAGTCTGGAGGCCAGAGGTCTGCAGTAAAGGTGCTGGTAACAGTGGTTCCTTTACAGCCTGGAGGGAAGGATGTGCTCGGGCTTCTTTGACCTGTTGATGGCCATCTTTACACTCATTGGCATTCTCCTGTATCTTCCCATCAGCTTTCCTCTGCACGTGTCCATGTCCAGGTTTGTCCATGTCCAACATGACACTAGTCGTGTTGGTTTAGGGCCCACCTTAGTGACCTCATTTTAGCTATACTAATTTCATCTGCAATAACTCAATTTCTATACAAAGTGACTTTCTGAGGAACTGGGGGTTAGGACATCAACATTGGAATTTGTCAGGGACACAATGCAGCTCATAATGGTGGTCCCAGCCTGGATTTGGGGGCAGCTTACTTATCCCCTTTATCAACTGAAGATTCAGTCTCCAAGGTAGCAAGGAGCTGTTGTTGGGGGTGGGAGGATGGAGAGAGGATCGAAGATGGAGTGACTGAGGCAATGTCACTTGGTCTTTTGGGATGAGAAGCCAAAATTCATTTCTCCAACAGGCTATCTGCTCAGTGTGGCATCTGGCATCTAAGAGGTTCTCAGTAAATATGTGCTCAACTAGGATGAATCAAAGTAGATCAGAGTTGGGCAGAAAAAAGAGTGGAAGAGGATGCCGAAGAACAGGACTATTTAAAGATAACCTCACAACCACTGGAGGAATTCTGTTCTCTGTAGTGAGACAACCACTCAGCCTGATGGCAGTGGGCATCAGTGATATCTGTCATGGACCAGGCATTTCCCTGGCTCAGAGGTAAAGAGGCCAGATCCCAACCTAGATAGACATTGGAATTAGAGATGTTCAAAGACTTAATTTATCAATACTGACCCAAAAAGTGGATCATAAAATTTATGATGATTTATCAGCACTCTAAACTTGTCTGCTTATGTTATACTATTTTTATTATGGATTATTGTCAGAGTAAGTAGCAATTCCTTTCTGATGAAGAAGGCATGGGTTTGGAGGAAAACCTAGACCACATCTCTCCCTCCCCATCTTTGCTATGTGCCCTTGGCTGAGATGGAAAGTTTCTCTGAGTCTAAATTTAATCATTTGCAAAGGATTAAGGATGTAAATATTGGTCCCTGTTGATTGAGTCTTAGTACTCATCTTAAGCCAAAATGTTAATACTTCCTTCTTAGTTAGATGTAAGTTCTCCTTTAATACTTTTCATTTATTAATTTTGTTTCTTCCTTGACTTTATTTTGTATTAAGAACTATGTTAGTCAGGTTCAAACTTAAGTGGATTAAGTACCAAAGGAAAAAAGAGCATTTTTTTGTTTTGTTTTGTTTTTAGCCTGATGCAACTAGAAAGCCAAGTGCGGCTGCTTCAGGGCCTCTGAACAATATCATCAGGGTTCTGTGTCTCTGAATCTCTTAGCTCCATTTAGCCTTCAAGGGTACTACACACAGAAGGCTCTACCTTTATAGAGGCAGAAGAATTATCAATAGCTCCTGCTCACAACAGTCTTGCAGTTTTAAATTCAGAACAAGAGAGAAATTATTTCTTTTTGACTTTAGTATTTTATCTTAATTTTAAAGTTCAGAATTGCATGCCCTATAGTGAACTTCAAGGAGAGTGCAGGACCCTGACTGACTGTGGCCAAGACAGACACCTGTCAGAAGCAGGAGGAGTGGACAAACTCCCAATCCTTTCAAGGTAGGCAAGGGGTAGGGTTTTCCCCGAAAAAAATCACACTACAGGCAAGGACGTTTTCACTGTAGTGTATGAAGGTTCTGGTTTCTTCACATTTATTTATTACATCTAAAAAATTCCCAGTCAGTGATTATTTTAGCCTTACAAATAAATCTGACCATGAATATTGATGTATTGGCTTGATATACAAAGCAGGCTGAAAAAAAACCTAAGCTCCTAAAGTTGACTGACTATATTTTGTTTAAAACAGATTCTGGAATGTACACACATTCACACATGTACACCTCTGCCTAAGGTTCTTACTACCCAGGTAATTATGTCGAGACACTGAAATATGGCTTTTGTGACTCTTTCTAAAATGCTGTGAACTATGATCCAATATAGTTTGGATTTAGAGAGTGAATCCTTCATTGCAGTTTACAATATGGGACTCAAGACTTTTCTGAGTTTTCCTTGGAAATGAATAATTCAATAAATAGTGCTGAGAGAATTCTGATATATCTGGGGGTTTTGGTCATAGGTGTGGGAGGAGCTATTAGAAGCCTATTTTCATGGGAGCAAAGGTCCCTCCTGGAGTAGGGAAAATGAAATTGCATATTCTACTGGAAAAATATCTATCTCAGCATATTTGCAAGAAATCAGGAAAGCCTTCCTGCTAACAGGGAAACGCCCTTGGTGGGTGCCACCTGTGGAGGCCCACAGCAAAGCCTTAGTTTTCTACATGAGGGAAGCAAAGGGTACAGTGAAAGGGATGAGGACGGCTCTAGTAGGTTTCTTCTGACGTTAGCTAGGAGGGGATTCCATGTTCATACTTCCAGAAATAAGAACTGGCTTGGAGAGGGAAGAAGAAACAGACCTTTCTCAGTTGTGACCTTGCTCATTCTTCAACGAGAGTCACAATGGTTTTTGTTACATAGGGATACACTAAGGCATAGGGAGCCTTAGAAGAACCAGTAAGTGGCATACACAGAATTCAAGCCTCCATCTTTTCCTTGCATCTGGAGACTGACTTTGTGCCTGAAAGCAGAAGGTATCCTGGAGCTGCTTTATCTCAGCTGTTTTCAGTGAAAGGAAAACAATGATATGAGGGTGAGATGGAAAGAGGGGTGTATGCCTATGGAGCCATATGGTAGAGTAGGAATAGAGAGAGAGGTACATGGCCCACTGAGTGACAGCCTATTTCCACCTCAGCCTTTTCTTCCACCTGTGCACTAGGGCCGAACTCCTGACCTCCCTCCCAGGACAGCTGTAAAGTTAGCTGAGGGCCTAGGTGAGGAAAGTATGAGACACAGCGCTGGCCATACCAAGTTGTCAGGGTTGGAGTCAGTTGCCCAGAAATCTCTATGTGCAAACTGACATTTGTTGTCACACAGCCCAAGGATTTTACTGAGCAGTAGTAAGGAACTGTGGATTCATACTATACCCACTCCCCGCAACCACTGCTGAAGCCCCTGAGCTGGCATGCTGAGTTTTAGCTTAAAGGCCCCTGGAACAGCTTCTGGTGCGTCCACAGCAACATACTCCACCACCACCATCACCACCACCACCACTGGTTTTGCCTTGAGTTTAAAACCACTGGTGCCAACTGGGATCCCCAGCAAGGTAGTAGCTGCTGTGACAGCTCCACCTGGCACCAGTGCAGCTGCTGGAGCAGCCACCTGTCCTGTGATGACCTCTGCATAGCTGGAGAGCCTGATCAACGTGGATTCTGAAGCTGGAGGTCCAGGGATGGCACTTCCCACAGCAGGCCACGCAAGTCAACGCCTGGGACTGCACACTGATTGAGAATGGGGAGAAGATCATCAGTCTACACTGTGAGGTACAGAAAGTGAAGCTGCATCAGTAGTGGTTGAACCAAGAGCTTGACTTCATCCTATCCCAACAGAAGGAGCTGGAAGTCCTGCTGAGCCCCCTGGAGGAGTCACTTAAGGAGAAGAGCAGGACCATCCACCTGTAGCTTGCTGACAAGGAGCGTGAGAAGACCTGCAAGCTGGCTGAGTACATTGAGGCACACCTGAAGCACATGGCCCATGACTCGTGAACATCATCGAGCACCTGAATACATCTGGAGGCCCCACCAGCACCATTGACCCTTGACAGCAGATCTGCAAGACCCTTAACGCACATGGATTGATCAGAATTCAGCTCTGCTGCAGAAGAAATCGGAGGAGGTGACCAATGTGTACAGAGGGCATCACAAGAAGCAGGAGTGCAGCTTCTGAATCACATTCTCCTAAATTCAGGCCCCTTCAGGGCCATGGATTTGGGGCAGGGGGTGGGGGTCATTTTATTTGGGGTTTCAATGAAATAACTTTTCTTTCTTTCAAATTCCTGTGCTGTTGAGAGACTTGTTGTGTGGTTGGACCTCTCCCATTAACAAATAGAAAATATTCCAAGTCCTCTGATCCAGGCAGCAACCTAGCAGGTGATTTTTGTGTTTTCTTTGTATCATTGGCCCCTTCTCACCTAGTACAACCACCTACCTCTTCCCTCTTGTTACAGCCAAGTGATGGAGAAGTGCTGATTCATTTGAAGATCAATCTATTCACTATCCAGAGTTTCTGGTTGGCAGCTGCTCTGTCCTGCTCAGTCTTGGGAACACTGAAAAAAGACAATCCCTGTCTTCTGAGGAAATGGCAACCTAGTCTTGGAGTACAAGATGTGTGCTCATGAAAATTAACCACCAAGACAAAGAATGGGACAGACAATGGGATAGAGAGTTTCTTGGGTCCCTGAAGGTATATAAGAGATGGCAAAAGGACATCAGGCCTCCCTTTGCCTGATTAATATGCATGCTCATCCTCCAGGTCTTGCATTAGGCTCACTTCCTCCTGGAAACCTCTCGACTGTGCAAAGCTAGGTTAGATGACCATTCTGGGGACCCCATAGGACACTGAGCTAGCACATGACTCTGTATTGTGTTGACCGTGTGCTTCTCTATCTCACCATTAGATTATGAGCTCCTATGTGCAGAGATTGACTGTCATTTCCCTTTGTATTCCCAGGCACAGTCCCTGTCACATGCTCAATAAACAATGAAGGTGAAACTCAGCATATGGCAGGTTCACAAACATATCCTAGTTGGTGTGGCCTGAGCTGCCAGAGGCAGCCACAGACTTGGTTCTGCACTTCCCATTGCCAAAGTTAACTTAGTCACAATAAGGTTCACAATGTCTTGAAGGCCAAAGCCAGTCAGTTGTATTCCAGCTGACTTTTATAACTTGTCTTTGTACTTTGCTGCATTATTTGAAATACCTGTGATGGTATGTTGCTTTCCTAAATAAAGTGTATTGTGAAGCAAAACCTGCTATTTGTCTGGGTAAATGTTAGAAGGAGAAAGTGGCTTTTTGGTTTGAAAAGCAGAAGCAAGCAAAACTACATTGTTTATAGACACCCATAAATATGTGATTGGACCTTTAGCGAGAGGGAGCAGTACAAGTTCAAGTCAGGCTTTCTTCTGGCTGGATGGGTACCGCAGGTGGAAGAGGAGTATCTAGGCAGTCCTGCCTCGGGGGCTGTGGGCCCATGTTTACTAAAGAATCCTGTCTTGAAATCCTGTCTTGTGCTGAGTCACCTGCCACCATATATACAACAACCCCAGTGTGTATAAATATCATGGTGACATTATAAACAGCATTTCTTTCTGTCACACAGGGCTAGCTGTACAGTTCAGACTTTCTGCAGAGTGGGGTTTGTCCCTTGGGTTTATCATCCTCTTCCACTAACCCTGTGTGAATATAAGAATCTGTTAGAAAGTAGAGCAGCAGCAGTAAGTAAAATCCAGTGATGTTGCAGGCATCCAACTGACAGCCAATCTGAGCTGAGAGCTGTACTCTGCTGCCTAGATGTTGGTGCTCAGTGTGCCTGAGAACCTTCCTCATGAAGCACTGTGGAGCAGAGGTGGTCCCCTGAGGCCCTCAGGGAGAGTGCCCACTAGAGAACGCTGGTGGCCACAAGGGGGAACAATCTCTCCAAATTCCAGAGCTCCTCTGTACAAAACAGTTGAGGTCTGCCTTGACACCTTCAATCTAGATTTCCCTCTCCCATCTCCAAAAGTTATCTTCATTGACTAAACCATTATACTGACTATGATGATGTTGGCAATCAAAAAGACATTGAGAAGGATATTACTTCATTTCTGGGGAAGAAGTAGCAAAGCATAGGTATGGGAGTTGTTTATGTAGATAAATCATGACCTTCTTCACACACACATACACATACACACACACACACACACACACACACACACACACTGAATGGACATACATGAAAGTTAACTGTAATCCTCTCTGAAATCATGAGTGATTTTTCTTTTCTCTTTGTTCCCTCTCTTTTTTCTTTCTTTTTGGGAAGTCTTGCCTGATTTTTCTAAATTTGCAGTGATTAATTTGTTTTGTCTTTATATTTTTAGAAAAGGGACATTGAAAAGAAAAGAAACAAAAGCCCTCTCTGCCTTCCTAAGCTCCATCTTAGATCCAAAGTCCTCAGTGGAGCTGTTTCAAGCATCTCCTCCTACACTTTCCCATCAAATAATGAGGCACTCTGCTGCCCCTGAACTGGGGCGGTGCCACCACCTCTGCAGGCACCGCTTTAGCCCTCGCCAAATGTTGCCAAATGTTGAATGTACCCAGCCTGGGGCCTTAAATTAGTCATGTAATGGTTCCAACTCTTTTAATTCAATTAAATTTAATAATGTCTGATTGAATGTCCAAGTGCTATGCTGGGCTGTGGCCCTTTCTATACACAAAGGTGCCATAATGGCCCTAGCTGGAGTGTCCGGAAAACATTCAAGTGACAGCCCACCTCATTCAATCTCCCCTGGTGCTCACAGGACCTGTCTCACTCCACTGCCTTCTATGTGATCCCTACTTTGTCCCACATCTGTGTCTCTGTGCTTTGCTTCTTACCTATCTGCTCCAGCAGGACAGGCCCCTGGCTCCATTTCTGTCTCCCACAGTGGAAGGGAACTTGTGCATTATGACACGTGAAAAAACCATCTCTTAGGAAAAGAGAAGGAAGTGTTAGAAATTTAACATGTTTTTCAACCTAAAACAAAGCAAAAATGAAACTTTACCAGTATTTTTATATTCATCAACACATCATCTAACTAACTACGTATCAGAGGATGACGCATCATCTGTGGTGTTCAATGGATCCTAAGGGAAGTGGGTGATTCTGATCCAGGGAGAAGTTGACTAAGGCCCTCAGTCCATTGACTTTCGGTTTTCACAACTTAATTTGAGAGATCTGAGATTTTATTATTTGGATTTACTTAAATCATCCCTCACAACCTGAAACACCAGTTTCGATTTCCTGCTGTAAAAAATCCCTGGATTAATGGTATTATGAAAAATGTAAGCCTAAAAAAAAATCTATAGCTTTGCACAATTCACAATAGCTAAACTAAGGAACAAACCTAGATGCCCTTCAATAGATGAATGGATTAAAAAATGTGGCATATATACACAGTGGAATATTACTCAGCAATAAAAGAGAATAAAATCATGGTATTTGCATACCATGGAGTTAGAGAAGATAATGCTAATCCCCAAAAAAACCCAATTCCCCCCAAAAACAAATGCTGAATGTTTCTTTGATATAAGGAGGCTGATTCATAGTGGGGTAGGGAGAGGGAGCATGAGAGGAATATATGAATTCTAGATAGGGCAGAGAGGTTGCAGGGGAAGGGGTGGGGCTTGGAGTTATTAATGATGGTGGAATGTGATAATCATTATTATCCAAAGTACAGGTATGAAGACACGAATTGGTGTGAATGTACTGCATATACAAAGAGAGATATGAAAAATTGTGCTCTATATGTGCAATAAGAATTGTAATGTATTCTGCTGTCATATATAAGTAAAAAAAGAAATCTAATTTCTGAATTACTACTCTTGATCTTTCTTTTTCCACATCCAGTGTTGAATGAATTCTATTGATAAAATCACTTTACAACCCAGATTTCACTGACATTAATGTCACATTTTTCCCCCAGTGTATTGCCACATGGGGTTTGGGTGGTCTAGTATGATAAACAGGGGTGCTCGTAATTGTTTGTTTGTTATTTCAAGTACTAAAACATCAGTAATGGGGGTATACCTAATTTTTTAAACCAATATCTGATATGTTTTTGTCTTGAGGTTTTCCTGAATTATAAATAAATTATTATTTCAAAGCAGAAAAAGATACAGTGTTCAGTGTCCTTTAGATTCTTCAAGAACTTAAGAGGAAAAAGAACATGGCAATGAAATAAGCTTTCATTGAAATAATTATTCTATTTCTAATTTCAAAGACTTCTGAACAAGTGGAAAATGTATTAATAATACTTAAACTATAAGAAGTAATTTCCTATCCATTGTAATCTCAGTCTATCTATGATGAAACTAGTTTTATATGAAACAGAAATGCTTTTTTAAAAAACAAAAAGTAGTGTACCATCATTTGAAAAATTATAGTTCTTGAGGAAAAAAAAGCGCCTTGCTATGTCCTGAAGATAATAAAACAGACGGATTATTTGAAGAAGACGACAAAGGAAAATATTTGGTGTTAGCTTTTAGCTTTCTCCTTGCCCCTTTTCAACTATAACCATAAACTTTTTCCAGAGATTGGAATAAATTGATGCTAGTAATTGTAACCTATTAGCATAGTATTATAAAATATCAAATATATTTCAGTTTCAGTGTTCATAAAAAGCCACATTAGTTTATGTTTAATATTTGGGTTATTTTAAATAATGCCTTATTTTATTTTATCCTATGAATCTGTGTTTGAATAATTATTTTCTAATTTTTTATTCTATGTTTTCTGATTTTTTTATAAATTAGATTTAACTTATTGATTTGTGATATTTTTATGTGATTTTATATTGTATATTTACAATATGGTAAACATTAGCTTTTTTTCTCTTGTTTTCTTTTTCTTTTCAATGCTGGGGATTTAACCCAGGAGCACTTAACCACTGAGCCACAACCCCATCCCCAACTTGCTGAGTTGCTTAGGGCCTTGCTAAGATGCTTAGGCTGGCTTTGAACTTGCAATCCTCCTGACTCAGTCTCCTAAGCTGCTGGGATTACAGGCTTAGCTTTACTGACTTTTTATGTCATGCATTCTAAACATTTATAAAATGCCTGAATGCATGTTTTATATTATACAAAATTAGTAGCAAAATGCTTCAGTGTCATTCTGATTATTTTTATAATTTGAGGAGTTGACTAATAAAGTGTGAACTCTCTGCAGTTTGAATACTGGGTATTTTAACGTATCCCATCCTTTGAATATTTTATAGTGAAAGAAATATAATAGTAGTCAGATAATTTATAAATAAATGTTCATATACTGGTGGTACTGGGTATTCGGCAAGTTTTGACTACTAGGGAGTACAAATTTAAAAGGTTGGAGGTTGTTTGCTATTAAAAAAACTACAGCACGTATTGTCACAGAATCTTTTAAAGAAAAGCAAACAATCGTTCAATAAATGGGCACCATTAAAACTACACAGATATTAAAAATATTTTTGGAGGCTAGAGTTCCCTGATTGTTCAGACTTCAAGCCATGCTTTCTCCAGTTTAAGCTGACACCTCAACTCACCCACCCTTATAATTGCCAGACTAAAGGAAAGTCAGGCGATGCTTCCATTTCCCATGGCATCTTGCAGCACATTCTCACAGGTCATTGTTGGAAGGGGAGACTGAGAAGATATCCCTTGGCTTTTGTTCAGAAGATGTCTCCAGTGCATGTGTCTGAATGGCTTCCCTGAATATCTGGTCTGTGAGGTCATCTGGCTGAAGGCTTCCCTCTGTTACAGGGTGCATGCAAGAAAACTATCACAGAGTAGACACAGCCCTTTCAAACACTCATTGCTCTGTGTCTCCTTAAACAAGGGAACAGGGAGAGCCTGTATTCCTAAAGAATAGAGGATTATTATTAAGATGTACTCTGCTTTGGGAAATATCCATTTGCAGATGGGAAAATGGAATGATCCTTGGCATCAGGTACAAATAATTTAAACCCTCGAATGCCAGGAATTTACCACCCACATGAAGTTCCACCCTTTCTCTCATTACTGTTTGTGACTTCAAAGGGACACTGGAACAGGGGAGAAGTTGCTCTGTCAGCACTGACAGTCCTGAGCGGTGTGTTCAGTTCCAACTGCTGAGCAGGGGCACTTGGGCAACTATGGGGATGGTGGTCTTCATTTGTCAGTTCTGAAGCGATGCCTCTATCTGTCAATTCAGAAAGAAGGTCTCCATCATCTCTGTGGCGACTTTCCTTAAATAGGGCTCACACTTAGCTCACATGCAAATTTGGATAATAATTGCTTGAGTGTTGACAGAGAACTTGGCCAAATGCCTTGCAGAGCCAGTGGAACTGTGGAATGGCGGCTTTTATCCTTAGCATGGATTGAATCTAGACATGAGAAGGAACATGCCTTCCAAGAATGCTTTTCTGAAACATTGTTGGGGAAATCAGACATGTGACTGGAATATATTAGCTAACTCACTCAATGTCCTAATCAAAAGCAGTTGTCATTTGATTGAAGTAGAAGACCAAGAAGGAAGTTGCTTTGTTCCACTACATGAATCCTTTGAAGTGGCAATCACCTATACCTGCAGACCAATTTTCAACAAAGACCATATGTTATGAGACATTTCAATTGGGATCTAATTTTTTGTTTTATATTTAAGAGAGTGTTTTAAAAATGGTGAAACAAAAGAGATGAATGGAAAAATTGAACACTTAAGAAAACAACTAAGAATACTTAGATATTTGAAAGTACACAGTAAATTTGATTCATAAATATTTTGTAGTTGGAACTAATAATTTCTTGAATTTGTAGCTATGATTCCAATGGAAGTAGAATCTAACTCAAATCGTGTTGGTTAAATTGGCTATAGGTGAGTTCCGTTTCAATTTCTCAGGAACTAAGAGATATATATAATCCTTGCACTCATGTAACTTTCTAAGATAAAATACATACAAACATAGATACCTATTGTTTAGGAATACATGGCAACTTGTTTATCATGCCTTTTAAAAGCCTGTATTCTTATGAGTTTTTTTATTATGTACTTTTGATGACTTTCATGTTTTTTGATATATTTTGGGGCCTTACTAACCCTGCAGGGACCTTTTTTCCTCCCAGCCTAGCTAATTCCTACAGACAGCCAGGAACTAACTTGGTCCTGCATGTTTTATATGCAAACTAACCAATCTAGAGCTCACACCCCCAAACACATCCTTCATTGAGCTCCTCCCCCATATTTCTATTCCTCCATCTTAATCATTTCAGAATCAAATACCAGACATCTAGAAACAACCCCTACAACCTAGAGCCTACTTCAGCTATTCAAACTAACCAACTCTGAGCCTACTTACTCTTTCATTCCCTCTATTGGAAACTATAATAAGGCTGGCTCTTGGCTGACCCTGTTGCTTCTTTATGTGATCCTCAATAGTACGGCATGTCCCTTCTTCTGGGAATCTATGAGTGCAACGTACTCTTGTTTCAATAGCAGTTGTCTCTTGAACAATTGGACTGCCAGGACTAACTAATAACAAAACTTACTTTAGAGCACAGTCTGTTGCTTAGCCTTCCCTATGAATAATGGAAGACTGGATAGCCCTTCAAAAACAAACAGAACAAATCCAGGTGTCAAAAATTAAATGTTGAATGAAACATCAAACCCTTATAAAATGCATAATTGGCTTACTAGAGAGTTAAGGAAAGGCCAAATTGATGAAAATCACAATTTCAGGCAAGAAACCAAGCTGATGCCCTGTATACTCCTGAGGCCACCACTAGTGTTCAATGATCTAGAAGGCTTTCATGAGATTTGGTCCCTTGACTTCAGACTTACCAGCCTCCAAAACTAAAAATTAATTTATTTTCTTCATAAATTACCCAGTTTACAGTACTTAATTACAGTGACAGAAAATGGACTAAGATATACATCTATACCAAATTTCTTTTGGGTCATGGTACAACGTTTTTCATTAAAAAAAAATATAAATTTAAACCATCTTGTCCTTATATTTAAGATATTCCTCTTTTAAGTGGTAAAAGTTCAATCTGAAAATCTTTACCTTTTAATTGGATTCTTGAGTCCCTTTGTATTAAATTAGATTATTGATATGCTTTATACCTACCATTTATTTGTTTTCTATTTGTTCCCCAAACTCTTTATTCATTTTATTCTCTTTTCTTGCCATCTTTTGAATTAATCAATAATTTTATTATTAAGTTTTTTCTTCTATTAATCTTATGGTGAAAAATTTTCTATTCTTTTATTGATTTTCCTAGAAATTATAATATGCATTCTTGACTTCTTTGAGAATGCCTTAAATTAATGCTCTTGACACATTCTGAATAATGTTGAGGACATTAAAATTTGCTAACTGTATTCATGACTTGCTCCCGCACTTGTGTACAGTTAAGTGTTTTACCTCTAAGAATACCTTAAATTCTTAGAATTTTTGCTATTGATGGCATCACTATAATTACTACTTTAAAAATAATTTAAATTTATCCACATATTTATCCTTGTAGTATTTTTCATTTCTTTCTGTGTTTGTCCTGGGGTTTTTCCTTCTGTTCAAACCTCATATAGTATGGATCTATGTACTAATTATTGTTTTTTCAACAAAACCAACAGGGTGTGTGGGGGGGGAGGGGAGTGTGTGGAGAGAGAGAGAGAGAGAGAGAGAGAGAGAGAGAGAGAGAGAGAAAGAGAGAGAGAGAGAGAAGGAGAGAGAGAGGGGGCTAAGAAGCTTCCTTAGTCCTCTAAATAGTGGACTTGCAGATTATAGATCAAGGTTAGAATCATTATTCAAACCCAAGAAAGTCTGTTGGCAGAATTTCTTCTTGCTTAAGAGAAGTCAGAATTTGTTTTATTGAGGCCTTCTACTGATTGGATGAGGTCTATCATCCTATGGAGGGTAATATTTTACTTAAAATCCACCAATTTAGAAGTTCATCTCATCCAGAAAACACCTTCAAAAAACACCCAGAATAGGGACTGGGATTATGGCTCGGTGGTAGAGTACTTGTTTAGCACACATGAGGCCTTAGGTTCAATCCTCAGCACCACATAAAAATAAATAAACAAAATAAAGGTATTGTGTCCAACTACAACTAAAAAATAAATATTTTTTAAAACACCCAGAATAATGTTTGAGCAAATATCTATGAGCTGTGGCCCACATTTACACCTGAAATTAGCTAAGGTATTTTTTCAATCAGTGTCTCTTCATATCACTCTTTTCTGCCATTTCATTCCTCTTTCTCTATTATTCCTTCAGCTCTATTTCAGTATATTATGCTTCTTTATTGATCCCATATTTCCTTCTCTTCTCTGTTATCAATCTGGATATTTTACTGATCTCTCTTCCACTTCTCTAATTCTCCCTCTATTTTGCCTAAATTTCTTTAATCTATCTATTGAATTATTTATTTCAATCATTTTATTTTTCATTTCTAGAACTTTCATTTGATCCTTTTCATAGGCAACAGTACTCCTAATAAACTCTCCATCTTTTCATTTACTCTGGAACATACTTATACTAAAAAGTTATCTCTGTTTTATCTGAAATTCTAATTTAACGATGCATATTATACTTTTCCTAGAATGTCTCTTCCCTGTTTGTGTCCAGTTTAGGGTAGGGCATCCTTTAAGAGAAAATTGGGTGTATGTTATCTTCTCTGCCATTCTCCTTTCTCGGGAATCTTAATTCCTCAATTTCTTGCAGCTTTATATCCATTAATCTCAATTTTTCTCTATTACAGAGAACCTTCCATAAGTTCTTGGTGTCACTTTCTATTGGAGTCTGTATTCCTTGCCAATTATCAACATGTACCTCAAGGAGGAAAATGAACATAAATAAAGGGCTCTCTCTTCTGCATTCCCTTTTTCCAGGATCTTCACTCTCAAGTTCTAACATGCTCATTCTGAAATCAGAAAAATGTTTGCTTATTTGTTTTGCATTTTATGCAGTCTTTAAAATTATTCTTCCTCATGAAGTTTAGTCTGATGGAAGCTACACAGCCCTAGTCAAAACAAAATAGAGCAATGCGTACAAATATCATTGTAAGTGAATCCTCAAAATAAAGAGGCTGAGCTAAATGATTCTTGAGATATTTTTAATTTACAGCTCAGACACCTAAAATGCTAAAAGATTTGGATTAAAAAGACTTGTTAGAAGTGTTTAGCCCTGAAAGGCCAAGATTCAGGGCTATCAGGCAGCATTACAGGGGAGCCAGCCCCCATGCACGGTTTTCCAGACACCTTGTCTGCATGATGCGGTCATAGTGTGTTGGCCATTCTCCTCTTGTCTGGGACAGTGTTAGTCATGCTGTTTTCTGGATGAGGATGGAGATTTCCTTTCAAATTCCCTTTGAAGCATCAAAGCATTTTCCTTTACTGCCTGAAGCAGTTTTATGACCACATAAAATAACCAAGAGATATGTGCATGACAGATTCTATCTCCACAGCTCTGTGCAAAGTTCCCTTGCAGCTGGAGAGAGTTGTTCAGATGCAGAGGCCCTAGGCCTTGACTCTTGATCCTCTTCAACTTGGCCATCTCACCAAGGTGGCTTTTCGATGCTTGTCAGCTATTGAAATTGGTTAAGCAATGTTCTGTACCTTAATGTCTCTGAAATCACAAAAGTTACTTCACCTCTTTGAGCCTTAGCTTCCTCATCCATAAACTGGGGATAATAGTAGTACCTATCTCCTAGGATTGCTACAAAAATCAAACATGATCATCTCCATAAAGCACTTAGCACAGTACTCGCATGTAATGTTTTTTATAATTGGCATTTATTGCCAATGCCTTCACAACTGGGGAAGATAAAAATAACAATTTGATAAACACATCACACCCTAGGCATAATAAGCATTCCCAGATTATCCATAAGGGTATTGATGCAACCGAGATATCAGAAAAATTCTGCACATTGTTAGTATGCTCAAGTTTTCAAGCCATGCTTAAAAAAGGAATTTAGAACTGAATCAAATCCCATATTTGTTTGTTCTGAGAAACTCCCTTTTCCAAAAAGCACTTGAAAGAACCATGACAGAGATATGTATAAAACAGCAGCACATAAAATTAGATGTGAAAAATAAATTTAAAGAGGAAAATAAAGATAGGAAAATCAAAGCACATAATATATGACACAGAGCAAAATTTGGAGTGGAGTTCTAAACACCTGACAAATGATGCATTTCATCTGTGCTTGAACACAGATGCCAGAGTGTACATCTCAATCTGGAACAGAGAGAGTCAGGCAATAAATCTTCTGAGTCAATTCTCCAACTTACATGAGACTGTCCATGGTATAAATTAAAGCCTTCTACAGAGAAATAACTATATTTTTTAAAAGATAGCCAAATGATACCTTCTAACATGTAACAACCTCACTAGAACCTGGGGTCCTTTGTCAGCCTGTAGGACTCCATTGCACTGGAAGACCAAAATGTTGATTCCTGTTCAGTAGTGAGAATTTACTTTATTTTTGTAACTTCTCAGTGCTTTTTGAACATTCAGTGCATTTTTAAATTTCTATCTTATGAACCCTGGTCGTCCAAAGCAGAAAATTTTTCTTTTCTGCCTCCCTTATGGCTCATTACCTAGATCCACAGTCAAAAAGACCCATGAGAGACTTTGAATCAGAAGCAGCAATGGTGTTGAAGCAGATACCACACAAAATCTATTTTATTGCTGGAAAAGGTTATGACTGGGCCAGAGGTAGCATAGGTGGCTGGGCCAGAGGTAGCATTGATGATGCAGGGAGAAGCAGGTCTTCTAAGTACATGGCAGGGGACAGAAGCTATGAAGTATCTGGGGCACAAGAGTTATAGTAGCAGGGTTTTTTTTGTTTTGTTTTGTTTTTTGTTTTTTTTGTCAAACCAGTTCTCCTGCATGGTTTGATGTATTAGTCTGTTTGTGCTATAACAAAATACCTGAAACTCAGTGGTTTATAAAGAGCAGAAATAGGTTGCCTCCATCTCCAACATAGAACCAATAGGAAGAAGTTAAATATATTCCCCTAACTGATCCCATAAGATCCTTCTAGTTAGCCTGCAACAGCTACCCGTGCAGATAGCCTCCAATCACAGCACTCCTGAAAGTCTTCCATTTTCCCCACAGTAAAGCTCTCCCACTTCCCTGCCTGCCTTTGGGTCTCTGCTACACATAAGTAATGGTGGCTGTACCCCTTCTTCATGAACAAGATTTGCCTGTTTTAATCAGGGTGGTCTTTGTTTATTCCCACTTTGCCAAGGCCTTTCTTTAACCAGGGTTTGTTGCTATAAGTAGTAGATTGATGAGAACTGGAAGCTCCTGCATCCTAAAATGCCTCTACCTCTGTTCCCCGACTCCCTGGATAAGCCCCAGTCCTCAACAGGGTCCTCAACAGGGTCCCCTGTGCCCTTAATGTGTCATTGTTAAATGATTGATGTGGTAGATATTCAGGGAGAAACAACAGGACATTGCTTGTGTTCCTTTTCCTGTCCTAATTTCACAGTCCCTAAATCTGGATTCTGAAGAGAAACAATGTTATGTTTTAAGGCCACAGAGAGAAAGCATAATATAAAGTAGCAAGATATAAAGACAGTCATGACTAACCCTATTATTTTAAGGCTCTCTTTAATGGAACCTTGTAATGAGTGTGGCAATGTCTCGACTTTCAAAAACAATCATTTAAAAAACAGGATTTATGACATATTTTCCTCAAAATTATTTTTCTCTTTAAATGTACATAGGCTTCCATAAGGTATTAAACAAACAAGTCATAGTTGATTTTCTAAAGTTGCACTCAAATTGCTCACTGGATATTTGGATCTTACTTGGAATATTATGAAGACATGGTAAATGCAAACCATTCCATTGCTGAATTGCTAGAAAAGGTGCTTTTAAATGGACCATCTACCTAAACTAAATTATTTTTTTCAAATTTTCTTCACTTCTATTCTCATCATTTCTTTCTTTGAGTTGAGTTTTGTGCATGGTGAGAGATAGAGGTTTAATTTCATTTTTCAGTTTTCCCAGCACTGTTTTTTGAAGAGACTATCCTTTCTCCAATGAATGTTTTTGGTGCCTTTGTCTAGTATGAGATAACTGTACTAATGTGCATTTGTCTCTCTGTCTTCTATTCTGTATCATTGGACTACATGTCTGTCTTGGTGCCAATATCATGCCGTTTTTGTTACTATGGCTCTTTAGTATAGTTTAATTTCTGGTATTGTGATGTCTTCTGCTTCACTTTTCTTGATAAGAATTGCTTTAGCTATTCTAGGTCTCTTAATTTCCCAAATAAATTTTGACAATATTAATTCTGCCTATTCAAGAGCATGGAAGATCTTTCCATCTTCTAAGATCTTCTTCAATTTCTTTTGTTAGTGTTCTGTAATTTTCACTATAGAGCTCTTTCAACTGTTAGATTAATTTCCAAATATTTTTTGAGGCTATTATGAATGGGGTTTTCCTAATTTCTCTTTCAGTAAATCCATCACTGATGTATAGAAACAAATTTGATTTTTTGGGTATTGATTTTATATCCTACTACTTTGCTGAATTCATTTATTCATTCCATTATTTTCTAGTGGAATTTTTTGGATCTTATAAATATAGAATTACATTATCGGCAAACAAGTTTGAGTTCTTCTTTTCTTATTCGTATCCCTTTAATTTCTTTCATCTGTCTAATTGCTCTGGCTAGAGTTTCAAGGACTATATTGAATAGAAGTGGTGATAAAGGGCATCCTTGTTTTGTTCCAGTTTTTAGATGAAATGCTTTCAATTTTTCTCCATTTAGAAAAATGTTGGCCTTGGGTTTAGCATGGACAGCTTTTGCAATATTGAGGTATATTCCTACTATCCCTAGTTTTTCTAGTGTTTTGAACATAAACGCTTACTCTATTTTGTCAAATGCATTTTCTTCATCCATTGAGATGATCATATGATTCTTGTCTTTAAATCTATTAACATCATGAATTATGTTTATTGATTTTCATATGTTGAACCAACCTTTATCCTTTTTCTAAACAGGTGTCGTCCTTATGGTCAAGGTAAGGATAGAATTATCAATTAAAATAGGAAAACCAATGTCCTTTAAATACTTTGGTTGTTTGGATTGCATTTTCCTTCACTGTTTAAAAAGTCAGCTTATTACTGAATATTTTCCATTCTAAAGCTCACCTTTTTCACATTTTAAGATATCTGAAATGTATAACATATATACAGATTGTACTCTTATTCCCTGGTGACACTCAAAAACAAATGGTGTTTGCTACAAAAGATACATCTCAAATCCAATGAAATATGGCAATGTGTTTTTATGAAGCATCATTTTGTGGATGCTCTGTTCTGTAATAGAGACGGTTATGATATTGTAGGTGAACTTCGACAGGCAGCCCTTGACTGAGGATATCAATGTTCAGTGTGACCCACGGAGCTCCAGGGCTTCTTGCGGGGAAGCAAACTGGTAGATCAACAGGGCAACATCTCTGTTCTTTGTTCTTTCTTTTTAAACAAATGAGCCCTCTATAAAAGCTTTCCTTAGAAAAGAGACTATGATGCTAAACCAAATAAAATAATTTTTAAAATCAGCAACATCAAGATTGACTATGCACAGCTGAGTAAAACTAGTGCTCCCCACCCCTTGAGCATTTTACTAAACTACTATTGCCTACAATTTTACCATCCTTTCCCACTCTTAGCAGGTAGGGGTCTTCTTGTTCATGGAAGGTTTGCAGTAGAGCCATAAGAACTGGTCTACCAGGTTCTACAAGATGATACTGGCTGTCATAGGGAAGCTAAAAATTTTCCTTGAAGGGTCAATAATTGAGCCTGCTGAAACAACTGACAATAAGCAGATTAGTGGGGGAAATGCTTATAGATGTCTTAATGTGATCTAGGAAGCCATACAAGAAGTGACACTTATAGCAGGACTGTATGGTTGAAGCTTAAATACCCTCTACACAGAGGATAGAGAAGTGGGAATGTAGATACTTTTAGAGGAAGCAAATAAATTTTAGGGGGAAAATGAACACAGAGAACAGATAATTGCTCATGGCAAAGTTCCTCTGGCCTCTCTGTATGTTGTTTAATCTTCAGTCTCTTTCTCACTGATACAATTTTAGTCTTCCTTGAATAACATTTAAGTAAGAAAAGTTGAAAGTAATTGTGTTCCTCTAATTGTAGATTTGGTCTTTAGGTAGATCAAGGAACTTAGATAAAGGTCTCACATTCACTGTCCCCCAGGTGCTCAGTCTGAAGTCTAAAGCGGCATATTCTGGGATATGATTTTCTAAGCCCCAACTTTGCCCTCTACCACCACCCTGCAGGTTAAAAAAGATGTCTGGGTCCAGATCTAGCAATTTGGTCCCTTCTGTGTAGATGGCTTCTGGGGATGGTACATTAGACAAAATTCTCTATAGGAATAGGATCAATAGAATATATATATATATATTCTTAATTGATCACAATCTGGATAGTCTCACGATGGCATTTGTATGCTGCAGAGCCAGAGAAATTAGTAGGTGCTCTGAGAAGCTGGAACTTCAGAATAAGAAGGGCCAATGATGCAGCCCCAGTCCAAGACTGGAGACCTAGAATCTTCCTGAAGAGTCACTGGTATGAGTCCACATGAAGAGGCTGAAGAAGCTCTGACTGATGTCCACAGATGATGGCAGCAGCATTGGACACACGAATCTGTTTAAGAAGAATTGAGATTGCATGTACTTCTTTTATGACCAAACTTCAAGATTTCCAAATTATTCTACTGTGCTTTTGGACACTATTCTCATCGTAAATCCCCCTAATAGCAGCCAGCTATACAAATGCCACCCTGAATATTGTGATGCCTTACAATTTTCACCACCAAATTAATTAGTCCATCACCTTTAAACTCATTCTCATATAAAGTCTCAGAGCATGGAAATATGTACAAATTCTTTGCCAGAATGTAACATGAATGGCCTCTGGTTCAATTCCCAATAGAATCATTTCTATCTCAAACCTCATTAACACACACTTTACTGTTCACATTCCTATCAGCATTTTCTGGTCTTTTGAAGCTCACACCATATTCACACATTAAGCTCTGTTTATAATGTTCTAAGTTTTCTCTAGCATTCTTCTCCAAAAATTTCCAAACTTCCTGAAAACCAGTTTCAAAGCCTTCTGAATCACATTGTCTGTAACAATCACAGCAATGGTCCTACCTCTTGGTACCAATTTTCTGTGTTAATCAGCTTTTTGTTGCTATGATAAAATACCTAGGAAAATCAACTTAAAGGAGGAAAGATTTATTTTAGCTCAAAACTTCAGAGATTTCACGCCATGATGACCTTGCCAAAGCATAACATCATGGCAAGATGCCACAGCCCAGCTGGCTGGGCAAATTAACCTGCGGGGGGGGGGGGGGGGGGGGGGGTTGACGAGAGAAACTTGTGAGGGTTGATGCAGCAGGAGTGGGAGCCCTTTATTGTAGGACAGGAGGGGTATATATACATTCCACACAGCTTATCTTAATTAACATAAACTAGATACAGCAGTCAACCAATAAGGAATCTCCACACTTAATGGCTCGCTGGCGTTACTTCACAAACCACTCCCTTTGGCAAAATGCCAGACGCCATCTTGACTTGTTTACAGACCCTAACAGCAAGAGTTTCTTGGAGGAGCAGAGGTTCTTACTTCATGATGACCAGGAAGCAGAGAGAGAGGGGTGAGTGGGAGAAGGGGCCAGAGACAAGCTATAACCTTCAAGGATTTGCCCCCAGTGACCTACTTTCTTCAAATAGGCTCTACCTCCTAGATTTCATTACCTCCAAATAGCCCATTATATTATGAATCCACTAATTGATTAATCCACTAACAAGGTTAGAACCCTTGTGATCCATTCACCTTCCAAATGCCTCATCCCAGAACATTTCCACTTTAGGGATGGAGACTTCAAAACCCGATTTGGGGGGTGAATTTTAGATCAGACTATAATGGACAGAGTCCAGTTGCATATACGAAGTGGACCACAAGTGGACTCATGTTCTCTGTAGTGACCTGTGACCCAAGAATGCTAAAAGGAGCAAGATCTACAGCAACAACGAATGTCTCCTTGGTACCCAGGGTGGACAGATGTCTGGAGGGCTCTCCAATACTTTGACATGTGTAGGACTCTGAGAGTTTTGTGGAAAATTGTGAAGAGAGGAAAGAGGTCCCCAGGAATGGCAGCACTTGAACTTCATAGCCCCCAGGTAAATGGAAATGTGCAGACAGTTTTAAGCTAATTTAAGAATAGATATATTTTGCACAGAATTTGGGGTTGCAAATTTATATTATGATACTTTACCCCATGATATTTTGTCCATAAAACTTCACATAATCTGAAAGATTGGTATTTTACCTGTTTTGCCATTGAGGCTGTTTTAGTCAGCTTTTTTTGCTGCTGTGACCAAAGGACCAAACAAGAGTAATTAGAAGAGGAAATGTTCATTTGGGGGCTCATGTTTCAGAGGTCTCAGTCCATAGATGGTTGACTCCATTTTTCAGGGCCTGAGATAAGGCAGAACATCATGATGGAAGTGTGTGGCAAAGGAAAACATCCATGAATTTGGTATCAGGAAGCATAGAAAGACTAAGCTCTGTCTGCTCATTATATGCCCCAAAGGCATGCCCCCAATGCCCCACCTCCTCCAGCCATAACCGACCTACCTATAGTCACCACTCATTTAATTTCTATCAGGGAATTAATGCACTGATTATGTTAAACCTTTTATAATCCAGTCATTTCATCTCTAAACTTTCTTGCATTGTCTCACAAATAAGCTTTTGGAGGATACCTAATGTCTCATCCATAACAGAGGCCTTGGAGGGTCAGAAAGAGAAGAGATTCAGCAGGTCTTTGGAGTGAGCCTGTCAATGCATATGAAATATTAAAGATGAAAGGAGTAACAAGAAAACCTCATTCTCTGGCATAGTTATTTAACTCCCCAATTCAAATGCCTTTCTTATCTAGTCATTCCTTAAAGGTATGTTTTCTCGTTGCTTTTTTATAAAAGAGTGTTGAGTTATTCAGGAAAGGAAGCCTGAATTTGAGAAAATATTCTCAATTATGCCCATAATATCTGAAAAAAAATCAAAAGGAATTATTCAGCCACACCTAGATTATGAGCCTTAGAGGATTAAGAGTCTTAGAGTCTTATAGGCCAGGTATGGTGGCACACACCTATAATCCCAGCAGCTCAGGAGGCTGAGACAGGAGGGTTGTGAGTTGAAAGCCAGCCTCAGCAAGTTAGTGAAGCCCTAAGCAACTCAGTGAGACCCTGTCTCTAAGTAAAATCAAAATAGGGCTGGGGATGTGGCTCAGTGGTTGAGTGCCCCTGAGTTCAATCCCCGGTACCCAGCCCCCCAAAAAGCCTTTATAGACATAGCCAATATAAAATGATACAGTGCACTAATTCAAATTGTTATAGATATCCTGCTTTGTGTTTGTTCTTTTTGTTTCTATAGTGTAATATGACATAGATTGTCACTATTAAAATGGATAAAAATGAATGGAATCCTTTGCCAATTTAAATTTTTACAGTTAGGCTAAAAATTCACCTTTGTGAATTCCATGAACCATCGTCTTTGGGGCTCTTAGATCCTTCTAAGCAAATATGCAATCATTTTTGGAAGAAGGACCTTAATGAAAGGACAATAGGATAGTGATAATAACCATGAATCCAGCAGTGGGTGACCACTCTGTTTCCTATTTTCTATTAGGTAACCCTTTAAAAAGGACTTGCACAATGCTGACAGATGGCAACCACAATTTTTCTAACTAGTAGGAAAAGCAAACACTGGCTCAGGAGTCCTACAGTCAGGAGTTCAAATTGGGTTCTTCCACTTGGCAGCTGGGTAACTTAGAGTAATTCATTTCACTCTGAGCATTAATTTTTTTAATTATTATAATTTGTTATGTATGACAGCAGAATGTGGTCCAATTCATGTTACACATATAGAGCATGATTTTTCATGTCTCTGTACTCAAAGTAGAGTCACACCATTTGTGTCTTCATACATGTACTTAGGGTCCATTTCACTCCACCCGCTTTCCTACCCCAATGCCTCCTCCCTTCTTCTCCCTCCCCTTTGCCCTGTCTAAAGTTCCTCTATTCCTCCTATGCTGAGCATTAGTTTTGTTGTCTGGAAAACAGGGATCATAATGGAATCTACCTCATGGATTGTTGTGAGAATTAAATGAGATGATGGATCTAATCCTCTCAGCCCAAGTTCTCTACATAATAAACACCCCAATAAGCAGTAACCACTCTAATAAATATTAACTACTACTTGCATATACAAGGCTACAAATACTTTGAGTTAAACTCAGGCAGAAACCATTTTCTCTTCTTTTTATTTCTCCTTGTTCCTGCTTCTGCTTCTCTTCCTCTTAATTCTTCTTATTATTTGAATTGAATTGAATTAATGGCAAAGTCCCAGAGCTCACATATTTTCAGATTGAGCATGACAAATGTGAGTTTCCAAATCCCTGCCTACATTTACTTGGACAAGAAGCTCAGAAATGGAGGAAAATGATGAATTATTATTCACAGCTCTATAAAAACTGAAAGGTAAATATTGGCCTTCTAGATGCAAAGTATTAACTTTCCTCTAAAATTTGTATAAAATGGTTTTCCAATAAGAATATAAAATAGATGATTTTGTTTTGAGAGCATTTATTATTATGCAGATTGGAGATTAAACACCCAAATATCTTATTTACTAATTCAACATTCATGAGAAAATTAGACATGCTAAAATGTTCTCATTTTTTTGAGCAAAGTATCTTTTAAATTGTCTACACAAAAGGTCTACCATTGTCAAAAAGATATTCAAATACACACAGAAATCTCTCAAAATCATCAATCTAGATAAAGATTGTAATTCAGCCTGCAGTGCTGCTACTATATGACAAAGCTCCCTGATTTTTTTCTTAATTCTTTTGTACACATTTTCAGTGAAAGCAATGATTAATTAGTAAAACAGACTAATTGAAAGTTCAGTGGCCTAAAGATGTATTTCAATGTCTCACAGCAATGCTAGCATTGTTTCCTTCTCCATCTTAATGGGTCTCAACTTCTTGTGGCCTTTGTTGCTAGGATACTAGTTTCTACCAAATTGAGAGCCGCCTTTCTGTTGTGGACTCTTTGGAGTCTGAAATGAACCAGGCATATTGTTATTGTTGTGGTTTGGATCTTAACTATTCCCCAAAGGCCCATCTGCTAACGAATGGCTTGGTTACAAGTTTGTAGATCTATTGGGAGGTGGTAGAACTTTAAGAAGGTGGGGCCTAATGGAAGGAAGTTAGGTCACTGGGGGTGTGACTTTTCAGGGGATATTTGCACACCTGCTCCTCCCCTCTCACTGCCCTATTTCTCACCCTGAGGTGAGAAGCTTTGTTCCACCATGTACTCTGTACCATGATGCACTTTGTCACCACAGGCCCAAAGTGACAGGGCCAAGGGACCATGGATTGAAATCATGAGCCAAAATAAACTTTTCACCCTTTAAGTTGTTTATCTTAAACTTGTCATAATAACAAAAATCTGACTAACACACATATCTTGTATCCCTCAGGATTATCTACCAGTAATATAGCTTATGTAAGAAACCTGGAGCTGAACATTTGTTGTAGCTATACGGCTTATCACTCTAGAAGCACCCAAGCTCCCTTATGACTTCCCTCAGGAAAAACCCATTAGCCTATTCTGTGTGAAGTCATTCCCCCAAAAGAAGTAAGATAAAAGGAGTCCAACTGTTGTTCATTTCCCCTCCTTTCTATATGGCACTAAGGTACAAACCAACTTAGGAGCACTCACAGGTATTCAGACAGGTAGAACTTCAAAGTAACAATCATTTTTACAATTGCATTCTTTCTGTATTGTGATTTAGAATTAATAGTTCAGATCTGGAATTTGGATATATACTGGAAGCTTTTAAGCCTGCTCAATGATATTGAAAGTAATGAAAACTACCAAAATGCATTTGTAAGATAAGCATTTGCATTTCAGGAAAATGTCTTGGTCAGTAGAAGTAGATACATGCAATTTGAAAGCTTGGTTCCTCCATAATCTGACTTGGAAATATAGATTCTCTTTAACAGCATTTTGATTCTGATGAGCTTCGGACTGTACACAAAGGCCATGTACATAAAATGCAAATTATCTAACAGAACAGCAGAAGTAATGGTTCAAGACAGGTCATTAAGGAAGCCCTTAAATCCAATCTGGTCAATAATAAACTACCAGCCAATGATGAGATGTGGTTTAAGAAGCCCTCAAAAGAGCTTCAAGACTGGTTGGCTCTATTCATCACAGCTTTTCTGCTTTTCCTTTACCATTCTATGCGTGTGTGTGCATACATGTGCATATATGTGTGTGTTGCCTCATTATATTTTAAGCTGTGTTTGCCCCCGGCCACAAATCTCCTATTGCCTTAAACAGAGTGCACTGCCTATGGATGGCATATAACAATAGTTAACAGATTGCTCTAGTAGTTCCACATAGGTGACTTCAATTGTGCCTAAATTATGCCCCCAGATTATGTATTTCTGTTGTTGTTAAACAAAATCAGATCAGTTAAAAGAACAAACATTACATAGATACAGACAAAAAGCTGACTATGAAGCAAGCCATTTTAATATGATTGCACCAGAGGTATTATATTCACTGCTTCAGTCTGAGTCTCCTCAGCTCAAGTAGCAGGAAAGGGACAAGGACATGCCATCTTCAGCTGTGACCATGAGAAGTGCCGGCAGCAGATGGTGGCTGAGTGACTGGGTCTAAAGGAGCGAGGTGACTGTGTATGTCCTCTACCCTGGCTTCCACCAGAGACACCAGAGAAGGTTCATACTCTTCATTCATTTAGAGTAGCTTCTCAAAAGTGCTACCAGACACCTCCCAGGAGATGAGATTAGGTAGATTAGGTCAGGGTTGCTACCTCTTAGGAAGCAATAAACCTGATGAGTTTTCCTCCGTGTCCTTTCTCAGGAAACTGAGTGAATCTCTTCTCGTGACCCCAACACACAGGATCTGATGCAGCTCCCTTTCTTTGGCAGCAGAGGTGCTTGATTATCTTCCTAACAAACCTATTCTTTCAAGGAGTTTTGTTTTCAGTGTCTCAAAGGAAAGTTATTCTTCTAAAAGTTTGCTAAGTTGCTTCTCAGGGAATCTTCCTGAACATCTCTTTTGGAGTAGGAAACAGAACTCTGGTAGCTTATTATTCCATACTAAAGAAAGATAAAACCATTTTTCTATTTCATAAATTCTGTCTGCCTCTTGAGGTAGGACGTTCACAGCAGAATGGTGGGAAGTCGTAAGAACTGAGGTTCTTGAAGCAAGACATCAAGAGGCTTCAAGTTCCTCTTGATTTGGACATCCCTAAGACTTCTTCCTCAAACATAATCTGTGCCTTGAGCTCTTTCAGAGTAATCTGTTGTTAAGGAAATGAGAAGTGCTTTGGATGGGCTCATTGGTAGACTTTTTCAGAGCCTTATTTTCATGGTGATAAAGTATAAAAAAGGAAGAACATTCTATAATCTTTTAATTAAATTAGTCTTTCAGTAGGCTTATGGTCCACTGAGCTATGACCTTCACAATCGTTTCTCCAGAGTAGTAGCTTTTTACCCTTTGTACCTTACAATTTCTTGACTACAACATCTCCAACCTACTGTCATGGAGCCCTGGCCTCTGTTGACACTGGTTCCTCCTTCCTGGCCATTCCCCTGGTGAGACAGAAAGGCTAGAGGAGGCTGGGCTGTGAGGAATGCCCTTCCCTTTGCTGAGATAAGGCTGGCAAGGTCATTTCCTTGGAAAGTAGGCCTCTTTTATGGAGCAGAATCTGAGAGTGTATCAGCATAACTGCTCTTCCCCTTCCCTGCCAAAGCCAGAATAATTTTTTTTCCCAGATCTTCACTGTAAGAACCTGGTGAGGTTCTTGGAAGTAAAGCTTGTAGAAATTTGGGGGTGCTCTAAGACTACTGCAGACCCTAGGGAGTTCCTCACTCTCATATTCAGTATCTACTCAGTCTTCTTTAATTCATTAAAATTACCAGAAAGTATTCCTACTTGTTTATAATTTTAGTGGCTCCAGAGAATCAGTGCCTGCTTTGACTTCATGTGTCTGTCTCTCTACATTTCAGGGTGACTGTTTCTCCTTCAACTTCAGTTCTCTCATGATTCCAAGAAAATGATGGATTGTTTTTTTTAGTCTTGTCCAGTACTTGTGTTGTTGTAAAGACAAGAGTGATGACTTATAAGCTCTATATATGTTGGAGTGGAAACCAGAAGTCCAAATCGGGAATAAAAGAAGTTTGTGTGTCAAGGTTCTTTGGGGACGAATCAATGAGACAGTACATGTAAAGTTCTTGGCACACTGTCTAGTAAAGTATGTTTAGTAAACTTTAGCTGTTGTTATTATATCAGAGAAGATTGAAAATTTTACTTTTAATAACACATATTGTAAAAAATAAATATTTTACTAAAATGTATTTCTTTTGTAAAATAACCTAAAATAAAAGAATCTATTTTAACAAGGCTACATGATCCTGGCCAAATAGTACAATATTAAAACTGAAAACCATCCAATTTCTAAATTATACCTTCAGTTCCAAAAATACACAACAATTTAGCCTGGTCATGCTTCACTTATCAAAGCACACTTGCTATTGGCAAGGAACATCTCAATTTCTATGATTTGATGATTAGTTTTTAAATGTACATTTTATATGCCAGGTGCCATGTGATATAAAATTGATTTTCTCTGTGTGCTTTTTCTGGAATTGTTCACAGTGTGATGAAAGTAACATATAGGCAGATAGCTAATTATAATTATAATTATAATACTGTACAATGAAAGTGTGGCCAAGAGAGGGCAGGGAGTCTTTTGGAGGAATTAATGAAAAGCTTATAGACTCAGCCTAATGCCACTCAAATTCTAGGTCTGCCACTTGCAAAAATTGGTAATGAAGTCTTGGGCAATTGTTTAGCCTCTCTGTGCCTCAATTTACTCATTTATAAAGTGGAACTAATGAAAGAAATATAGCATAGGTTTCAATGCAAATAGAGTGCTCAGGCACAGAGCCTGGGTCAAAATAAGTACTTGGTAAGTTTAATACCCATTAATAGTTAGGAACAAAAAGATATGACAAACAGCAACTTGAGTTTGATGGCAAACACTGGGTCTTTTTTTCTGAAGCTATCCCAGGTGTCTTACCCACAATAAGTTCTTAGCATATCCGTCAAACCAATGAATGAGTCAATGAACAAATGAGTCATTCACTCTGCAAGACGTCATGGAACGGGCCCCAGGGATGTATTTAAACATGGTTTTGCAGATTAAAGAGAGTTTCACCAAGTGAAGAAAGGAGGAAAAACAAGCAAACAAACAAAAATGGAGCTACACTGCTCTGCAGATATACTTGCACATAGGAGTATCTAGGTTTCTGGGCTTTCTACCATCTTCACAGCTCTCATCCAACTTGGCTTGCAGCACTCCTAGGAAGATTCTGGATCATGCCTTAGTGACTGCCCCTAGAATCTAGTTCTGATCCTGTTTTCAAACTGGAGGAGCCCAGGTAGGAAGCACTAGTTTATGAACTCTAAGAAGAAGTAACCAAGCAAAGCCAACTCTGCAGGGCAGTGAGTTGCTACTGATTTCAGCTGAGACAGGTGTTTCCCTGTCATTTCACATTGTGAGTTGGTGGGTTTGCTGACTGTGGGGAAGGAAGGGAATTCAAATGCATTTTATGGAGCTAGGGTGTGTAACTCAGTGGTAAAGCACTTGTCTAGCATGCAAAAGGCCCTGAGTTTGGTACCCAGCACACATACAGCTCCACACACAAAATAAGAGAGAAGGAAGGAAGGGCAGACTGACAGATAACTGATGTCAATAATTCAGCTGTAAAGAATTTCTGATCAGGGCTGGGGATATGGTTCAGTTTGTAGGGTGCTTGACTTGAATGTACAAGGCCCTGAGTTCCATCTGTAGCACCACAAAAATAAATAAATAAACAAACAAACAAAATAGAATTTTAGGCATGGAAGCATCAAGCCTAGGCATGGAAAATACCCAAACTACTTAAACGACCTTAAGCTCCTTCCATAGCTGGTGGATGATTGTAATTCCACCAAGTCCCTATGGTTTGATTTGCAGCACTGTGGATTTTCATAGAAAAAGCAGGTCAGGTCAATATTCCAGATGTTTCCAATGATCCAAATGTCTGGTGTGATGGCAAGGCTTATCCAGATGGCTATTGAATATTTCATCTTTTGCCTGCATGTTGGCTGCCATCTGTACACCCAGGCTTAGAACCTAGCAGGACGTCAGTCAATATCACGTTGTCTGTTAATTAGAGATTGACTTGAGTACATTTTGTCCACTGGGTGCCGGCTGTTTCAGTAATCTTCCAGCCAGACACATTTACCTGAATATTCATGGTCACTTGGAAGGTACTCGGCACTCACACTTTGACTAATCATTTAATTATTCCCACCTACCTGTCAGGGTCTGATCTTTCTCTCTATTCACCTGGCTTTTATTATTTTCCATGCTAGATTATGAAAATTTCTGGAGCAAATGCTACAAAGTGGCTTGGTGATTGCCTGACTTTACATGTATGTTGTCCATCCAAGCAATTTCTATTTGTTGGTGAATAATGCTCTTGCCTCTAGGTGGCTCAGTAGCTTCCTGTTTCCCAGTGTTGGCCATCTGCCCTTTCTGGAAATAGGCTAAAATCTTTACCATGGCTTAAAAAGCATTCTAGGACATATCTCTGATCTCCTTTTTTACTTTTATCAAACTTGCTTTCTTTTCTTCAAAAGTAGCATTCTTTCTCTGGCATCTAAATCTTCCCACATTCCTGAATCCCACTTTCCCTTCCTCCCTGACTCATTAAATACCACTTAACCCCTTTGTTCAGGGAAGTTGTTCCACACAGCTCAGAGTGCCTAACTGTGCTCCTGTAGCATCATATATAAAACTGCCATGTCTGTAACTCTCTCTTGTCAGTCCTCCCTGAGCATGTATTATCCAAAGGTTTACAATCGTGTGAATTTTTCAATGCATATTCTAATTTATGACATACAGTAGGCACTCGGTAAATATGTATAAATTAGGGAACTGAAAAAAGGAGATATTTAACTGGACAAGTTCAGGATCAGTGTAACAATATTGAATCAATTATTCAATTAAATCAATTATAAAATAAAAAGAAATATTTTCTTGACCATTTCTCCTATTTGTAGACACTGTGTAAGATACAAAAAAAATTAATAATGATAAAAAGTAATACATAGTTTCTTTTTCCAAAGAAACTATCTTGTTAAAATTCTTGCTAGATGATGACCAAAATAACAGTGTTTAACTTTAGCTGACTTAATCTGTAACATAGAAATATTAGTGACCAGATGAATGATTAGTCTCTCCACGATTTCTGTAGAAATTTAGGGTGTTGGTTCCTCAGACTTCTCTTCTTGAGGTCTAGTTATTCTCTCTATTTTAAAGAGTAATGGGTTCTTAAGTGGCTTTACTGCACCTCAGCCTGAGATCATCTCTAGTGACTTAGCAGTTCTGCTCTCCTCTAGAAAGCTAGCTATGGAAACTGCAGGACAGAGGGAATGCTCCTCTCATCTCTCATGGTGCCTGGTCCCTAGGTCTGTAAGCACTTCATTCTTAGAATAACATAATGCGGGGATGGTTTGAGATCAGGCTTTGAATTTTCTCCTGAAGCCAGGCATCTTCCTAGCAAGGACAAAGAACAGCTTTCCTTCAGGTTGGTGACAGAGGCAATGGAAAACTTCAGGCTACCTATTCTGGTGGCCAGGCACTTGCTTGAGGTCCTACTTTTAAAGTGTTATTACTTTTTAAAAAAATATTTTTGTAGTAGTAGATGGACAGAATGCCTTTTTTTTTATTTATATATGGTGCTAAGGATGGAACCCAGTGCCTCACACATGCTAGGCAAGTGCTCTGCCACTGAGCTCCAGCCCTAAAGTATTATTTCTTTAGCTTAAATTCCATGACAAATTATTTTTTTCTGGACATGGAGTTAATTTTCTATCTCAGACAAAGTGATATGAGGTTAGAATGAGACCATAGTTAAGACATTTTGAACAGAAGGATAGTACAAAGATAAATATGTCATGAAAGTTATGCATGAGATATATGTAGTAAGAATGAAGGGAAGGAATATGGGATGGATACTGGACAGGCACTAGTAGCTGTGCTATGATGCAAATAATTCTGAACTTGGGGTCAGATAGATGGCTTAGTCCTAGCTTTGCTACCAGACAGCTGGGGGATGCAGGGACTGTCACAATTCTAAGCCTCGATTCTCACCTCTGTTAAATGAGAATAATATTATCTGGAAGAATAGTGATTAGGCTCAAAATAGAGCACATGGATATTTTCTGTAAAGGGTAGCACATGCATTACACTAGAGAAGTGTTAAGTCAATGGATTCTACAATCAGACTGTCTGGACCTAAACTATGGCTCTATTGCTCATCAACAGCATGACCTTAAGGAAGGTACTACATTTATTTTTGTGTAAAACAGGAATAATATGTATAGGTACTTCATAAGACTGTGAGAATTAAATGAGTTAATATGTATAAAGCCCTGAAAATAATCCTAAAAGGTTGTAATTGCAAGCTCAATAAACTGAGATATGACAACAATGATGAAGATGGTGGTGTGAAGGTGATGGTGGTGGTGGTAGTGATGGTGGCTGTGGTGGTGATGCTGGCAGGGGCGGTGGTGATGGTGGTGGAGATGGAAGTGGTAATGATGGTGGAGGTAGTATGGTAGGAGTGTTGGTAGTGTTGGTAGTTGTAGTGATGATAATGATGAAGATTGGGATGGTGGTGGAGGTGGTGATGATAGTGATGGTAGTGGTGATGGTGGTGGGGAGGTTGTGGTACTGATAGAGGTGGTGATTGTGGTTATGGTGTTGGAGGTAATGATGCTGGTGCTGGTGGTGATAGTGGTAGTGGCCATGATGATGGTGGTGGTTGTGATGATGGTGGTGGTTGTGATGATGGTGCATTGGGGGCAGTGATCAACAGCAGCATCAAGAGGTATTGAGGAGTGAGAACAAAGCTTTAGGAGTTGTGGAGCTGAGTTCACACTTTGGCCCACTCTATGTTAGAGTAAGATGCTCAGTGTCTTTGTAATTCAGTATCTATTATTATCATTAAAAGGTCATTGTTTACAGAAACCAAATATTAGACTTAACAGGCCTGGGGAAGAATGAATAAAGAATCATGAAAAATCAAAAAGATATTAAATAACTTTGCAGGTATCCCAGTTTTCTCTAGCTTCTGGGTCTAACTCAGAAAGTCTCATGGCTTCTGAAACCCTATCTTTGTTTCTCCATCTCTTTGCTATCCATTTAGATAACACATATTGAGTGTGTTCTATGTGCCAGACAAGGGCCCAACACTTTAGGGGAATTATCCCACTGAATCCTCCCAATGTCCCTGTATGAGAACCATGGATCATAGGATAGGAGGCACTGGGAAATTCAGTTACCTTGTCTAAGGCCACAGAGTTAAGAAGGAATAGAGTCTGAAATAGAATCCTGACCTCTGCGAGTCTTCTCCGTGCTCCAACATTCTAGGGATCTGACCCAATCAGAACCATCCAGCTGGACTCTTCTGACTCAAACCTCAATAGCAATGTTTTTTGCTTACAGCTCTTTCAGGTATAAAGGCAGTATGTCTAGATTTAAGCCTTGCCAAAAACCCTGGTACAAGGCTTGGGTTGACTTTTTCGTGGATAAGACACTCTGGGGTTAGAGAACAATGGTTATCTTAATAGAAGCAGAAGAGCACAGTATAAAAGCATAGGTTCCAGTATCAGACAGCCTCAATATCTCTATGACATTGTACTTTCTCTGAGCCTTGGTCTCTCAGTAATGAGATGTGGTTAATAATACCTACCTTGGGAGTTGCTGTAGTCAGAACATAGTAATATAAGTATTCATGCCCATACACATGCATTCATATACATTCCAGAGAGCCTGGCAAATCAGAGTTAACTTTCCTTGCTACTGGATAATTGCATGCCTAGAGATCCAGAACCCAGCCTGGGTATAAGTGTTGATATCTTCCCTGAGGAGAGGAATTGCAGCACTTACAGAGTGCCTAATTGCCTTCTAGGTTTTGAACCTCTCTTCCAGTTGAGTATTTCTAGAAATGCTAAAACAAAGATGCTAACTGCTGCTGATTTAATGCAGCTTCCTGCAGAATCCTGGTATCCTTCAGAGCATTGTACCATGGGTGGGTTTGGGAAGGGAGAGATGCTAAGAATATGAAGTATTATTTGTTCCCAAGAAACCTTAAGATGACCACTCCTTGGCTGTTGTTTTATTCCAGGAAAGACAAAAATACTTTAAGATAATTTCATTATTCTTCCTTGCATGTGATTTAGATAAGGTATACTCTCATAGACACGTGTTTTCATTCTTATTTTGAATGAAATTAGACCATTAACCCCCACCCCCCAAAGAATCTGTAAAGTCAGCTAGAGAGTATGATTTTAAATCATTTCTCTTATTTTAAAACAAAAATATATTCTTATTAAAAGTTGCTAAATTTCTGGCCTCCTTTAAAACCAGAATAAAATGAATTTTATGACTTTATGACAAAGCCAAATTTCTATTCCTGTAACTTCAGTCAAAAACACATGATGCAATTTGAACAATGTCCAGTGTAGACATGGTCCTAGAGCTAATCAAAACCAAACTTCTTCTGACAATCAGGTAGCTTCTGCCTTTTCCACATCTGTGACTTAGGTACACACAAAACTTTTGCCTAGGAACAAGGATGAGAATAACAAAATTCAAAATTCAGAAAATGTTCCTATGAGGCATAGTAAAAAATATAGAAGATAGTTTAAAAGTTAATGTAAAATCAATAGCATTACTGTCAATGAATTCTTGATATGAACTTAGCCTTAACTGCCCAGTCACATGAACTTCTCCCTTAAACCAACTACCTTTCTCAATCCACGTTCTCTCTCCCAACCACAAGCCAGTCTTTGTTAAGCCAATGGCTCTCAACTGCTCTGTTCTACATACTAGTAATGGGATATACTTCACAAGGATATCATCAGGTTTTGTGACATGGATTCTGGGGATAGGGATGTGCTTCCCAGATTCCTTTTTTTTCTTTCTATTTTTGGATTTCCTGTTGAGAACCTGGTTCATATTTCTTCTCAGTTCCTATGATCTGAGTAGGTCTTGCCCCAAGCCTAGATGCAGAAGTGGGCATGTGGTCTCTACAAAACCAAGCAGCATTCTTTCCCTTTGGCTCAGGGAAAGGGCACTGGTCTACACAGATTGGCTCAGAACTGGGATTATGACCTAATGGAGGCCAGTAAAATCTAGGCCCTTGTGAAACCACTGTGAATAGAAGACAAAAGTTTCCCTTTTGTTCCATGTTTGGTTCTGGAAGGATTTAGGTCTGGAACTGATATCCTACCATGTGAGGTTTGAAAATAAATTCAGTACAGAGTCAAGGGAGGAACCCTGAAAGAACTAAGAGTGGAAAGAGTCTGTGTCATGGTGATCTTCAAGCTTCTGGACCTAGTCATGCTATCGTGCCTGAAGCTACTTAACTCCCCATACAAAAGCTAATGATTCCATTGCCAGCAAAAGAGCCCTACCTAATGCAGATGTGTGTGATATCCTTCTCTGCAACTGAAGATAGGTGATATTACAGTGCTATGCATTGATGATATGTTGAACTAAGTGCCTCTCATGACATGGGGCAAGATTTGTCACAATGTGATGTAAAAAAAAAAAAAGCAGGTAGAACAGAGTTAAGGGGAGCAGAATGAAGTCAAGGCATGAAAGAAAGGTAGCCCCTTCACAGGGACCTCCAAGGACTAAAATGATAGAATCAAGGCAGTAAAGAGTTCTGGTCCATAAGCAAGAGCAGAGATGTTGGCCTAGGAATAGTGTCAGTTTTGTAAATGTTATTTTTTTTAACACTACTAGATATTTTCTTCTTGTACTGTGTTATTGTAATTATTGGATTTAAGTGTCATATTGAATATTTTAATTAATGCATTAAAATTTTAGTTTTCAAATATATGTCATAAACAATTAAAGGATAAAAATAGTTGGACTCACTAATACTTTGTCCCTTAAAATACAATTTGAGTAGAGACCTCATGTTCTCTTCTGAATTTTAAGATCCTCAAGGACAGATTTAAAGTTTGCTTACATTCTATCTTCCTTCCCCTCCAAATGTGGTTTGAACACGAGTGGCAGTCAAATATTTTTGGAACAAATTAATCGGAATCGTCTTAGGGTATAGGAATCTTACTTATAGAATTTAAAGTTTTTAAGCACTTTACTGAATATATATTCTTTTCTGTCATCCTAGGGATGATTTGAGATGACTGTATTGCAATTCAACGGTTTGAGTATCCACTGGGAACTGGAGGAGCTGCAGAGAATTTTTGGTATTTGGTTCTCAGTGCACTGAGAAGATTTGTGTCTGCAACAAAGAAGCTTTTCAGAAGTGGCAGAATTTTTTTTTTTTTTAATGCTAGCGGGGGTGAGAAGTGTTAGGAGAAGGAATTATAATGAAACTTCTTTTTTTGTAGAAAGGAAAAATAAGGATGGCTAGAAATCCAGAGAGGAAGAGAGAAATATGTCACTCTATAAAAAAATTAACAATCTCTCTTTCTATTATTATCAGGGGCAATGGATGAATCTGAAATTGAGAATCAGAGACTCTAATTCTATGACGACATGATTACCTTGTTTTTCTTCTTTATTGAAATTTGAATCAAGAAATTAGAATTTTTATGTTTGACCTTATGTGATATTTGGATTTAAGAGTTCCAGGGATCTATATGCACCTATATAATTTATAACATAAGGCATGTGTGTGTGTGTGTGTGTGTGTATATATATGTTTTTTTCCTAAAATGTATTCATATAAATGCATATATAAGTATAAGTATTTAGGGAATTTAAACAAATGCCAGGAGACAATTGTATTTAAGAGCGCAAAAATTGTAAATTCCATGAATATGACTTAGTAATATCAAGTTGTGCCATAATTCCAACAGCTTATTCAAAGGCCATGAAGTCTTAGAGACTTTTGCTTCTTGTTCATATCAGATTTAACATCAGTTCACACAGACAAAAAAAAAAAAAACTTATCTTCTTCAAAAATGTATGACCTGAAGGTTCTTTTGTATAAGCACAGCTACTCATTCCTCACTGTCTACGTCCCTTCTAATTGAAATCGCCTTGGTCTCTCTCAAAGAGTGTGACTATAATGAACTGGTTAAGGCCAGGGATCCTGGGCTTGAATTATGGTTTGGCTGTTATTAGCTCCACTAATTTATCTGTGTGCCCTCATTTTATAAATGATATTAACAATAGTAACAATTTAGAGGTTGTTAGGAACTAAAAAATATTAGTAAAAAGGAAAGTGCTTGTCCTTGTAATCAATATTAGCTCTTACTAATATGATCCCAACATTGTTACCTTTAGCCACAGGTGAACTGGACCAGGAGTGGCTTTCTACCCCAAATAATGGGAAATTGGGTTTTAGTATGTCAGAGTCAATTAACAGAGACCTCTAGATATCTGACATAACATAAAAATCAGAACAGAGGTTGCCACATTTGAGTCATGGGCACTGGTAAGTCCTCAGAATCAATTTAGATTGGGGGAGCTTAATAGATGTGAAATGTTGTTCAAAAAACTTTACAGTATTCACTCATTTAATCCTCAAAGCAATATCACAAAGTGGATATTATTTTGTACCATTCTACAAAAGATACATCTGAGGCACAAAATGTTTAGGATTCAAACTCAGAAAGTCTGGCTGCGGTCCACACTCACCTGCTGCATCAACTGCTATTGAGTACAGTGAGTAAACAAGTAAAGAGAGGAATAGAGGGAGGAATAGACAGAAGGCAGGGCAGGAACCTGTGCCTGGCTGCATGTCTCATATGGTCCCCTTCTAACTCATGGGTTCTGTGAAATATTCATAATATCTCAAGAAATTTTCTCCTTCTGCTTTATCTAGTTTGAATAGTTTATTCTAATTTGCTCACTCATAACCAAAACTCCTTTCTAATTAGTGACAAGAAGGATCTAAATTGACCAAAAGAACACCATGCTTAATCTCACAACAAATGACAATTTGTAGCTATAGGCTGCTGTAGACCAGTCAACCAATGCTCCCACAGGGAACGCCCAGAGTAACTCATAACTGGAATCATTTTGAAGTTCAGTTCTGGATCCAGCAAGCTGCAGGAGGCAAGAGCCATTGTTGCAAATGAGATGAAGTAGTTTCCTCCACTTTAGAACTAAGGTTTATTGAAAAACAGATGGCACCAAGATGCAGTTGCTACATCTCAATGTCACCTCAGATCATTTGCATTCTAGCTTTTCAAAAAAAAATTTCTCCATGTCAGTTTTCATAGTTAAAGTAAATGGTAGTTTGAGTTGGGCAGAAGATATTTTAAATTAGGCATCTCCATGGTAATCCAAGTCACCAAAATAGGTCAGAGTCAGACTAAGTTTAAAAAAAAAAAAAAGTCACTGGGAAGTCAGGGAAAGAAAGGCAGTTGTGATGTTCTACAAAGAAAGAAGCTTTTTTTTTTTCTTATGAAAATGTGATTCACTGAAAGCTTTAAAAGTTTAAAGCCTTCTATCCAGTAATATGTTATTTGATGAAATGCCAAAAGGAAAGGGGAGAAAATTACATTTGACCTATTAAATATGGTAGCCATTGAAAGTAAAATACCAGCATAAAAGGGTTCTGGGCCCTAAAAGTTTCCTCTGGTTGTCCCAATATTTTGCTTCATCTCTTTCGTTTTATGTAAGTTTTGCTTGAGCCCTACATGGGCAGAGAAGAGTCAAGTTCCAGGCTTGCTGGCAGTGAGCTGTGCTTCATTCCTCATGTATGAACTCAATTTCGGAATGCATCTCTCCCGGTGGAAAGAAACAGGCAAAAAAAGAAAAAAAAAATGGAAATTTGCACAGCTCAATTCTTTAGTAGATTAAGGAAGGTAAACTCAGTGAATTGGAATGAAAGATGGATTCCCCCCTCCCCCGGCAGTGTAAAAAAAAGTACGAAATTCATGTCCACGACAAATGTCAAGCTAATTAACTACCACAAAGCATCACATTTCCCTATGTGTCAATTCCATTTTATGAACAAACTGAAAGAATGGCAGAGACGCTATAAAAATGCAGGGACTTTTAAGCTACAGGGTCATTGTTACTGCCACCCTGTGAGCAAGTGTTTTGGGTTTCCTGCCCACCAGATTTCTTTGTGTTCCACCCCCATTCTCTGATTTTTCAAGCCTCCAACTCACTCTGCTCATTATTTCTTCCACTCCAACATTTTGCCTTTCACACGCTGGATTAGTGGTTGCTTTGGGGATTGGAACTGGGATACAGAAGTCAAAATTGAGAGGAGAACTAGTTTGTGTTAGAAGAGGCATGGGGGAGAAACTGGACCAATAGCTTGGAAAGGAAGGAGGCCTAAAGGATTGACTTCAAGTTTGTGGTCTGTGCAATCACCCAGAGATCTTTGTTAGAGGGGACCTACCCTTTATTCTATGCTTTGCTGTCACCATCTTGAAAGTCTCCATTCTCCAAAATATGAGCAAGGATCCTCATATTTTCATTTTTCATTGAGCTCCACAAATTATGTAGCTAGTCTTGAAGGTCTAAGGGAAAGGAGACCAGGAGTTGAAGGAGGGGAAGAAAGATCTCCTAGGAGATTATGACAAATAAGGGAGAATATCTGAGGTCCAAGTCAGCACCTCATCAGGACTGAACTCCTGCAACCGTGAAAGTGAAAGCAAGAACCAGCAAATAGGGAGTGTGCACAGGATCTCATTATCCCAGACTAAGAAGCCTCTGTCCTTCTCCTCCTCCTCCATTTAACACACCAACACTTAAAATCTATGTATGAGATGAAATTCCTTTGGTTGAGGGTGACTTCTGTTCTTGGACAATATATACATAAGATAATTAGTCATAATAGCTATTTGTCTTTATTCTATAAGGAAAGAAATATTTATCATGGACTTCCTATACAAATCATTCTTCTAGGAACAGTATAATACTGAGGAAGGCATATAGAAGCCTTGCATTCAAGATGATATGCCAGTGAGGAGACAGAAAATGAAACTCGAAAATAAATAGATAGAAATGATAACATATGGTACTGACATGTGCTACATAAAAGGTAAAGTGTCAAGTAGAGACTGAGCAGGCTGCTTTAGGGTGGTCTGGGTTGGCCTCTCTGAGGGGATGATCTGCGAGTTGACAGCTGAGAGAACAGAAGGCAATTCCGCCCAGATCTGAAGAAAGACTCCAAGAAGATGTGCAGAGGCTCTGAGAAAATAACTAGTTTGTAGTATTTGAGGTGCAGGAGAAGGACAATTTTGCTGAAAACTAGTGGATAACAGGAAGAATAAAACAACTTTAGGCCAAAATGTCAGTAGAGGTCAGAACACCTTGTAGTCAAGAGCAGGAAAGTAGATTTCATTCAAAAAATAATGAGAAATGTGGAGAATTTTATAGTAAGGAAGGAACATGTTTCAATTTACCTTTATAAAAGAAAACTCTGCCTACTCTGTAGAGAATAGATGGCAGGGGTATGCAGAGGGAGATGAATTAGAAGTCATGAAGGTGACCGAAAAAGAGAAACTAGTAGCTTCCCCAACAGTGGTAACAATGGAGATAGTAAAAAATTGCGTTCAGGACAGACCTGACTGTATTTCCTAATGGATTCGATGTGGGATGCTACAGAAAAAGGACAAAAAAGAAAAACATGGCTAGCTTCCACCTGATTAGCCTGAGCAACTGGTTAGATTGTAGCCCTATTACTATTACAGAGAGATTACAAAGAAGAGGGTTTTCTGTTTGTCAGATGAGAGTGGAAAGCAAGAATTCTTTCTGGTCCCTTTACATCTGAAGAGATTAATAGACATCTAAGTGGAGATATTGGGAAGGCATTTAGATTTGTGAGTCTGGTCATGTCTAGACCATGATGAAGCATTGGCTTATTTTAAGTGCAAGGAGAAGAGTTTTAAGCAGGGCTGATCTATGATTTGACATGGTTCATTTCAGTTGCTGGGAAGAGACAACATTGTCAAAAAGACTGGAGGAGAAAGAAAGCAGAGGGAGCCATTGGGAGACAACTCGACTCATCCAAGCAAGACAAGGACTGGTGCTGGTCAAAAGCAGATGATGTGGAGCAAAATGGACAGCTGTGTGACATGAAATGTCAAAGTGCCTGCTTATTTGTAGGGTGTGAAGGATGGGGAAAAGGAAGATATGAAGATGGCTCCTGGGTCTACTTTGAACATTAGCTCCTGGGCAGATAAATTTTATGGGATAACATTAGGAACCATGCTAATTGGACTCTAAATTTGTGATTGCAAATCTCAGATGGGCACTCAATAAGGCAAAGTCATTTCCTACGCTTCTCTAGTAAATTAGGACATGTTTCACACTCTTTTATTTTTATCCACCACACTTTGCTCCCTACTTATTGTTGATTTTGCCTGAGATTTTATAGGACTAAAACAAGGAATAGGGTCAAAACAATGTCATCTTCCCTCTACCAATTTTTCCAGCTTACCTGCTTCATATATCATACATTCATTCCTATGAAAATGGAAGCAATACCCATGGTTCTGTCAAAGAGAACACTTCCCGGGGCCCTAGATCCCAGCTCATCTCACCTTCTAATGTACTTTGAAGCAAATATCTTTCCATCTGACATAATTGGGAACCACAGTTGGTCCATAAACCAAAAATACTAATTAAAATTATTTTAATGATACTCGGCTTTAATTAGCATTTTTGGTTTTTGTACCAACTGTTTCCAATTATGTCAGAAGTTCAGTCCACAGTTGGCCAACTCCATTGCTCGAGGCCCAAGGTGAACCAGAACATCATGGTGGGAGGGCATGGCAGATGAAAGCAGCTTTGGAGGTGAAAGCCAGGAAACCCAGAGAGCTCCACTTCCCAGGGACAAAATATCAACCCTGTAGGCACACCCCCAATGACATACTTCCCCAAGCCACACCCTACCCACCTACCTGCCAATTAATCCATATCAGTGGGTTAAGCCACTGATCAGGTTACACTTCTCATAATCTAATCATTTCACCTCTAATCATTCTTATAAAGTCTCACACATGAGCTTTTGGGGATCCCACATGTCTAAACCATAATAGAAGGGGAGTAAAGCAAAGACATGAAGGTGGGCTCAGTGGTAGAGTGCTCACCTAGCACAGCCGGGACCCAGGTTCGATCCTCAGCATAATATAAAAATAAAGGCATTGTGTTGTGTCCATCTACACCTAAAAAAAATAAATTAATTAAAAAGAAGTTTTAAAAAAAGAAATGAAATGAAGGTATTTCAAATAAGTTTATTCTAGTAATGCATCATAGGATTTAGGATAGGTAGACAAAAGTTAGGAGACAGAGGAATGACTCTTCTTAAAAATAACAGTTTTGTGGGGCCAGGATTGTGGCTCACTGGTAGAGCACTTGCCTAGCATGTGTGAAGCACTTGGGTGATATGCAAGAGCCACTTAGTGTTGGGGGCCAAGTCATAAGGGACAGGGAGGAGTCATTGAAGATAAATTTGTCTATATTTCAGTGGACCTCTGTGGGCCAGCAGACCAGTCCTGTTTAATCAGGGTGTGTGTATGTGTGTGTGTGTGCATGCACATGTACACAGATGTGCGTACATACGGGGGTCCACAAGCAAAGATACCCCTATTTATACCTGAACAGAGATGATGGAATCCAATAGTTACTGGGTAGCAAGAGCCCACTCATAAATTCCACCACCAAAACTCAAAGAAATGGTATAGACATTCTCTGAGGTGGTGAGAATGGATGGGAACAGCCATTTTCGCCTGCTGAAAGCTGGGCAGTGGAGGGTTTCTGCGTCTGCTTGTGGCTTTCATCTGCAAAGCCTTTTCTTTTCCCTCAGTGTATCTATGTGGTGCCAAGTGGAGTCTGTGTCAACCCACGTTCATTAAAAAAAAAAAAATGATACTCTGAAAGCAAGATGTGGTCACTGACTGGGAGCCTTCAACCAGAAAATTAGAACCCACAGTGAAAATTCTTAAGTAAGCAAAAGGACAGGGCCTCTGTGTTACACTCAGTATAAACTGCTACCAGGGCAAAGGACAATGCAGAGAGAAGTGTGCACTTACCAATGCACAAAGAAACTCTTGTGTAGATGTTTCCTAGATTCTGGGTAAGTTAGGCAATAATTCACTTTGGAGAAACTGCCTAAAGTTTCAATTCATTTGGAGCAACCTGGATAACACAAAGTTGTATTTTCACCAAGTTTGGCTCTCTTGGCAATACCATTCAAACTGTTAGATAACACCTTGTCCGTCAAGAGCCGAAGGGAAATACCAGCCCAGCTTTCCTCAGAAAAATGACCTACAAGATTGTTATGTCTACTCTGTTCTGGAATGGGTGTTCATGTGCTTCTCCAGTACATGAACTGCTAATCACTTCAGCCCATTTATCATAGGAGAGTTCAGCCTCCATGACGTGTAGACAAAACAACTGGTTAATTTTACATTTTGCTCCTCATTTGTGGCAATATGCAGTCCAAGGAAAATTTCAGCTGTTTGGATAGATTGGAAATATATTGTCAGCAGACAACGTTAATATCCCACATATCGGAGGAATAAATGGCTGAGCTGGAAGCTCTTTCATATGCTAACCCCTGCTAACAAACAGTTTTATTATAAAAATTTAGATTGCACTAAGTAGTTTGCTCTTCCTCTTAACATATTACCAAAGACCTTTCTCTATATTATGAATTCTTCCAGAACATAATTTAAATGACTATATAATAATTTCAAAGTGCTTACCAACCATATTTTTCTTCAACTATCTATAAACCTATATCTGTATATATGCATTTATCACTGGAGCTTTGCAATTGTAAATATTAGTGATAAATGTCATTTTTGTGTAAATTGTGTATATAGGTAAATAATCAGTAAGATATGTAAATCTATCCATATATATGTGCATATATATACATGTATTTATCTATATATATATATATACATCCTTAAGCTGAAATCTTTGGAAAGCAATTCCTACATCAGATAGTATGAACCGATTTGCTGTGTGAGAATGAGTCTGTTTCCCCCAAACTTCAGCATACTAGACCAACCTTATTTTTGTTGTTTGTAGAGGACTTGCTTTTGTTTTTTATTAATTTTTGGATTTTTCTGTTTACCTTGGTAACTATATATAATAGTTTATAGTTACCTTGATAACTATAAAAAATGTTTGCTGCCATTAATGTGTACTAGTTTTCATTATTACAGGGTAGTGACTAGGAGAATTGTCCTGAAACCAGAATACCTAGCCTTGAGTCCCAGCTTTGCAGTAAGCTTCTTAGATCCTGGGCAAGATACCTATGCTCTTTGTCAATCAGTATCCTTATCCATAAAGTCAAGACCATGATTTTATAAAGTGGTGAGGATTAACGAAATTAGTATGAATGAAGTGTTTAGACAAATGCCTAATATGGTAAATGCTGAAGAGCTCTTCACTAGTACTCTTAATGCATTATTTTCTAGTAGGCTTCTCTTCTCTCACTTCTGGAAGTTCTTCTAACCCCCTGCCCCCATTGTATTTCACTCTAATGCATAGTTTCAAGTGTTCTACTTACTTCTTGAGAATTCCCTCAATTCTCAGGAATCTCTCTGTTTTTCCTCCCTGAAAAACCTTCTCTTTATCCTTTCATCTCTTCATATTTTTCTCTTATATTCTCACAAGAAAATTCCAAGGAAATCTTCCACAATGCTGATTCAATTTTCTATACCAGCAAGCCTGATTTTGTAAGCTAATGTATATTTTGATTATCTTATAATTTCCCTCCTTGCAATTCTTGAGTTATTTTATCCAGCTCTCTTTTCATCTCAACTTGCTATTTTTGTACTTACTCCTCTTTTCATTTCCATTTATTCTCCTGGTAGCTTCCTGAGCCCATTACATTTAGGTCATACCGTTTAGTACTCTATTAACGCTATTCTAAAATTTTCTTCAGAGTTCTGTATAAAATCTTTTTCAGAAATATTTTATCCAAAACTTCAGGATGATTTTTTTCTTTCCATTGTTCTGCAGTATTTTTTCATATACTCCTGATGGGTTTTACATCCTCTTATTTATCCTCAAGCAAGGGAAGTCTTTTGGAATCTTTTATATGTCAATAGGCTGTGCAGATCTCTTCTGTGTCTATCACCTTTCCATTGAATTATCATATTCTCTTCTAAGTTCCTCTGATGATTATTTCTAACTTTCAGCTCAATTCTCAGTGCCAAATAGCCAGGCATCTACTGGACTCTGTTAAATGGAGCTAACATCTTCCACATACACTTCCTGATTTGATATTCTGAACTACAGCAATGTTTGGAAAACCATAGTTCCTAGCATAGGTTGCTTCTAGGGCTTTCCTATCTCTGTGGGTGATATTTGATGGATGGCAAAATAAGTCTCAGTCATCTTTTGCCAGTTATTTCATGTGTGTTCTTTCCAAATGGGTATAGAAGAGTGGAAATAAAGATGATCTTCAAGAAGTATAGCCAGGTTTCACTTGATGGAGATTCAGGGTCTTTGAAGCAGGTGGAAGGTGGTGGTGGGAACAGTTCTTTCCCGCACCTCCCCATTGATGAGAAGCTAGTTTCAAGAGACAAAGAATGAAAGCATATTTTCCTAGTTGAGTTTTCTAAAGTAGATCCACTTATTCTGGGTACAGTGGAAAATTAGCCTAGATTCATGCCATTGGATTGCTTTCTGTATTGTTTAAGTTCCTAGTTTTTATTTTATTTTTTCTGCCTTCCTAGGTACTGGTGAAGTTAAGAGTCAGATCTAAGTTGCAATAGGGACTAAAGCCATGTATCTTTTATCAGTGACAATCTCATCTACTCATCTTTAAAAAGTTCACTATAAATACATTTTTTGAAAATGACAAATTGCCTTGGTAGAGCAGCCTCCCCTAGCATTTGGTTTTACCTCATTGCTACCATGTGATCATTTTTTGCTCCATCTCCCATTTTTCTCTATATGTGTCATCTCTTTCTCATTAGGCAATGAGTTCCTTGAGGATAGCAATCATGCCTGGGTCATCCACACATCCACTGGCCTTCCTTGCAGAAAGTGGTATTCCTGAAATCTCTGGTTGAGCAATAACAAGGGAGCACAGAAGCTCTTTATAGATCAACTTGTGATAGCAGAAGGAAAATTTGGGTGTCAAGTCCCCCAAGGGTCAATGTGAAGGGTTTAAAAGCCATTTGATCTAATGCAATTATGAAGATATGCACTGGGCTCCTACTACATGTGAGGTGCTTGGGATTCCAAGATGACTAAACCTTATCTGCCTCCTCCTTCAATCTGGGTACAAAACAGCGTAAGCATGAGCCACTCTAGTGGAGGGCAGGCCACAGTAATGCTTGATTGGAAATTCCAGGAAAGAACAGAACTCCTATGAGCTAGACTGCTTCTACTTGCTTAACCAACATTTATTGATGACCAAACTCCAAAGCAATGTAGTAAACACAAAATAATCACTGAATTCTGAGAAGAGTGTATCAGAAGGAGCCAAAAGGCCATTCTTGATTTGTCCATGTAATGGAAAGAAGCATACCCGTTCCTTTGTACTCACCCACTGTTGAAAATCCTCTTATTCTGAATCCTCAACAAATTATAATTCAGGAATCAAGTGTCAGTCTCAGTGGATCTAACATCTATGATGTCCTTTTCTTGCTCCCCACTCATTTAAGACAATTTCTTTTCTTAGCAACAGCATTGTTCACTGCACAATAAATCAAGGTACTACCCAAAGCATCCATGTTTGTGTGTTACAGGAAATTGTGTTTTCTTAAGTGGTTTTAAAAACCTAGTTTCACTAAGTTTTGTTACTGGAAACAGCTTCCCTATTTTCCGAATCTAGTTTGTCTCACTTGATACTGAGATTTTTCACATTTATTGCCTTCTAATGAAAAGATTTTAAAAAATTAAGGCCTAAATCATCTCATAAAGAAAGGGGAATAACTAACTGACCGTATTAGGGAAACAAGACTGGTGAATAAATGACTCTTTTTAATAACCCTCCATGTTTGTAAGGGAAGCAGGGCATGGTTCATTGTCCATTTTGAAGAGCTGGGAAAATACAGGGCATGAAAGCCAATAAAATACAGAAACTAGGCATATGGTTTTTATTTCATTCTCATCCAACTCTATCACCTGGTTTCCTATATTTATAGGAGCATGCACTTTTTAAAAAGCCACTATGCAGCCGGGCGCAGGAACACACACCTGTAATCCCAGTAACCAGGGAGGCCGAGACAGGATGATCATGAGTTCAAAGCCAACCTCAGTCAAAGCAAGGTGCTAAGCAACTCAGTGAGACTCTGTCTCTAAATAAAATACAAATAGGGCAGGGATGTGGCTTAGTGGTTGAGTGTCCCTGAGTTCAATCCCCAGTATCCCCTCAAAAAAAATGTGCAAAATATTCTAAAGGTGATACTAATTGATTGAGCTCTTAGAATTTGCTAGACCCTCTGATAAATACTTATTGTGCCTAATTTTATCTCATTTAATCCATACAACAATTCTATCATTTTCATTTTAGTGAGGAGGAAATGAAAGTTTAAATGTGGTAACTGTCCAAGGTAACGTAGCAAGTAATGATAGAGTTGGTGTTTGAACCCAAAGAGTTGGTGTTTGAACTTCACAGTCTAGGCTGTGTACACCAAGGGGCGGTGCTGACTGGAGACCGTCCAATCTAAACCCTTCATTGTACTTTTGCCAGATCTGTGACCCAGAGTAATTGTGACTCACTCAAAGTCTCACAAAGGGGTAGTGAGAGAGATGAAAGTAAAAATGCAAATTTTATGATTTCCAGACTATTATTCCATTTGCTGAAATAAAGGGCAGCCTTTCTTTGCCATAGAAAAGATTTCCAGTCAGCGCTGTTTAACTGAATGTCAGAGTAGAAGTATGGACATCTAGCATTTTTATGGTAGAGATGTGGAATAGCTCAGTTTAGGAAACTTACTTCCAAACTTCTCAATCATTTCAATTTAAACGGTATTCGATGTTTCAAAACGTATAACCAAAACTCACTTGCTACAACCTAGGATAATTTTCTTATACTTAATCAGAATAAGAAATTTCTGAATATTAGTGGGAAAGAATCTGTAAATCTCCCCAGCAGTATGTGCATCCCTGAAAACTCTGTATAGTGAAAACTCTGGGTAGTCCTTGGGATTTGGGGCCAGAAGGCTATGGTAGAAATCTTATTCTCCTTCCTCAGAAGAGAGCTTGGGTAAGTGATTTATCCTCTTTAATTCTGTTTTCTCATTGTAGAATAGATTAAGTTTATTACTTAAGGAAAATTTAATCGAGATATGGGAAAAGTAATTGTAAATTTGGAAAGTGTATACAAATATCAATTTATATATTTAATATGTGTCATTTTCAGCCACGTGCAGTGGCACATGCCTATAATCCCAGCAGCTTGGGAGGTTTAGACAGGAGAATTGCGAGTTCAAAGCCAGCCTCAGCAACTGCAAGGCAGTAAGCAACTCAGTGAGACCCTGTCTCTAAATAAACTACAAAAAAATAGGGCTGGAGATGTGGCTCAGTGGTCAAGTGCCCCTGAGTACCAAAAAAAAAAAAAAAAAAAAAAAGCTTTTCATCCTAAATTTTAAAAAATTCATACTTCTTTTAGTAATGCTTTTTTCTACTTGTGGTCACTCATACATACATCCACCATTTATTAAAACATTTGTTGTACCTCATACTGGATAGGTTATAAGAAATATGTAAAAATTAGAAAGCAGAATCTAAATGCTTGCTTATTCTCTCCTTAGATGTCTTAAAGCCATGTTACATGAATTCAGAACTGAACTCTACCCTCGGTTCTAACCTGCTTATACCCCTGCACACACCCTTTTCCCATTTCAGTTGATGGCAACTCCATCATTTCAGTGCATAAAACAAAAATTTGGGAGTCAACTACTTTCTTTCTCTCATACCCCACATCCAACCTTTGGGAACATCTTATTAGCTCTATTTTCAAAATGCTTTGAAAGTTGGAATACATCCTTCAATATCCACTGCTGTTATCCTGGTCTCAACCACTACAATAGATTGAACTGTGTCACCAGCCCTCCCCTGCCCCAAAGATAACTTTCAAGTCCTGACTCCTGACACCTGTAAATGTTCCCAAATTTGGAAATAAGGTCTTTGAAGAAGTTAGAAAGTTAAGATGAGGTTGCACTGGATGAGAGTGGACCTTAAATGTCATGACTCGTGTCTTGATAAGAGAGAGAATTGGATACAGAAACACGAGGGCAAGACAACCATGTGGAGATGGAGACAGAGATTGGAGTGATGAGGTAAAGAAAAACTGGAAGCTGAAAGATACAGGGAAAGATTCTCCTCTAGGTCCTTTGGAAGGAACACAGCCCTGCTGGCACTTTGACTTTGGAATTTTCTCCTTTAGAACTGTGAGAGGATACATTTGCGTTGTTTAAGCCTTCAAGTTTGTGGTAATTTGTCACGACAGCCCTAGGAGATGAATACAGGCCTCATCACATTGTACCTGGCTAAATGTAACAGCCTCCTAACTAGTCTGTTTCCACCTGTACATCCTAAGTATATTCTCAACTAGCAGCCAAAGGACCTTTTTGAAAACATGAGTAAATGTAAATAAGATCATGTCCCTACCTGGTTCAAAATCTTCCAGTGTTTCCTTAGTTCTTCCAACAGCCTCCAGGGATCTACAGAATTTTTATTTTGTTGTTGTTGTTGGTACCAGAGACTGAACTCTGTGGGGCTCAACCATTGAGCCACATCCCCAGCCCTTTTCAGTTTTTATTTTGAGACAGGTTTCCGCTAAGTTGCTTAGGGCCTCACTAAATTGCTGAGGCTGGCTTCGAACCTGTGATCCTCCTACCTCAGCTTCCAAGCCACTGAGATTACAGGCATGGTCCACTGAGCCCTGTTCTACAGGATTTGTCATTCCTCCAATCCTTCTTTATTTCCTCTCCCATACCTACCCTCTCTGATTCACTCTGCCCCGGCCACCTGCCTTTCTGCCTCTTTGTGCCAAGCACCCAGGTGCTCTGCCTCTGGTTATTAGCACTTGCTGTTTCTTAGTGTTCAGATGTGATTCTCTGATATTTACTTACTAGTACTGAAAAGGCTTGGAGTAGTCAGAATGACTGCGAGTCCTGGAGGCCTCCTGCTATGTCAGGAGTCCATCCTGTAGTTTTCTGCTGCCTGGAGAGAGTCAGCAACGCCAAAGCAAACAAACAAATAAACAAACACTGCCTCAGTGTGTTCATGTCTTATTTGGTCTCACAAACCTTGTTGGATGTTTGTCACCTTCAGCTTTACTACATCTTCTCCTTCCCTAGAGACCTAAAGCGTTTTTCTAATCTTCTTGTTCTTCCCCCAAATTCCACCCTCTCAGTGAGTCCCATTCCAACCACCCTATTTTTCACCCATCTCTCTCCTTACTCAACTCTTCTTCTATTTCCCTATGGAAATCATTACCATCTGGCACATATATTTTCCTTATTTATTTATTGTCTATGTTCTTACATAGAATATAAGCTCCATGCGGTAGGGATTTTGTTGTTTTGTTTTGCTTTGTGTTGCCTTTTGTTTTGCTTTATCACCTGTTGTGATCCCAGAACCTAGTATTTTGCCTGGCACATAATAAACACTCAATGAACATTCCTTAAACAAATGAATGAATATGTGTTCACGTAGTTTACATAATGTCTGTACATCAATCTTGGGAAATAGAGAAGAGTCCTGAGCAGACCATCTGCTACAGGAACTGTCATTCTCAGTGTTCTCATCTGGAAGTTTTAAGCCCAAGCCAAGGAAACATGCTCCCAGTCTTCCTCTCTCCCCCTCCCCTACACCAGAGAGCCAGTTGGGCATAAGGGTCCCTGGGTGGGTCCTCTCCAACAATTCTCTTCATTTTTATAATTGTGATGAAAATAGCTTTTGTGACACAATCCCAGCATCCTCCTTCATGGCAAGATGGCTTTATTTCTATTTTGTCAGATAAAGTATCATTAACAATTTCCCTTGTTTTGGCAGCATGGGGCTATAATTAGTTTCTACCCCCAAAAAAGCAAACTGCCTCAGTGCCTGCACCAATTAACACAGTATTTGCTTTTTGGCTTGCATCTAAATGGAATCCAGAGGAAGCTAACTGAAAAAATGTAGAGTCTGGACTGACATGAGCCAGAAACTTACTTGCCTGGGGATTAAGGAGGCAAGCAGTGAGACAATGTAGCTACCTCTTTCTTCAAGTAGTGGATTTCTCTTCCCTGTCAACCCCAGGACATTTTATCAGTGCCCATTCCATACATGACTTCTCCAATCTCTGAAATTCTCTCATATTTGTATAATCACTCATACATAGCACTTAGAAATATATACTAATCTTTTGTTATTTTCAGTTTATTGGCCAGATAAATTCAAATTAAAAAGAATTTAGAATCCTCTGCAGATCAATGATAGGAAGACAGATAGAAAGGCAGATAGGAAGAGATCTCTATTATAAATTTAAGTGAACAAAACCTGTAGAACTGTGCAAACGGTACATTTTGTGCTGGGCAACTGGAAAAATAGAAACCTACATTCATGTTTGCTTATATTTGCCTAAAGAAATGCTGAAAGGATGAATGAGAAACTGTTTATGAGATGGTTATCTGTAGGGATGAGAGAGAAGAAAAAGAGTGGGTATGGAATAGGAATGACATTCTCAGTGTATATTTTTTATATCATTTTGATATTTGAAGCAGATAAATATATTACCTGTTCATTTTTGTTGTTGTTGCTTTACAAAAAAAAAACATGATGTGTTACACACATAGAATCTAATGCGATTACTAGAGATACAAAATGTTCACTAAGTATGGTTGATTGATCATAAGTGGAACAATAAAGCAGGTGTGTTTCAGTGACCCAAATCCAGCTTGGCAACTTTATGTTCATATGACCATGTTTCCACTTTGCTCGTGTAGACAATCTTTCCTTGCCTACCTAACATACTAAAACTCACATTTACTTCTTTTGTTCCAGAATTATAGAGATGCTCAGCATTTATCTGACATTCTTCTTATGGCAGGAATTACCAGTATACAGTACCTCCGAGTTTACCTGGTTCTTTTGCAAAGTTTTTTCTCTGGAATGTTATTTGTGGAGAGTATGCATTTTTTTTTTAAATTTTTGCATCATTGACAATCCAGACACAATCCAGGAGGATGCTGGGATTGTGTCGCAAAAGCCATTTTCATCACAATTATAAAAATGAAAAGAATTGTTGGAGAGGACCCACCCAGGGACCCTTATGCCCAACAACTGAGAGGAATGGTGTAGTAGACCACAGTTATTCAAGCACATGGATTCTGAGTAAGGAAGAATCTGGTTAAAATTCCAGATTCACCACTTCTCTGCCATATAACCTTGGACAAGTTACTTGCATTTTCTGAACATCTCCATCCTCAACTATAAAAAAGGTATAATAGCTTATACCTATTAGGATTGTTGTGATACTTCTCTAAGGTAAGAGGAGTCAAATATATAGTATTAGAGCTTAAATATACAAGTGCACAATTGATATTAATAACTTGTTATTAATCTTATTTGTATACATCCATTTTGAGTGCATTCAAAAGGCCTGTCCCCATCTCTGCCAAAAATGTCTCCCTTTTCCATGCCACAATGCATATTAAAAGGTATTAAAGATATATTATTTTGGATTAAATAAAAGTTTTGCCAAAGAATTCTCATTAGACAAGCAAATTTGCTCATAAGTTATTTACCCCTTAACATTATTTTTTTTCCAAGTTGACTAACCAAGAGCAAGTGCTAAGTAGAATAGAAATTGTTGGTGGAGTAAGAAAGAGTAATTTCAGAGCATGGGCATCCCTTTCTCAGGAATAATAGACCAAGAAGGTAGAGTTGGAGGAATCAAGGGCTTCTACATAGACAGAGAGATCAAGCAGGGAGAAACTAACAAGGGGCTAGAATTATTGAAAGCATCCTAGTCCACAGACCCAGCAGACCATCCTACACAGGCACCACACTGTGGACCACCAAGTTAGAACCTTGGCACCTGCTTCTCTGCCTTTCAAAGCATATGTGATGGGGAACCACTGAATTTGGATTTTGGGGTCCTGCAACAGGATTTTAGTGGGAATTAACTCAAGATTCTGCATCAAATAGATCATTATCCACTCTTAAATCAAACATAGGCTTTGAAGCATGACTGTGATATAACAATTTATTCTAGGAGCTTTGTGGGATGGGTTGGAGCAAAAGAATACTAAAGGTAAGAATGAGGAATAAAAATGCTATCCTAAACCAGGAATGAGGAGAGGAGGGCCATGTACAGTAGGATCTTTGCTTTATCCTCCAAGGATCACTCAAGTCGGGAGCCATGTTGCTACATGATCATCATGTAAATATCCTCATTAATGATTAATTTTGTCATTATCCTTAGAACAATAGCTTGATCTTGAGGTTGTTTCATTCTGGTTTTTAGGATTGATAAGTTGACCCTACCCACCATTTCTCAGTTAATTCAGACCTATGGTCATATTATATGGCTCCTCCTGAGCCAGCAGGTGTCACTACTGATCACTTGTAAAAGAAAAGGGTACATCCACCTCTCATTAGGAAAAAAAAATAGAGTTTGACATTTCAGGTTAAAGAGCTACTGCCTTGATCCACTGGCTTCCTGGTAGACATCTGAGTTCTCAGAGAAACGTCTGTTTCTTCATCAATGGCCTATAGGTGCAAGGCAACTAGAGATCTTTGTGGAGAATGGAGCTGAAGAGATGGTCCTCGTGGTTCCATTTCCCAATACCCATGCTCTAAGAGTTATTTAAAGCTTTATTTCTGTATTTCCTAAAATTTTTTGTAGCTAAGTATAATCAAACCTAAGTGAATCCTCCATGCTAAGTTTTAGAGAACCCAGAATGGCTTTCTTCCTTTGGACTATTCCTCAGGCATTAGACTTGATTTCTGAGAAGTCAATGCCAGAACTACTCAGATTAGTAAATCAGGTAGTACACTTTAAAATCAAAATGTAGAGTTGGGTTGGGGATGTAGCTTAGTGGTAGAGCACTTGCCTAGCATGTTTGAGATCCTGGGTTCCATCCCCAGCACTACAACAACAACCAAAAAAGCAAATTTGGAAACAGTCAGTCTCTGATTCTGCATCTCTTCATCACCTGAGTTACTTTCTCTCCTCTAGCACAAGACTCAACATAAGATACTTTGTTAAATGAGTCCATGCACATCCTTTCCTTTGCATGTATTCTCTGACTATTATCATCTGCCTAGTCCTGTGTTTCCTCTGTGAGGCACACCCCAAACCACTTCTCTATGGAATTAATTGCCTTACATGAGATTCCTCCATACTTCATATTTATTTTCTCTTAAAATTTCCTGTTTTACTTTGGTGTACATGTATTCTTCTATTGCTTAACTATGAGATTTAAATATTTTTAAAAGACAAAGATGTTGGGTATTATCTATCTCAGACTCTCCTCATTTCACTTTCATGTTAGGATAGTAGCTAGCATAACTGAAGCACCTAGAGCAATGCCTGGCATAGAAGAGGGATTCCATAAATAATTAACTGTCAGTTGTTTCGGTGAAGCAACAATAAAACCCCTGCCCTCCTCCATTAGTAAGACACTCACAAATAGTAAGAAACACAAATATCATCCAAGTTGGACTACTCAGTTAGGGATTCCTCTGATACTTCCAATAAAATGGTCCCCAAAAATAACCATAGATAGCCTGAGAAAATGGTAAACATATTTTTAACCCACACATTTTCAAATATTTGATAAGAATTTCAGAGCCAGGCACAGTGGCACATGTCTGTAATCCTAACACTCAGGAGGCTGAGGCATGAGAAGTCCAAAGCCAGCCTTAGTAACTTAGTGAGGCTCTAAGCAATCTAGTGAGACCCTGTCTCAAAATTTAAAAAGTAGAAAGGGCTTGGATGTGGCTTAGTGGTTAAGCACCTCTGAGTTTGATCCCCAGTACCAAAAAAATAAAAATTAAAAATTTCAGATTGAGGAAAGTGCAATAGCAGACTTAAAAAATATTTGGCAAATGGGAAAAGCAGAAAGAAAGAAGGAAAAAGAAAGGAGAAATAAGAAAAAAGACAAGAGAGGGTGGAGGATAAAACTGGAAAGAAAGTTGAAGACTTACACTTGGAACTGGGCAAGAAGCAGGAAATATTGCAATGGTTTTCTAACAGAAAATATCACTCAGGCCCAGAAGCCACCTCCTGCAATCAATGATCTCCAGCAAATTTCTTTATTGCTTTTATCAAGAACTCAAGAGGTGATTTTGGAAAGGAACATCTGAGTGGCTAGAGGCTAGTCACTTGTGTATTTTCTGGCTGAAGCAGGGTAGGATGAGAAGAATCCATTAAAGAGGGTTTCCAGGGACCTTTCAGACTTCCTTAGTTGGTGGTGGACCCACAGATTTACCTCTATGCCACAATATTCAATGGGAAAAGAATTAAATCCCAACAGAAACTAAAGTACTGTTCAGAAAGAGAGAAGACATTGAGGAGTGTCCTGAAAGCAACTAATGCCCACTTCAGGAGAGAAACATTGATGTTTTCAACAGAGCAAAAGTGGCTAATGGAAAACGGCTAGTAGAGAGGAGTAGGGTCTAGTTTTTTTCTTTTTATTTCTTTTTTTTTTTCAAAAGGCTGTATTGCTCAAGAACCATTTGAAAGGATTCTTGACTTTCACCTGCTCTTATCAAGACCACTCATTCCTAGTGTATTCAAACTTCCACTGAGTGGGACATAGAGTATGTTCTCTGAACTTATATATATATTTGAAGAGTAGAATAAAGAGGAGAATTTATAAAGCCAGAAAGGATTTGAACAACTGGAATTTGGAGAAAATTTGTAAACAGTGACAATAGTGTGAGAATGTTATGAAATCACAAATCTTGAAAAAATTATGTGGAATGCTGATGGAGAAAAATGCCAGATGGTGCTAAATAAAAAACAGACTACCTGGCCACTTTAACTGTTTTTTTTTTTCTCCCCACTGCTAACTTGTGGAATGAATTGGATTTATAGGCATGACTAATGATTACTGATCAAACATCCTGGCAGAACCTCTCTCTTTCACCCCCTTTTCTGACTTCTAACACCCACATGAAAGCAAAACACTTACGCCATTATCTAAGCATCCATGCCTGTGTGTTGCCCTGCCCTTCCTAACATGGCTTTCCTTACCTAGTATCCCTTAGATACAGGTGAACAACTCTCATCTTGCCCAAAGGTCAACTTCCCTGTGACTTTTTCTGTGATGGATCCTATCAGCTAGAAGCATTTGTCCCTCTACATTCCCACAGAAGTACAAATGTTCTCATGTAAAGGGCTATGGTTTTACTTTCTGGTTACCTTTTAAACTTTCACATTTATATGAATAAATAAAAAATGATCAGTGACATATTAATTGAAATCTATAATTAAATTGAAATGTATAATTAGGAGAAGCACACATTTCTTTGACTTTGTAAGTGTCCATTTCTCAGATACAATTTATCTCCATACACAGATGAGTCTGTACCTCAGTCTGAGCCATATTCAGGTCAGTGATGCTTTTTTGTTGTTGTTTTTTGTTGTTGTTGGTTTGTTTACACATGAAATCTCATTGGGTTAAGTACCCATTATGGTGGCTTCCCCAAACAAAGTTCCAGAGGTGTATCCATGTCTAATGAGTGAAACTGATGGCAACTTTTAAATGATACTTCTCTCCACCTTCAAAAAGATACAAGTGTCCAGGCTATGTGGCACATGGCTATAATCCCAGCAGCTCAGGAGGCTGAGACAGGAGGATCACGAGTTCAAAGCCAGCCTCAGTAACAATGAGGCACTAAGCAACTCAGTGAGACCCTGTCTCTAAATAAAATACAAAATAGGGCTGGGGGTGTGGCTCAGGGATTGAGTGCTCCTGAGTTCAATCCTCAGTTACCACCCCCCTCAAAAAAAGACACAAGTCTATTGTAGCCTGGCAGTTCCTATGGGGCTATGTAAACATTAAGTGTATCCATTTCAAGGGACCAGCACATCCCCTGTAGAACTGATGAATAGCAAGAGAATATTTGAGAAGGACCCTTGATGCACTGCAGGGTAACCAGAACTTTAAAGTTTTCCCCAGGATGACCTTAGTTTCTAGTGAAATGGTGATGGGTCCCTTAGAAGCCTGAGGCACTGGAGTAATAGTACCTACTCTAAGGCAGCTGAATTCTTTTGAGTGTATCTCTCTAGGGGAGTCTTTCAGAATTGTTGGGCTCATTCTCAAGGAAAGCTCTGCAGAGAGAAGCTGTTGGCCAGTCCAGCATTCATCTTGTTCAGTCTTTCAACCACCCACACCTGGTAGTGTTACTTACCTGATTGGTAAATATTCATGTGCATAAGGGATTCATGGGGTTATTGCTCAGCTGATGCAATGATGAACTATAAGATTAGACAGGGAATTTCATGTTGAGACTCTGAAGAAATTGCAAATCATGGCAAACCATATCCCAGGACCTAATTTTTTTTTAAATTTAATTAGTTATACATGGTATAATTAGTTATACATGACTGTAGAATACATTTATAATTAGTTATATGACTATAGAATGCATTTGTGCACTTTGATACATCATACATAGATGGGATATAATTTCTCATTTTTCTGAGTGTACATGTTGCAGAATCCAAGGGAGATTTTGGTGGAGTCAGTCACAGACTGACTTACCACCAGCCAAAGGCCCAAGGCTCATATTTTAACTAATGTTTGACGTGAACAATATGTGCCTAAAACAAATAAGAGAATAGTATGTTTGCACAGAGCTGAAAGAGTGTCCTGGATAAGAGTTCTGAACTCAAGATTTAAGTTTGAATCCTAGCTCTGCCACTAACTTTAAAACATGTAAGTCTTTAAGCCTCAGTTTCTATGCCTGGAATATAAAGATGATAGTAATAATATTTTTTTCACTGTGTTGTTAACAAACAAAAATGAAGTAAATCATAGAAAATATTTAGCATTGTGTGTATAAGTGTTCAATAAGTGTTAAGTGTTGATGCTGGTATTATTGCTACAACTCTGTCATTATTGACCATCATGGACACAGGCCCTAGAGTGCATCTGGGTGCTCAAACCATTTTCAATTGATGGCATATTTCATGCATGAATCCCCTTCCTTCTTTCCTTTCTTCTTTCCTTCTTTCCTTTTTTCCTTTCACTTAGTAATCATATGTTGATAATCTGGTCAAGATTTTAACTTGGTAATAGGAATGCAATGAGAAGTTTAACATCTGTTTTCCATGAAGTCATAAACAAGTAGAGAGGCAGGCACATAAGTAATTGCAGAGCATTGTGATAATTCAATAGGTGCACAGGGTAAACTGGTAGCATGAAATAAGTGATAAGAAATTATATTAGGGAGAAAATGGTCAGAGGTCAGAAATGAGCATTAGCCAAATGCGTATGAACTACATGGACATTTCAACAGAGAAGAAAGAGGCAAAAAGTGCTAAGGGTGTGCAACAGGGTATGTTTTGGAAATCATGAGTAGTTTCATAAACATGTAACAGTGTATACAGGGGCACATTAGGATATGAGGCTAAGACTCTGGCACAGAGAGATGTATGTAGTTTGGAATTCAAGGAAAAGACACAGGTTTCTACATGTTAGAATAATCATTTCAGAAGAAGCAGGGAGTAAAGAGAAGCACTTGGAAACAGGAAAATCAGGGGGGTATTACAAACATCCAAAAGAGAAAAGGTGAACTAAAGCAGCATGAATGCAAATAAAGACTCAGAGGACATAGAAATCCTTACAATGCTTTCCACTGCAAGAAGGATCCAATTAAAATGGTTTAAGCAATAGGAAAATCTATGAAGTGAAAAATCAATGAGGTCTAGAAATTCTTAAGATTGGTTAAGCCAGGTGAGGTGGTGCACACCTGTAATACCGGTGACTTGGGAGGCTAAGGCAGGAGGATGGCAAGTTCAAAGCCAGCCTCAGCAACCTAGTGAAGCTCTAGATAACTTAGCAAGAACTTATTACTTATTTCAAAATTTAAAAAAGTAAAAAGGGTTGGGGATGTGGCTCAGTGGATAACTCCCCTGGGTTCAATCCCTGGTACCAAAAACAAAATAATAGGGGGTTGGGGATATAGCTCATTTGGTAGAGTGCTTGCCTAACATGCACAAGGCCCTGGGTTCAATCCCCAGTACCACCATAAATAAATAAATAAATAACCAACCAACCAAACAAACAAATAAATAAATAAAAGATTGGTTAAATACGTATCTGAATTACTGATTTTTCTCTTTGTTGACTTGTTCTCTTGGACTTACTCTTCTTCTGATCCCAGTGTTGCTTCTGAGAATGCAGTCATCACAAGCAGACTCTGCAATGTAGACACAAAAAAAGGAAGTGCATATTTCCACATGTTTCTTATCCACAAATGTTTTCTCAATTGATCAGACAGAATTGTATCACATGGCCATTTCTGAACCAATCATTTGTAAGGTGGATAGAAAGAGTATTATTGGCTTAGACTATAATCAAGATTCCTCCAGTCTCTTCTGAAGTATAGTAACTCAGTACTTGAACAAAAATGGAACTTTCTTGATAAGAAAGAAGGAAGGACAGAAAGAGTAATTGAGTAGACAATGATGATCATTCACTACTAAACTAAAATAGATAAGTCTCAGTGACCTAGTGTATATTAGGGCTGAGGAGCTAGAGATAAATCCCAGGCTTCCAGCTTAAAACTTACAAATAAATAATTTTATAAATTTTTACATAGACATTCTTCAAAAGGTGTACATGAAGGACTATATTATATATTGTAGTCACATATGCCTAAGGGATAAAGAAAAGCCTTGAAATGTGAATTTATCTTAACTTCTATATGGAATTAAATCTGTTTTGAATGAACATTGAATATTCACTAAATTATTGCCCTAAATCAGCACATTTAGGAATAATATGTGCATATCCAATGATTTGATCTTATTTGTCAATAAAGTAAACATAGCTATGAATGCTAGCATTAATGCAAAATAAAATATTCTGCTTAGAAGAAATTCTTTATAAGGCAGAACAAATCAGAATTTTCTCCTACATATGATCCCTCAACAAATGTTAACCATATTATTTTTATATACTTGCTACAAATCCTCAAGCTTGAAATAGTTTATTTACCATGAACCAAACATCCAGACCTCTGTTCCAAAGTGATCAATCTTTGCTGTCTTTCTCATCAGTTAATGAAAAAAAAAATGCTCTTTAAGAGGGCACATTTGGTCTCTCCCTATAGCAGAATCCTGTCTGATTTCTAAAGATATGCTGCTATGTTACAAAGGCACCATCCCCACACTATAGGCAGGAAGATAGCTGCTTGAAATTAGCCTATATAAAGTTGCTTATGGAAAATAATAAAGCTGAAAGAGGGTTTTAAAACATCAGTCCTTATTTATATTTTCTTCTGTTCTTTTTCAAATAAATACAATTTTCCTTTTTCTCCCTTCTTGCTTTCTTTCCCAAGAAAATACAATAAATGTTCTTAAATAATTTGACACTAAAGCTATATGATAGAGTGTTTTAGTTCATAAGTCCTATAGTCTGTGAATTTTCTGCCACATATTAAATGAAGGGAACCTAACTTCAGCACTTTGTAAATAAAATTGATCTCCAACAACATGCTAATTTCAATTTGTGGTACAAACAATACAAGGGGCATTCTGAATATTGATTCATGTTGGAAGCAGTCGCCAATTAGTGTAAACAGCATGGAGACATTGATGCTAATTGTACTGTAAGAGTGTTAAGCCTGAGAGGGAACACTAAGCGCTGTAGGGTAAGATTTCACAGAGGCAGCCTTGAAGACCAGTGATGTGTTTTCGTTCATTCTAAAATGTAAGAAAAGAGACTGGAGTCTACTCTTGTATCTGGTGTAGAAAAAAAAATACATATTATATAATTTTATAGCTTTCAAATTGAATAACATGATGCTCTAGAATATCAGATAATTTTCTTAGCATGTGTTCAGTTTGGAACATTCATATTTATAGACAGAAAGGTGTTTCCTTCCCTCAACTGTCATTTTCCAACTATCTACTATGCAAATTCTTTTCTCAACAGTATATAACCCCATATGGACTACTATAACAGCTTCCTCATTGATCTTTCTGGTCATCTCTCTCCAATATGATAGGTTATTATTACAGGATCATACTGATGTTAGTAATCATATATTTAGTCCCTAAACAATGTTCTATCCCTTGCCTGATAAAGCCCAAGATGTGGTTAAGATTTTGGGGTGTATGGTCCCAATCTAACTCTCAGCTCTGTATGCCATTGCTCTAATATTTACATCAGTGCCCTCACCTGAAGAAAGGGTTGATCATGCTAACCAGATGTCTGTCTCCTTGAGGATAGCCTATAAACAGGGAATCATTTGTTTTCTTTGACTACACTACACCTTCTTCCTGCCTCTGCATATATTCTTCCTTCTGCAAAGAAGAAAGGCACATCCTTCTCTACCTACATTTTTACTATGTTTGAAGACTGTGGAACGCAACCCTCTCAAATATAACAACTCCTATGTCTTGTTTCCCCAACAGAAACTATGGAGATTCCTCACCCATGATCCTATCTGGTGTTCATCTACATGGGACATGTGTGAGTGTTACTATGTGAACTCACTTTCTTCAGAGTAAAAATGGCTCCCTGTACTTTTCTGTTCTTTTGGTAACTGACTAATGGAAACTGAGCACTCCACAGGATCTGCAAACACATTCTTAGCTCATTGCCCATTTTTAGAGGAAAAAATATAAAGCTGAGGTTCAGAATTTAAGCTATGGAATCAGCATAACTGAATCAAACCTGTCTTTACCTTTGACTTCCCTGGGTGATCTCAGGCAAAAATTCTTATGCACTATGAACTTCTATTGTGTCATAGAGTAACAGGAATTGAAACCGCATCATTGTCACAAGAAGATGGTTATGTGATTGATGGACAATCTCCAACAAAAATGCTGAAAGAATGTAAACTTTCATTTTGAAAATGGAATCCAAAAAATTATGAACATATTATTTAAAGTGAGAGACAAGTTAGTAGGCTCCTTGTTGCAGATATTGACTTCATATCTTCAAGTCCTCATGAAATCATAAACATGCCAAACATCTCAACATTAAGCTCCCACTCCCCTGCCATAGTGAGAAAATTTTGCAAAGTTTAAAGCTTGCTCTTGCTATTCTCATTAGAGTTTTGTATCTTCCCAACTGAATCTTCTGACCTGGTTGTGTCTCAGGCTCACTACAAACAAATCATGGGTATAAAACAACTCTAGCATACCTGTAAGTATTTATTATTGTATTATACAGATCATTTTCCTTTGGACCTTCTGGATTCCATCCTGTCCTAATATTGCCCTGCAAACAAGAATCTTCACTCTTGGAGAAGGAATATCACACCCATCTATAATTTATGAACCTTTCTTTTATTCTTGTTGATTGGGTGGCCATATTTCATTTGGTAATATTTCATTTGGTAAAGAAAAGAGTTAATTAAGATAATGCATGGAAAACAATTTTTATGATATTGGGCATATGTTCATTAAATCAGAGTTATAATTATTGCTTTAGTTTTTTCATATTAGTTTTTCTCCCTCCAGTGGAGGACATAAGTTGAATGATTTAGTAGTGTATATTATGTGCGTAGAACTACTTTGGATTTTCCTCCCAAGACTTACCAGGACCAATGGGGACAATAGGAAGAAGAATGGAACCAATGATATTTGTAATGGTAGAAGTATTATTTAGGAGCAGTGTGTAATTAGTGCCAGCCTAACTTTTCTCTGGAATGAATATGCTTTTTGATAAGGTATAACCAGAAAGGACTAGAGAAAAGTCAATAAAAGGCAGAAAGGAGAAGCTGGCCATTTGGACTCTCTGGCCTGGCTGCCTGCCTGCTGGAGAACTCAACTGACTACGTCTAGTTTGAATCAAGTAGCACAGAGTTACGGAGCACCTATCATATGTTCAGTGTCCTGTCAAATTCTTTGAGGGGAAACCAGGAAAATAATCGCATGTTGCTTTCTTATCTTTGACCTGACCTCTTATTATTAGAATGCTTAAGAGCTCAGCTTTTAGTCTTTTTTTCTTCCTTCTTATCTCCACTCACACCTTTGGTAAGTTCACACTTTAAATACCAATTACATGCAGAAGACTCCCAAATTATTTATATCTCCATCTGGACCTCTCTCCTAAACCCCACAGTCATATGTTCAGCTTTCGGATGCCTAATATATAGCATTAAGAGATCTAACAGACTTCTCAAATCTGAGACGGATTATATTCAGAAGTAGATTCCTGATGTTCCCCCTGGTCCCTGTCCTCTCCCCTATCACAAAAATCTATCCCACCAATAGCCTTCCTCTTAGTGGAAAATACGTCCTTCTAACTAGTAGGACCAAAATCCTTGGCGTTGTCCTTGATTGTGTTCTTTCTTCAGACTTCAAAAATAATTTTTCAAAAATGTTGTTGGATTTGCCTTCAATAATTTATCCAAGAACTGACCACTCTTCCTTATCTCCACTGTTACCACACAGGTCTGAGCAGTCATCAGTTGGATTTCTGAGTGCCTGCAGAAGTTTCTAAACTGGAATTCCTATTTTCTCCTTATCTCTACCTTCATGATCTGTTCTCAATTCATCAGAGTGATGATCCCAGAACCTAAGTCAGACTGTGTCCCCTCTCTGCTCAACACCATGATGCCATCCCATTTGTATTAAAAGCCACAATTTTTACAATGGTCTACAGAGCCTTATGTGATCTGGCCTCATTATATCTCTAAAAGCTATAACTTCTTGCTCATTCAGAAGCACTGCCTCACTCTCTACCATCCTTACAATTTTTCAAACATTGTCCCTGTTGGTTCACATGTGTCCCCCAAAGATTTTTTGTTGCAAACTTGATTCCCCAGTGCCATGGTGCTGGAGATGGGCCCAGAAGAAGGTAGGTGTTCAGGACATGAGGGGTCCACTTCGTGAATGGGCTAATGCCATTAGTTTGGGAGTAGGTCCATTAACAAGAGACATTGCCTTAGGGAAAAAAAAAAGTTGTTTGGCTCCCTGTTAGTCTATCTCTCTTGCCTCCCCTTGCCCTTCTACCTCTGCCATGGGATGATACAGAAAGAAGGCCCTTGCCAGATGCCAGCCTTTCAATCATAGGCTGTCTAGCCTGTAGAACCATGGGTGAGTCAATTTCTGTTCACTATAAATTATCCCGTCTGTGGTGTTCTGTTACAATACCAAAAATTGACTTCAGAGCCTCTCACCTTAAAGTCTTTGTATAGGCCTTTCCCTCCACCAAGACTTCTCTTCCCCAAGTTGCCCACTAGGTGGATACTCTCCTGCCTCCTTTCAAGTTTTGCTGTGATGACACCTTCTCCCTAAGATGCTCCCTGACTACCTGAAGATATTAAATCAAGACTACTCAATATTAGTCTAATTAGGCATTTTTATTTAAAAAGGCAGCTAACCTGCAGAAAACAATAAATGAATGTAATTCAATCTTTACTCAGTACACCTCGATTTTTAAAAAGATGAGGTATATTCTAAAACATCAGCAATATGCTTTAAAAATCTTGTTTTCCTTTTCTCTCAATCTCAATTGCTCTCAAAACATGATCACTGTTCCAGGTTCTTTACTGAATTATATCTTCCCTCCCCAATCCCAAATATTTCCCCATTCTAAACTATTTCCATCTCCTGGACCTGTCTCCACTCTCTATCTTATAAAGCAGTTTAGCCTTTTGGGATCCTTATGTTTTTTGCTTTGCCAATATTTGACACGTGACTCCCGAAGGAAATACTTGGTCCCAGCCCAGCAAGCAAGAATCCTCACTTTTGGAGAAGGAATATCACCACCCATCTAGAATTTATGAATCTTTCTTTTATTCTTGTTGATTGAGTGACCAGTGGTATAGACAGAGGAATTTCCATGGATTATGCAAGACATAGGCTAGAGCTCACAAATTGAGTAGACTTTCTGTGGGCCAAAAGTAAGGCATCCAGATAAAGAAAAAAAATTAAACCTAAAGGTGAAGAATTGGGTAGGTTGCCCAAATAAGGCAGCATAACAAGTTCAAAGAACAGGGAAAATTAGGTTGAACAAATAAGACAACTCTCAAAGTCTGGAAAAGAATTTTCCAGAGAAGACTGAAGGTTGTTCAGTCATGCTTCATTTGAAAAATCATTAGAAGATCCTGCTTTCTTCCCCTTTAAAATCTACATAGAATTTGTTGTTTCTCACACCTCCTTAACTACCACCTGATCCAAGTTCCATCATCTGTCTCCTAGATCATTACCTTGACTTTCCCAATGGTCTTCCTCTACACACTCCTGCTCCTTTTCAATCCATTCTCATCACATATAAATATCCTCTATATTTATAATTTAAACTGGATTATTCACTTGTTTGCTTATAATCTTCCCATGGTTTTTCATCAAAATTACATCAAATCCTAAAATGCCATATACACGATATGGTTCTTGGATTAGATTTTCTTCCACCCTGCCCTTCCTCTACTCCAGCCATACAAGCCTCCTTTTAATTCCTTGAATATATTGAATATGTGTCTACCTCAGGGCCTTTTCACAAGCTGTCCTCTCAATGTGAAAAGTTCTTCCCTTAACACATCACTCAATCTCTCACTTCCTATAGGCCTTCAATCAAATTCCACCTTCCCAAGAATGTGCTCCTTGACTACCTTACTGCAGGTCCCTCCTCTCCCTTTCTCTGTTTTATGTTTTCTCCATGGCACTTCTCATCATTAGACATATTACATATTTATTGTTGGGCTGGTGTTTCTTCTGCTCCTCCAGATCCCCCTCCACTTTTCTCCGCACCCTTTCTGTGTGATGAAAGCACTGGCGTGAACTGCACCATGTGGGCGTTCTAGCATTCTGGCCCTCTGGATTCCAGTTCAGTTCCATCACTGGTGGGCACTGGAAGGAGACCAGAGGCTGGAAAGAGGGCAGAGTTGTAGTATTAACTCCCCATCTGCCATCCTGCCACATTGCTGTGGGTGATAGCTCTGTTTCTTCTCCCAGGGTCACAACAGTGAGAACACAATCTCCCACCTGCAGGTCTCTCTCACTGGGTTTCTGGAGCTCTTCCTGTCCCCTAACTCTTGAGGCCTACAGTGGCAAAGCTCTCTACTGTTGTGAAGCCCAGGATACAAGACTATTCCTTGCTGATTTCCTTTAATCCTGTAGCACCTTTCTAATCAGTCCCTCCATGGAATGCTCCCCAATCAGTTACCCTGCTTGGCTCACCATCTGTTTCTTGCAGACAGTTCTTCATTGACTTGTGTATTGGCTATCTTCTCCTTTAGACACACACACACACACACACACAAACACACACACACACACACACACACACACACACACACACAAACATACGCACTGCCCAGGATAGGGATTTAGTGACTAGAACAATACCTATTATGTAATAAAAAATTGACAAATTTGCTGATGGATGGATATATAATGAATGAATAAATGTTTGCTCTTTTTTTATTCTTGTAAAAACTTCATGAAATAGGAACCATTGACTCCATTTTGCAGATGAGGATACTGAGGTTCAAAAAGAAGCAACGTGGCCAAGATAGTACAGCTAGTACAAGACAAAGCTGATTAGAATCAGTGCATGTATTTGCATTTCTGCCTTGTGTTATTTTTTCATTATGTCACACAAGAGCATTCATATTGCCACTAGGTAAAAGGTTGTTCATTCTATTCTCCTTGTTCCATGGTACTGAGTTATGCCACATAGTTTGTAAATTCCTTAGCTGCCTCCACAGTTAAGAAATGACTACAGAAATAGGCCTTTGCTTTTAGCAAACAAAAGAAGATTTAATGACCTATCATCTAGTAAAGAAAAATACTTTAAAATCAGCACACATATTAAAACCAAGCCATGGGTAAATGTTCTTGGCTGAGATGGTTATTTCTTAAGCATACTGCCATCACTGTTTTGGCAAAATTGTATTAAATGTCCAATCAAAGTGGAGACTGGAGTCAGAGAAATGACTAGTTTGGATCCAGCTAAGAGGAAGTGCTTCCAACCCCAGAGGAGTTTGCTGATGTAAGACAGAGAGGAATCCAGCTCCCAGTCTGAAGGCAAGAGCTCTAGCCTTGTTTTATGTCAGACTAGCTGACTCCTGGGACCATGATCTGTTTTTCTCTGAATTGAGTAGTCCATCTTTGTATTTCTCTAAACCTACAAAAACTTCTCTCCTCTTCTTTTATCCTACTCCATAACAGCTAAGCCATTAAAGATGTCAGGGGTAGAAATAAGATACGAACATGCTAGTGTCTGTTGAAGGAAGGCCTGGAAGAAATTCTAAAAAACAAATTGTCCAGTACTAGGCATGAAATTTTCAAATGAAAACAAGGGAAAGATTCTTGTTATAAGAAGAAAGTGTATTTTAGGTTCAGCCTGCTCCTTCAGGACTTAAGAGTTTTAAACCTATTAGAAGTGACTTGTCTTCTTTTAAATGTCACATGGAAAGTGAAGAATATCTCATCCCAACAACTTTTCCAACATAAAAATAGCAAACTGGAGGAAGGAAGCTATCAATCAGTCAGCAAATACATCTGAGTGTCTATCATGTCCCAGGCAATGTACAGTTCGGGAGGTCACAGCTGATCTGGCTGGGCATGGACCCTGCCTTCAGGGGGCTTACATTGCACCAGGGAAAACAAATACCAAATAACTAAATTGATTATTTTTGTGTATGAAAATGGCTATGAAGGTAAAGTAGAGTGTTATTATGGTTTATTAGAAGGAAAATTTTTAATAAGTAGGATCAGGAAATCTCCGTGAGCAGGAAGAAGCTGGAAGGATGAGTAGATTGGAGGGCTGTAGAACATGTCTACTGTATTAATAATTATAAAACCAGAACTAGCATAGGCCCTGACAGATAAATATGATTTTTGATAATCATTACTATGCAACAATCTGACCCCCAAAAGTTAATAGCCTAAAATTGCAACAAATTATTAGTTTTCAAAATTCTTCAGGTTGGTTGGAATTCATTGAAGATCCCTCTGCTCTGTGTGCCATTTACTTGCGTTATAGTCATCTAAGGGCTCAAACGGACTGGAAAATTCAAGATGACTCATTCATACATCTGGTATCTTGCTGGTGATGACGGGAATGCTTAGACTCAGCAGAAAAAGTTGGGGCTGCTCATCCTCTTTCTTCTTCCCTATGGTTCTAGGGGTACTCCACCTTCACCATGCAGTTTCTCCAACAAGGTAACTAGATAGTAAAGGTCTCCCTAAAGTATAAAAGTGGTAGATGCCATGCCTTCCTAAGGCCTAGGCAGAACTCTGAAATGAAGTCACTATTGCTGCTTCCTGTTGGGAAAAAGTGAGTTCCAAGGTCATCCTAGATTCAGCATGGGAGAAGACAACCCAAGAGTATGTCTGTCTAGAGGTGTGGTTCATTGGAAATCATCTTTAGAGACTAGCCATTCTATAGTGTCTGATAATAAGATTCAATCAGTATTATTGTTTAGAGTTGAGTTGTCCCACAAAAGCTCATCTGTTAGACAATGCAAGAAAGTTTAGAGGGGAAATGATTTGGTTATAAAAGCCTTAACCTAATCAGTGCATTAATTCACTTGAATGGATTAACTGGGTGGGGAATGTAGGCAGATAGGAAGTGGGTCCCTGGGGACATGCCTTGGGGTTATATTTTGTCCCCATTGAGCTTAAGTCTGTCTGCTTTTTTGTTGTCTTGTCCTGGGCTCTTTCCTCTGTGTGTCCTCTTCTCTGATGTTCTGCCTCACCGCTAGCACAGAGCAATGGAGTCAGCCATCTGTGAACTGAGAATAAACTGTGAGCACCAAATAAACTTTTCCTCCTCTGAAATTGTTCTTGTCAGGTCTTTTGGTCACAGCAGCGAAAAAGCTGACTAACACAGCCAGTCCAAGAATAGAGGCATACGTAGCATAAGCAGAATCCTTGAGGGTTGGCAAGCATATGCAAGTAAATTGAAAGAGCTGGGTTCAATTCAGCTGGAGCACAGCGAGAGAAGCATCATGGAAAATGAGGCTGGAGCCTGACTACCTCTGAGCTTTTCAGTTACATAAGCCAATCAATTCCCCTTTTCCCCTTGCTTGTTTGAGTTGATTTTTTTTTTTAATCTTTGAATCAAGAGGCCTGACTAATAATGGGGAGGCAGCAAATCATGCCGCCCAGGAGAGGAAGTCCCTGGAAGTGACCTTACCATTGAATACAAAGTCATTTAGAAACAACCTGTTCTGTACAAATGCTGAGAATTATGATTATACCTATGTACAGGCTGCACACTCACTCTGAGTAGGATAGAGCCTGCCCCTGACATCAAAAAGAGAAAGGTCTGTGGGTGGATGTTCCTAATGGCTACAGAAAGCCCTTTCCACATGCATAATTAACACAGACAGCCAACCATTGCTTGGTACTCCTGCAGTAGCTGGTCAAACCCTTTAAAGGCTACTTGAGCTGGGCAATGTAAATTTGCATATGTCGGTTTCCATTAGCTACAATTCCAGGCTTCTGAATCCAACAGTGAGACTGTCTTGAGAGTTCCTATGTTATTAATTTGTTGTACAGATTCAATAAGAAAATTCATGCAGAATACTTGGCACTGTAGCTGGGAAGAATCTATTAAAACTCCAATAAGCATTGGTTTTTACTTTTGTTGTTGTTATCTGCTCTTATAATTCCAAAATGTTTTGATGAAGTGGTAAAAGGAAAAATTAGAGAAGAAAAACACTGCTCCTTGCCTCCAGTCTAGACCTACTTTTGTTTATGCACAATGTCCTGTCACTCTTGTTCTTTCCTCCAGAGCTCTGATTCACAATTTGCTGGTATGTTTATCAGTGAGATTCCTTGGTTAATAATGGATGCCCTTACTTAACTGTAAGCTTCTGGTAAGCATCCAAGGGATTTTGTTTCTTTTCTCTGCTCTTAAGGACCCAATACAAGGCCCAACACATGTTATGTATTCAATGAATGCTGGATGAGTAGATGGATAGAGAGAACAATGGATTAGTGAACAATGGGACAAGGGACTAGGGACTGAATTCATCATTGTAGTCAATCAAGCCAGGTTATCCCAGAGAAATCCAGTTTACAGACAGGTAGAAAATAATTACTTCCAGGACACCCAGGGGAAATGGTCCATTGCTCCATGTCCAGCCCATATGAATTGATTGCCTTTTGAGGGTTGATTTCTTTTAACATCTGGTTCCTTAAAAGCTGGCTTCCCCTAGAGAAGCAGATCTCACTTGCTGGAGAGATAAGTGCAGAGGGTAATGGTTTTTCCTCCAGCCAAAGTGTGAAAAACAGTCCTCTTTACACTTCATACAACCTCTGCTCTCTTTCTAAATGGGAATTATAGAAGGAGTAAAAGGGTATCTTTTTTTTTGCCAATGATCTAAAAGGACCATTTGTTCACAGTTGTTTGTTTAGCTGCCCACTCCAAGGTAAAGTGTCAAGGTTAAAAGAAGGGTTCAAACCCAGGGGCTACTACTCTGCACAATCTGTGAAACCTTATGTAAATGAACATACCCTCTGTTTTTCACCCATAAAACAGAGATACTTACTTCCTAGATTGTTGGTCTGACTGAATGAGACACTGGCCATCATGCACCCAGTACCAGACCCACAGCAGGGGCTCAATGAGTGAAATGTGCATGATTATTCTTCCTAGATGGCTCTTTTTAATCTGTTCATAAGAAGTGCTGATGAGGTTGCAAAGAGAAAAGGACTTAATTCTCTTGTTAGCTGAAAGAGATCCTCATCTCACCCCAAATCAAAAAGTCTTTCTAGGCTGTGGGTAACAACCCCTAGTAATTGGTATATACAGTCCTGAAGTAAAAGGCACTTATCAGACTCATTCAAGAATTGATTTCTCACCTAAAGAAGTTAGACATTTTTTGAGAATTCATTTCTGGAATGAGAATATTACATTCATGTTACATTCTCTCTGAAGAGATTGTACACATTCACAAAATGCTAACACCACAAAGAAACAACATTTGAATGTGTTTGTTGAAAATAGTTTTGACATTGAAACTTGTTCTTTAAAGTCAGAAAATTCATATTCATATTATAACATCATACATGGGCACAAGGACAGGCAGATGGAAAATGCTAGCAAGTGCTTTATGTAGAGCAGAGGGCATGTTTGAGAAATGTGAATCATTTCAAAAAACAAATAAAAACGAATGTCCATCACCTTATATTAAACTTTAATCTCTAGGTAACTGTCAAGTTTTACATTTTCCTGCATCTCCTTTACTCTGTGGAGTCTCCTATGCCTTTTCCTGTCCCAAATAGAATGGGTAATTGTTAAAAATCAATCCATTATATTTTTATATAGAAATGAAAATCTTTCTCATTGCTGGTTCACTCAGGGGAAAAAAAAAGGAGAAAGATCTTTCTAAGTGGGTAAGTTGGATGTGTCATTAGCTGAATTAATCAGTGGTCTTTGCCTTCACTATAACCTGACCTCTTCTAGAAGATTATAAGCATACCTCTCTTATGTCTAGTAGAAAACTTCTATTTTATGACTGGGGATTCAAGCTAGGCTGTCTTGCATCAAAATTTTGGTGATTTTCTATCTATTGGAAGTACATGTTATTATGAAAGGCTGCTAGCTTAGAATAATAAAGCTGGAGGTCAGGGCTGGGGTTGTGGCTCAGTGGCAGAATGCTCGCCTATGAGGCTCTGGGTTCAATCCTCAGCACCACATATAAATAAATAAAATAAAGATATTGTGTCCATCTGCAACTTAAAAAAATTTTTTTTAAAACAAACAAAGACTGGAGGTCAGATTCTAAGTCTACCACTTGGTAACTGTGTCAAGTAGGGCATGTTGCTTTGCATCTCTGAACATCATATCTTATAGGCCACCTAATGGAGTAGGTAAAATAGGGCAATGTAGGTGTAGTGTCTGATACTCATGGTGGGGGGTTGTTAGTAGGGCTTATTTAATTCCCCTATTAGGCGTATATTTTTCCAAAAATGCAACCTATCCAAGACAGAATGATCTGCACAGAATGAGAGGCCCAAACTTGTCTTATCCTCTTTTTGCTAGTAATTCAGTAGTAAATAGTTTGACTATAAGAACTTCATAACTTCTTCCAACTTTAGTTACTCCATGTATAAAATGACTTCTTATTTGAATGAAGATTTCAATCTAATTTTTCTCTCATTTCTCATTTTATGGTGAGCCTGAAAAGGGAAAAATGTTGTTATAATATTGTACAAGGATCCAAGTAGTTCTTTCTTACCTCATTTCAAAGTCACCAGTAAATATGTCTTTATCTGCTGAGGGCCCAAGTTCCAACCACATTCACCTTCCTTCCTTCCTTCCATCCATCCACCCATCCATCCATCAACAAAGAAAAACACCCACTAAGAACTATGTGCCATACACCATGCTAGAAACAGGAACAGAGAAGTAAGATATGGCTAAATAGAGAGCAGCAGGAAAACAAGTGATTACAACACATGATTACAACATTACCACATAGGACCGCGAGGAAGCCATGGACCCAAGAGGGTGATAGTCGTGGGAGTTAGCTCTTGAACTCAGATTTGAAAGATAAAAAGAAAAAAACAAGGGAACAAGTACGATGCTGAAGCAAGATAGACCATGATGAACAGTTGGCACAGTAGTAGTGGTTCTGCAGAGCTCAACTGCAAGTTGGCAAGGTACAACTGCCCTTTCTGAAGAGGATTCTTGTCATCCTGTAATTGCAACATTGTAAAACATCCTGGGATAAATCCCAGGGTTCTGACTCAATGGAGCTTAAGTGAGTCTTTGGACTCTTGCTATGATTGAGTTTGGGTTTGGTGAGTGTAAGTTTTGTTTTCATGTTGTCAATTTATTTAATCTGAGAAAATCAAGCTATTTAGAGAAGTCACCCAGCAATTTTAACAATTTGGTTATTCTATTGATTGAGATACCAATTCATTTACATATTTGGGACACACTATGACGGAACTCCAAGGATTCATGAAGCTGTTTTCTGGGACGTTCTCCTCAATTGAACAGTTCTCTTCAACTTTAGGCATAAGCCAAGCAACATTATATGATCAACAGTTCTTTTGATATTGGGACCCTTTCTATGGGTAAAGGTACAAACAACGTAATACTATAGACCACTGCAGGTTTTCAAAATAAATGTAAAAAAAAATACAGTGAAAAGTATTTCCCTGTACCCAAAACTTAAATTCAGGAAGGGTCCAGGTAACAAAATGTACTGACAATTACAGAGAGAGCTCTGTGTGGGCCACACATTAGCATGCTTCATTAAATCATCAAAAGTAAGTTGACCTTTCAGCAGGAAAGAATATCTAGTACAAAAAGTGAAGACTTCATGATCCCAAAGTCACAAATTAAAGAGAAATGATTTGTTCAGACAATGCAATTCTAAGATTCAATAATGCCAGTTAATATGAATTTTATTCTGATGCCACCATGATGTGATAAATATATCTTGCAGATGCTTAAATCTGTTACTCATAGAGTTCCCTGTGGTCCTGTTCAACAAGGTTGACAACTCTGTGTTTCACACTTTAGAAGCTCTGTAATAGGAACACAGGATACATCAACACACCCAATGGAAATACCCTTTTTCCCATGGAGCCCACATTCTGGTGGGGAGAGATAAACAATAAATATCATAATAAGTAGGCAATGTTGAGTAGGCAAAGGGGATTAAGAATGTCAGGGGTCCAGATAATTGAAGTAGACTTTATTGAAAAGGTGTCTTCTGAACACAGGAAATGGTAGGGGTGCAGAACTTTAAAGTCATCCTTTATAGGATGATTCTGGCTTCTGAATTGAGAAGACACTGTGAGGGGTCAGAGGGACGCAGGGATGAGAGGCTATTGCATTCGTCTAGTAATGGAATTGATGATGATCTGGCTAAGATCACCAAAGATCATTAAAAATACTTGGATTTCCAGGGTAGTTTGGAAATACTATCAATGTAGTCTGGTGATGGAAAAAATATGGATTATGGGAGAAGAAAAAATATTAATGTCAAAGATAAATCCACAGTTTTGTCCTAAAATACCAGAACTTCAATTGACATGGAACAATAGTTGTAGAGGAAAAATATGAGTCAAGATTGTGAGGAGCAGACTGGGGACACTTTAGCAGTTTAGGTTTAGGTTGGGAACAGCTCAAGTCTGAGATGTCTTTGGACTCTTGATATAATTTGAGTTTGGTTTGGTATGCCCCAAGGGCACATTATGATTGAAGCCTTTGTCCACAGGGTGGTAGTATTGGGAGGCGCTGGCACCTTTGAGAGGTGGGACCTGGAGGGAGGTCCTTATGTCACAAGAGTGGGAGGTGGTTTGGGGGTGACTCCTTCATAGTTTTCCCAAGGAGACTGTAATAAATCCAGAGACTGCTCCACCCCATCTCTCACCGCTTCTGTTCTAGATGTTATCACTTGTTTTCTTCCACACTTGCCCACCATTGCTACCAGCAACATGATGTAATACAGCCAAGGAAGGGCTGGCCTTCACCACAGGGCCTGTGCCATGCTGTTTGGACTTACAGCCTCTAAAACTAAGAAACCTCTCTTATTAATGTAGTTGCCCCAAGTATTTCATTGTAGTAATGTAAAGATGACTAATACAATTCCAAATGGAGATGGAGATTAGGAGTAGCAGTCAATTGGATATGCCCTGGAGTTCAAGAGAGTTTTAGCAAAAAGTTCAAATTTGCATATCTTTGGCTTAAAGATGACTCTGCCTTGAAGCCATGATTTTTTTAAAATGACAGTGAGTGTAGAGAAGGAAGAAGACAAAGGATTTCCATCAGAAATTCATGTGTATTAGCTTCTTATTGCTGCTTTAACAAATTAACACAAATATAGTGGCTAAAACAACATAAATTTACAATATTACAGTTTTGGAAGTCAGAAGCCTTAAATGGATCTCATTAGGCTAAAATCAAAGTGCAATCAAAGCTGTATTCCTTGCTGCAGGTTCTAGGGGGAAATTGTCTTCTTTTCTAGCTTCTAGTGGCCGCCTGGGTGCTTTGCAGTTCCCTTCTATCTTCAAAGATAGCAATGGCCACTTAAGCCTTCTCACACAGCATCACTCTTACCAAAATTCTCGCCATGAAAAGTAACATTCTCTTAAATTCCAGGGATTAGTATGTGGACTTTTTTTTTTTTTTTGAGAAAAGACTTTAGGGTGCCTATACAACACTGTAGAAGAAGACTAGTAATAATGCAGAATCCTGGGTTCCACCCTAGACCTACTGAATCTGAGTCTCTGTGGAATGGAGTGCAGGAATCTGTTTCATAAAGAAGCCTCCTAGGTGATCTTTACATACTTCATTGTCCTAGCGATAAAATGTAGTGACAAAAGGAGATAAGGGTGAACATTATCACCCCAAGCCATGTAATATGATTTTAAAACCATCTCACCCAGACTTTGTCCCTGTGGACCAGGGGAGACACTGTGTGAGAAGTTCTCAGCCAAGAGAGCAGGTTATACTTCAGAACCTCTGTGATCAGTAGGAAGGGCTGGAATATGGCCCTGTGCTTGCTAATTCCTTTCCCAAAGCAGCCCAAAGGCCAAAGAGGTGTGAAATTGCTTTATCAAGATAAACTCCAGAAGGACTGGACCAGCCTGTCTTGAAGGGAAGTGACATTCCACTGCAGACCCTGGCTTCTTCGGCGCAAAGGCTTTAGGATTTGGATATTTCTGTTTATAAATGTTGGGGAATTTCCCAAGCCATGTTATATGATTTTAAAACCATTCTAAAACATAAAAATTAAAACTGTTTAGGTTTTCCCCTTCAGTTGGCTCCAAGGACCCTTTTAAGATTGGAAGCTCCAAACAGAATTTTTTTTATTTACAAAATTTTAAAATCTACATATTTTTCCTTTAAAATGAATTTCCTAAATTTGTGATATATGAAATAGGAGAATGCACCTACATATAAAAATTTAATTCATAAATTTAGGTAACAAAACATCAAAGACTGCCCCCATCTCCATCATCACAGGTAACTGATTACTGTCAGAGGTCAGGGGAGCACCCTCCCCTTCTCCCTTTTTACGCACTGTCTCACACAGGAGTGCATATGCAATATTTATCTCTTACATTGAGGAGGTCATGCTTTATTTTATCAGGTAAGATTTTAGGGATCTATGAAAGACAGCATAAGGATGTTTACCTTATTCTTAATTATGGCATACTTTCCTAGTTTGTATAAACCTCAATGTTTATTCTTTTACTATGGAAGGCAGATAAGTCTTCTTCCTACTTACTAATCATGTAACCATGAGAAAGTTGCTTAACCTCCCAAGGCCTCTTGTTTCCTCACAATCAAATAGAAATGCTGATGCTACTTACCTTGTAGGTTTGAGTGTGGTAGACCATGTGCAATACTGAAAGCGATGCTTGGCATCCAGTAAGCCCTTGGTGTTGATTATTTATAATGTTGCAAACATCTTCATTCACATATTTGGGGGGACATATGTAATCATTTTGCAGAACAGATTTGCAAAAGTGAAAGAGCTAATCAGAGTAAACATAAATTTAAAATCATCATTAGTCATTTGGGACTCGCTTGAAATTTTGAAGAACTTTTCTATGTCTTGATAATTCAACACATGTGACTGTGTTCTTTTCAAAGTAGAATTCAAAATAGCTACATTTCCAGGTTTCTTCAGCAAGTAGAAAAACAACAGTTAGAAGCACTTACATGAAACTATGATCAGAAAAGAACTACCAGGGAAGTGGCTAGGTGCAGGACATCCTTTTGGTTGACACTGGCAGAGATGAAGAGGGTGGGGACCCTCCGATGGGAAGGAGGAACACAATGGGATTCTCATGGCAGCAGATCCTTGTTGGAGCAGTTGTGAGCTATTATTCTGAGAGGTGTTCTGGATCACTCAACTTGGAGTCTGTTTTTCCAACTATCCTAATTTTCTGAGAACCAAAGAATGCTCAAAATGTCTTATTTTTGTTCAATCTGTTACAGTAGATTTTATTGTCTGCAACTAAGAATTATGACAAACTCACAAAACCTTCAACAAATAGTATTCAGATTTTGACTAATCTTCCAGGCAAAATTTATTTTTTTATTATTTGGATGTCTAAACAATGAATTTTCATGTCCTTTGGTGGAAGCCATATCTAGATGTGGCATTATGGGGACCATAGTTTTGCTTAGAAAAAAACAGTAAACATGCATTTTAAAACCCCTTCTTTTATCATTCTTCACAAGCCTTATTGTTATTATTAAAACATTATGAAGAACTAATTTAAAGCTACAGTGATTGTTTATTTGAAATCATTGAGATATTCTAATTTTTATCTTTATTAATATAGAAGACTTTATATGCAAATTTTTTTCTATCTATGTACAACAGATACATATTGTATCTATGTATAACAGATACATTTTCTCCTACCATTATTTCTTGCCTTTAGGGATTTCAGGGAAATATTTTTTTAAAAATCATTTATAAGGAATTTTGGCCTTTATATATTTATCAGACTCAATACAAATTCATAATGAACACTGCAATATGACTGTGTATTATTCATTGTTGAAGAATGTGGTTTAACAATCTTCCCTCATCATTAGCTAGCCAAAATCTTATGCAATATACTAGGTATTTACCAACTGTGCAAAAAGTTGAAATATGTTGGTATGCAAATCAAGAAACACTATGCAGTGGGAATAGGAACCTGCCATTTTCAATGGTTAGTCAATCCATAAATCTGAAAAAAAAGCCTGGTATAATCCTATCAAAAATGATAAAATGCTGATTTCTCTAGATGTATGGGAAAAGGTATCTCAGAAATCCAAGTCATTCTATACACAAATGTAAATATTTACTAAATACCGTTAATTTTAAGTGTAACTTTTTAAGGGAAAGAAGGCATAAACATCTAATATCTTAGCCAATTCGGGCTACTACTACAAAATGCCATAAACTGGATGACTTCAATAGCAGACACCTGTCTCTCACAATTCTGGAGACTGGGAAGTCGAAGACCAAGGTGTTTGCAGATCCGTTTCTTGGTGAAGGCTCTTTTCCTATTGCAAAACGCTACCCTCTCTCTGTGTCCTCATGAGGTTGAAAAGAGGTTTCTTCCCCTTCTATAAGAATACTAATTCTGGGGCTGGGGTTGTGGCTCAGCGGTAGAGCGTTCGCCTAACACATGTGAGGCACTGAGTTCGATCCTCAGCACCACATAAAAATAAATAAAATAAAGGTATTAAAAAAAATACTAATTCCATCACAGAGACCCATCCTCTTGAACTCATCTAAACCTATTTACTTCCCAAAGGCCTACCTCCAAACACCATCAATTAGGGATTAGAATTTCCATATGTGAATGTTGGGGTTCCATACTTAATAGGTAAATTGCAAGCTACAAATTCTGAAGAAGCTTTCATATTTATCCCCAACTGACTAAAAATAATTAGTCCCTAACTTCACTTTGCATTTATATAAACAATGTATTAAATTAGAGCACTTGGGTAAATGCACTCTAATAACAAATATTAATTCTTTATTTGACTTTCAGATCTATAAATGAAATAAATTACCTATTTGTATGCATCAATAGACATCTGGTTCTGTGTGAAAACCCAACACAGAATCTGATCATTGTCATCCATGTTTATTCATAGTTCTTCACTCATTTTCTTAATGAAAATCTAGGACCTTTTAGCAAGCAAACAATATTTACCATTACTAAATAATAGGGCAAGACAAAAGGGCCAACTGAAATTTGTACTTTAGAAAATTAACTGACTCCATTGTGCCATTCCCATTTTGTAGAGAGTGAAAAAAGGGATAGTGCAGAGTGTGTATTTTAAAGAGCCTTAGATGTTTAGAGCCAGACATTTGAGTTTATTGCTTAATCAACCAAGTTCAAATTTTCAAGGGCATCTCTTAACATTCTTTCTTCTGTGTTATTTCCCTGCCCATATCAGAATCCAGGGTCCATCCTCAACATGTGCACACAGTAAGACTGACAAGCTGACACCATACCCTAGGTGATGCATAGGAAAACAGGAGGAAAAGGCTCTCAAAGTCCAGAACAACAAATAACTGAAACAAGATGCCTTTGATTTCTATTAAAATTGTATGCAGAAAAAACATTCAGTGCATTACAAAAACATCATGATTCATCTTTTAGCAAAAAAAAAAAAAACATTTCGTGATTCTCTTACTTTAATGAATATAAGCTAGGCAATATTCAAAGTCACAATCCTACTCAATTTTTTGCTAAAAAAAAGCTAGTCTTCCTAATTCTCTGGGCTGCTTTAGTTCTCATTTCTAGGCACACCATAACACCTCCCGTGTCTGAATAATTATTTGTAATTATGTGCTTTGTGATTATACCACCAAGGCCAAGAGAAGCAAGGACTTCTGTTGTTTTCTCACAAAATAAAGAGTTATCAATAAATATTTGTTAAAAAAAAAGCATAGAACCAAGATGACATATCCTGCTGGAGCACCAGTTTTACCCAGAGATTGGGTGTTTTTAAACTAAAGTAAACACAGCTGTATCTTGAAATGAAGGGAAAAATTCCTGTAGATTTTCAAGATAAAACTCACCACTTCTTCCAGGGTCACTTTGCTGTGCTGTTTCCTGTACTTTTCCTAATACTACTTCAGAAGGAAAGGTCATGAAGTGTGGATGTGGTGGGCTTGTGAGTGAAGTCCCAAAGACCAGGTAACTGAAGCCAACCAAGTTCAGATGCCTGGTCAGGAAAGAAATGACTTCTCCCTTTCATGAAGAAGACAAAAGACAGAGTAATGGAGGGGAAGAATGTCTGGACTAAACCACTTAATGATTCAATTTTCCAACTATAAAATGAAATCTGTAGATTGGATGTTCCCTGAATCTCTAAAAATCTGTTGTGCATGAAATCTTGGGTTTGGGGGCTTTCCATCATTCACCAATCCACATCAAGGCAAAAGGAAGGAGGAAAACAACCATATTTCATTTTTCTCTCTTAACCTTCTAAGTATTGCATTTGTCTTTTGAATGACACCTGTGAATCCTATGCAGTTGTGGTTTTTTCCTATTTTTTTTATGAACTCAGACTCATTCATACGTCTAAAGGAGAAGTAAAAGCACAATCAATATCAAACCACAGAAGTACATTTTTATGGATCAGTCACTCAGATGTTATCAATTTAGATGTTACCATGTATTTCATCATCACAACCAGATATAATGGAAAATATTGATTTCAAAAGCTACATTTAAAGAGAGGAAGTCTATCATACCCTTTTCCTACCTCATTCTTTCACCCTTATTTTCTTTCTTTGGCTTGACATTTTTAGCATTACATCAAAAACTTTTGCAAGACTATGTGTAGTAACTGCTGTAGCATTCACCAGTCCCTCAGGGGTTATTAGAGGAAACAATGGCTATGCCTCTGTACCAAGAAAAAATTTCTAAATACAAATAAAAGGAAATCAGTCAATGTCAGCATGATGTCACACATTGATTTTTTAAAAAAGTAGTTAATGTAGCAAACAAAGGAAAATAATGTAAAACAACAATTAGGCTTTTCCAAGTCTGTGCATATTGCCTAGTGATTGTTTGGTTTATAATTATCTACAAAAAGAAATACATGCTTTGTTATGTGTCTCCTACCCAAATACATTCAATATGGATCTACTATGAGTCTGACTTTAAAAATTAAGTAATCAGTTTCACTTAGGTATGGTCTTTATTAATAATGATAAAAATGCATTCCAAGACCCTCGGTGGTATACCCTATATACAACCTAAAGGCTAACAAAACCAGAAATTAAAATTAGAGCTCCTAAATGCAAAAGTGAGACAATTCGGGGTATTTGCAAGTCTATTAGAAATATAGGAACTCCAGTATACTGATGGTGGGAGTGGAAATTTTAAAATCACTTTGGAGAGCAATTTGGTAATTATATAGTAAGGTTGCAGATGCAAATGCCTACAACCCAGCAATTTTACTCCTAGGTATATATCCTAAGAAATTACATGTGCATGTAAAAAAAAAAATCATGCTTATAAAAAGAAAGGGAGACATGGGGAGCATTAAATCTCTTTGATAAAGAGGTGTATAAATTCTGATGGAGTCATTAAATGGAATATTATATAGCAGTTAACAAAAATAAAAATATAAGTATTAAGTTGGACAATACCACATTTAGTAAAACAAACATACACAAATAACAATACAACAAAAATAGACCATTTTTATAAAATTTTAAATCCCAGATAGTAGCATAATATTTGGTTTCTGGATAACCAGTCAAATATAAAAACATGGATTGGGAGGATGTACACTAAGTTTCAGAGAAAGTTGTTTCTGGAGAAGGAGAGGAAAGAGGGATGAGACTAGGGAGAGAAATCAAGATACTTCAGCTTTCTCTGTAATGTTTTACTTTTCCTCTATTAAAATCAATTTTAGAAGTAAATTTTAGTATTAATTCCAGTGGTTTTAATTCCAGAACAAGGATACATGGCTATTTTTATACTATATACTTTTATATATTAATTGAACTTATAATTAGAACAATAAAACTTCTATCATTTTGATCACTCAGTACATAATTCTGAATCACTTGAAATTAAGGAAACATGACCCTATATTTAAATTGTTTAACATACTGTATTTTATTCATTTATAGTGTTTATACTGGATGAGTAAACTAGGAGCTTTGGAAGGCTTTCCATGGAATTTCAGCTTAATTAAGTCTCATTTCTATGCTTGGTGGATGTAGGCAAAGTAAAGTTTTAAACATCTGTTTATACAAGGTACACAGACTAGAAAACATTCTCTTTGGTTTGTCCTTAATATCCTGTGCCAAGGATAACTTGTATCAGATTACAGAATTTTTGTCCCACCAAGAGATTCAGGATTAATATTACTATGCAGATGTCCCAGAGCCTGCCGATTTTGGAAGAACTTACACATCCACATAAAGTGCAAAATGAGAGAATTTTAGTCCAGAGGATCTCGTTTAAGTGTAAACAATACAGAAATCACTGTTCAGGCTATGGATTTTCGACTGTCTTCCATTCGTATCTTCTGTGTGTATAGATCAACTTGTCTGTGCCCCAGAGCTGATGGGATCCCTTACCTCAGATCCAGCAGGAGCTGGAGGAAGACACGGGCAGGGAGGGAGCTGGGGATGGGCTTTGGCTTAAGACAGACAGGAGTTCCAATTCTGGGTCTGCCTACTACTCACTGTGTGGTTCTAAGCAGAGCACTGAAATCTGCACACCAGGGATAGGAAGAGAGGGAACGCCTGATTGGGTGAAGATCAAATGAGGTTCTCCTCCATGTCCACTGCAGACCTGAGCCAAGACAGGCCACACACAGGGTTGGTTGCCATGATGTTTATCTCTGTTGTTGGTGTCACCACCACAGTCTAAAGGACCTAACTACCTGTTTCCTTTTGGCAGATGCTAAGCTGTCTAGAATGTCTGCTGCTGCCTCACAAAGCTGTGAAGGACAAGAAACAGTTGGATTCTGTAAAGAATATTAGGGGTGAGTCTTACCAAGTTTTTTATTTTTTCTCTTTCATGTTTATTTGTTTAGTTTTATTAATTTTTTCAAACTTTTTTTGTTATTCTTTAAGGGCTTTTGGGGGTACAAATTGTTATTCTTTTGGGGGGTACTATGTTTTAGGGAAAAAAGAAAATACCCCTGTTGCCACCTAATGTCTGCTTCTATTGTCTTGTGCCTACGCACAGTTCCACCTTTCTGGTCCTCATTTAGTCATTCCAATCTGTGGGCAAGACAAAAGGGCCAACTGGATCCCATATTTCCTCACAAATACCATTTCTTTAATCTGCATGTAAGACTGAAAAGAAATTGGATAGAATAGTTCCTCCATAGATGTCTGCTGATAAAGGCTTGAGCTGGTGTTCTTTCTTAGAGTAAGGGATGCAGTGTTTATGATTATGTCCAGTTATTATGGAGAACTACAAGGCACTAATAAAAACATTTTAACATTTGAAAAAAAAAGTGAAAGTCTTCAAAAACTTTTTTTTAATAGTGGAAGTCCTCAAGAAGTCTTCCTCAGTTACTAATTCTGGAATTTCAGTGCTGTAACCCAATGGCAAAAAAAAAAAAAAAAAAGCTACTTTTTGTGCCAAGAGCCTTAGTGACATTATCCAAATGATGCCTTGTAGGTGCAAAGCTCTTCTGTCTGCTTTAAGATAGGCCTTGATTCTTGCTTCAACTCAGCATGGCACAGAAGCCTTCCCTGCCCGTTCCCCATCCCAGAGAGGACCTCAAGAGTGGACTGGGGATCACTTCCTGGCAGAATCTGGTCATGACCCTCAATCCTTCCCAATGCAGCACTCTGAGTAGGAACTATCAGTCTCAACTGATACAGAAGCTGAAACCTTTTTTTCCCCCATTGCATAAAATTTATTTGTTGGTTTTCCAGTTGCAGAAGAGGAAGGTGAAAGTGGCTTACATTAAAAAGAACTGGAAAAACAAAGTAGAAAGGAAATTATGAGCTCTGCCTTAGTTTCAACTGGTATCCCCATACATTCAGGACTATAGAAAGAACTTGCTTGGGAAATGAAAGAAGATACGGTCACACACAAACAATATTTTTTTTTTCAAATGTTGGAGTGGGTGTTTAATGATTAGGATGGTGAGAAAGAGGATTATTTTTATTTCCAAAATAACCAAAAATTATAAAGCTATTGTTCTTCCTATTAAGCTCTTCTTACATTTCAGGTTTATTTTAAGATAGAAAGAGAAAACTTCTCCTTTCCTGATGTCACTTTCCTTTTATTTCTGATCCAGTAATTAGTCAATCCAGCAACACTCTCATGATGCCTTCTTGGACAGAATGAAACTATGGAGCAGATTTTGAGCCCACAAAGACTGATTTAGACTTGGTCAAACAATCTAACTTTGATGATGGAACAGAAGGAGAAGGTAAAGAACAAGAAACCAAGATGACCTTGAAGTTTTGAGTCTTGATATCTGGGAAAACAGGGAATCCTAATGACACAGGGAAGTCAGTAGGAGAAAACAGCTGTCCTAGAAAAAAAAACAGATTTAGACTGATTCAGTTTAAGGGACTTAGAAATAGTAATATAAGGAAGGTAGTAGAGTAGAGCAAGAAAGCAAAACAATGACAATTCAAAAAGTTTAAGGGGCTTCAAAATGGAGGACATCTTGTGTATAGTTGTCATTTACAGATCTGGGGGTCAAGACTTTGAAATCATTTTCCTTGTGAAGGTGGTGGTAAGGAATGCTGACCCATTTTAACCCCATCTGTTAACTCAAAGATGTTTTGAAGGGTGCCAGAAATTGAGCAGAGGCAGAAATGTTCCTATAGGGAATCTCTGGGATTCTGAAATATTGTGATACTATGGTGGCTCCAGAGTTTCTACATGGAGAGGAGAAGCCATCCATAGGTGGAAACCTGGTTGTAAGGAATATATGGCAGTTGACAACAGATTGAAAGCAGAGATGCTTGTTTTTAGGCTGGAAGAGGGAAATTAATTAATGGGCGCTCCCAAGGGGCTGCCACCGTAATTTGCACAAGAGGTCCTTTTAGATGCTCAAACTACTCAGACTCCACTAGAATTATAAAGCATTTCTATATAGAAACCTATGAATTAGCAAGTCACTGAAATAAAAGATCAGAGCACAATTTGTTATCAGATAAAATGTTAAATACTTGATAAAGATAGTTCAGCCACTGGGCATGGCAGCACACACATCTAATCCCAGCAACTCAGGAGACTGAGGCAGGAGAATTGGGAGTTCAAAGCCAGCCTCAGTAACTTAGTGAGTTCTTGAGCAACTTAGTGAAACTCTGTCTCTAAATAAAACATTTTAAAAAGGCTAGAATGTGTCTCCATGGTTATATGCCCCTGGGTTCAATCCCCAGTAAACCACTCTACCCCCTAAAAAGTTCAACTAGCTCAAAATTTACTTAAATTTGTCATTTACACGACATTATTTCTAGTTAAATAAAGTGTGCTTGTTTTAAAGAAATAATACCTTGACCCGTGTTCTTTGGAGACTCCCACCTTTACCAAGGATATTTAGCAAAAATGGCAATGAAAACACACATAGATCTGTGAGATTCATTCTAGGCCAAGGGAGAATTATTCCAACCTAAGCCAGGAGATCTCAGCACAATGCTCAGCATTGACTCTCTCTGGGTCATGGAACTTGAATGCCAAGGAGCTTCTTGTTGAGGGGTGACTCATGCTCGTTGCAGAATACATTAAGTGGACATTTTAAATTCCAGCTACAATGGTGACTTTCCATCAACTGTGACCTATGGCAGAAGTACATTTGACATTGTGATCCAGAGCGGATCTTCACACCTGTGCCCACATGTAGACTATAACCAAAGTTTTATGAAGTAATTCTCAACTTCACTATGCTATACTTTTACATTTCTATTCTATTTCCTGTGCATAAATTTTCCATGACTCTTTTTGTTTTCATGACCCACAAATAGTCCTGACTCAAATTTGTGAAACCTTAAGCTGCATAGCAATATTGTCCTGTATGTGGTCTTCGTCAGTGCTTTGTTTTGTTAATCCCTTCTCTACTCAGCACTAAGAGACAACTCTGGATCTCAGTCTCAGCATAAGAGAAGCTATATTATCCCCCAATTCCAATGATTCACTGTAGTAAATGAATGTTAACTTGACAATAATGATCTTGCATTATTTGTGGTTTTTCTTTGTATTTAAGATGATGTCTTTACAACAAGGAGTGCAGAAACATGGGAAAACAGAGAAGCCTTCTGATTTTATGATTGCTATAACATAAAGAAATCTAAAATAATAAAAAAAGAGTATTGGGCATCTTCAATGGAAAATATTCACTATTTAACACACACCTTCATATTTATCTGATACTAGCCTTTGATTACTTTTAAGCTAGTCTACAAGTCTATACATAAATAAATGACAGTAATGAAAATCATTTTTGCTTATACACATGAATTCTGTGTAGTGTAGGAACAGCTCTCTACCCTTCTCTCTCTTCCTTCCCAAAGTCAGTTTTTATGGATGAAAAATTTTTAAATTATTTTAATATTGCTGACCTATAAGTATGCTCTCCCTTTGCATTGTCCTTCAAACCCATTTTATTCATTCCTTCGTTAATAGTTAAAGAAAATCTTTATCTGTATTTGATACCCATATAAAATTAATGGTTTTACCTATTATTTCTGAAGATCACCCCTTAACATATTCAAAAGAGTTTTACTAAGAATGAAAGATTCTTTCCCATTGATTCAACAAGATAAGTTTAACTTTCTTTGTTTTTGGCTCTTGTTTTCTTGGTTTGTCTTTCCATGTAAGTTCCTGAACTAACTATATTCATAGGCCAAATATATTGATTTAATTCTATAATAGCAGATATTAATTGAGCTCTGTAACTACCAAGCTATCATATATATTAAAACATTCATCCCCCCAACTGAATCTTATGCATTTTTCAATACAAGTTATTTTTCAAATTAAAACAACCTTTGTGACATGGAGGACCATACATCCAGACTTACGGTGTTTTGTATGAGCTGCCCAAATTTATAAATGGAACAGATGGAAAAGCCTCCACTGAGACATCGGATGTGTGAAAACTTGGTGTGTAATAGGGGTGGCTTAACTGATGGGGCTGTCATCACTGTGGTCACTTACAGATAGAGAATCTGAGCCACAAGTTTTCCATTTTAGTCACAGGTCCAACTCATATTTCCCAGTTTACTTTTATCAGGAAGAAATTTTGCAGGTTACAATATGAGCCCATTAAAGTTGATCTTCTAAACACTATTTAGCCATTGGATTCATATGTTTTATTTTTTAAAATTACTACTTTATTGAGGTCAATTTTCATTCCATAAATTTCATCCTTTCAAAGTGTTCATTTCCATGGTTCTTGGAACATTCATATAGCTGTGTAACCATCACTACAATCTTATTTGAGAATATTTCATCATCCCTAAAAGAAATTCCTTACCCATTAGCAGTTACTCCCATTTTTTCCTCCCCTCTTCCCTGAAAAACACTCATCAATTTACTATCCTTATGTATTTTCCAATTTTGGACATTTCATTTACAAGGACTTATACAATATATGATATTTTGTAACTGACTTCTTTACTTAGCATAATATTTTCAAGATTTATTCATGTTAAGGCATCTACCAGTATTTCATTCCTTTTTATTTTCAAATAATATTCCATTGTCTGGATATGTATTCATCTATTGATTAGCATTTCTACTCTTTGTCAATTATGAGTAATACTTCTTTATTTAATTTTTTATTTGTTCTTTTTAAGTTATTCATGACAGTAGAATATATTTTGCCTTCTTTATACACATGGAGTATAGTTTATTCTAACTAGGATCTCAGTCTTCTTGTTGTACTTGATGTAGAGATTCAATGTGGTGTCCTCATAAATATACATAGAAAAGTTATGTCCAATTCATTCCAATGTCTTTATTCCTATTCCTGTCACCCCTCCTTTCCCCTAATCTACTGAACTTCTATTCTCCCCACCTCCCTGTTGTGTGTTAACATCCACATGTCAGAGAGAACATTGGACCTTAGCATGAGTCTCCAGATCCATCTATTTACCTGCAAGTGTCATACAGTCATTCTTTTTTATGGATGAGTAATTATCCATGGTGCATATACACAGTTTCTTTATCCATTCATCTGTTGAAGGGCACCCAAGTTGGCTCCATAGCTTTGCTATTAAGAATTGAGCTGCTATAAACATTGATGTGGCTACATTACTGTAGTTCGATGTTGAATTCCTTGGACACTATTGTTGATAATCAATTTACCATAAATGTATGTATTCATTTCTGGACTTTAAAATTTATTCCATTGATTCATATATCAATTTTTATGCCAGTACCATACTATCTTGGTTATTGTAGCTTTATAATAAGTTTTAATATCAGAAAGTGTGAGTCCTACAAATCTGTTATTTTTCAAGATTTTTTGGTACTTTTTTATTCCTTGTGTTGCCATATGAATCCACGTGGTTTTTATCATTGTAACCCAAGGTGGAAGATAAATAAATTTTATTTTGCCCTTACATCATCCCCAATTATACATATGGATTTGTGTGTATGCATATACACACATATACACACACACAGTTAAGAAGTTATCTTATTTTTTCTACCCATGCCCTGTCCTGCTTTCATGTCCATGACACAGCCATGACAGATAAGCACAATAGCTATGTGGTTAGTTATTTGTTCACTCAGATCAGTCAAATTAGTTAGACTCAATTTCGAGCTTTTATTAAAGCTCTTGAGGAGAAGTTCCATTTCCATTTAGGATGCCTATATATGAGAAAGATGCTGTGACTATTCTTGCCACCAAAAATGAAGAACATGCCTCAGAATAGAACCAAAGCAAAAAAAAAAAAAAAAAAAAAAACATAGCCAGAAGTTGGAGAGCCTAAGAGTGAGAGCTCCTAGATCTAGTTGTACCTGAAGCATGCAAGATCTAAATGAGTATGTGCCATTTATAATAAACATGTCTTTATAAGAAGAATAAGAAGACAAGAAAAAAAGTTGGTGCTTATATTTGCATGGTGGAATTAGAGGTGATTTTTACACTTTTTTTGTGAAAAAGAAAATAATGTGGATTATTACCTTCATATTTGGAGGCATCAAATAAGGAATGTAGTTTTTTTTTTTTTTTACTGCTCTTTGAAAAATTGGATATCTGAGTCCATCCTTTTTGGCAATATTATTCAAGCTACCACACAAATACTATATTTATAAAATGCTGAAAGATCTAAGTTGATTATTTGATTATGCAGATTTTCCTCCTAGTTCCATTTACTAAAGTCAACAAATACTGGGCCTTTTGTTATACCTAGCATGTACTTTCCAGAGGGCACTTCCTGAGTTTTATAGAGGAATGTAAATGAAAACACTAAGTGGAATAATTAGTTTCCAGTACACAGAAACTTGGGGTTCATATGTGGAATCAGACTTGGTTCTGGGAAGAAAATGGATACATCAATAACTCGTGAATTCCAATTGAAGGATCACAGGGTAGAGCAGAGGTACAGAAGAAGGAAAAGAGCCAGTACTTAACTCATCCTTTCCGTGTGCTTGAATCACACAGGTTTCTAACATTATACTTCAAGACAATTATAGAGCCAAGAAATAAGAAGATCACATATACACTTCTGTAGGTTCCCCCAATAGTGACTTCTTTTTTTATAACTTTATTTTATTTATTTAAATTTTTTTTTATGTGGTGCTGAGGATCGAACCCAAGGCCTTGCACGTGCGAGGCGAGCACTCTACCGCTAAGCCAGCCCCAATAGTGACTTCTTAATTAATTAATTATACAGGATCAACACCAAAAAGTGACATCCATGAAACTTATTTTGATTTCTCCAATTTTACATGCACTTGTGTGTGTATGTATTTCTAACTTTCACATGTGTGGGTTTTTGTGACTATCACTACAATAAAGATACCAAAAAATTATTTTACCAGGAATGTCTGTTTTGTAACCATGCCTACCTACCATCCATCCCCTAGCAATGACTGATCTGTTCTTCATCTCTAGAATTTTGTCATTTGGAGCATATATTTCATTTTTAGAGTATGTCTTCCATTTTTAGAAATATATAGAATAGATGAATGTGAAGTTTAGGAGAATCTTCATAACCCTAATAAACATCCTCCCTTTACTTAGAGGAGTCCTTGAACAATCATTTACATAGCTTTCTTAATTAAATGGGAAAGTGATGCAGTTCACAGACCAGAGCACAATAAGTCATAGTGTGTGTTCTAATCGCTTGTTATATCTGCATGATTTCTTAAATTCAGTTTCCTCATATGTAAAGTGGGGCCATTAGTTCTAATGGGGTGGCTTAAAGTTTAAATGAAGTAATGCATCTCAAATGTGCATCCAGTCGCTTCAGACAGCCCACTACCAAACCATCTCAATATCATGCAATTCTACCACAAGAACTTTTAGAAAGTTGTTCCCCCCTCCACCAAAGAACTGGAATCTTCCCCTTCCAAATAATACTGGTGATTTTATTTTATTTCTGAAGTTTTACAAACTAATTTGGATGCCTGTTCCACAGGGACAGTATTTTAGATCATTGAAGTCAAATGTTACACTTTCTCTTCTCCATATCCCACTTTCTTTCACGGGTCCTTCTAAAGCTCCTTGAGAACAGTAGGGGTTTGTCCTGCCCTCCCTGGGTGCCCTCATCTCTGGCTGCTCCATGCTCACAGCCTCTGCACATGAATACTTCAATGCAGGGTGTTCTTTAGCACTCTTATGTCATCATGGTTGCCCAGTTCTGGGCACACTCCCTTTGGTCAATTTCTTTTTTATTAAATAATGGTACCCAAATATGACATCTATTAATCTCACTGTATAAAAACAGAAGTCCTACCTCTGAGCTCCAAGAAAAACAAATAGCACTGTACAGTGTTATTCGGAACATGAAAACAAGAAACAGATATGGACAAACTTCTAAAACCAAAGTTACTCAATAATACAAGAAATTCTGCATTTCCGTATAGGGCTTCTAAGCATGCAGACTGAGTCTCAGCTGGAGCCTCAGCTTTTCCCTAGTTAGTCAGATAAACCACTAGGCATTTCCACAGAATTAATTTCTTTCTTTCATGTTAATTAGAATCAAATTCAAAGAAACAATGCTCTTCCTTGCTTCCTCTACTTTTTGAGCAAAGAAATTGTCACAAAATAAGTTCAGGACTATCAGATATTCTACTTCCAAATAAATGAAACTCCCAGCCCAAGTTTGGAAGATTGGTTCCATGTCTTGGTCTTTACCTCCACTACTATTTCCCTAATTGGCACCACCATCATCTCACTTAAAAAGAGTTGGCAGCAGCCTCTTAGCTGATCTCTCAGGCTCTGTTCTTGTTCCAGTTCTCTCTGATTCTCCACATTAGAGCCAGCATGATTTTACAGAAGTAAAAATTCCCATCCTGTTCTTGTTTCCTGTAGCCATTTCTAGGTCTCTCACTATCCTTCCAAACATCATTCAAGGACTCCATGAATTTGTGTTCTTTATTGCTCCCTGCTTTCTGAGCATCTATTCTCTGCCTGAAATACTTTTTACTCTACTCTGACTTCTCCTCCTTTAGACATGACTGGCTCAGGAGGTCTTCTCACCTCAGATCCCGAAGCCTCTAGACAGATGCTAAGTCCAGGCTAGATACCCCTGAACAGGGCACATGGAACATCTCATGATCACGCTCATCACACCATAGCACAATCTCCTTTCCTTGCCGCAGGCTGGGGAAGGTGGACAGTAAGGGGGACTGTGTTTGTCCTGCTCTGCTGTGCAGTTCAGTGTACAGCATAGAATGGGGTTTATGAAAAGGCTTCATCTTTGAAAATTAAAGGAATGAATTGTGAAAATATTATGATTGTAGTTTTATATGATAAGTAAAATAGATGTGGGGGAAAACATTTGAGTATAATTTCTTGTTTTTAAAAGAAATGCTCATGCTATAAGTATTTTTCATGAGCATGGATTATGCTTCAAATTTTAGTTTCCAAAGTAGTTTTCAAAATCCTTTCTGTCACACAAACATTTTGAATAGAGTATAAACAATTCTGCATGCCTTGTGGGCTTTCCTTAAATGGGGTAAGAACTATGCATTATCTCCGCTCTTTCCACTCCAATTATAGACTTTCTGTGGGAGGCAGCAGGATGTTTGAACTTTCTCCTCCAATATAGTGAAGATCCAAGGAGTTCTGAGTTGGTGATTAGCAGGAGGAGCTATGCCTTGAAACATACATCATTCTCAAATGGAACTGGAACATTAAATGTTTCATTTATTTTGTAGTAAAATAATATTTTTCTAACAAGAAGCAGTTGCCATCCAACTCATTTGAGGTTTCTGTTTATATTTTACTTGAACAGAAAGCTTTTGTTTTTTATTTTGATTACTTTCCTTTGATGGTGTGCCCAGTACCACAAGATGAAATTAGAAAAAATTTTTAAAAGTCTCATTTCAGCTTACATTGTAGCAAAATTCCATGTCTTCTTTAAAAAGGAGTCCAAGTGTCTCATCTCCTTATTGGTTATCTTATTTAAATTAAAAAAAAAAAACTCATGTAAGATGAAGGACTTCAGTGAAAAGAAGTCCCAGCAGTTATTTTATGTGTGTTGTTTCTGACAATTTATGGGAAAAACAAAATTCACAGACACACACACACACACACACACAGAGAGAGAGAGAGAGAGAGAGAGAGAGAGAGAGAGAGAGAGAGAGAGAAATTCATATATGAAGCAAGAGAGAGATGCATTATTGCTTGAAATGGCAAAGAATTGAAAACCAGAATGTCCATAAAAAAATAATAGCTGAATCTCTTGAAGCACATCTGTACTATGGAATATATAGTAATTAAAATTTAAAAGAAGTTAGACTTATATCCACAAACCATGATTCATTATTGAGTGAAAAGATTTAGGCTGCAGAATAATGTGTACAATAATATTTCTTACGAACTCAGCAAGGCAACTTTCAGGAAATTCAATGTGTCTGTGTAGAGATAAGATGGATAGATTATAGGTAGACAGACATAAAGACAGGAAGATCTACATGTAGTTTTGAGAATATTGATTTAAAAAAATAAAACTGGAATAGGCTAAGTTGTTAACTTAGAAAGGTAGAATTGAAAAATTTTTATTTATTTATTACTCCATGTTTTCCAATTTCACAATACAGACCAGGCACAGGAGATGGGCTTAGATATTATTTTTTAAATATTTGATTAAATATATCAATTGTATATATTAATGTGTTTGGTGTGATATTTCCATACATGTATACAGTGTGCATTGATCAAATCCAAACATTATCCTCCCCCCTCTTCCAGCCAACTTTCCCAAATCACTAGTAACCATTATCCTACTTTGATGTCAACTCTTTTAGCTTCCACATATGAGAGAAAGCATGCAGTATTTGTTTTTTTCAGGTCTGGCTTATTTCACTTAACATAATATCCTGCAAATGACAGAATTTCATTCTTCTTTAAGGCTGGATACTTTGTGTGTGTGTGTGTGTGTGTGTGTGTGTGTGTGTGTGTGTGTATGTGTGTGTGTATCTATGTGTGTATGTTTATAGGTATATGTATGTATATGTGTGTGTATATATAAAATATATGTACATATACACACGTGCATATGCGCACATTGGCGCACGTGCACACACACACACACACACACACTCCTTATCCATTCATCTGTTGATGGATACCTAGGCTGATTCTATATCTTAGATATTGTGAACAGTGCTGCAATAAACATGGGTATGCAGGTGTCTCTTTGGTATGATGATTTAATTTCCATTGGATATATACCCAGTAGTGAGATAATTGGATCTGCTATTAGGTTTTTGAGGACCATCCATACTGTTCTCTCTAATGGCTAAACTAATTTACATTCCCACCAACAGTGAAGAGAGTGCCTTTATCTATACATGCTTGACAGCATTTGTTATTTTTTGCTTTTTTGATAATAGCCATTCTAATCATTATAGTTTTGATTTGCATATCCCTGATGGCTAATAATATTAGGCACTTTTAGATGTATCTGTTGGCCCCTTGTGTTTCTTAACTTTTAAGAAGTATCTATTCAGGTAATTTGATCATTTTAATTGGATTAAGTAACGGTTTTTATTTATTTTGTTTAGTTCCTTATATATTCTGGATATTAACCTTTAGTTAGATGAATACTTGAAAAATATTTTCTCCCATTCTGAAGATTGAATGTTTCTTTTGATGTGAGGAAGCTTTTAAGTTTGATGTAATTCTAGTTTTTGCTTTTTTGGCCTCTGCTTTTGAGATCCTACCAAAAAATCATTGCCTATACCAAAATCTTGAAGTGTTTTTTCCCGAATATTTTCTTCCAATAGTTTCAGAGACTCAGATCTTACACACTGAGTTGACATTGTATGGGGTGAGAGAAAGTGGTCAAGTTCCAATCATCTGCATGTGGCTACCCAGTTATCCCAGCACTTTGCTGAAGATGCTTTTTTTTCTCCAACATAAATTTTTGGTGTCTTTATCAAGAATCAATTAACTGTAGATGCACAGGGTTATTTCTGGGATCTCTACTCTGTCTCATTGTGTCTCTTTTTGTACCATTATGATGCAGTTGGGGTTATTATGTCTCTATAGTATGTTTTGAAATGAACTTTGTGTGTGTGTACATGTGTATGTGTGTGCATCTTTTCCTTTCTCAAGATTGATCTAGATAATTGTATTCTTTGGGGCTTCCTTATTAATTTTAGAATTTTTTTCTAGTTTGTGAAGAATGTCATTGGTATTTTGTTAGGGATTGCTTTGAAATCTGTAGATTGCTTTGGGTAGTAAAGACATTTTAACAATAGGAATTTTTCCAATCAATGAACCTGGGAGTTCTATTTTTGTGTTTTTTTTCCATTTTTTAACCAATGTTTAGTAATTATCATTGAATAGGCCTTTCACTTCTTTGCTTAAGTTTATTCCTTGGTATTTTTTGTGGTGGTAGCTATGTAAATTGGGTTGCTTTCCTTCTCTTTCTTAGCAAATTTATTACTAATGTATAGAAAAGCTACTGATTTTTACATGTTGATTTTATATTTTGGTACCTCACTGAATTCATTGATCAATTCTAATAACCTTTTGGAGAAGTTTGTAGGTTTTTCTATAAACAAACTCCTATCATCTGCAAACAAGTATAACATTTTATTTCCTCCCTTCCTGGTTGTGACCATTTATTTTTTTTTTCTTGCCTAATTGCTTTAGCTTAAATTTCTAGTACAATATTGAATAAGAGCAGTGGGAGTGGATACACTTTTTTATTCTTTGTTTGTTTGTTTTAATTAGTTACACATGACAGTACAATAATCTTGACATATCATACATTTGAATCAGATGGGGTTTAATTTCTCATTTTTCTGAGTACTTTTTTATTCGTCAAGAAGAAATGCCCTCAGCTCTTCATCATTCAGCATGATGTTGATCATGGCTTTATTACATATAGTCTATTTGTGTTGATCCTTTACTACATCTAATTTGTTCAGGGCTTTTATCATGAAGTGCTATTGAACTTTATCAAAACTTTTTTCTGCATTTATTATAGTTATTTATGAGTAATATTCTTCATTCCATTGAAGTATATCACACTTACTAATTTGAGTATATTGAACCATTCTTGCATCTCTGAGAAGGAGAAAACTTGATTGAGATGGATGATCACTTTGATGTGCTGCTGTATTGGATTTGTTGAAAATCTGTATGTCTATATTCATCAGGAATATTGGCCTACAGTCAGAGTCAGTCTCTCTCTCTCTCTCTCTCTCTCTCTCTCTCTCTCTCTCTCTCTCTTTCTCTCTCATGTGTGTTTTCTTGTCTGGTTTTGGTAATAAGGTAATGCTGGACTTATAGAATTACATTAAAAGGGTTCTTTCCCTTTAATTCTGGGGAATAGAATTTTTAATGGCATTAGTTCTTCTTTAAAAGTTTGCATTTGAAGTTGAGAAAATTATGTTATGTGCATGCATGAATATCAATTTTATATACAACTATAATAGATCAATTAAAAATAAATAAGTATAAGAAAGACCAAAGAATTGAAGAAGGGGATTAGGGAAAGGAAGGAGGGCAGGGGGAGGACTGAAATGGAGCAAACTGTCATATGCATATAAGTTTTGGGTAGGATTGGTTGGTTTATTTGTTTTCTATTTTTGATACTGGGGATTGAATCTAGAGGCACTTTACCACTGAACCACATCCCCAGCCCTTTTTAATATATTTTTTGAGATAGTGTCTTGATAAATTGCTTAGGGCTTTGCTAAGTTGTTGAGGTTGGCCTCAAACTTGTAATCCCCCTGCCTCAGTCTTCCAGAGTCACTGGAATTACAGGTATTTGCTACTATGTCCAGCTAGGATCATAAGTTTAAGGGAAGCCTGGGCAACTTAGCAAGACCTGTCTCAAAATAAAAAATTTTAAATGGCTGGGGATATAGCTCACTGGTGAGTAGCTCTGGGTTCAATCTCAGTACCACACACATACCAAAGAAAAAGGTAAAATTCATCAGTGACAACATAAAAGCATCGAGTTCTGGGCTTTTCTTTGTTGAGAGACTTTTTAAAATTACTGATTCAGTCTCATTACTTGCTATGGTTCTATTCATATTTTTTATGTCCTTGTGGTTCAATTTTGCTGGCTCATGTGTGTCCAGAAATTAGACCAGTTCTCCTAGGTTTTCTAATTTGTAATAACGATCCTTTGTGTTTCTATGGTATAAGTTTTAAAGTATCCTTTATCATCTCTAATTTTATTTATTTGTATGTTCCCTCTTTTTTATTAGTCTAGCTAAAAGTTAGTTGTTTTATTACCTTTTCAAAGAACTAACTCTTTGTTTCATTGATCTTTTCTACTGTTTTGTTTGTTTCTATTTTAAATTTATTTCTGCTCTGATCTTTATTTCTTTCCTTCTATTCCTTTTTGGGTTTTGTTGTTGTTGTTGTTGTTGTTGTTGCTTTTCTAAGCTCCTTGAGATGCATTGTTTGGTTGTTTATTTGAAATCTTTGTGTTTTTGATGTAGGCAGTCATTACTATAAACTTCCTTCTTTGTACTGCTTTATGTTACATCCTACAACAAATATTGTGGGATGATAGATGATATATTGTATTTCCATTTCCATTTGTTTTGAGAAATTTTTAAATTTCCCTGCTGACTTCCTTAAAGAAACTCTTTATTCAAAAGCATGTTGTTCAGTCTCCAGGCTAGTTTTATTTTCTGTGATCAGAAAAGATACAGGATATGATTTCAGTTTAAATTTGTTAAGTCATGTTTTGTGGTTTAATATATAGTCCATTCCAGAGAAAGTCCCATGTACCAATGAGAAGACTATGTATGCTTCAGTTGTTATATAGAATGTTTTGTAAATGTCAGTCATATCAATTTGATCTACAGTATACATAACTCTGATGTTGCTGAGTTGATTTTTGGGGGGGTCTGGTGATCTAGTAATTGATAAAAGGGGTGCTGACATCCCCCAATATTATTGTTCCAGAACCTGTCTCTCCTGTTACATCTAATAGTGTTTGTTTTATAAAATTGGTTGTTCCAACATTAGGTGACTCTAGATTTACAATGCTATATTATGTTTTAATCGATTCCTTGATAGTAATATAGTGACCCTCTTTGTCTCTTCCTATAGTTTTCATCTTAAAGTCTATTTAGATAAGTATAGCTATTGATGCTTGCCGTACATTTCCACTTACCTTGAGCATTATTTTACATCCTTTACTCTCAGGCTAAAGTGTGTCTTTATTGATGAAGCGAGTTTCTTGTAGGCAGCATATTGTTGGATCTTGTCATTTGATCCAACCAATCTGTGTCTTATAATGAGAAAATTTGCTCTATTTACATTCAAGGCAATAATTGACAGATAAGGACTTATTTCTGCCTTTTTGTTAATTTTCTTCTAGTTGTTTTGAATATTCCTTTTTTTTTCTTCCTCTCTTGTTCATCTTTGTGATTTGATGGTTTCCTTATTGATAATATTTAATCCTTTTCTATTTCTCTTTGTGTGTTTCTCCTCCTAGAGGAATTTATACTTTCACATAACATGATGGTGGTTATCTTTCTTCTATTCCTCGATGTAGAACTCCCTTAAGCATCTTTCATAAGGCTGCCTAGTTGTTATAAATTCCTTTAGTTTTTTCTTGTCTTAAAAGGTATTTATTTATCTTTCATTTCTGAAGGATAGCCTTGCTGGGTACAGTAATCCTTGTCAGCAATTATTTATTTCAGGACTTAGATTATATTATTCCATCTGCCTTGGCATGTAGGGTATCTGCTGAAAATTCTGCTGTTAGTCTAATGCAGTTGCCTCTAAATGTTACTGACTTGAAATTTTTCTCTTGCAGACTTTTAAATTCTTTCTTGAACTTGTACTTTTGGAAGTTTGACTATAAATGTTCTGGTGAAGATATTTTTCTAATCATGTCTCTTTAGGTTCTAAAAGCTTCCTGAACATAGATATACAGAAGTCTTCTGCTTTTATTTAATTACACAGTTTTCCTATGCCCTTAATTTTATTCTGTGCTCCTTCAGATATTCTGAAAATATATTGTTTGTTCAATTAATGGTGTCACATAGGTTTTATTTATTTATTTAACTATTTGTTTATTTATTTTTGTTTGGGATATTCCAAAAGACCCATCTTCAAGATTCAAGTTTACATATTATTTCTTCTGCCTAATCAAATCTATTTTTGATGTGATTTATGAGTTCTCTTATATTTTTAGTTTTTATTTGACTTATTGAGCTCTTTCTTTGTTTCCCAGATTTTTATTTGGTTATTTTTCAAAATTTCTTTCTCTTTGCTGAATTTCTCAACTGCGTTATGAATTGTCTTTTCAATTTAATTCAACTATCTATTCTCTTGGACTCCGTTAGCTTTTTTATAATCATTTTTAAAACTATTTATCAGGCATTTTGTCCTTTTCAGTTTCTTTAGAATCTGTTGTTAGAGAGTAATTAGGTTCTTTTGGAGGCATCATGCTCCTTTATTCCTGATCTCCTGCATTGAGTTTTGTGCATCTGATGAAGAGATACCACTAATGCTTTTATGGGCTGTGTTCTTGTCTTCCCCTAAAGATGTGTCTTGGGGTGTTGGTTTGCTATTCAATGTTGGCTTTGTTTTTAGCTAGGGACCATAATTTAGTCTATCTATAGCTTCATTAGTTGTGATAAATGACTTTGGGCACAGTGTGTACCATGCCAAGGTTGGAGAGACCCATGGTCTGCAGGCCACGCAAGAGTAGGGACACTAGCAATTCAGATAGGTGTGGTGTATATAGCACTGGGTGTGGTATGTTCACTGTCTGGCTGCTCCTACAAAGGGAGTGGTGGCCTCTATTGGGTAATGAGGTTTTTCTTGGGCATTGTTGATGTTCTCTCTGCTATTAACAAGGGACTCTGGTACTGGATCACCCTGTGGTGGTGAATGACCAGAAGAAACACTTGTCCTCTGACCAGTCAGTGATGTGTGCTGCACAGGAAGAGGCCCTGGTGGGAACCAGAGCATGCCCTTTGTGGTGCTCAAGTCCAATCCTGATAGCAATGTATACTCAGAGCAGGTGTGACACCAGGGAAACAAATCTCATAGATAGAACAGCGTAGGAGCTATCGTATTCCTCTCTGCCACTCTGGTAACAGCCGAGACCTCAGCTGAAACCAGGCAAAGTTCCCCTTGAGGCCACCTGTGACTGTGTGCACTCAGGTGCACTTCAAGTCTTTCTTCTCTAACTCCTTCAGTGTTAGTACCTCCTAGAAGATAGCAGGAGTGGGACTGGCCAGAGCTGGGCAAAGTTGCTTTCAGTCCCCTCTAGCCATGCATGTCTGGGGACAGGACAATACTTGAAGCCACAGAGTTGCTCAAGGGTTCCTCAGCATACCTCCGTGGGCAGACAGCAGCAAGAACCATAGTGTTCCCTTCCTGCCCTGTCAACAACAGGCGCCTGAGCTCAGCACAGTGGAGGAGGGCTATAGGAACGAAATGGGCATGTGACTTCAATCCTGGCACTGGTGGAAGTACACTGAGCTCCTTGTTAACAAGGGTGGCACCCTCCATTCCCCTGGTATGGCAAAACCTATCCCCCCTAACCATGCAGCACACCTAGTGGGCTAATTTCAGTTACTCTTCTGAACCAAGTTGACTTTTAGAAGTAGCTACCCATCTTCCTACCCCCACCAAAAAGCCAGTCCAATGGAATGGACTGTCTTTCAACTTTACCCCTTCAAATGAGAGATTCTCCCTATCCTAGCTCTGGAGTTGAATTGGCAGATGCTAGGATTTTGTTTCTCTTTCTATGATATTGTCCCATGTCCCTGAATCCTACAAGGTTCCATTCTCATTCTTGCTGATTTCCAGTTTCCTACATGGTCACTCAACCTCAAAATGCACCTATACACCTGTTCCTTTGATTCTTCCTTATGGAGGAGGAAGTGAGTATTGAGTATCTCTATTTGGACATCTCAGATCCCAGGATATTTCTCCATGTCTCTGGACCATTTCATTCATTCTTACAAACAACATGATTTCTTTTACAAAACAAAAAAAGAATCTAATAGAAATTATAATGGAAACAAAGATAGGAAAGAGGTGTAAAACCAAGAGAAGTCATGATAAATCAAGACTTTAGTATACTTATTCTCTACCAGTAGGGGTAAAGAGTGTCCGCCTTTGATGACAGGGCACATGTAGGCCTCAGGGAAGGAATAAAGGTTTTAGTCAGTTTTTTTGTTACAAAAAGAAGTAGCTGATACAGGCTAATGTTATGAAGACAAGCAGTTGTTTTAGCTCACAGTTTTGGAAGGTGAAATTCCAAAAAGTATGGAGCAGGCTCTGGTGAGGATCTCTCCTAACTGCATTACCTCATAGTAGATGACAATGACAGATGTATTTTTCTAAGAAAAAGATTACATCTCAGAACAGGAAATCAGAGGGGTCCTAAAATCCCTTCTGAGAGCATGTCCCCAGTTGACCTAAGGATTTCCTACTAGGCCTTTCCTCTGAAAGACCCCACCAACTCCCAAACTGCCACCATGAGGACCAAGTCCCTGATATATGAAGAGACCCATCCCTATCCAAACTATATCAATGAGATATTAACCAACCAAAGAGTCATCACCTGCTAATCATTTAACTAGCTTTTTCTGAGTATGCCAGCTACTCCTTTACTTAACATATGCTGGACACATATTATGTACAAGAAACTGGAGATAATATTATGAACAAACACAGAGTCCTTGCTCAAGTATAGGAGTGATAGTGCAAGGTTTTCCATTTGATTACAATTTTTCATCTAAAAAATTTATCGTCAACCCCGTTTCCCAGCAGGTAAGAAACTTACCATAAGTCAAATTGGAAGGATGCTACAGAAGAACAAGTTCACACAGCCATTGCCCAATAAGTTTAAGAAACATTTTTGTGATAGAAACCATAATAATTCACTGTAAAATCATGAAATAGGAATTCTAAATGTACTAATAATACTCTATGTTTTAACCTAGGTGGTAGTATACAGTTAGTTGTTTCTTGTATTCTTTTAACTATGAAAACACATTTTAAATACTCTGGAACATCATACATATAGAAGACAACAGAAAGGTTAGCTATTTTATTAGTTCTTTTTAGTTATACATGACATCAGAATCCATTTTGATGCAATTATATATGCATGGAATATATCTTATTCTAGTTAGAATCCCATTCTTATGGATGTCATCACAGTGGTATTCACTGTGCTATTTTCATATACATACATGAGGAAATTATATCAGATTCTTATTTTTGAGAAAAAGTTGATATTCTCATCCCAATTTAATTTATATATTGATTCTTTTTGATGACAACAGGTTAAAGTTATTCATTTTTTCATTTTTCCCCACTAAATTATTCTGTCATCTACAATAATTCACTTAGGTAAACAAAGCATGACTTGACAGAGTCTTATGGAAATTTTAAATGGAGGGCAAATATTTAGCATGTAAATAAGTTGACACAACATGAATCCTCTAGTGTTTATATACTGAGAATATTTTTCCCGCACTTAGACAGTTATAAGAAAAAATGGTAAGCACCTGGGAAAGTCTTACCTGCTTCTGTTTTCTTTGGGGTTAGGAAATAGTTTTTAAGGAAAGTTTTGGGAAGAACAGACCAGCCTCCCCTTGAGAAGTGTTAAATGCTGGCCTCCAAAACATCACGAGACTCACCTGCTGACATAGCTGTGTCTGTTGCTATTGTAATCAGAATAACCCCCTCCAGAACCCTCCTAGTATCTCAGAGGGAGAAGGGCAGAGTTAGGAAACAAATTAATATTTTGAAGTCTGGTTTAAGATAGGTCTTGCAGTGCAAGGGGTTTTAAAAGTCTGGGGTAAGTACTACCATGATAAAATAGATTAGGTTAGTAAAACAGCAAGATGATAATTTAGAGGCAAGGTTTTTAAAATCTTGAGAAATAAACTATCAATTGATGTTTTCTATGACAGAATTGATGGATATTTCAGGAAGTACCTGGAATGAATAATATTTCATTGCATTTGTTTTTAATTCCTGGGGGGTAAAAATCTTCCAGAAGACTAAAACAATGTCAATGAAGACAGTGGAATAGTGAAGTCATGTTAACATCCATGGGCACCAAGCTACGTGGCTGTTTTCCATTCTCAGTGAAGAGAGTCAGATAGCAGGAAGATTCAACATCAGGGCACGCGTTTCTAGACTCTTGGTGTCATTTAGCTCGCACTCTAGTAGACTCAGCCACTAATACCAACAGGGTGGGGGGGATCAAAACCACCCTGTCACTGAGAAGTATTAGCGCTTTGAAATTGTATCACCTCTCTGGAGCTGAGTCGGGTGCTCATTTCAATGAAATGTGAGGGCTGTGCTAAAACCTCTTCTTGGTGCTTTTATTTTCTGACTAGAAAGGTGGGAGATGGCAGCAGGTAAGAGCAAGGTAGGTCCAAATCCCTCCATGACCACTTAATGACCTGTGTTAGTTACTTTACTTGTCATTGTACTAGGTGATATTTATTTATTTATTTTAGGACAATAAGAATAATAAAATCTATCTTGCTGCAGTATCTAAAAGCACTCTAACTCATAATAATTCCTCAAATGTTTGTAGTTATTTTTGTTAGTGTTATCATCATTATCACTCTATGGGCCCAGAGGTTTCCCTTCAAATGTAAATGGATAAAAATGTGTTGTCTGGAGCTAGAAAATATTAACCTACATATCAATTAACCTGGTTCCTCCTACACATTGTTTATAGAGAAACTGAAAAGCATACAACCAAGGATACCAGGGGGTTACTGTGATGAAGAAGCATACTGGAATAAAATATTAAGGTCACTCATTTAAATTATTTAATATTATGAAACACCCAAAACAATTTTAAGAAAGATTTTTTAGATAAATATTTGTAACTTACATGTAGACATTTGATTGTTGTGGCACACACCTGTAACTCAGTGAGACCTTGTCTCTAAATAAAATACAAAATAGGGCTAGGGATGTGGCTTAGTGGTTGACTATCCCTAAGTTCAATTCCTGGTACCAAAAAAGAAAAGTTACAGTTGGGTCCAGAGACTGGATTTCTGTGCTTAGGTTAATCAACAGATCATTCTCACCATTAAGAAAGAAAACCACTTGAAGCTGATTCTTTGCGCCTGTGATAATGCTTTATTCTCATAGATACATTGAAAAGAAAGACTGAAACAAATATGCAGGTATGACTTCTTATAAACTATCAAGATAGTTGATGTAAAACTTGCCAAGGTAACTTAATTATACCATTATAAAATATTGGCAAGTATTTGGTTTAATCTTCCACCTAAAACAGAAATTACCTCTGTAATAACCAGTCCATATTTGATTTCCTAGTTTTAGTAAACCTACCACTTTGTAAGCAACTGTTGCCCTTCTTAGCCAGAGTTAGAAAATTCTTCCTGATACTAAGGCAGAATCTGCGCTGGTCAATTTCTCTCCTTACTCCTGTCTCTGCTCCTTTGAACAGCACAGAATACATATAATCCATTTCTAACTTGGCTTCTACTCAAAAATTTATTCCAAATATAATTATTAAATATTTCATGACAGGATGCAAGAAGCTAGAATAATAATGTAGAAATGGTCTCTGACTTCACAGGGCTTAGAGGTTCCTACTTTGATTGCATCCCTTTCTTCCTTAGGTTTAACATCATCACTACTTCCTTTGTATCCCCACCCCCTACCATGCAACATAATTTTTACCCCCAAGTCAAACATTCAAAACAAGAAACATACAACTGGGCACATTTCTCCAGCTGTGATTGGACTAATGGAAAGTACAGTGGCATTATTAACCAACTTATCTTTTCATCTCTATTAGCATTGAAAGCAGACCTCATGAATGGTAGAGTACCCAATAAATATTTATGAAAGACTCTGGATACTCCAGTTTTTCTCATGTGGTCTCAGTGTTTTAAACTCTTCCATTAATTTCTCATGTGTGGATGCAACCATAGCCTATACATGATTAAAACAAATGTTTGAGGAGCAAATAATAAATCACACATGACTTAGAAGTTAGTTATTTTAAAGAAATTGAATTCACCTTACAAAATTCCAGTAAAATATTTACATTCAAGTAAGTCTTCTGCCACCATGAAGTAAAGTGTTAACCCTTAAATGGTTAATGTTTTCAAGTAAAATGCTTGAAGATATCCCTGCCTGAGTACTTCATTCATGAGAAATTTTTATCTACTGTGTACTGACTGCACACAGTTTCATTGGACTGTAATTAGGTAAAAATATTTCCCCAAATGGTCACTTTCTCTTTGAGGATCTGGGTTTTAGGAAGTGCTATGCTAATACAATCTCTTAACTTTCAGAATCCACTCCCTTAGACTATGCAAATAAGCAGTATTGAACCTAGAATACGTTCCATGCAGTATTCTTCATGTTTATTTATGTCTCAAAAACTAATCTCCAAAGAAGATAGAGACTTCCAAAATAAAGCAGTTGTCAGTCCTTTATTTTACTGTGACCAGCAATTAAAGGCAGATGAGTATCTGATTCTTGTTTTCTGGTCTAACTAAAAGGCTCTTCTACTCTCTACTTCCTATCCTGGAATATTAATCACTTATGTTACTTGAATACTTCTTATATTTCCCAAACAATAGTATTTTTGTTAGTGAGTCTTTAACTTTTACAAAAAATAATTACATGTGAGGTTCTATAGGATTTTTAGGTAGTATGTTAATTCTCTTCAAATCATTTACAATATTGGCAGAATAGAAACATCTCATCCACCAGGACACTGTAAATATCTCTCAGTCAGTTCAGTTGATTATGTGTTAGTATGTGGAGATATTTAAACAAATAACTTTAACACCATATAACCAATCCATCTGTTACTGACTCTATCAAAGCCTGGGGTCCTCGGTCACTAACAAGATACTCTCAGATAAATGGGCTGGTCAAATTAAAGTCCAAAAGATATGATCTATGCTGAAATGATATATTTTCAGAATCCAGAAACGAGTGTTAAGAAAGACAAGGAACAAAATGGGTCTTGGCACTGGGGGTCTGTCCTCTCTAAGGATTAATGTTTGAGATATGATTACAGACATGAAATACAGCATGGAAGGAATTCCAAGCCCAATAGCATGGCCAGCAGTGAACCCACACCTGCTAGACATTAACAATTAAAATTGTAATTATAACTTTTAGAAGCAATTTATCAAAAGACAAAGTGTTTATAATAGTTTTGAGTTGTGAAAAAGGTATGTCATTAAAAACTCACTTTTAAAAAAAATATGTCTTTTAAAACTGATGAATGGCTTTTTTTCCCACACTCAAAAGTTGATTATTGTGAACTAAGTTATGCCAAAGAACTTAGTATTCTGATTTTGATTTTGTATACATTCCCTGTTCTCTCAGAGTAATATATTAAATGAGCTTGTGTTACCTCACCTCCAAAATATCACTTTCATTTGAGACATAATACAAAACAGCTCCTTATTTCTTAGCGCTAACTCATTTCTCTTAAATTTACTTTCTATTTGCAATTGCTCCTTGTCACAATCCAGCACTGTTATATAAAAAGAGGAAAGATAAAATTTCTGATAAACTTGAATTTAGACAATTATGTTTTGCTTTTAAAGCAGCCTGTCTATGCAATAAGGAACCTTAGATAGAGTCAAGCAAAGAGCAACTCACATCAATATTGGGTTGATAGAATCTTAAGGTACCCTTGGGCATTTCGAAAACCAAGGAGACTCAGGTTATGTGCACATTTTCTTATTAACTCAGAACCAGGATTCAACCTCACATGAATAGGTGGAAGAGCCTCTTCAGAGAAGAAAGGAGCAAGTTCAAATTTCTCATTAACTATGAAAATAAGTTTTGAAGTCATCTGGGTCATCATCACTTTATTTTGCCATTTGTAAAACTGAAGCCCAAGGAGGTAAAATGACTCATCCCAGGTCTCCTGGCTGACTAGAGACAGATTGGGACTAAGACCCTGTCTCGCTCTTTCAGTCTAACACATTTTCCACTTCATAGTTATCAAGTAAAGACAATTACTCTTAGCAAATAAAGTACTGTGAAGTTTCTTTCCTAAAGCCAGACAGCACCTCCTTCCTCAGCCCCACACTGTCCCTGAGCTCATCAATCCTACTGCAAAGGATTTTTCTAACACCACTGAAGGTGGTCCTTTGGGAGGGGCCTGAAATAGAGAATAAATATTTGTGTGTGAGTTTCTAAAAGGCAAGGATTGGGCCTTCTCTTTTGGTTTCACAAAGTGGACCTGGAACCCTAACATGTCATGGTTTGATACTCTATGCTTTGTAAACACTAAATGTTAACCAGATTTTTTGGCATGTTATACTCTTTTATTATCATATGTTCTAATCCTGAAGTCAGTCTACCATTAAAGATGGCTTTAAGAGGGGAGGAATGGAACTGAATTCCTCTGGCCCAGAGTATAGTAGCGTTTTCTCACTTTCTCAGTTCTGTTAAGAATGGCTAGCAAGCTATTCTGTAAAATTGAAGTTGATGATACAATGAAACCATTTCCATGAAAACCTCCCGCAATGGGATAAGGGCTGACCTAGCCCTATTCTGTCCTGGAACACAGAATAGAACAACATAAAACCTAGATCCACCTAAAACCAGGTCTTAGCCCCAACACCTGCTATTGTGTCCTTGGGAAAATGACTAAAGTTTCCCAGCTTCAAGATCCAGTTATATATGAAATAGGGATGATAATGGCAGTCTTTTTAAATTGCTGAGGAAAGCAATGTGCCTAGAACATTAATCACAGGCCTCCAACAAAATGGTCACTAATGGTGTCTCTCTCTATGAAGCAATCTCTCTCTCTCTGGAGCAATTTATCACAGAATCAAAGAGTCTGGCCTGACAGGCAGAACAGACCCAGGCAAATCACATGGGGCAAATAACATAGCCTCTTAAAGCCTCAGTTCACTCATCTATAAAGTGGGGGAAATTATACTGTATAGTTTTTCTTTTTTTAATACTTTATTTATTTATTTACTTTTATGTGGTGCTGAGGATCAAACCCAGTGCCTCACACGTGCCAGGTGAGTGCTCTACCACTGAGCCACAACCCCACTCCTGTATAGTTTTTCCTTTTGTTTTATTTTATAATTAATTAGGATAAGTGATACCTGGTACCTAATCAAATATCACCAAATAGTAATTATGTTATTGCTGTAGCATTAGATCTTCATGAGTCCTCTTATGTAAAGTTTTCCTATCTTGCCCATAAGGAAATTTAAGTTCAGAGAGTATAAGAAACTCACCCAAGTTCCAAGTTCTTAAGTGGCAGAGCTGATATTTGATTCAGGTCCTAAATTACCTTCACAGTCTACATCTTTTCCAATATGCCAACTCTCTCTTCTTTCATCTTTTCTACTTGTTTACAAGGAACCTGCCAATCAGCCTTCTCTTTCTTTATCCCTGTCATATTTCTTTCAGTCATAATAGAAACATCTGGGATGAACTAACAGTTTGAAAACTTCAGTGGAAATTTGAGATTTTTACATCATTATTTAAATCAAGACATTTATCTAAAATTCTAAATTCTCCCCATTTTTTTCATTTAATATGATACATGTTAATAGTTGTCAAAAGCTCTGGATTTGGTTAAGCCCATATCCAAATTTCTCCTTTTTCTATCATAGTATGGAAACAATAATGGTTATAAGAATATTGTAGTACTAATTTAAGCCAAGTACATTTAAATAATTTGCAGTGAACCTAAGACAAATGTGCAAATTTAAAAAATTATCTAAAAATCCACTTGTATAATAGAATAGAATATTATTTTTACTACAGGACAAGCCCCATTTTACAGTGAGGAACATTTATTGTGGCAACACTGAGTAATGGTTTTTAGCATTTTGTTTTTTCTTTCACAGAAGCAGAGGGCAGAGGTGAAGGTTTAAAAGCAAACTCTAGACTTAAGACAAACATAAGGCCAAATTCTGACCCTACCAATTATTAGCTGTGATCTTGGGCAAAATTAATTATTCTTTCTAAGCCTCATTTCATCTTTGCAAAATTAAAGTAATAATTTATATTCATTTATATCATACAGTATATATAAAGATTAAATAAGTTGGTTCCTATAAAGTACATAGCAAATTGTCTATATTAAACACATAATAGCTCATGTTTTTATTATTATGCCATGTACCCCAAACCTTTCAAAATATCCTTCATTACAGAGCATGAGATGCAATCCCATGATTTAAAGCACATATCCATGTCACCAAACCAGTCAGTTAATCATTTACCTGAATTTTTTCGTTGTTGTTTTTTCTTCTATTCTATACCACACTGAATCATGTCTTTGGTAGTATAAACAAAGAAAAGCTCATGAACCATATATTGTATCAATAGAGCACGAAAATAGTTACTCAAATTGATGAATTTGATCATTTCAATAATAAGTTCATTTCAAAACCAACTTAGTAGTAAACTTTGTCTCCACAGTCTTACAGTCAGACTGAAATAGGCCACAGGTGTTTTGTTTTGTCACCTGATACTTGAAGTAGAAACTCTTCTTCTCTTTTTGACAGATCTGGGGATTAAAACATGTTGGATTTACTACCGACTTATGTGGAATATATCAAATTCTGCATAATATATGAAACCATCAGCAAAATCCACCCATTCCTAAGTATAATCATGGGTGGTAATTTCACTTTGCAATGCATGAATTTATTCCCACCTGTCTCCTGGGAGAATCTGTAGGGGATTCAGCGTAATGCTTGGAATCACCATACATAGGGAGATGGGCAGGAATAACAATAATCTCTGTCTGTGCAGAACTGATCCAGGGAGTCCAGATCCCTCTTGCCTGGAACAATAGAAGCACAAGGTTAGTCACCATGCCCAGGGCTAATAGTTCCTGAAGGCAGTGCAGGAGCTCTGTTTCACACATGGGACCAAGGTAGAGCAGGCAGCGCTGATGGCAATTCTACATTTCATCTTACTTTTATTGATTGATTTTATTTATGCAGTGCTGAGGGTCCAGCCTTAGGCCTTGAGCATGCTAGGCAAGCACTCTACCACTAAGCCACATCCCCAAAAACCCCCACTCCACTTTTTAAACATCTTCTCTCCATTTTCAACACCAATTTTCAGACCCTTTGCCTGCAATCTATTCTATACCCTGTCTTTAGAGAGGATTAAAATGTAATTACTAACTTCCCCCCATCACCCCCCACACCATCACCACCATGACACCCCTCTCCCTTCAACCCCTGGGTAGCCACCTCTGATTCTTAGGGTCAAGGTCAAAGATCCCCAAGTAGCCCCCAGCTCTTTCTCCCCTGAGGCCTGCAGACCTGCAGAGCTCTGCTCCACTGTAAGACACAGGAGCTGGGCCCAATGTCTAGTGGACCCAGCATTTCACAGCCCATTCACTCTGCCCAGAATATTTTCCTTCCCCTCACCCAGTCAGCTCCCACCAGCAACAAACAGCCATTTTTACTTCCATTAAAAAGCTTTCCTTATTCCCCCAGATCAGTTTAGGTTCACCTTCCACAAACTATACCTCTTCTTATCTTGAAGTCCTTATCCCAATCTCATTCTTATTTATTTTATTTTTAAAACTCTTATTCCAAGTGCAATAATGATTTGGGTAAGTAATGCTAACTATCTGTTTCCCCCAGCAGAAGGTAAGTAGCATGATGGTCTCTGCTTCACCTCTCTGTTCTCAGCATCTGGTGTTCAATAGCACAGTAGGATAATTATGGTCAACAATAATTCACTGTGTTTCAAAATAGGTAATAGAGAGGATCTTGAATATTCCCAGCCCCAAGAAAAGATAAATGTTTGAAATGGGAGATATGGCAATAACTCTGATCTAATCATTGCACATTTGGTACATATATTGAAATGTCACATTGTATCCTACAAATATCACAATTATTATGTGTCAATTTAAAAGTTTTTTTAAATAAAAAAAACTTGTTGTACACCTTCAATATATATAATTTTTGTCAACTATACCTCAATAAAACTGGGGAGGGGGCTGCTTTTTGGTTCAGTACCCTGCACATGACTTCTCTCCATGGCCAACAAGGACATACTAAGTAGACAAAGGAATTCAGGAAGGGTTAAGAGGAGGCACAGTATGTTCTGGGAGCATCTGACTGGTGCTCTCTCAGTCTCAGCAGGCAGGACCTAATTCCTGGGGAAGGTTGAAAAGAAGTCCCTGCATCACAATCTAGTGGTGGCACCTGAAGAATGGGAGCTGAGATTTGATACTCAGGCCATCCTTAGGGTTTTTGAATGGATCCTGCCCATCCACTATGGTGTCACTTGTATAAGCATCCTCCTACCTCACCAGGACATCTTTTTTTCTCCTGAGACTAGGTAAGACCATGAAAGATACATTTTTTTCCTCCTAGTTCAGTTTTGCACATAGTAGGTACATTAAAATGTTTGCTTAAATATATAACAAAATACAGACAATTGTTTCATCTGTTCCCTTGTAAGAATATAATAGCAATTCACCTCTTGGCCCTGAACTATCCATGTTCTGTTTTCCCCATTACTAACCCTATTAGTTTCCCTTTCAACTTGAGCATTCAACAAACCCACTCCCTTCCTTCCATTGATTCAGCCACAATGTTTCTGAACCACTTTTAAGGGCTTGAGAAGAAATGGAAAATTTATAAAGCTACGATTATAAATGGCATGGCTTTCCTTCAAATATCCTTGTGTGTAAATTCTTATTTATTTAATAAACTTATTAAATATAAATTTCAACTATTTTATTTCAAGACAACTCATTTATAACCATTCCATCTTGTATTAATATTTATTTTTTAATTCAGTCAGAGGCGCTCCTTTCTCAGATAAGTCACCTAATTACATGAAAGAATCATAAAACCAGTAGAAACTCAATACATATTAAGAAAGAAATTCAGGTTAAATAGTGTCTCCTGCCTATTTAAACATCAATAATGACTGTGATGATAGACAGTATTTAAATGGGATTGTATAAATCAAAAGAAATATGTGCAGTCTTAGCAAATCATTATGAAGTCATGTCTAAAAACAAAATTGCATTTTAAGCTTGTATGTGACAGAAAAAAATTAGCTTCCCAACTCAGCAAAACTCTTGCACAGCCATTTTCTGAAATGAAGAAGGAAAAGTGAACTGAACATGGAAGAAAAAATGCAAAAGTAAAATTAAAGTATGAAATAATGAATCACGAGTTAACACGCACCCACATGAGCATGTACACACACTCACACGCACATCTCTCCAAGTATCCCAGAATTGTGGGTAAGATCTGATCCAACCCCCCACAGCAGCTTTACCAAGCAGCCAGCCTACTTTCTGATGGAATCCAGCAGAAATCCTGGATCCAGCTTGCTTTCTATCTTATTTGTTTAAACTATGGCAGACCTCAAAAGGAGCCCAAGAAACTCTGAAACACCTGAACTTCAACTGAAAAGCAGGATGAAAACAATTTTTTCCCCCACAAAAATCAAGGAAACTGAAAGAACCTTTTACATAACTGGGTTCAAGTCTGCCTTATTCTCAAGTTCATCCTACTGCCTGGGCTGGCATTCTGCATGCGGATTTTCCTCACCGGCCACATTGTTATACACAGAAGAGGTCACACCTGGTGTGGAGTAGGAGACTTTTGACATAAAGGAGATTGCCAGCCTGCTCAAGGTGGTACTAATAATTCATGGCATAGGCCTTTGTATCAGCTTGTGGCTTAACAAGACTCCTGTTACAGCATATAAATTTCAATAACATATTCCAAGAACACAAGGCTTTCATTGGGAAAAACAGGGTTATCATTTGGTAGGGAAACTCTACCAATAGAGGAAATAATATATCTGTCAAATGGAAACAACCACCTGTTAACAGAAGCCCTTTGGGGATCTCTGCTGTCTATTTCAAGCCCAGAAATGATGACCAGGGAGGGTTGGGTTTTCTTATTTGTTTGTTTGTTTGTTTTTTGTAGGTACAAATGCTTTACATCATTACCCTATGTGGTAGATTGACAGCAGGCCTGTGTTACCAGTGAGGAAATTGAGTCTCAGTTATGTAACTTGCCCCAATTTACCCATAGAACAGTGCTTGGTGCAAGATAGACATTCAAATACTTGTGGAAAGGGAAAAAAATGGGAAGCAGGGGAGATTTAATAAAAAAAAATCAATATTATCTTCAAAATGAAAAACAAAGGGAGTCTAACCTAGAGCAAGGACACTAGGATAGAAAAGATTCATAAGATATTTGAAGAAATAACATCAGAACAGTAATAAAAAACATATGTATTTTCAGCACTTCCTATGCATCAGGTACTGTTTAAGTATTTTATTAATGCCTATTAAATTTGATTTGTTTATTTAATTCTATGAACTGATTTTTACTTAATTATTATTTTAATATTTAATCCTTACAGCAACCTCATTTCACAGATAAAAAATCTTAGGTCAGGTTCATTGTAAGCAGAGTCTCAGATGGGATTTTTTTGTGCAAAGGATTTATTGAGAAAGTGGGAGATACAGGGGATCTAATAAGAATTCTGGATCTTGACTGGCACCATAGATTGAACTGATTGAGGTATGGGGGCTCAGCAGTCATATCCCATATCATTCAGTCATTGGCAGAGAGGAGTTGGAATTTGGGTAGCTCTCTGGATATGGGGCAGCTATAAGCTATTAGCAACCAATGCATGTCGTCGTCATCATCATCATCATCATCATCATCATCAACACCAGCTGAGGTTTACCTGCCTGATATAGGGGATCCAGGAGAGACATCAGTAGGGACCAGGCACCATCCTATTGTGTCTAAAGTCACATAGCTGGTGCCACTGCCCTTGGGCTTGATGGCCAAGGGATACTGTTTTTTCTAACCTTATCTCTATTGAGTCAGAGTTGTTTGAGAAACTCATTGCTCAGTGTTTGTTCCACCTGTTTGAGTGGGATGAGATGATAGGAGAGATAACAGAGACCATGGACTTCATCAGGGATGCCAGGAAAGCCATCCTCCAGGCAATCATGACCAAGCAAAGGGAGGGAACTAGTATATTCTTCCCAAAATAGCAATCTAATTTGATTAATCCTATTAGGAAAAACATCAACCCTCCACACTGCCTATAGAACAACATCTTTACTTCTTAAAAGAGATTCCACAGGTCTCCAAAATCTGACTCCAGACCACTGCCCACCTGACCTGGGTACACATCCACATAGTTTAAATTCTGCCACATTAAACTACTCACCATTCCTTGAACATGCCATGCCTTTCCTCACACTGTCCCTTCTAAGTGTAAGACCCTCTCTCAATACCTCCTCCTTTCATGCTCACCTCCTCTCTGCCACAAGACAGGCTACCAACATTCCAATGCCACCTCTTCCCCCCTGGCAGCTTTCCTCACGATCCTTAACAGGAATTCAGAATCCTCTTTGTTTAATGCTCCCTGAGTGATTTCTGTACCTCCTACACACCTACCACAGTCTGCCTTCTTCTACAGTAATGCATCTTCTCAGTATATGGTTACATTTTTGAAAGTTTATAAAGTTGCAAATAACAAAAACCCAACTAAGACTATCTTGAGCTTAAAAGATATATCTGTTGCTCACAAGAACAGGGAAGTCTAAGGTGAGAGGTTGGTTTCAGACATGGCTAAATTCAAAATTCACATGCTATCAGGATTCACTCTCTGTTTTGGCTCTATCCGCATGCCAATAAATATGGCCACAGCAGCTTTGGGTTTATCATTCTCATATGTTCAGTTTCTAGTGAAAGAGGCAATCCTTCTTCCAGCAACCTCATAAGTCTTCATAACTAGTGATTCCAAATGGAGTAAAACCCTCTCCAAAAGACCCCTTACACATTCATAGAAATACCCTGTTGACCCTGAAGCCATCACTGCTCACTCCTGACCTGTCCCTGGGTCCAGAGCACTGGTATCCTGATTGGTTGGCTTGGGTCACAAGACCACCTCCACTTGATTACCTCCTTACCTAAGTCCAAACAATGGATTACCAAAGAAGGAAAAGGTATTGCTAACAGCATATAGAGAAGAGGTAATATATATGCTCAATCTCTTGACACCCACTCCAGCTATCAATATTATTACCTCTGTCAAGGAAGAGAGTTTGGGAACAAGTGAAAACAGAGGAAGGAGAATGAGCGGGTAGGAGAAGGGTTAATGTGGAAGGACCCACTTATAAGCATGACCAACAGGCAGCATTGCAGGAAACTAGGGGATTAAGCCTGAGGTCTGAAGGTCAGTGTGCCTTGGACATTCTTGTTCTGCAGAGGAGCAATAAAAAGCTCAGTCATATTGTAAGACAAATATTCTTATTTTGCAAGTCTTCAAAATAAGGAATCAAATAAAACTTTATAGCTATGGGAAAAAAGTCAAGAGGATCTTTGGCTTTAGCAAGCATTTAAAATATATTCTTTAATCTTTTAGAAACCTAAAAAAAAAAAAAATTTACCAGAGCTCAAAAAGCATGATTGCCTCCTGCTAAGCTTTGCCTAACTTTACATTTAAAAGGATAAAAAGTTAACAAACAAAATATCCAATATAGTCTATTCACTAAATACCAAAACGCTAAGGATTCTATATCATGGTTTCTTTATTGTTTTTTTCTGTTTTGCTGTTTTTTGTTTGTTTGTTTGTGTGTGTGTGTGTGTTGTTGTTGTTGTTGTTTTGTTTTTAAGAATTCTGATTCTTCTTCCCAAGGTTGAGGCAGTTTTGCCTTTGGCTTCCTGCAGATTTGCATGTAAACAATGTTCTCAGTCTCACTGGACATGGTCACAGGAAAGGCAAAGCTGAGCCTTTGTACACAAAGCTGACACTGGTGACTCACCCTCAACAGGCGAGAGACTCAGAGCTGCTTTCTGAGGAGCAAATAGCCAACCCAGTCTCCATGGGACCCCAGGAGCCGTTCTTGACATCCATCACCTAGAGAAGGCTGTTCTCATCACTGCCATAATTGGCTGTTATAGGGATTCCACTTGCTATTTGGCCCCTGCCATCTCTATTATACAAACATATAAATGCTGCCCTGTGTGAGTTAACTCACCTTCTTGCTGCCCTTGGATGATGCTGGAGAGTCATCATCTGACCAAGTAAGAGCCAGCATCAGTCACATTACAAGCAATAACTTTTAATCTTTGTCAATATCCCCTAAACTAGCCCAAATAGTTTCTAAGACCCCCTTCCAACCTCCTTGCTGTGTTTAAACTCTCTTTTTTTTGGTGGGGGGTGGGGAGGGATTCTAGCGTTGGAAGCATTTTTTTTGTTGTTGTTTTTATGTTCTCTTTTTTCCAAAATTTTTGGAAGAGATTCAGTACCACCCTGCCTATAACAGTATTTTGAAATCATAGTCTTTGTGATTACAGCCTTGTAAAAAAGTAGAGTTTAAGAGCATTTTCATTACACAGCTCTTCTTTAGAGCAATTCAAATATCTCTCACAGGAGATTCTTACTAGAATGGGCCTTTCTCTAGTTTCTTTCTAGAAAGTTCATCTTTACTTTAAAGAAGTTTTCCTGACTCAACTTCATTTTCTTAGATTGCATATCCAAAAAACTCATCAGTGGCTCTCAAACTTTAGTGTACACCAAAATTTTTTAGAGAATGTTTTTGAAAAAGCAAACTCAGGTATGGGACTCACCTCTAGTCTGTAATCTCAGCAATCAGCCTAAGAGATTGTGATGCTGGTGGTAAAATCAGTTTCTCCAGGTCCCACCTTGTTGAGAGCCACAACCAAGTCAATATGGCACCTGGCATTTTGCCAGAAGGAGTGGTTGAGAAGTAACACCAGCTATCCATTAAGATGATGATAATTAAGTTAAGCTGTGTATAATTATTAAGATAATGACTGGTTGCTGTAACTGGATGATGCTAAATTGAAATAAGCTGTGTATTCAGTTGTGTATATAAACCTCTGCTGTCTGGCAATAAGGCGGCTCCTGCTACCTCGGGTGCCCGCTACTTTTGAGTTCCCGTTGAGTTCTCACGGAGTTTCCCTGGAGTTCTAGAGAGTTCCCGTTGGGTACGGGCAATAAAGTAGTTCCTGTTTGAACCTACAAGTGGCTCATGACCTCCCGGCTATTTTGTGCCCAGCCAGACTGCAGCACCACCTGGAGAAACTCAGGTTGCTGGAGCATTTAGAGATCAGCAATCAGAGAGTTCTAAGCAAGTTGTTGGCTTGTCCTCTAGCTGACTGAGTTCATTTAGCTAATTACTTAATGAATGCATGCCTTAGTTTTCCCTTCTATAGAAAGGGACAGTGACCAATACCAAAAGGGCAGTTTTTGTTACTATTCCTCTGCAGTATAAAGTCTGGTATAGTGATGCCACCTGCTTCACTCTTCCTGCTAAGGATTGCTTCAGCTATTCTGGAAACATCATGTTTTGGGCACAAAAACATACAGGTAGACCAATAGTACAGAATAGAGGACACAGTGACTAACCAATAAAATTACAATTATTGTTGAGAGCCACAGCCAAAGGGGCCCCAGCAAACTTCCAGCTGCCAGCAAACTTCCAGCTGCCGGCTGATGATTGGCTCACAGTGGCCCCAGCAACATCTAGCTGATTGGCTCCTCTGCGGTCATGTTCATTGGGCTGTTTCCCTGCCCTTCAAGCTGCCAGCTGATGATTGGCTCACAGTGGCCCCAGCAACATCTAGCTGATTGGCTCCTCTGCAGTCATGTTCATTGGGCTGTTTCCCTGCCCTTCAGACTGCCAGCTGATGATTGGCTCACAGTGGCCCCAGCAACATCTAGCTGATTGGCTCCTCTGCGGTCATGTTCATTGGGCTGTTTCCCTGCCCTTCAGACTACGGAACTGCTCATTGGGGGACTTCTTTGGCTCCGCCCACGCGACCTAGCCAATCGGCCTCAAGAGCAGGAGGATTGTGGGAGGTGGTTGTTGGTGTGTGGGAGAGGCTTGTGGAAGCCGGTGGTGGCAGTTGGGCTCTGAGGGTTTTTCCTGAGGAGCTGTTTTGTTTGGCGTTTGTAGTTTTAAAAATAAAGTTTGTTTCTTTTGACAAGTGGCTCCTGAATTGTGCCCAGCCAGACTGCTGCATTTGGTGGCCCGTACGGGGAGCGACTGAGGGTAAGTAAACTGCTCGCCCCTGAGGGCAGGGCGAGAGGATGGGTAGCCATTCTAAGTTTACTCTTTTGTTTTGCTTCATTTTTGTTTTAAGTTGCCTGTCCCTGGAGATGAGTGAGACGGAAGAAAAACCGCTCACATCTGAGGAAAAACTATTTGCGTCTGAAGAACAGATAGGGAGAAAGGAAGGATGGACATTTCAGTCCCTGGAGATGAGTGAGACGGAAGAAAAACCGCTCACATTTGAGGAAAAACTATTTACGTCTGAGGAACAGATAGGGAGAAAGGACGGATGCACATGTCAGGAGGATAGAAAGGCTATAATGAAATTTTGTTGTTCCATTTTTATTGGATTCTGTCTCGGTTTGGTTTGGTGTTATCTTGCTGGGTTGTATTATAGTAGAAATACGGGATCAGCAATTAGTAAAAAACAAACCGAAAGAGTGTTAAGTAAATTGTTAGACGAAGGAGGCATCTCAGTAAAATCAAGAATACTCAGGGCATACGTTGATACAATACAAAAATATAGCCCATGGCTTTTTAAGGAGGAGTTGTTAGATATATCACAATGGAACCATCATGGTGAAGAATTAAAAAGAATAGAAAAGTACAACCCAGGGACTCTGCCAGTTGGCACATTGACATTGTGGGCGAACGTATCTGGTTTGCTTAGTCCAAAGCCTTCAGTTCAGACAAAGGTAGAGGAAGGAAGTTTAGAGCAGCAAAAGCCATCAGGGGAAAAGTTACAACAGGAGACTGTTAATAACATCTTTCTATTAGAGAGTGAAAGTCTCCAACCAACAGCACCACCTCCATATGCTAGGAGGCTCCCAACCCCCGCAGTTGATAGTTGGGATCCTGAGACAGGATCTCAAGTATGCCCTGTATTTGAGGTAGGAGGGCAGCGAATTCACCAGGGTTTATTTTACAAAACAGTGAAGGAGCTAAAAGAGGCTGTAACAACCTATGGTCCTCAAGCACCCTTCACTGTAAGCTTGATCGAATCCATTACCAACTTAAACATGATGCCAGCAGATTGGGCTAATATGTGTAAAGCTGTGCTAACTGGAGGACAATACCTGTTATGGAAGGTTGCTAATGAGGAATTTTGCAAGGAGACGGCTATGGGAAATGCAGCAGCTGGTTATCCTCAGAGAAATCTAGATATGTTGTTAGGAAAGGGACCTTATGAGGATCGGCAGCAACAACTTGCATATGATCCTGGTGTATACGCACAAATTGCTGTAGATGCACTTAAGGCATGGAAGACTTTACAAGGACATGGAGGTTTACAAGGTCAATTATCTAAGATAATACAAGGAGCTAATTAACCTTATGCTGAATTTGTAGATAGGCTTATTCAAACAGCTACCAGAGTTTTTGGGAATACAGAACAAGCAATGCCATTAATAAAACAACTGGCTTATGACCAAGCGAATCGTTGGTGCAGAGATATCATTAGACCATGGAAACAGGAAGATTTAAACAAATATATTAAATTGTGTAGAGACATTAATGAACAAGAGCAAGTCATGGCAGCTGCAGTAAAACAGGCTTTAGATGCCAGAGACATTAATGAACAAGGGCAAATTGTGGCAGCTGCAGTAAAACAGGCTTTAGATGCCAGAGACATTAATGAACAAGGGCAAATTGTGGCAGCTGCAGTAAAACAGGCTTTAGATGCCGGGCCAAGAACATGCTACAATTGTCAACAAGCAGGACATTTTAAAAGGAATTGCCCCATAGGAGGAGGGTTTAACAATACTAGGTATCAAAGGAATAGAATACCGGGTATTTGCCCACGATGCCGTAGAGGGAGACATTGGGCTAATGAATGCCGTTCTCAAACCACCATAGAGGGTACTCCATTATCAAAAAACGAGCAAGGACAAGGTTTTTATCCACAATATCGTGGACAAAGGCATCGGGCTCCGTTGCCAAAAAACGGACAGGGGGCCCCAATGCTCCGGGGCCCCAAACCACAAATATACGGAGCTCTGGAGGAACCCAGCAACCCCAGCAACCCCATCAGGGTAGTGCCCAGGGCATCAGATCCCTCGTCAGACAGACTAGAGGGAGCGCAGGGTTGGACATCTGCGCCTCCGCCAAATCAGTACTAACTCCAGAGATGGGAGTTCAAATCATTCCCACAGGGGTGAAAGGACCTCTTCCCAAAGGAACAGTAGGCTTATTATTGGGACGCAGCTCTTCTACTCTAAAAGGACTTTTGATAAGTCCTGGGGTAATTGATCCCGATTATGAAGGTGAAATAAAAATTATAGCCAGTTCTCCAAAAGGTATATCAGTAATTTCACCAGGAGATAGAATAGCACAGTTACTAATAATACCATGCCTACATGATAAATTTTCCAGTCATGCTGTAGAAAGAGGTTCCAAGGGATTAGGCTCCACAGGTGTAGATTGGGCTATGCTCTCTTTAAATTTAGATTCTCGCCCCATGCTAAAACTAAATATTCAAGGACATGAATTTAATGGGTTACTGGATACAGGTGCAGACCTTAGCATTATCTCTCGTCAAGAATGGCCAAAACATTGGCCATTACAACAAGCCACTCAAACGCTTCGAGGCCTAGGAGTGGCGAATAATCCCGATAAAAGTGCAATGGTATTAGATTGGAAGGATCCTGAAGGATGTGAAGGAACTATACAGCCATATGTATTGGATCATCTTCCTGTAAATTTATGGGGACGAGATGTCTTAGATCAATTAGGTTTAACATTAACAAATAATATCAATCAAAATGCACCCACTATTATGGCTAGACAAGGTTTTAGGAAAGGAAAAAGATTAGAAAAACAAGAACAAGGTATAGCAGCACCAATACAAATAAATCAAGGAACAGACAGACATGGGTTGGATTTTCACAAAGGGCCACTGAGACAATAAAAATTACCTGGAAATCAGAAAGACCAGTATGGGTTCCTCAGTGGCCCTTGACTAAAGAAAAGATACAAGTAGCCCATGATCTGGTCAAACAACAATTAGTGGAAGGACATATACAACCTTCTGTATCTCCCCATAATACTCCCATTTTTGTCATCAAAAAGAAATCTGGTAAATGGAGATTATTGCAAGATTTAAGAGCCATTAATAATGAAATGGTCATTATGGGACCTGCTCAATCGGGGATTCCTCAGTTGTCTGCTTTGCCAAAAACTTGGTATGTTTTAGTTATAGATATTAAAGATTGTTTTTTTTTCAATTCCAATTCATCCTGAGGATAGTCCACGTTTTGCATTTACTATCCCTGCACTAAATCATGAAGGTCCTGATCAGAGATATGAATGGAAAGTACTCCCTCAAGGGATGGCTAACAGCCCAACTATGTGTCAAATTTATGTTAACAAAGTAATCCAGCCACTTAGAAATCAAAATCCTGAGCTACAAATATTTCACTATATGGATGACATATTATTAGCACACAAAGCTAAAAACACATTGCTAGAATGTTATGCCACACTTACAAACTTATTAAAAAATTATAATCTAGAGATAGCAATAGATAAAGTACAATTAAATTTTCCAATTAATTATTTGGGAGTTCTATTATCCTCAACCATGGTCCGTCCACCAAAAATTCAAATACGAGTAGATCAACTCAAATCACTTAATGACTTTCAAAAGTTATTAGGAGACATAAATTGGATAAGGCCTTATCTAGGTATTCCAACAGGAGAATTGGGACCTTTATTTGATATCCTAAAAGTACCATCATATCCAAATTCACCCCGAATGGTGACGCCTGAAGCAAGAAAGGCATTAAAAATCATTGAAACATATATGGAAAATATGCATTTGGATAGAATTGATATAAGTTTGCCTTTATTATTTATTGTACTATCAACAAAAAATATTCCTACAGGAGTATTTTGGCAAGAAGGTCCATTATTATGGATACATTTATCTTATTCTCCTAACACTATTCTTACTAGGTATCCTGAGGCTGTAGGACAATTAATACTCAAAGGAATAAAAACAGCAAAGGCAGTGTTTGGAATTTCTCCTAATAAAATTATTACTCCATATACTATGAATCAAATTGATGAATTAGCTAATGAGTTAAATACTTGGGCAATAATCATGTGCAAATCTAATGTTTCATTTGATAACCACTTACCATCTAATCCTTTATTGTCTTTTTGGTCATTGCATCTGTAATTTTTCCAAAAATGACAAGAAAAACACCTATCATGAATGCTCCAAATATATTCACTGATGGGTCAAATAATGGTACAGCAGCAATAGTTACACCTGATCGAACTTTTACATTTTTAGTACCCAAACAATCAGCTCAAAAGGTAGAGCTCAATGCAGTATTACAAACTTTTGTGATGTTTAAAGATTCTGTATTTAATTTATTTTCTGATAGTCAGTATATAGTTAATGCTATAGTATCCCTTGAAGATGCTGGTAGGATTTCCCCTTCTTCTACTGTTTTCTCTTTGTTTTCCACTATACAAAGTTTAATCTGGGACAGAAAAGATCCATTCTTTATAGGACATATCAGGGCACATACAGGATTGCCTGGAGCCCTTAGTTTGGGCAATGATTTAGCAGATAAAACTACACATGACGTACATATTTTCTCTATACTAGAAGAAGCTATAAATTTTCATAAAAGGTTCCATGTCAACGCTAATACTTTACAAAAGCGTTTTAAAATAACTAAGGAGCAAGCTAGACAAATAATAAAACAATGTCAAAATTGTGTGACCTTTTTACCACAAGTTAATCTTGGAGTCAATCCTAGAGGATTGATACCTAACCATATTTGGAAGATGGACGTCACACACTTGCCAGAATTTGGAAAATTAAAATATTTGCATGTTACAGTTGATACTTCTTCTGGATTTTTGATGGGCTCCCTTCATGCCGGAGAAAAAACTAAAGATGTTATAGCTCATTGCTTACAAAATTTTGCCACTGTGGGCATTCCAAAACAGTTAAAAACAGATAATGCCCCTGGTTATACGTCTACTTCTTTTAAACAATTTTGTTCATCATTTGGCATTACTCATATAACAGGAATCCCATACAATCCACAGGGACAAGGCATAGTTGAAAGAGCTCATCAAACTATTAAAATGTACTTATTAAAGCAAAAAGACGAAATTGGGAAGGGGTATATATTCCCCAAAGATAAACTTAAAATAACCCTTTTTACTCTAAACTTTTTAAATTTGGATTCATCAGGACTTAGTGCTGCAGAAAGGTATATGTGTCCAAAAAATGTACATAAGCCCAAGGTACTTTGGAAAGATATTCTAACAGGACAATGGAAAGGTCCTGACCCAGTAATTGTCTGGAGTCGGGGGTCTGTTTGTGTGTTTCCACAGGAAGAACAGCAGCCGATTTGGATTCCAGAGAGATTAACCAAGGTCCTGACCCAGTGATTGTCTGGAGTCGGGGGCCTGTTTATATGTTTCCACAGGAAGAACAGCATCCGATTTGGATTCCGGAGAGATTAACTAAAATCCTGACCCAGGGATTGTCTGGAGTTGGGGGTCTGTTTGTGTGTTTCCACAGGGAGAACAGCAGCCAATTTGGATTCCAGAGAGATTAACTAAAGCGAATTCTACAGACCAAAAAGAAGATGATTTGGCTCAAATCAATAATAGCTGATATCCAAAACTCCAATTTGGCTATCCTTACATCTGCGACAGAACCAGGATCCTTTTTTCAATATCTGTTTTATTATTGCCCTTTCCCATATCATGAAGTTCTATTTTGTTTTTTGAGCTCATACAGACCTAGGTTAATGTTTTGCTGATCAGTTCTATTTGTTTTCTTTTTTGACTATTGAGTTTTTAAACATTGCAATGGAGATTTCACCTGTAAAAAGTTATAAGGCCTTTACTATTATGTTATGTGTTGTATGTATTATATTATGTGTTCACACTTGTGTTTTGTGTTATATGTTTGAATGTACATATGTCCATATATCATATATGGTTGAGCGCTCATAAAAAAAAAAAATGGATCCAAAAATTTTTTTTATTCACGTGATTTAAATGGTTTAATTTAAATTGGGTAAATAACTGTTAAGAATTATTTTAATATGTAAACAAAAAAGAAGGTTAACAGATCTGTTTGTTTACTTTCACCTATTCTTTTCATTATATTTAATAATTCTTTTCAAAATAATGTAAATTGTTAAGAAAATTGTTTTCTTTTAGTGCCTTCTGGAATGTTACACAATGTTTTCTTTAGCCATTATTGCCAGAATTTCTATCTTCATCCCAGTGCCAGTGAAGAATTGTTAAGAAAATTGTTTTCTTTTAGTACCTTCTAGAATGTTATATAATTTTTTCTTTAGCCATTATTGCCAGAATTCCTATCTTCATCCCTGTGCCGGTGAAGACAAAGATAAAACTAATCTACAGTTTCTGCAATAGCCATCACTGAACCGCTTACAGAACTTGCCTAAACTATGTGTCACTTGTATGCATTGTAAACTCACTTGTATGCATTGTGAACTATCTGTTGGTGCAGCGACTTGTGGTAGTGTTGGAGTATTGATTTGGTATATCTTCCTCCCTTCTGCTTGTAATGATCGTTCAGCTATTTGGGGGCCAACAGAGGTGAGGCAAAGAACCTCCCCCCCCCGCTGGTACCTCTCCACAGGTGTGGCTGTATACTGGACCGGTAGTCAATGACGGGTAAGATCCAATTACAATGGTACCAACCTAAGACAGGAGGCTGACGCCCTGAGGTCAGCTCATCCGAAGACGGGTAAGGACCATATGTAGTATTGGACAACCTAAGGCAGGCACGGTCCCTAAGCCACATGCTTGTTGTTTAAACAGAGAGGGGGAGATGTTGAGAGCCACAGCCAAAGGGGCCCCAGCAAACTTCCAGCTGCCAGCAAACTTCCAGCTGCCGGCTGATGATTGGCTCACAGTGGCCCCAGCAACATCTAGCTGATTGGCTCCTCTGCAGTCATGTTCATTGGGCTGTTTCCCTGCCCTTCAGACTGCCAGCTGATGATTGGCTCACAGTGGCCCCAGCAACATCTAGCTGATTGGCTCCTCTGCGGTCATGTTCATTGGGCTGTTTCCCTGCCCTTCAGACTACGGAACTGCTCATTGGGGGACTTCTTTGGCTCCGCCCACGCGACCTAGCCAATCGGCCTCAAGAGCAGGAGGATTGTGGGAGGTGGTTGTTGGTGTGTGGGAGAGGCTTGTGGAAGCCGGTGGTGGCAGTTGGGCTCTGAGGGTTTTTCCTGAGGAGCTGTTTTGTTTGGCGTTTGTAGTTTTAAAAATAAAGTTTGTTTCTTTTGACAAGTGGCTCCTGAATTGTGCCCAGCCAGACTGCGGCAAATTATCTTATATTAGACAGAAGTGCCAAAAATATACATTGGAGAAAAGATAGCCTCTTCAACAAATGGTGCTGGAAAAACTGGAAATCCATGTGCAACAAATGAATTTGAACCCCTATCTCTCACCACGCACAACACTCAACTCAAAGTGGATCAAGGACCTAGGAATTAAACCAAAGACCCGGCGTCTAATAGAAGAAAAAGTAGGCCAAATCTCCGTCTTGATGGATTAGGACCCAACTTCCTTAATAAGACTCCTATAGAGCAAGAATTAAAATCAAGAATCAATAAATGGGATGGATTTAAACTAAAAAAGCTTATTCTCAGCAAAAGAAACAATTTGTGAGGTGAATAGAAAGCCTACATCTTAGGAGAAAATTTTTACCCCCTCACACATCAGATAAATCTCTAAGGTATATAAAGAACTCAAAAAGCTAAACACCAAAAACACAACCCAATCAACAAATGAACCAAGGACCTGAACAGACACTTCTCAGAAGAGGATATACAATCAATCAACAAATATATGAAAAATTGTTCATCATCTCTAGCAATTAGAGAAATGCAAATCAAAACTCTCTAAGCTTACTACATATCACTCCAGTCAGAATGGCAGCTATTATGAAGATAAACAACAATAAGTGTTGGTGAGGAAGTGGGGAGAAGGTACTCATACATTGCTGGTGGGACTGCAAATTGGTGCAGCCAATCTGGAAAGCAGTATGGAGATTCCTTGGAAAACTGGGAATGGAACCACCATTTGTTACAGCTATCCCACTCCTTGGTCTATACTCAAAGGACTTAAAAACAGCATACTACAGGGATACAGACACATCAATGTTTATACCAGCACAATTCACAATAACTAAACTGTGGAACCAACCTAGGTGCCCTTCAGTAGATGAATGGGTAAAAAAAATGTGGCATATATACACAATGGAAGTTTACTCAGCAATAAAAGAGAATAAAATCAGTGCATTTTCAGGTAAATGGATGGAGTTAGGGAAGATAATGCAAAGTGAAGTTAGCCAATCCCAAAAAAACAAATGCTGAATGTTTTCTCTGATATAAGGAGGCTGATTTATAGTGGGGTATTGAAGGGTAGCATGGAAGGAACAGACAAACTCTAGATAGAGCAAAGGGGTGGAAGGGAAAGGGAGGGGGCAGGGGGTTAGAAATGATGTTGGAATATGATGGACATCGTTATCCAAAGTACATGTATGAAGACATAAATTGGTGTTAATATACTTTGTATACAACCAGAGATATGAAAAATTGTGCTCTACATGTGTAATATGAATTGTAATGCATTCTGCTGTCATATCTAAAAAAATAATAAAAAACAAAGAAAAAAAAGAAATGGACAGAGGCAACCCCTGTCTCACAAGATTATGAGGTGGAATCCATGAGATAATAAAATCAATTAAACATCATGCAAAGTGACTTATAAAATGGCACTACAGTTTATCATTAGAAGAGAATGGTAAACAGTAGGCATTAAAAAATGTTTACAGAAAGCTGAGTGAATGGAAATTATATTACTAGAGATAGCTTTACTGGTGAATAAAATATCTGCCTAAGTCTCCATTTCAACAAAGTGTCAAAGTCTGTTCTTGGAGTCTGGAGGTGAGAGGCTGAGACAGGACAGCACAGAGACATTAGCAGTCTTAGGACCAAGGAAGACTCATCCCAAATGCTCCAAAACCTCAGAATATGGCAAAGGATTTTGAACATAATGTGCAAATATGGTCAGTAATTCTCTGTTTTAATCAGCTAACTCTAGACTGCAGTAGAGAAGAGGGCTAAAGCAGAATTTTTATATCCAAGTTGAAATTAAAAGGAGGCATGATACTACTTGTATTAGAAAGAGATCATGACTCAAAAAAAAAAAAACAAAAGACAAAAGATTCCCCTGGAGCCTAATTGAGCATGTCACTGGGAGTAGTGAGGAACTGATGAAAATAATGATTAGTAAATAATGATAATTATAAATGAGCTCAAAAATCACATGACACTAGTTTAAGGTTATGTATATCAGATTTTCAGCAGTTCATAGCCTGATTTTCTTGAACACTTAGGGACTGTTATTTTTCAATAAAGATGTTTGCTCTTTTCCATAAGTGACCTGTCATAATTTATTCTAGCTCTTATTTATAATTACCACTTATCAAGCACTTACTGTATAATATGTTTATTATTCTAATTCCAAACAAAATAGCTTGTCACTATCTCTATGTCATAAAATATAAATGGAACTCAGAGGAGATGCCAGAACAATGTGACCCTAGAGATGATGAAGATGTGATTGTGACTCTGCTGTCCCCCAAGATGTCCTCCCATTATACCCACTGCCCCTTAGTGATGATTAGTGACTGGCAGCTGAAACTAGCCACTGACCTCTGCTCTGCTTACAGTTGGCCTGCCCCACACTATGGCATTTCTCCATTGAATCCTAATTTTCACTCTCTCACCTTATGATGATGAATTGAAATAGACAGTAGCCAAGTTTATATGAAGCTTTGGGCAAATTACTTAATCTAATTGTTCTGAAGTACGTCTAGTGACCCAAAAGATTTGGATAACAGGAGACTTATATGTGATGCCATTGTTTCATATTTATAATATGAAATACATTGAAAAGGAAAATAAGGAAAAGATTTGGTCAGGATAGTTCAATGATAAGAGCAACATTAATCATGAGAAGGGTTATTTTGTACTAAATATTTTTGTATTGGGCATTAGGCTAAGCACTTTCCATGCAATATTTTATATAACTCACCCTATGCTATGGTACAGAATTAGCTCTGTCAAGATAAGTTCATAAGACTCAAAAACTTTAAGGGACATGACCAATGATTCACAACCTGAAAGTGACCAAGCCAGGACTAGAACCCACAACAAGGGGATTCATGGATTCACAGGCAAGGCAAATAACACAAATAAGTAAAACAGGCCAGGAAGGGACCTTGATGAATGCCACAGTCCATGAATATTTTCAGGAATGGCAACTCAGTTCTAGTAGTTTTAGGCTCTGTGGGAGTGCAGACCCAGGCCTTCTGACTTTTTTCAAGTTAAGAATCAAAGTGTTTTTGGTGTTAAATCTCCTAATTTAAAAAAAATGGTATTTCTTTATTTCTAATATTTGTCTTTAAACATTTTCAGGGGCCCATGAACACATCTGTAGGTCTTGTGGTCCTGGGCTTCCTAGATGATCTGTAGTCCTTGCTATTAGACCTCAGGCTATGGGAGCTCGGTCATCTCCCCAGGTCACCTCAGGTAATAGTTATTTCCAGGCCTGGCATTCATAGATCTACATCTCTTTCTTCTCCATTTTTAGAGTTTCTGAGACCAGCAAGGTAGAAGACAGGCAGTCCCAGAGAGACCCAAGGCTGGCAAAGGCAGAGTTTCAGTGCTTAGCTTTACTAAATGGAGCACCATTCCCAGCTCTCTCTTCCCAAGAGCAACCTTCCACTGCACTAGCCCCAAGACTTATAAGCAGTGGCATCTATAAAAGCACAAAGGCCAACTTTTTTATCAAAAGAAATATGTGGTATCCCAGCAAAGGAAACCCTGAACAGAGAAAAGGAACATCTCACAGAATGTGAGAAAATATTCGCAAACTATATACCTCCTAAGTGGTTAATATGCAAATACATAAGGGACTCAAACAACTCCACAGTAAATAAGTAGCCCAATTTTTTAAATGAACAAAAGACTGAAATGGACATTTCTCAAAAGAGGACCAAGAAATAGCTAACAGATACATGAAGACAGAATCAACATCACTAAGCATCAGGGAAATGCAAATCAAAACAATAATGAGATATTACCTCACCCCAGTTACAATAGCTATTATAAAAAGGACAAAAGATGGTGCTGGCAAAGATGTGGAGAAAAGGGAACCCTGACACATTATTGGTGAAAAAGTAAATTAGTAGTCATTATGGAAAACAGTTCCTCAAAAATTAAAAATAGAATTGCCATATGATTCAGCAATCCCACTACTGGGTATATATCCAAAAATATCCAAAATATTTTTATTGCTGTACTATTCACAATAGCCAAGATGTCAGCAAGCTTAAGTGTCCATCAGGAGATGAATGGATTGAAGAAGGTGGTTCATATACACAATGGAATATTAAAAAAAAATGAAATCCTGTCACTTGTGTTAACATGGATGATCCTGGAGGACATTATGTTAATCGAAATAAGCCAAGCACAGAAAGACAAATGCCACATGATCTCACTCAAATGTGGAATCTAGAAAAGTCATCCTCATAAAAGCAGAAAGTAGAGCAGTGGTTACCAGAGGCTGTAGAGAGGAATGGGAAGGCTGATCATGGGTGCAATGTCACAGGTAGAAAGGAAGAAGAAATTCTGGTGTTCTCCAGCACAGCAAGGTGACCATAGGTAACAATGATGTATGGTATGTTTCAAAGTAGCTAGAAGAGAAGTTTTTGAATATTATCATCATAAAGAAGTGGCAAATGTTTAAAGTGGTAACAATGCTGATTACCCTGACCTGATCACTACACAATGTTTACATAGATTGAAACATCACAGTGTACCCTAGAAATTATTACAATTATTATTTGTTTCAACCATAAATTTAAAGGGAAGAGTAATATATACTGCCTTTTGGAGATTAATTGTCTTTTAATTTTACTTGAAGGAGATTAAACAGGTAAACTTTCTGGGGTAAAATGCCTTCAAAGTTTGGGAACTATGTATAGTGCCCTTGAATTTATCATTTTTTCCTGAAAGCAATTTACTTTCTGTTATCCCCATGTGCTCAGTCATAATGGAAGTGTTGAGGCATGGAAATTGGCTCCAACTAGTTTTCCGTATTGTTATCCAAAAATTTGTTTCAAATGGTCGTCTCCCTTTAGGGCTTTTCCCCTAAAACATCTGGGCTCTCAGCATGCCTAATCCTCATCCCATCTTTAAAGCAGATGAGGGAAGCTCCACAGGCTGAGAAAGGCTGAGCAGCAGCACTTCATACATTTGTTCCCCTTCCCACTCATGTTTATTAATATCTGGGCAGAGATGTGACAGTGAGAAGTTCCTATGTGCACAAGGAGGAAGGCTACAGCAAGTGAGCATTCTTGGTTTAATATAGTACTATCCAAGTGGGCTGTGCTGAGAAAAGGAGAAAAATGGATCTTAAATCTACTTTGTATAAAATAACTAAATGCTGGTTAGAATCAGCAGATAAGCTACAAAATACCCTAAAAGCTAAGAACAAGGACAAACTTTGCTCTAAGTCTGGTCTATGGATTTGTAAATGTCATCTCTTTCTGGAAGATAAGAAGAGTATTTTGGTGATTGATAAATGCTATTTAAGAAATATAATTCCCTTGGATCCCTAAAACGTCTTCAAAATTGGAAGAATATCTTAGTTATTCCCAGCTGTTGTTTTATAACAAAAAGTGAACCAACTATCAGTCTTTGAGTATCAGCCTTTCCTCTCCCCTCTGTCTTCAAAAGAGTGTTTGGAGTTTCCACTCCCTTTTTCTTCCTTGTTCTGCAAGGAGGCTTCCCTTGGTGATGTCAAATCAGGTGACTAGGGGAAAACAGAAGCATGAAGGACATCTGTCTCTAGCGTACCCTGACCAGCGGAGGGGATATTCTGGTGGGTCTAATGGTGGGAAGGCAGAGCATAGAGATGAATGGGAGGTTCTAATGGAAAAGATGAGTGAGAGGGTTCTGGAGAGGAGAGGAGTGGCAAGGTTCCAGGGACTTCTGAGTCCACAGGAAAAAAAAAAAACAGCTTATTTTAATAATGCACTCATTAGTGGCTTAAAGATTCCACAATTCACTAGAATTTCTTTGTGGATGGTGCTTAAATTTCAAGTTTCTCGTGGACCAAAGCCCATATATGGGTCATGCCTTTAAAAGAGTTATGATTTGCATGACCTTGCTTGTACACCCTTCCTGTGCTCTCTGTCGGGTCTTGTTTGCAACGAGACATAAAACAGTTAACACAGAAGCACAAAGACCAGGAATCTTGTTTTCTTAGCCAGAGGTAAAGAACCTTTTCAATAAATGTAACATTATTCCTAGATTTCAGAATAATCTGCCTGTGGACTGTTAGGGGTCAGCATTAAGTGTACCATAAAGGAGTTTATTATGATCTTGTCAGTGAGATGGGCATCTATGTGATCAAGTGTGGCACTGATATTTGTACTCTCTTTAAGCCTTTTATCCACATTCATTGAATCAGTAAATATTCAATAACTAATTAACATGTATCAGGCACATGTTTTTGGTTCTAAGGACACAGCAGTTAACAGAAACAACATTACTCCTTCACAGAGCCCACATTTCTTTTTACACCTACTTTTTATAAAGAAAATCTTCCAACTGAATAGACAAAGAAATGTGAGTGGGCAGGTTATGAACTTGATATTTAATTTACTGGGAAAATTAGAATCATATCTCAGGATCCTCCCACTAGAATTATAAGGAATATGGGCTATACTGAATATTTCCTCTTTAATCCAGCCAAAAATTTCTAGGCTCAAATGGAATTGAAAATATTTAGCTTAACAAGGCTGCTACCTGGTCCATAATCACAGGGAGCTTCAGGGTCGTGATGTGGGCTGAGGGGTCCATCAAGCCAGAGTTGGGTCCAGCTGAGTCATTCTGTACTTTGGGTGAGTTGCATGAGCTGTCTTAGTTTAACCACCTGTAATATGGGGCTTCTAAGAGTATTTACCTCATTAGGGGTTTTGTGTGGACTAAATGAAGTAATCCATGTGATATGCTTAGCTCAGTGCATTCTAGAGAGTTCACGTAATTATTATTATTATTATTGTCATCATCATCATCATCATCATCATCATCATCTATTCTTCTTATTTCATTTCATCTTTTTAAAGAGTGAGCTAGAAGAGTCTAGCTCTACCTAAGGTTAAACTCTCTTTACAAAAGAAATGAAAACAGAGATTATGCGGGAGGTGAGAGAGATTCATTGACAAATGGAGATACATGTCACACAAGTCTAACCATGGTGGAGGCAAGTCTGCGCAAGACTGAGGCAAAGAGCAGAGGATGTGGTTCCTCCACAGTGTGAATGTCTATGTCTCTGTATCTCTGTCTCTGTGTCTTGGTGTGAGTCTGTACATGCAGCTAAGTTATTTTCTACCCACCACAGCTAGCTCTCTGACTAAAAGGACAACTTTGACAACCTCGAATTACCAAAGAGGAAGACAGACTCTACCAGTTCTACTTCCCTGTTCCAGGGGCTATTTGCAATTCTGATAAATTCCCTTGATGGAACAAAGAGATTGTTTCCTGGGGAGACACCTCAGCTAATAAAGAAGATGTGACATCTTCAGAGTATATCCAGTGCATGGATCAGCAGAAAAATTTACCTGTAGTTGTATTTTGTAGTATGGAGAAGGGATCATTAGTCCTTCTAATTCCCACACTTGTCTCCTACCTTTTTATGGGAATGTTGATAGAGGTTTAATCCATTGAGTGAAAGATTATTTTGAGCAATCTCTAAGAAAGTCTAATTCTGACATTCTCTGTTAAATTACAGTTTCATCTATTCACCTCAACAATGGCCCTTTTTCATTTTGGGGCAGAATTTGTTTTCATGCTCTGTGCCAGCAGGAGTGCATCGAAAAGAACACAAGAAGTCAGCAGATCTGGATTCAAACCCTAGTTCAGAAACATCTAGTTCTTTGATGGTTAAATCTGGAGTCTCAGTTTCCTCATCTGCAAAATAATATCCATCATCTGGTCAGACTCTGAGGATTCATGATAATCTCTATACTCACTGAATATAAATACTATTATTGTTTAGTGGGTAGTGTCTTTTCATCTCTGCATCAAATTCATCCTTATGTTCTTTTCAAATACTCTTTTTAATGGCAGTGCTATTATAAAGATGGTGTACACCAATGGTTGTGATGACATACTCTGCAACCAAACTTCCCAAGTCCAAATTCTGTTTCTACAACTGATTATCATTTTACTCTAGACACATTTTTCACTTCTTGTACTTTAATTTCCTTAGGTTGAAAAATGAGGATAGTAATGTGAGCTATCTCAAAAGGTTTTCACAAGAATGAAATTCCCACTGCATGTAGAACTTTTACAAGTATGGGCTATTTTTTTTAATCAGTATGTGAAAAATGTCAAATACTGGATCAGCATGAACTCATCGACTAGTCAAATAGGAAGGATAGATGTGGCATGGGAGATGAAGTTTCAGAGAAGACAGAAAAAGTGAAACATGTTTTTACACATCTTCCAGAGGCTTGGCTGTGATGGCAGAGCACTGCAGGGGTTCACAGGGTCCACTGGGCTGTATTCACCTGAACATGAGCTCCTGGAGGCAAGGGGCCATACCTTACTTATCTGCATAGCCTCAAGGCTGGCCCAGGAGACACTGAGAAAAAGTTGTTAGAGTTAAAAAAATAAGTCTAAAATAAGAAAAAAAGCCTAGCACTTTGAACTACTACAGATAAATTGTCAGAGGGAAACCTAGAACCAAGTGAGCTTATTCAGGTATTTCCCAGGACACTCTTCAAAGTTACTTAAAAAAAAAACAAAAAACTGTAGCGACCTAACAAAATAGGACATCTGGTCAACCTAAGAAAGCATACTTTCTCAGATACCATTCAACACAAGCAGCCTGATCCCTTGGTTGCAACAAGAATTCTTTGGATCATTTTTCCAAGGCAGGACTATTATCCATGTGACTTCTCAGGACGCATTCTGTGATTCACTCAGTAACCTCCTCCAGTGCACAAAAAGGTATCGCTGTGGCTTGAAAGTGTCCCCCCCACACACCCACACTTCTTTAACATGAGTCATCTAATTATTTTTGCCAGTAGGACACTTCCCTTGTTAATTCCCAAAACACCCCTGTAAAGAGGCTAGTAAGGGAATAAAAATAAACCCGCAGAAGCAGAAATGCCCCCCAAGTCCTCCTCTGGTAGAACCCTACCAGGAAGACTGTGGCCACAATAATTGTTTAGAATGTCAGTTCTTCCTCAATTCACACACTTGCTCTACTTGTGACACCTGTGTTTTCTTAGGAAAATTACTTCATCTCTCCTCCATGATTCCATTTTCTCCTCTGTAAAATAGGGGTAAGAATAATACATCATGGCATTTTGTGAGGGCTGAAGACTTGAATATACTTTAAATAGTATCCAGTACATGGTAAGACCTCAATAAAAATTGCCTAGAATTTTTTATTTCTGAGACCATTTTAAGCTTACATCATTGAATATATGCATGAATAAATGGAAAGTGGAATTAACTGACTTACGTCAGAACTGAGAGTAAAAATGCATGATAGCCATAGTTACTCATCCCACTCCCTTAGTTCCTCCCCTCCTCTTGAGTTATATACTAATGTTGGTAGCCAATTTGGAGAAAGAAATTCTTTATTTGTTTCACTAGAAAAAATCCATTACCCAGTATTACTCTAAAATAAATTAAAATATTCCATTTTCTTTCACCTTTGATTCTGAAGCCTAACATAGGAAGTTGATTCTTTAAGATGGAATTTAGAAAGAGACAGAGGGTAGGTGATGAGTGTAATTTCAGTTTTAAAGTATGTCCTTTAAAAATGTGCCCTTCAGTCCTCTTTGAAGAATTATCACATTTCAAACAGACTTTCCTGGAAAAACCAACATCTACATTCCCTTATGCTTTCATTCCCAAGGTATAATGCCAGAATCTTCCATTTCCCTCTCCTCCTAAGATATATTTGTGTGTATCCCTCCATAGGTTCTTTTGCTTTCTGGCTTCTAGTTAGATTTGGTCAATAGGGAACTTAGGATAGATATAGGTGAGAAAAGTGAGGAGAGAATTTTTTCCTTTGGCTCCCTTCTTAGGTAGTTGATTCAGGCTGCCTAGAACTCTCCACAAACAGCAGCTCTCAAGGACTCTCTTCCAGACATTCTCTCTCCATCATCATGCTGGTATTTCTCTTTGCAACCAGCATCAGGTTTCTGCATCAATCTGTGCTTCTCCTACTTTTGCAAGGAGTTCCATTGTCAGTAAAATATTTCTAAATCCAAAAAAAAAAAAAAGTGTCCTTGCTTTCTTGCCTTGGCCCCAGAAGTTGACAAGTGTCCTGATACAGTAGTGCTGGGCTGTCAGATAGCCAGTGTGGTTTCTGTGCCTTCCCCTCTTGCTTTGAGTTGCAAATGAAGTACATTTCTGGAAACCTCTTACCATGTATTGACATTAATGAATGGAGACAGGAAAAAAAATAAGCCAGTATAATCATTACCCACAGAGTACAGTACATGACCTCTCTCTTTTCAGGAGAGAGGTAGAATTCTCTTGTATAATTTTGTCTAAGTCCTTTTGATTTTACAATTTTCCTGCTAAGAAGAAAACTGGCAGAAGCATTAGACAATTAATTAATGATGAGTTCAACAGCTTTTGGCACCCACTGGCACTGGTGTTTCTAGAGCCCAGAGGTGGCAAAGATGAACTCTCCTCATTGTCCTGAGTCCCTATTGCCCTATGCACCAAGAGGCAGGAGGCAGCTGAAACTTCAGCTCAGAGTTTCCAACAACAGTATTGGCAGGGGAGAGCAGAAATTTCCATCACCATTTTCCACAAAGACAATCTAAGGTATCCACTTTTTCAGGACACAAGGAGGTACAAGGGAGAAGATGATTTGCGGCTCCTTCTATGCTGGTCTCTTCCCTGCCAAGGAAGCCCACCATCATAGAATACAGTATGGCTCTTTCTACCCAGAGAGAGTTGGCAGACATTTTGTAACCAGTAACAGTGCCAGAAGTTTGCAGCAGCCTCCACCACAGCAAATCAGCTGTGATATTAAAAAGAAAAACAGCCTGGCAATGTGGAAATTATCCCATGCAGCAGTAGTTTCCAAAACAAGAGGCTTGATTTTGCTACCCAAGTGAGAGTGACAGAACTGATTAATCCTTTATTCCAAATGCCATTCTCCACCATCAATTTTTGGTTGTTTATCTTTTAAAGCTTTTATACAAAATGGCAACACTGTGACTCTATTTAAATAGCCCAAGTGAAGTGAAGATCTGGCAACTGCACAATAAATTTAAGCCAGCCAAGCTAAGAAGAGAAGAAATTGGGTCAAACAAGGTAAAGAAATCTATTGTCCTTTGAACTTTCTGGACTGATTCGCTCCATGGTAAAACCACTTGCTTTTCTCCTACAATAGCCCACAAGGCCATCTGGATTATTTAATCATATGACAGCTTGTCCAGATACTTTTAGACTCCACATGGGTTTTTGTTTTTTTGTTTTTGTTTTTGTTTTTCAGTCTGAATAATCTATAAGGCCTAAATACGAGAGAATTGCCAGCTCTTTCTGAATGTGCCAGTTTGCCCCCAAGAAGAGCATCAGGAAGAGCTGGGACAAGGAAGGGGTTTGTGCCTTTAGCTATTGAGCACTTCAGCTGGTCAGCTGGAAATAGACTTGAAAGGGGAGCCTCCATGTGTCCTGCCCTTGGTGCTCTAAATCTCTAAGAAGCTCAATAAGTGCATGTTCTCTTTTTCCTTTCAGCAGCTATTCCCTGAATGTGTCTTTAGAGTTGTAACTGCAAAGGCACAAGCTCTTTGTCTACAAAACTGAAACCCATGTAGCTAAAGCACCACCAACATCCAGGAATCAGTGGTACCTAAGAAGAGGCCAGTCCACCCAGGGATAACTGGGCTTTCTATTCTCTTCCAGAACTTCCTGAGAAAAAGCTGGTACCAAGCTACTTCATCAAACAACTAATTTGTGCACCCTTGAGCATTAACTAGGTGTGTGATTTTTGTCAAGTTACTGAAGTTCTCTGAATGTCAGTTTCCAAATCTATAAAATGATGGTGAACATGGGCTCCGGGTGCAAATGGCCTGGGGATTTAATCTCAGCTCTACTATTTATTAACCAAATGACTTTGGATAAATGTCTGAACTTCACTGAGCCTCAATTTTCTTATCTATCTAATAAAATTGGGGTTGTTCTGAGGGTCATTCAGCAATGTAAATGAAGCACATTTGTCCCAGAAGGAACTACTGATGCTCTGAATGAAAACAGAAGAGTGATTAGGAGCACACTGCTTGTTTTGATCTCCTGTCCTCTCCTCTTACCAGCTGGGGAACCTTGAGCTGGCCACTTAGCCTCTCCAGTCTTGTTTCTTCACTTGTAAGATGAAGAAGCTGTTGTGAGGATCGGATGAGTTAAAGCTCATGCAATGCTCACTTGTTAAGTGTTCCATCAATATATTAGCTCATTGGTAGACATGAGCTTTCATAATGACAAGATAAAGTAGAGGCCAGCAAGAATCACAGTGGTATCAGAGACAGGAAGCTTGGAGGGTTCCAAGGCAGAGGACAGCTGCTGCGGGGTAGTCAGAGGGTAAGTCTGAGTGGAGCTTCAGTTGAGCCTCACATTCAATTCAGTGCAAACATTCCTGTGCAGGCCTGGAACCAGGTTCTAGGAGTATACAGATGAATCTGAGAAGTCTCCACTCTCTGGGAGAAACATCTAACAGTGTACAAGTATTGTACTAAAGAAAGGCTGACAACAAGGCAAACCCAAGCAATAAAATAAGAGCAGTGAATTCTACCTGGGTTCCGGTTAAGGCTCAGAGGAGGCAAAGGAGAAGACCGGGGAGATGCCATTTATCAACCCACTAAGCCACCATGATGCCTTAAGAGAACCCAGATATAAGGGAACATGAAAAACAACATTGTAAAAAAAATTTGAAGGTTGTCTGGGAGGAGCTTGGACAAGATGGATAGATACTGTGTTCTTCCCTTTTGCTGAATATAGCTGCTGCAGGATCCCAGACAATCCTCATTTTCTGAAACTTAATACAGTCATTTGTCTGAGTCACAATCTAAGAACTTCTAATTCTGCTCAACATTTCTGTAGTAAGCAAACTTTTGGGGAGGGTGGAGTGGTGGTGACAGGAATCTACTCAAATTGCCTTAAGCAAAAAAAAAAAAAAAGTGTGGGGGGGAATAATTGTCGAACCTAATTGGAAGTCAAGGGTGTTTCTATCATCAATCTAATCTAAGACATCAAACTAGATACCCATGGACTCCTTCATCCTTTATTCAGCTTTTTCTCCTATTGGCTTTTTCCTAAAGCAGGCTGTCCAGATTAGCATCCCTACCCATTCGCCCAGGAAAGAAACTGCCGATAGCTTTGGTAAAATTCCCCCATATGTTTTCATCACCTTGACTTGGGGTAAATGATCTGTCCCGAGTCTATCACTGTAACCAGGGGAATGAAAATTCTCAGGGTCATGCCTGGCTGTGCACATCCTAGAAGCCATTGGGTGAGGGGTGATCCTAGTGGATCATTCAGGTGTTGTGCTTTGGCAACAATGACCTGGAATTCCATCCCCTGCTCAAGCTCTCTCCTTCTGTCCCTCCAGCACACTCTGGCTTTCTCCTTCTCTCTCTGCTTTAAAACAAAAATGTGTTTACACAGAGGCCATGAATGTTCCCCCAACCAGGCCCAAATATTCTGGGACACATGGACTTTTTGCCCTTTTGAAAGAGGCAGACTAAAGCTGTTTTTGGCTTTGCTCTGTCGGACCAATCTTTTCTTCCTTTTATTTTATACCATTTTGATTTTTCACTCAGCATTCCTATTCAAAAGAAGGATCCTGTTCACCACAGAAAGCTTCAAAAAGTGGAACAGCAGAGCACACCATCACCCCTATTCCCACTGGGCTTTCCATTGTAATTACATTTAAAAGATCTTTGGCCCTAAGACTGGAGGCCCTTGGCCATCACCATAGCTGCTTCTACCTGCTGGCATGATTGGTGGTATGGATTTAAAGTGCCATCAAGTTCCAGAGTCTCATTTCCTGCACATTCAAGTGCCCCTCCCTCCCTCACTATCTTAAATTTTAAGTTGACCTTTAACAATTGAAAAGGTCAAGCACCCTTCCCATGTGCATCCACAAAATGAGGGACACAACCCCAAAGCCCTGAGCCCTAAGCCATAGGGTCAGCCAACAGAGCTACGCCCAGAGATGTCACCTGTATGTATGCTGCTCTAAATACATTTGGTTTGGCTCCTCCCAGCTTGCAGAGATCTCTGATGCCTATCCCATGGCCACATGTGACCTGGCAGACTCACACATGTGACTTCTCTTTCCACTGTGAACACTCCTAAACAAGCACTCTAGGCAGCTGGGGCTAAACCTGATCTCTCCTGAATTGCATCATGCAGTTCAGTAAGGTAGTTGCAGAAGTTGAGAAGCTGAAGAAACAGATACCAGGACAAACTCAAACTCCACAGGTCTCTGTTTTAACAGGATAAGAATTACAAATGGGGTTCATCAGGTGGTCAGACTACTGATGGATTATCTAGATATCTAGTCACCCAGGATTCTGAAGGGCTTTAGAACTAACTTTGTCTCTCTCTTTCTCTCTCTCTCTCTCTCTCTCTCTCTCTCTCTCTCTCTCTCTCTCCCTCCCTTCCTTCCCCCCTCCCTCCTTCCTCCCTTTCTCCCTTTCTTTCTCCCCCCTCTTCCTTCCTCCCTCTTCCTCCCTCCCTCCCTACACACACACACACACACACACACACCACACCAGAAATAAAACAGAAACTTTTTCATGATTTGTATAAACAATGCTTTCTAATGAACATGGTGTGTCCTATGGTTCTCCAAGCTCTGTCTAAATGGTTTAATGTTATCACCTGGTCACCAAATGTCCTGCATAAAGAAAGGATAGTTCAAACATTTTGTTTGAGAAAGACTCACAGCTGTGCAAATACAGTCTGCCTGAACATTAATCCATTTGTCAGGTGAGATTTCTTTCTTTAAATAGCAAAGATTCCAAGTGGGTGAATTAGTGTCTGCACTAGAAAAGTTCTCTGTTCTCTGGGAATTCAGACTCAAGTGTTTTCATGGGAAACAATGAACGATCCTCTCTAAACCAGTTGGCCCAAGAGTTTCAGCATCAAGTTTAATTCTGGACTATTCTGTGAAAGGTCTCTTAATGATTCTAGCCATTGCCCACTTATTCAAAAGCATCAAGTGCTTAGTGTGCCAGCCACAGAGGTGCATGCTAGGGGGACACAAAATGACCAAGAATCAATACCTTCCTCCAAGAAGTTGGCAGGCAATCTGAAAAGTAGATATATTTCAGTCATGCTTCTCAGAAGACCAGATAACTGAGCCCCGGGATGGAGGATTAGGAAGGCGAGGTGACAGGCAGAGGGTGACAGGCAGTGTGCAGAGACCTCAAGATAGAAAAGAAAGGTAAAAAAAGAGAAATGAGTCATTCAGAAGGACCAAGTAAAGGGAGCTTGATGGAAATCAAATCACATGGGACCATATGGATTGTTCTAAAGTGTGCAGCCACTGACAGAGTAATCTGAGCTGGTTTGTCTCTTTGAAAATGTACTCCTGGCTCTGGTAGACAAACTGGCAAATCACATTATACTTACTTTCTATGTCAAGGAATTAGTAATTCATATAGCTTCTCTACTTTATTACTTTTTCCAAAATGGCACAAACGTGCTATAGTACCTGACTTCCCACAGCTGTAAGAGATGCTGAGCAGGTTTAGCATCTTTCTCACTAAATCTAGTTACAGACTGTCATGGCTGGATATGAGGTGTCCTCCCAAAGCTCCTTTGTTAATTCAGGACTATATCAAGGTGCAATGATTAGATTATGAGAGCTGTTTCCCAATCAGTCCATCCTAGTTTGAATAGACTGTGTGGTAACTGTAAGCAGGTGGGGCATGGCTGGAGGATGTAGGCAACTGGAAGCACACCCTTCCCTTCCCTGGGCCCCTTCCCTGCTTCCTTGCCACCATGAGCTGAATAGCTTTCCTCTGCTGTGCCCAAAGGCCATGGTGCTGTGCCTCACCTCAGGCCCAGAGCTGGTTTCATTAAACCAGCTGACTGTGGACTGAACCCCTGAAACTATGAACCCAAAATAAACTTTCCCTCCTCTTGTTCTTCGTGGGTATTTTGGTCACAGAGATGGAAAGCTGACTGATGCACAGTACAAAACTCTTTCTTCTACCCTAATATTCAGGTGTTTGTAGCTAGCTAGTTGGAGTTGGCACTGAGTTGAAATGTTCTCCATCCCTGTTCTGTTCCTTAAGAGCTGCATCAGACTGGGTACCAGTCTGATCTGTCTTCCTGATAACTTACTTGCCCAATCTGCACTAGATGGCAACTCACTGCTGCTGCAGCAAGATCCAGCTCTTCTCTTTCTCTGTGTCCACCTGAGTTTTGCAATCTCTGATTCTTAGCTTTCTCCAGCCTAAGTGTCCTGAAATCCATCATGTCTCCAAAATCCTGGAGATGCACAGGGCTCACCAGGTTTGCCTGAGAGACCCCACTTGCTTGACTTGAAGTGAGTGGGAAGTGCCTTCCTCCTGCACAGGCTGGATTACCTGGGGAGCTGACTAAGACAGGGTTACTGGATGGGATGATTCTTAAGGAGATATTCTTAAGGGGAGCCTGAGAGATTGACGCTTGTCAATAGGGAAACAACGGAAGCAAATAGTTATGGAAGAAGGAGAGCAGCTGTGAGGCCGGTATCAACCTCAGCCATGCTTGCAGGGAGCCTGGAGCTCTAATAGCCTTTAGAATGGTTCCACGATGGTTCACTCTTCACACACCTGCATGGGTCAGTCAACGGACATGGATGCCCCAGGAAGGAGTGTGTCCTCAGACAAAGTAGTTCTCTGCAGTTGAGACCATTGCAAAGATATTTTCCTCTCCCTGCCCCAGACTCTCCAACTTCAACTGCTTTCTGAGCCAGAAAGAAGAAATCAGTAATGTAGGTGGATCTGGTTATAGAACTCAGAGGACTTTAAGGATGACTTTTGTTCATTTATAATTTTTGTTTTCAGGTTTGATTTATCGACTGAAAGTACTACATGCTACCTCCAGTAAGTTGTTACAAACCTGGAATGCAATGGGTGGCTGATTTGTATTATCACAATGCTCTACTGGGCTGCAGTTATTGAAAAAAAAAAAAAGACATTTCAAATGCTCCTTTCTTCAGTCAGAATCTTCTTTGGGGTTTGGAAAATGCAGTCATGACACACAAAGGCTTAGCATAAGGGGGCACATAGGCATTGCCTCCAGAGCTTTGCTGCTGACTGAGAGAGGTTTTGCCTTTGAAGCTGCTGCTTACTTTGAGTTAGGGCTATTCCCGAGGCCACAGCTTCCTGAATGCTCTCACGAGGAGCTTTATCAGGGGGACTTCAGCTCTCCTCTGCTGCCAATTATAATTAGCCCAGCCATGGGGAAGTCTGTTTCCCCTTTTTGTTTTGGGGATAATTAAATCAAATTGTTCTCCAGTTCTTCTGTTGACTTTCTCAAGGGAATTCCTGCAAGGCATATATGGCTGTCACTGGGATCTTATAAAAGGCATCTTTCCAGATTAAGTCTACTGTGTAGTTCTGCTATTACCAAGCCAAAAAGAAAAGGAAAGGAGAAGTAAATAGAAGAAACAGAGCAGGGAATTGGTGGGTTGCTGATCTTTGTCAAGATCTGGATTTTAAGTCGGGAAGTTTTATTCCTCCCTGGCTCATGGTGATATTGCAGATGTTACTGCCTTGCTTTCCTTACCAATAAAAATGAAGAGCATGACTATATTCCTATTTCCCCAAGTTTCTGTAACTCTGTGTATGGAGTTTCCTGAGCATGATCACGCTGCATCGGTTCAGACAGAACTCTGAAGTTGACAGACAGAGAAATGAGGGCTGGAATAGGAATAGGAAACAAGTCAGAAGAATAGAAGTTCATGAAAAGCAAGAAAAATAAGGGTCCTGCAAAGGAAAGGTTAATCCGCAGTGTCCAGAGCTTAAATAATACAAGGACTGAAATGAAATGATATTCAATTTAGAGACCTGTAAGTACATTGAAGAATTATCAGATATGTAGCAAAAGAAGTGGAAGGAAATATCCCAAACTATTATTACTAGTTTCTTTTGGGGGGAGAAGGAGAAAACTGGGAAGAAAGAAAGTAAAGAATAGTTAAGGATATTAAACTTTTTAAAAAATGCATGTTATTTGACCCTATGCTATTTTTGTAATTTCAAGAACTCCAAACATAAATCAGGGATGAAAAATAATTAACAAATAATTAACTGTTCTTCCAAGAAAGATTTATAATAAATATAAATGTTTACATAAGATTTTGTGGCTAAACAAACCCAAAGTAAAAAGGGGAAAAAAAAAAGGAACATTCATAGGCAGTTCCTCACCTTGGATCCCAACTTGACCATTCCACCTCTATTGCTCTTTTCCAAAAGTCTCTTCACTAACAAAAAATAGGGAAGAGCAAGCTAAGAAGAAAAAATGGGTCCTAGTATATAATAAACTGATCACCCAATTCATAGGCACCATTCTGGAGGCTGTGTTTGTACTATAGATTTTTCTAGGTCTTGTCTATTCATGAATGCTTTTTGAAATGCTAATCTAGGTTGCTTTGGAATTATCTTTGGAGGTTATCTTTGGAGAAGCCTTGAAATGGAATCTGATTGAGATACACACACCCAAAGAGCATGTTAGGAAGATCTGCCAGCAGTTCTAAGATAGCTTAACTTTAGGTGAAATGAGACTTACCACCAGCCTCAATAATAGACTTCATCCAAAAACCAGTGCAGAAAGAAAGTGTAATGATAAACTGAAGGAAACTACTATCTTAAGTTGTGTTTTATAAGGGTCTTTTTCATGGTTAAAAGCAATTAGTATTTTGTCAATCTCCTAAGACAACTTTTTAAAAAAATATTTTGGGAGGTGTTTGTAGAACAAAAAAGAAAAATCAAGCAAACAAACAAACAATAAAATCTTTTGAGATCAGGAAAGAAAATATTGTAAACTTGGGAACTACTGGATCTTTTAAAATAATGAGACAAAAAGGCTGGGCAGGGAGGGGGAAATGGGGGAGGAAACCCAATTACTTAACAGTAGAATTTTTCTCTTGTTCTTTTATGAAATACTTGAAAGTCTTTACTCTGAAACTTTATTCAATGCCATATGAAGGCATATGTCCTCTGGTCACAATAGTTCATCCTTCTCAGAATCTCTTTTCTCTAAGAAACTTTCCTTCCATCACTAATCATCCCCCATATTTTGGCTAAAATTTCCAGTGTTCAGAGTGAGCCAGGAGGATGCTTGTGGATACATACATGCCAATAATGATTAATTACATAGATAAGAACCAGCACAAATGAGTATAGAATAAGTAGTGAAGAGTTCTAAATAAGGTCATCATCACTCCTTGCTGACAGTCCTTCTGCCTAATTCATAGCAGAATTTGAAGTTGTCAAGGATGAACCACCTTAGCTATGTTGACTGTGACCCGCCCTTATGAGTCCTGCTTTCTCATATATTGAAGTTTGAACATTAGAGAAGCACGCCAAGGCAAGCATATAAAGCAGGGTATATTTAAAATGGTGTAACATAGACTTCTCCCAGGAGGGAGAAGGGGGCCATAGCTGGTATCCTGTTGTCCCAAGAAGCAAGGGGTTCTGCCTTTTTTTTTTTTTTTATGTCCTAGGCTTCCTTTGTTCTCCTGCTCTCTTTTCCATATCTCTCTCCTTCCTGCTAGTGAATAGACTTAGGAAATGCTCAGTGGGGTGGCCAAAAGGTGGGAACCAGGTGGGCTGAAGGGGGAAGGGCAGGATGGAGCAGCCCAGGTCACATTAATTAACTACTTAACAACTCCATGTAGGGAGGGGTAATTCTTGGGACAGGATACCTAAGCAAGAGGTTGGCACAGGAGCAGGTTATCTTCATTAGGGTGGAGGAAGGGCTCTGAAGGCATTTCAGTCCCTCAGAGGGTAGTCTCCAACCTCCAGGACTCACTCAAACTGGCTTCCTTGATCTGACCTGACTTGATTTACCTATCTAGACTGACTTCCTAATTCTGGCTTCAATGGCTTCCTATCAATTTGTTCCCACCTACAGACTTTCCTCTTTCCTCTACCCTATAGGAAGAAATGACTTCCTTCTACTCAAAGACAAATCCTTGATCCATTCCATTCCAACTTCCTCAAGGACTTTGTCCTACCACTGGTCCCTCCATCGTCCTGCATCTTGAGCCTCCTCTTTTCTCTATTTGATGTCCACACATCCAAGTTCTCTCCAATCTTTTTGCTCAGTCCAAAATAATATTTAGTTTGATTTCTACAGCATCCTTTGTACTAGAATAGTATCAGAGTTCTAAAGTTCCTCAAATTTTTTAAAATAAGGAGTGAACAAATGTATAAATGAATGAACTGAAAAACCTTTTGCTTGTGGAACAATGGTTCTTGGTCCAAGTTGTTCTGTTACTAAAATAAAATAATCAAAATATTTTCTCATTTTAAGAAAAACTCAGGTCTGGAGTTATCTTAAGCTCAAACAAACATGGCCTAAGCCTTTCATGTTTGCAACTGACCATTTGTATATTACACTCTACAGGGGTCCTTGAAGTCTGAAACAAGTTTAAACATCCTAGTGTACACTTGTTCCCTCATTCTTTTTTTAAATATTTTTAATTCTAGATGGACACAAAGCTTATTTTTATATGGTGTTTATTTTTTATATGGTGTTTATTTTTTATATGGTGCTAAGGATGGAACCCATTGACTCACACATGCTAGGCAAGCACTCTACAAGGAGTTACAACTCTCGCCCTGTACCCTCATTCTTTCTGTTTGTCTGGAACAGCTTCTCTGCCTGAACCTATCCCTATTCCCAATTTCCCCATTGGAGCAATGTCTACTTCGCTTTGTACAAAGGCCGCAACCAGCAGGATCAATGAAGGTGGAAATATCACCTTAAGCCCTTGCTCTGGGGCAAGGTGGCAGACAGCCCTGAGGAAGAGGTACTTTTTGTAACTTGTGTGCACAGACAGTACCTTTTGCTGTTAGTGCAAAAGCTGCCTAAAGCACTAGTGGGTGGCCATGTGCCTGCTGTTTTTAACTCCTGGTTGAAAACTCACCTTGATTCACAAAATAGCCAAAACCCAAATTAGCTCTTCTACTCCTATTTCTAACGTGGATGGACTAAAAATTATCTGTGGACCACTAAGAGGCTTTGCTGTTTCAACACATTTAAATCAGTCCCAGGTAAGTGTTTTGGGCATGGGTTAAATAAAGTGTTCCACTCTCCTCCATGAAAACATGTCACGTCAACATCTTTTCCAGCAGCAATTTTGGTTAAGAAACTGTTTTCGCTTTAGCAAAAGCAACCAACAATTTGTCCACTGGTTTGTGGGGTCATCTGCAGATTTTGTGCAATTTGGGGCTGGGGTGGGGGGGAGGTATGACAGCAGTGGCCTCAACCCTGAGAACTTAGTTCAGTGACCCAGCAAGTTGGGAATGTGCCCAGCCTGAATTAACAAGCATCAACCATGACTGTTTTTTCAGTTCACTAAATGCAGTACAAATCATGCGGTTATTTTACTTGGTTATACAGATTTCATTTTCAGTCTTTAGTTGTTTAAATTGTATCTTCTAAGTTGTGTTTCTTGGAATGTTAATATGTATTGCATGGAGGTGTGGGGGAGGCACACAGTAATTTGAGAAATGCTAGATTAAATACAGTTGAACAGATTTTTTTACAGCAGAATTTGTGGAAAACTTTTGATACAAAATAAATTATGAATCTCCAAGGACTGGAATGCTAATATGCAATATTCACATGCATATTTGTCCAAGAAACCTCCTTCAAAGCATACTTCCTTCAGGGCTGCTGTTTCACAGAACCCACTCTGGAAAACACTGGTCAAATATTCCCTACCAGAATCACTTCTACAACATTCCCCCAAGTTCCTAGAGAACTGGCACACCCCTTATAAAATTTCCTTTTCAATCATCATAATATGGAATCAGGCCAAATGATATTTTGAAAGTTGAATTTTGATAAAAGATAGTAATTAATTCTAAGTGATGGATAGTGAAAATTTGGGCTACTCAGGCATGATGCAATTTAAAATTTAGCTAGAGCTAAGAGAATTGAGAAATGCATCAGATTCGGAGTTTAATTCTATCTTTGGCTTAGGCAGGGCATTTTTGTTTATTTGTTTGTTTGTTCCCTTGTGTTTTATTTTTTTTTAGAGAATTTTCTTTTTAGAGAAAGAGAGATAATTTTTTTTTAATATTTATTTTTTAGTTTTCAGTGGAAACAACATCTTTGTTTGTATGTGGTGCTGAGGATCGAACCTGGGCCGCACGCATGCCAGGCGAGCATGCTAACGCTTGAGCCACATCCCCAGCCCCTGCTCCCTTGGTTTTAATTTTAGGGGTTTGTTTTATTTTGCCCTGAAATTCTCTATGTTGACTATAATAGTCTTTCCTTTCCTCTCTCCTAATTTTAGAAGAATTAATTTTACAATCTCCTCCAGATTTCAGATCACTGGTTCTCAAACTTTGCTATGTAACAGTACCTGTATTCACAGTGGATGTATGACATTACAGCTAGTCCTAAGCTCTATAACATAATGTTTTTTTCTTCTTAATTAAGTGCTTATCTTGCACTGTGACCCTAACTTTGCAATTTGAGGCATGATAGCAAAACTAGCAGGAGTTTCTTTTTCCTTCTTCACAATCTCACAGATAGAAGGTGCATTCTTACCATAGACCTTAGCAACCTCGGCACACCTTTTTTCCTTCCCTTCTTAACCTGAGAATGTTCACCTTTTCACATAAAGGAAGCACACTGTGGCATTTCTTTGGCATGTTTGAATCCCCAGATTCACAACTCTTGTGTTTTATGATCATTTGTGAGTGAAATGAAGATTTTTGAACACAGCACTGAGATACTGCCACAGTCCATCTGAGAGCCAGGATGGCTATCGAGCGAATAATGGGCAGGCGTCACATGCAGTGTGGCTGTGCTGGACAAGAGAATGGCTCACATCCCAGGTAAGACCAACCGGGTTTCATCATACCACTCACAAGTACATGCAACTGAAAACCTATGAATTGTGTATTTCTGGAAACTTCCACATAATATATTCAGACTACAGATGACTGGTTGCAGGGAACTGAAGTGTTAGAAAACAAAACCACAACTAAGGAAGAACTACTATTAATAAGAAGTATGAACAGGGTGGGATGGGGAGGGAGGTACAGGAAAGTAATTGAAGATGACCCATCTGAATCCCAGATGATGGCAGCAGAACCTGAGTTGTAGGAGCTCTCAATTTCATCTTACAAAGCTGGGTCTCTGTGATGTTCAAATTTCTGTGCCAACTTTGCTAGACCATAGTACCCACTTTTTGGTAAAACAACAGTCTAGATGTTACTAGAACTAATTAAAGTTGTGTTTAAATCAGTAGAGTTTGAGTAAAGCAGATTACCCTCCATAAGGTGGGTGGGCCTCATGCAATCCGTTGACAGCATTAGGAGAATAGGCTGAAGTTCCCAGAGGAAAAAGGACCTAAAGGCAGATCCTTAGACTGAGTTAGGCATCAACTGCCTCATCAGCTCTTCTCCAGCTCTCTGAACTACAGAGTTAGAACTGCCAGCCTCCGCCATGGTGTGAGCTCATATTTTTTTGAAATAAAAATCTCTCCATAGGTAGATACATGAACACACACAAACAAACACATACAGACATACCCTATTGATCATGGTTCTGTTTCTCTAGAGAACCCTGAATAATCTGTCTTACTTTCATCAGGAACGTGGCCTCTCTCACCTACTACATCTGTATTCTTCATTATAACTCAGAAGCAGAATAACTGTTTTAACAAAGTCACATACTGAATCCAAGCAACAGAATCTTTGTATTTGGACAAGGAGAATAAAACATCTTTACTTGACCAAATTAGCTGTTTAATTGCCCTTGCTCTTGTAGTTGAATGTATCATGTCAATTTTGAACATTTTTAATTAGGAGATTTATATTAGAGACCAAGTGTTAAAATTGTTTAAACTTGAAAGGCTTAATTTACAATGAAATGAAACAGATTCTGGTGGGTGTTTCTGAGCTGCCAATAAGGATTAATTTAAACTCAAATGTTGTTTATTGTTTTTTAATTATGTAATTGCTATTCACCCAATCTTCTTGATTTTTCCATGTTAAATTATCATGCTTGTATCTCACCCCAACCTCTCTGTTTAGTTAACCAATTAATTAAGGATGGGGATAGTTTGCATTTATTAGCATTCTAATGGGTGGATTAATTCCCTGTGGCCCAAACATCTACATGTGTTCGGTTTTTTAGTTCAATTTTATCTCTTTTTAAGTGATTTTTATTCTTAATTGCAGATACTAGAAATCTAAAACCATGCTCTTAAACATCGATTGCAATCCATATCACTAAAATTGCCTCTTGTAAATGAAGTTCAAGTGTTGGTGCAAACATTACATAGGAATCACACAAGGCTAGCAGTGGACTGAAAACCATCAGTACCCAGGGATTTTAAAATTCTTGGCACTTCTTCTCCTTGAGGTACCAAGGACCAACCAGCAACTTTGCAGGAACACCCACTGACCTGAAGATCATGCAAGTCTTCTTTCCTTTTTCCAACATCCACTGGGTTTAATTACACCAAATATTAAAAATTAGGACATTGACTCCACCAAAAGACAAAATTATAAAAAAAAAATAGTTTAAGAATCTAACTGGGTTTTGTGAGCAATTTATAAATGGAGGAACATCCTCTCTAAAGATTTAGGAAATATGCTCCACTAGACTTGAAAGACACTTGGTTTTCATCCTCTGGGGACAAGAGAACAGAATAATAATTTCTAAAGGGCAGATTGGTTAATATTGGGTTGCTTCCCATTACTTTCTTTGTAAGGCTCAAAGCAAGGGAACTGTCTTATCATGCTGAATAGGTAGGAAAGACAGATAGTAAAATAAAGGCAGGCAGTTAAGGAAATGGGTCCCTCAAAGGCTAAAATGTACAAGCTACGCCATAAAAATGGATTACCTGGTAGAAGCGTTCCAAAAATTCCAACTGACTTCATGATCCCAAAGAGACAGGAAGAGGAAAAGCAGGACAGAACAGGGTGAAAGCTAAAACCTCAGTGACTAAAAGAGCACAACCCAACTCAGGAGGCCGAGGCATGAGGATCATGAGTTCAAAGCCAGCCTCAGCAAAAGCAAGATACTAAGCAACTCAGTGAGACCCTGTATCTAAATAAAGTACAAAATAGGGATGGGGGTATGGCTCAGTGGTTGCTCCTGAGTTCAATCATGGGACCCCCCAAAAGAGGGGGGGCACAATCAATCAAAATGTTATGGGCCTGACCAGTAGGAGCCTTAGTATTTTACCAACACCTGATTAGCATAGACATTGAGCAATGCCCCTGCCCAGCATCTGTCCGAATCCCTGAACTAGTACACCTGAATGGCATCTATGGGGACCCTTCTTGCCCGGAAAAAGCTGTTTCCTTTCTTCTTACTTGAATAACTTCTACTTTAAAAAATTTTATTATTTGAGTTCACAAGACAAGAACCTGGAAAGGAATTGCTGGAGGGCTGCTGCTATCTGCTGGAACACCAGCAGGCATGGCTTTCACGGAGAGTTGCAACACAGACAGATCCCATCTGCCATGATTGTAACAGCAGAGAATTCCATTTTGCCTGCTGCAGCCTGCTGTCAACACTACCAGAGATTCCCTGTTACAGAGAGCTGTAACACAGATCCTGTCTGCTGCAATTGCAGCAGTAGAAAGTCTGTTTTCCTTGCGACATCCAGTTTCACTACTACAGCCCAAAACAATGATTTCCTTTACACTTCCTTGACTATCTCTGAAACAAAGATGTATCGATATATTTTAAAGAATCTCTGAACATGGACTACAAGTTCTTGCATTATATCCAGCAATCACAACAAGTCAAACAGTGGTAAAAGAGAGTTCTCTGGTTCCTGACTGGGAGAAACCATTTTAATCAATAGGTGCGTGACAGAAGCGTGGTTAACTGGTGGCTATTCATTAGAACCTACATTTCTTTGGAAAGAAATGTAGCTACATGATTTGTAGAGCCCAGTGCAGCCCTCCTGCTGGTGTTACAGAAGATAGCACCAGCCCTCCATGATTTGGAAAGAATCAGCTACATGATTTGTAGAGCCCAGTGCAATCTGAATGGCAAACATGGACATTGCACTTACCTCCTTGGCTCTCAGTGATACTTCATTCTCATCCCATCAATCTTCACTTACAAAACCCAAGCTCAATGATTAAATCATTAACCATTTCAAGATAGTAAGAGCAGAAAATAAAACCAAGTATAGATCCTTCTGAGGATGGGACCCCCTGTGACTGTACACAGGACACATGCCCATGAGGCTGTCTCTGAGAGAGGACAAAACTCTTTATCCCTTTATGTTGGGAGAAAGTTTTCACTTCAACTTATTTTTCTTTTTTCTTTTGGTGCCATGTTTAATTTATCTGGCAACTTTCCTTTTTGTTTAAATCAAAATATGCCAAAAATCTCTTCTAGTAAACTAGTTTCATATTTTCAGGTGTTCATAAATGAACCCTGACTTCATGTGGTTTGGGTCCTATGAGGGATCATATCCTGTACAGAAGAAAATTTAAGACTAGGACTTTAGAGGCCATGGTTGGGAGGGAAGCAGCAGAGATTAGGAATAACAACATCAACTCTGCAACCAGATGAAGATTTGTTCAAACCAAAGCTTTTTCACTTTCAGTTGTGACCTTTAGTACATTTAAAAATACTTCTCTTCCTGTAAAAGAAAATGGTGATAATGATAGTGCCTCATGGGATTGTTGATCAAACACAGCCTAGTGTCTACAAGTAATCCACATCATTTGGGGATGGTCACTAAGCTCTAAGCTCTTGAAGATCTAGAAATTTGATCCCCAACCCCCATTCCATCCCATCCTAGATTAGTATTCTTGCTGTTTTGTTAAACCCTTGGTGGGGCTCAACCTTTCATGATTTGCTCTGGCTCTGAGATCCTACCTGTGTGGACACCACTTCTTTATCCCAAAGTGCTGTCCCCAGCTGGACAACCCAGACATGAGTTAGTCTGGACATCTGGATTAAAATGTATGTAGACAAAGAGCTCATCAAGACCTTCATGAGGATAGCCACTGGTACAACAGGTAGGAAGGTGCAATGGATTTGCATTACAGAATTTTTAAAGATTGCTCTTAAAACTATTCCTTTGCATATTCACCAGTTTGGATTCTAATCTACCTCTATCTCAGGAGAAAAGAAAACCTGTGATATCCTTCCTCCTTGTTTTCTTCTTGCTCAGATCAACAACGGCTTCCTTGAGTACTGCTTGCTAAGTACTCCCTTTTAGCTGCACCCAAGTGACTCTTTATAAGGTGTTTTTCTAAGCAGAGTTTCTTATAACACTAAAGTTAGTATATATTACCATTTGAAGATGAGAAGATTGATTTTAACTCTCTCTTCTAAGATTATATAATTAGGAATTGGTGAAGTTAGAATCCAAAACCACTTTATTTCTTAATGGGAAGCCCAAATACTTTATTTTCAAATTTGAGGATATTTTATTACACATTCATTATATAGTAGCCTCTGTGCTAAGAGCATCACAATATTTAATTTTCAGAACAACCTTGCTAAGTATAATTATTGCCATTGGACAATGAGTTACCCATGGCATAGAAAGATTAAGTAACTTGTATACCTAATAATGGTACACATGGATTTCAAATCTAGCTCTATTGTAGTTGTTAAACTTTTACAATTTATTAAACAATTGCTGAACTCATGCAGGAACTCAGGAGAAAGAGCCCTTATTTGTATTGAATATGTTGGTGTGTATTCACTTATGTCTTCATCTGTCATAGCATCCCCTTTCTTCCTTGTCCTTCCATTCTACATGATCTCAGTACTTGAATTTTACAACTATGGCATATACCATAGAGTCATCATAATTAATAAGGAAAGGGAGAAATGCAACCATGTTAGTACTTAAGAACTTTAACTTGTTAAGAAGAACACAAATTAAGAATATTGGATTTAAAATATACTTGAGAGTATTTTAGTTTATTTTAGTGAGTTTGTTTGAATCATTGACATATTTATATAGGTTAGTAATAACAATAAGAAGGGAAAGATACTATACCATTGGAGAAAGGAAAATGGCATAATTTCTCTGGTTTCTAGAAATGTGCAACAGGAAGTGAAACCCAAACTCCAAACCCTATGTCACATGAGCACTTGCATCTCCCCCCAAAATAGTTCCTTTATCTCAAAAATTTGCTCAAGAATTTGAGATATGAGCATGCACGAAAATGTCCTTTAGATTTAGTATTCTTCTTTAAAAATCTCAGACTCACCATTCTGAAAGAAGTGAATTAACATGTGTAACATTATTGTAGCTTGCAACTTTCTATTTCTTGGCCTAATTTCACCATTCCAATCATTCAATCAACCATGCCAGGTACTTGCTAGGCTCCAGGGATCTAAGGCAAATAACTCATTTGCTTTGATGGTTGTCTACTGCTGATAATTTTTGAGTTGAGACTTAAAAGATAAGAAATGGTCAGGGACCTGAAGAAGAACATTATAGACAGGGAATATGATATACCAAGGGCCAAAGAGATAACTCTGCTAATTAGTTTTTTCTTTCAATGACTCTCACCTGAAGCCTGTATGATGTTATCAGGCCTGGGAGGGTCTCTGAAGTCTTGGTAGAGACAGTCAAGGGAGGACATGACTTTACCACTATTCATACCCTCTCACTGCTGTCATTAGATCTTCAAAAAGACCTATTCAACTAAATTATGAAAATAAGATATGGTAATGAATGAAAGTTACCACAGAACTGACTTTTCTTCCTGTTTGTATTAGTTTCTATGATAATTTTTGTGATTATGAGATTTTGAGTTTAACTTCAATGAATCTCTGTTCATTATTAAATATGTATATAAAATCAGCATTCCTGGTGAGCACACCCATGTGCCAGATAATAAGGCTTCAATTCCATGAAAATGTAATTTAAAAATTAGGTGTTTTTCTTCCCTGTTTACTCCATCTAAATCTCACTCTTCCTTCACATCTTTTTAGCATCATATCAATAAGGATTAGGAATTCTGGAAGCAAAAAATGATGATATTGGATGAATTAGAGAACAGGTAGACTTATCACTAAAAACACCAATCAGGGAGAATTCTAATGCCTCTAATCACTTCTTATAAAGACCTGGCAGGTGCAAACTTCAAGTCTGCCAACTATCCATCTACCTGCATAGTGACTGATGCTTTTGGAAGGAAGAAGAGCTTCTCTTTCTCACCCACTTCCCAAAGCTCACTTAGAGCTTCACTTTGTCAGGTTCTCACCTGAAGGAATGCTTTCAAGTGACAGGAGAACGTGTTAATCCCCAGACTTCTTTCTTGAATGCAGGAAGTACCAAAAATGTGTTCTCATCAGCTTTTTCACTGTTGTCACCCAAAAGACCTGACAAGAACAATTGGAGGAGGAAAGTTTGTTTAGGACTCATAGTTTCAGAGGTCTCAGTCCCTAGAAGGTCAGCTCCATTCCTCAGGGCTCGAGATAAGATAGAATATCATGGTGGAAGAATGTGGTGGAGAAAAGCAGCTAGAAACATGGCACCAGGAAGAAGAGAGAGAGAGTGCCACAAAGACAAAATATATACCCCAAAGGCACACCCCCAGGGGCCCACTTTCCCCAACACACTTTACCTGCCTACAGTTTCCACCCAGTTAATTTCTATCAGGGAATTAGTATACTGATTAGATTAAATTGCTCATAACCCCATAATTTCACCTCTAAACTTTATTGTCTCAAACATAGGCTTTGGGGGGACATCTCACATCTAAACCATAATAAAAGAATGATCCTGAGTTGACAAGAAAGAATTCATGCAATAAGCACTCACTATATATTGGATTATCTTGAAAAACTCCATCCTGGCATTTCAAATTTCTCTTATTTAAAATGAGAGATAATAATAGCAGATAGTGCCCACTTCAGAATGATAGAATACAGAGTAAATGAGTAATACATGTAAAATATTTCTAAATGTGTCAGGAAGAGCAGTTCTTAACTTTTTTTTATGTCATGCATCACTTTGGCTATGGATCTCTTCTCAAAAATATTATTTTGAAATTACAGATTATGAAAGATATTCAAAGGAAATAAGTTACATTTCAATATAATTATCAAAAAAGTTAATTGTTATATAGTGAAATTTTGCACACATAAAAGAAAATCTATACACCCAAAACTTAGTGGCAGTTCTAAATGGCTACCATGATACCAAATAAGTCAACATAAATGATATCCCAAGCTCTCTATGTGATGTGGTCTGAAAATGTGAGAATTCCTTTGGCAACAAAAATTGTCAGTACTGCTAATAGTACTGCAATCTATTGTCTACATCTATAATTGAATGTTAAGGATGAAAATAAAGTATATATTTTTTCACCTGCATTTACAAGTTAAGGACCCCAAATTGGAAAAATCAATGATCCCAGGAGAAATTGTGGGATTGCCTTACAGAGCTGGAAGTTTGGGGTATGGGATGATACCCCACCAAGCTCACCCTCTCATTTGGGAACCTAAGGCTGTGGTCTTCCTAAGATCAAGGAGAAGAAATCAGCCATCATCTCCATAATCTTTTCCTACTTCTACCAATTTTCTTACCCTCAAGAGCATCTTCCCATGGTGTGAGCAGGGGGCAGAAATAGTTAATGAATCTGAATGACCTAGCTACACACAGAGAGAACTCCTAGATCAATAGAACACCAAAACATTTGAAGGCAAATGAGAATAATATAACATATTAAATACTAATGCAAGAGACCAAATTATCCAAAGAACTAGATCCAAGAATTCCACCCATTTTAATTGTGTGTGGATAATGGTGACAGTAGGATCTAGTGGTAAGGAACACAGGCTTGTGGGTCAGACACATTTGGGTTGCAATGTTGGCTCTGTTACTTACTAATTATGCTTTGAGGCATATGACTTCATGTCTCCAAGTCCTGGTTTCCTTACCTGTAAAATGAAGGTAATAACAGTACCAACCACAGAGGTTTACTCTGAGGATTGAATAGGGTGAGTTTATAAAAGGTTTTAACACACTGACTGACACTGAATAAATGTTCAGTTAATGTCCACTTTTAGAAGTAGCACCACTATGTAAATTCTTCTTTTGTGTGTGCATGTGCGATGTGTGTTTTTCAGGCTGTGTGGGCAAAGCATCAGATGTCATGTATCACCTGCACAAACACGCTGCTAAATTACAATCCTGACTGCACTAAAGGAAATCAAACAACAGGCTCATGCTATCTCAAATGCCATGATGTGGAAGGAGAGCCAGTGGGGTGTCCCTTCTATAAAAACAGTGTCTAACAAAAGCAATGGTCCATTGCAAGACTTCAGTTGCAGGGCTAAGCTGACTACATTTTTGTTCTGCACTAGACCTGTAAAATCCTGTCATAGCTGTCTGCTTTGCAAATAGAGTTCAGTCCACTGCCAAACTCCAAAATAAGATGCTCAGCAACTTCACCCCAGCTGTTCACTTCAGTTAGCGCATGTCAATACAAGTGAGGTCTATTATGGTTCAGTGATTTTCCATCACTTGTCAGTCAGCACAGCCTCTTCCTGGTTCCCTCTCCCTTGTGGCGCCTGGACTTCTTAAAGAATTTTTTAACCACTTTGCTTGGGTACTGTTTCTCTAGTGCCTTCCTTCTCGTTTTCCTTTTGAATGTTTTATGAAAAAATTGGCAACAAGTCTGAACACTGGCCAGAAGATGAAAGGCACACAAGCTTGGGAACAGAAAAACGCACATGTTCCCCCCAAAAGACAGTCTCAAGCTTAAAACTTTAATCCCTGAGAAACTATTGTTTACATTCCCAGCATTAATTAAGCTAATAAATCTACCAGCATCCCAGCTAGCAATTTGTAGACAAAGACATATTCCAAAATAAATTCCTAGAGGCAAGACATATGAAGAATACCGGCTGGGTGGGGTAGGGCAGCATCTGAGAGCCTCTGCCTGGGTGCATGTCAAAGCCCACAAGTGACAGCCAGGGGAGGCCATGGCCACAGGGCAGCATCCCAGAAGATTAAGACCAAGAAAATTCAGGACACAAGAGATGCAAATATGGTCTGGAGACCACCAGATTCCCTCCAACAACCATATATTTATACAGCACATATATATTTATTTAGGTAGCTTAAAATTCATTGTTAAGCCACTTTAGGGTTGAGAAAACTGAAGCCTGGAGATGTTATGACCTGTTCAAAGTCATGTGCTAAAAATGGTGGAGCCATCTCCATTTCTTTATTATCATGCCAAGAGTAAAATGACAATCCTTTTGATTTCATTACCCTCAATAGTTGTATAATCCAATTTAACTATTGTCCCAGAGCTTCTATCTAGACAACTTTGCTTTTTTGTGAAAAAAGACAGTCATTTGAATTGGGATGCACTGGAACTCATTTCTCACAGTCAGCTCCCAAGCAGGCCAGAACAGACATTAAGAATCTGGATTTATTCTTAGAATACCTCTAATGAAGTCCTCCAGACAGCCATCACCTATCAGTTCCAGTTGGCAACATGGCATAAACCATCTGCTCAGTGTTGTTTTTTTCTAACTATATACTAGTGATACAGCCAACTGTAAGAGGGAAAACATTAAAAAGGGACTATTTTAAACTTTGCATTATTTTTTTCTACTTTGAAAACAACAATGGTACTTACAGAAACAGGTAACTTGTTAATGATCTTGTCCTTCCCTCAGTCCTGTATCGGTTGCCCTCCTGTCCCTAGAATCTTAACTATAAACGACATGGCTAGTTTTTCTCTTTCCCATATGGTTTTGGACTCTACCTATGACACTATAGTATGAGGCACGATAAGGAAGAAAAAAATGGCTATTTATTGGGTATCTGTTTTAGTCAGCCTTTTCACTACTGTGACTTAAAGACCTTACAAGAACAATTTTACAAGAGGAAAAGTTTATCGAGGGGTTCACAGTTTTAGAGGATTCAGTCTATAGAAGGCTAGCTCCATTCCTCGGGGCTCAAGGTGAGACAGAACATCATGGCAGAAGAGTATGGTGGAGAGAAGCATCTCACATGATGATCAGAAGGCAGACAGAGATCTCCACTCTCCAGATACAAAATATATACCTCAAAGGCAGCCCTCATTGCCAACCTCCTCCAGCCACATCCTACTTGCCTTCAGTCTTCACTCAGCTAATCCATCAGGGGATTAAGATTGGGTTAAGATTCTCATAACCCAATCATTTCTCCTCTAAACCCTCTTGTATTTTCTTATACTTGAGCTTTTGGGGGATACTTCACATCCAAACCATAAGAGCATCTGTTATGTACTAGGTATTCTTCTAGGAGTTGGAAGATAATAGTGAGTAAGGTAGGCTCTGTATTCTCATAAAGCTTGTATCTCAGAGGCGCAGAACCAATAATAAACAAATGAAAAATAAATATACAAGCTAACTTCAGTTATTAAAATGTACTTTTGGAGAAATAAAATATGGTGAATGTAATAGAGTGTGCTTTGAAGATGTCTCGATATTTCAGCTGAGAATACTGATGCAAAGGAATTGTTTGTTGAAGGTCTTGAAGCAAAGCACTTCAGGCAGACAGGACATGAACAAGGGCAATGAGCAAGTGTGGCAAGTTTGAGGACAAGGGAGAAGGCCTCAGTGGCTGGAGGGCTGGGGTGTGAGTAAAGGGAGAACAGGCAAAGAAATGGGAAGAGCCACAGCTTTAGTGCCTTAGAGGCCATGGTGAAGAGCTGGAATTTATAGACATCCTTTGGTCTTGATTCCAAGACCCACACATATATCAAAAATCCATAGATGCCCAAGTGCCTTGTTTAAAATGGTGCAGTATTTACCTATAACCTGTGCACATCCTCTGGTAAACTTTGAATCATCTCTAGATTAACTATAATGCCCAGTACAATGTAAATGATCCAGTATTTGTTGTACCTATGGATGTGGAATTGTGAATATGGGAGGCTGACTGCATTTTAAACTTATTTGAAAGCCACTGGAGGACTTTTGATGAAAGAGGGACCTGGAATTGATTTACAAGTCTTCAAAGCAAGAATAAAGCACAACTGCAGTCCTGAAGGAGCTGATGAGCCACATCACAATTATGAGGGTTAAGATTCTCATAACGCAATCATTTCTCCTCTAAACCTTCTCGTATTTTCTTATACTTGAGTGGAAGGATGAGTGTCGGGTGATGAATATAGGTTGTATACACTCTCCACTAACCTCAGCATCTGCAGGGAAAGTGGTGCTCCCATCTGGGCCACAACAGAGTCCATTATCGGGAGCTCAAGAGCAAAGAGTAAAATTAGCTCTTGTCTTTGGACCCGAGGGAAAATAGTCATCACTTTTGTTTTCTTATTGAAATGTGATTACAAATCTTTCAGACAGTACAATAAAATATTCCCATTCCCTTCAGGAAGGGTGTGTATGGTCTAAGTGCTGACATCCAATCTTTTCATCTTTTAATTTGTGGAACGGGGCGGCATAATCCCCTGAGCATTTTATACTCAGGGCAATCTCTCATGTGTTTGCTGATAGGGACAGTTGAAAAGGAATATTCAAAAATTTTAAATATAGTTAATGAAAAGTAATGTCCTTATTCACGTAATGTTTTTTACCCAGGAGCCCGTCAGTCCACAAAGAGCAAGTTCCTGTGGTCCAGTTCTCTGGATTCTCACAGTTGCCTGGTAACTGTAACAAACACTTTTACTTTGAATATTGGCCTTGGTTATTTGTAGCTCAAACAAAGGAACTGATTTAGACCATTTCTACCTTCTTCCATATCACCTTTTACTTTCAGTGATCTGAGAATCTCTCTGTACTTAGGTTGATTTTAAAGACTACCATGTTGGCCATGATCCTGTGTGTTGAAAAACAAAATAAGTCAATTGAATTGGGGAACTTTGGACATCCTGGACTGTAGAGAAATTGTGTACTATCTTCGGTGTGGCAACCCTTATAAGGGGAGGAAGACAGCATTTGTGCCAAATATGTGTGGTTTCCATGAATGCTGTCATTAACCTACATTAAATTTTTAAGTACTTTAAATGTTTAAGGGTTTATAAAGGACTATAACAACTACTTCAGAGAACGTATGATCCATCTCAGAAGAAGGTAAAACAAATAGATGAGAAGTTAAACAATACAGTGTAAGCTGAGTTACGTGATATGCCACAAGGTATTACATGATTCATGATTAAATGAAAAAAGTACAGAGTGAAACAAATGTAGGAAAAACTGAGCTCATGACCTTCGAGGGGGAAATTCATCTATTTATTCAATTTATTAATCATTTAACAAGTACTTGTGGTGTGCTCACTTTGCCAAGAGCTCTGCTAGGTTTGAGAGAAGAAGTGGTAAGCCAAGATGGTTGCGTTGTTGGATATGTGAATCAATTGGACTTTCTGGGAGGGGTTCCTCCCTGCTGAAATGTCATATTTCTTTTCTCTCACACTTTGCCTCCAGAAAGATGTACATGATCTGACTGTAAGATATCAGAATTTCCTGGGAATTGTCACAAGATTTAGAGAATTAGGGAACTATTCAGTTATCAGTTACCTGTTACCTTTCTTTTCACCAGTGTTGTCTGAGAGAGCACATATCTCAATTCAAATGCCTCTGAGGACTTTAGAGATGTCCATTTCCCCTGATAGATAGCTATGGAATTTATACATGTTTTCTCTGTACTAAGAGAAACTCTTTCTGCACCCTTTTTCATGCAGCATCTGATAGTTGATAGAAAACTATGTGGGCTCCTATCTCAAAGGACCTTCTCTGCTGAGAGTAAAGAAATTTATTTGATCAGGGTATTATCAAGGAAATAATAGTATTTGGAACAGGTGCTTTCAAGACAATAATTAAACTACTTTATTACTTTTTAACCTGCATGATCACACAGCAGGTAGGGCAGAGGAAGACTGCTCCATGGTTCCTTCAGCTCCATGTATTCCTTCAGCAAAGGCTCCTACTTCATTCTTCATATGTTACACAATGATAAGTTTTAATTTGATCAATAAAACATATTTAAGCCAAATTCCCAAGTTTAAAAAGTGACTTTGAATTTCAGAAGCTACTTCCTGGAGGTTTGTCTTCGATCTTCCTTCATTAGCTCAATAAGGGTGATAATTCTGGCAGTCATTGAAGGTGATTAGTGGTTTTCCCGTGAACCATGGTACCTAGTTCTTAGTGCTCTCCAGGTCTCTGAAATGTATCTATCAACAAAGAAAAACATTTACATTTTTCAGAAATTCATTATCCTGTGAACTTCCATGACAAAGTATTCTTTCATTTATTGTCAGTTTTGATTATGTGGCTAGCGCTCTGCTTTGTACCAGGGATCCAGTGGTGAACAATCCCCACTGCTTGCTCTTAGTTGAAAGGGACAGACACACACATCAGTCAGCTCAGGGACTTCATTGGCTCAGTTATTGATATAACTGTTATGTACAGTGTGTGGTCACAGCTCCTCATCCAGAAACTCACACCCTGTCCTTAGGTCTTGGACTCACTGTCTTCATCTTGCAACTGATGTTTCTATGTTGCTCTATCCTTAAGCAGGTTTCCCCTGGTGGATGGAGGCCAGGTGACCATCAGCAACTCCAGGCCTTCCTCTTACAGCTGTGCCGTAGGAGAGAAAGCACCACCCCCGATAGTGCATGGAAGTCCTATGATCCCATCTAATTGACCTGGATTGAGCCATATGCCCATTTCCAGACTGTTGGGGGGGGGGTGTATATTTTTATTGCCCAGGCCTGGACTACTAGATCATCCTGGATCAAGGTTAAGAGATGAAGTTAGATTATTTTTCTGAACCTAGTAACTAACAGGACAGAAAGTAAGAAGGAGCCTGAAGAAAACTGAGGAGATGTTTGGCAGACAAAAACGGCACATGTCCTTTACATAAACCTTTTTCTAAAGCAGGATTGCATCATTTTGAGTAAGAACACAGAATCCTTCCAGTGTGGAGACAAAGGAGCAATGATCATCAAATGTAAGTTAGTTAGTGGTAGACCTTGGGGCAGAACTCAGGTCTTCTGACATCTAGTTTAATTGACTCTTCATAAAATGTCTCCCTTTTAAAAGCCAGGCACATCATTTGTGAGATCCAGTGTAAAATGAAAATGAGGACTGCTTGAAAATTAAGAATTTCAAGATGACCACAGCAGAACTACCAACCTAGGGTAAGGGTCACACTCCCATGAAACCTGCTGTATGTGATGCCATGCCTATCCTCTAACACAGTGCCTAAACTCTGACACAGTGTTAGTTTGAGTTTAGATGTGGCAAAAATTAGAAGACATCACCTTCAACTCTTCCAGCTTTCAATCTAAGGTGTATACCACAAAGACACAATGGCTTTTGAGAGATATATAAAGCGGGGCTCTCTTTGACATCAACACAGCTTCTGTAGGAGTAAATGTTTTCATGGGCTATAAATAAGATCATAAATTCCATAAAGTGAGAGAAGAAGATAGTGCCATTCATTCTCTGTTAGCAAGGTGCCATAACCAGTATTGGATTAGGTTCAGGCTGCCGTTGTTGTTGTTGATGATGAACCTTTATTTTATTTATTTATTTATTTATTTATTTATTTATTCGTGGTGCTGAGAATCGAACCCAGTGCCTCACACATGCTAGGCAAGCGCTCTGCCGCTGAGCCACAATCCCAGTCCCTCGAAGTTATTTTTTTTTTAATTTTTAAATTAAGTTTATTTTTAATTGATACATAGGAAATAAAAATAAAACAAAGACAGGAAATAAAAATTGGTAGCGGCCCCCGCCATCTTGGAACATAAACCCGCCTCACCTCGTGGGTGTATCCCATTCGTTCAGTCCTATAGGGAAACCCGTTGGCGCAACACTCATCCCCTTGCCTCTTTTCGCTCTCCCTTAAGTAACCTATCTTCCCGGAGGGCGGAGTCTTAGTCTCTTCGTGAGCAATAAAAGTCTCGTATTCCGGAACCGACCTCGCCCCCGTGACCTCAGCGGCACACTTCCGGGAGTCGGAAACGACCCATCGCCCCGCCCCTTCCCCATCTCTTTTTCCGGTGGCGGAGTCTGGAGACAGACGCCCAGAAATGGGACCTCACAATGGAAAGGAAAAGAAGGAAGAACAGGTCATCAGCCTTGGGCCTCAGGTGGCTGAAGGAGAGAATGTACTTGGTGTCTGCCACATCTTTGCATCCTTCAATGACATTTTTGTCCATGTCACTGATCTTTCTGGAAAGGAAATCATCTGTCGTGTGACAGGTGGGATGAAGGTGAAGGCTGACAGAGATGAATCCTCTCCATGTGCTGCCATGTTGGCTGCCCAGGACGTAGCCCAGTGGTGCAAGGAGCTAGGCATCACTGTCCTCCATATCAAACTCTCTGGGCCACAGGAGGAAACAGGACCAAGACCTCTGGACCTGGGGCCCAGTCAGCTCTCAGAACCCTTGCTCGTTCAGGAATGAAGATTGGGCGGATTGAGGATGTCACCCGCATCCCCTCCGATAGCACCCGCAGGAAGTGGGTTCGCTGTGGTCGTGGTCTGTGAACAGGACTCCTCAGATTATTTTCTGTTAATAAATGCCTTGTAAGCTAAAAAAACAAAAACAACAACAAAAAAAAAAAACCCATCCCCTTCTACAGCACCCTTGAAGATATTTTTAAAGGCTTGAAACCATTTCATTTTTCCATTGGGCCAGCTTGGTTGATTTGGGGTTTGTTGTTTTTAATTGTTTGCTATTCTGGCATGTTCATGTGTTATGGATTTAATTATGTTAATCCACCCCATTTGTATGTTGAAGCTCTAACTCCCAATGTGACCTTTAAGGACATAAAGTTAAATAGCGTTATAAAGGTAGAGCGAGCGCTAATTCGATAGAAGTGGTGTTCTTACAAAAAAGAGAAAAAACACCCAAATATACACATGGAGAAAACACCATGTGGGGACCCAGGGAGAAGGCAGCTCTCTGCAAGCCAAGGAGAGAGGCCTCAAGAGAAACTAGCTTTTCTGGCACCTTAATCTTGGGTTTCTAGCTTCCAGAGCATTGAGAAAATAATTTCTGCTGTTTAAGCCACCCAGTCTGTGGTATTTTATTATGACACCCCTAGCAGCCTAATACAGCACCAATAAACAGCTGTTTAATGAATAAGAGCAATACTTAGAGGACCTGGGTCATCTAGACAAGAGATGTAGTGTAGTATCAGAATTATCTGTGTTGATCTATACATCCCTAAGGGGAAGACCTGAGGCCAATAATTGGAAGTTACAAAAGTAGACAATGGATCAACATAAGAAAGTCCTTCAACAACTAGACTTATTATAATTCCTTTACAGAGAATATTGTCACAGACCTCTAGAGTTTAAGAATAGCTCAGATAATTCAGTTGCAAGAAAAGACTGATCAGAGGAAAGCTTGTTTGGAAATAAAATGGAGAACAAGACCTGCCTTACCAGGTCTTAGATGTTACTCCAAGATGTTCGAGAAGAAGCATCCTTCCTGAAATTCAGGGAAGGCAAGAAGATCATATATTTCTTAACAAATAGTAGGTAATAAATCAATTTGCAAAGGAAATCATCAGAGTTAAGACTGGACAATGTATAATCATGGCTTAAACCAATTATAAGGTAAGATTTTAAAAAGCATAACTCAAATTATGGCGCACACACACACAAAAAAAATCAATGAATGGACTAAAGAACTGAACAGACATTCACAGAAGAAGAAATACAATCAACCAACAAATATATGAAAAAATGTTCAATATCTTTAGCAATTAGAGAAAGGCAAATCAAAGATGTGGAGAGTGCTGACAGTGACTGGGAGATCAGTGTCTGAGATTGGGGTCCCTGATGACTTCATGGCTGTGGCATACTTGGTGACTAGAAAAGTTTCTATGCAAATGCATAGGATGCTCGGTTGCTATAGAGATGTCTTCCATGATAGAGTCTTATCAGCTTCAACCTTATTCTCAGGCACCGCAGCTCCTGGGAATGAAGGAACTTCCTTGCTAAGGTAACCACAATATTTCACCAGTTCTGCTGCTCCTGAATCTGCCTGCGAATCAGTAACTTTAAACAATGAACTTTCTTGAGAGCTGCACAATGCTCCTAACACTGTACATTTCAACTGTAGAATGTAACTGAGGAAATAGCTGCATACTGTTACTCTGTAACTTTTATGAATACAAAGAAAAATGCTTGCATAGTCTTTAATATGATTTAGAGATATTTAATAAAGATTGCTGGTGTAATTCTTTAGACCTGCTTCTCCATCAGAGAGCAGTGCTCCACCCAACCCCTGCTGTTTTATCTTCAAGATCTGCTTGTGTGATTCTATTTCTTCCAATCTCCTATCACCCCTGGTGGGAACCTGCTACTTTGGCCACACTGGTCGCTGGTCATGGCACTAAGATTTCGTCTCACCCCAGTCAGAAATGCAATTATCAAGAATATCAACCACAATAAATGCTGGCAAGGATGTGAGGAGAAAGGTGCCCTCATACATTGCTGGTGGAAATGCAAATTTGTGCAACCATTATGAAAAGTGTTATGGAGATTCCTCAGAAATCATGGAATGGAACCATCATTTGACCCAGCTATCACATGTCTTGGTTTATACCAAAAGGAATTAAAATCAGCATATTATAGTGATGAAGCCACATCAATGTTTATACCAGCTCAATTCACAATAGCTGAACAATAGAACCAACCCAGGTGCCCATTAGAAGATGAATGGATAAGTAAAATATGGAATATACACACAATGGGATATTACTCAGCCTTAAAGAAGAATGAAATTATGGCATTTGCCAGTAAATGGATTGAGCTGGAGAATATCATGCTAAGCCAAATAAGCCAATACCCAAAAATCAAAGGCCAAATGTTTTCTCTGATATGTGGATACTAATTTACAATGACGTGGGGGGGGCACTAGGGAATAATAGAGTTACTTTAGATAAGGTAGAGGGGAGAGGGAGAAGAAGGGGGTATGGGGATAAAAAAGATAGTAGAATGAATCAGACATTATTACCCTATGTACATATATAACTATATGACTGGTGGGATTCTACATCATGTATAACCAGAAGAATGAGAAATTATACTCCATTATATATGATGTGCACTATATCAAAGTACATTATACTGCCATGTAAAACTATTTAAAAATTTTTTTTAAATTAAAAAAACAGTGTGATAAAATAAGCATCTTTATATTCTAAAATCTTGATTTAACACTTTTAATATGTTTAATCTGGAAATTCAAAGGTCTATCACTAAATTCAGTTTCTTTTAATTCTTAGTTTTAGTGGCTGTCAAAGCTGAAAAAACTATAATTATCTCCCAAAGATAAATAGATCTAAATTAAAGAGTGTATCATTGGCTGCACTTGAAATCATGATACTCATTGTTCATTCCTAGCCACCAAGACTTCCTAGCAGAAGTATTTGTAATAATTTAGCAAGAAAATTTCCACTTCCCTGATGTCAGTCAGGTGTTCTTTTAGTTTCATTCTTATATTCCAAACAAATGTATTCAAAGCCTATAGAAGTCTTTATTATGAAGATCTACAAAGTGATTGGAAGATTCTGTGTATCAGACCCTGAGGTGATCCTTAATGTTTCCCCTCCCTTAAAGACCATGCCTTCACCTTTGTGAAATCCCTTTCCCTTGAATATGGACAGTTTCCAATCATTTAAATGTGGCAAAGGTGTGGCATGTCATTCTTGTGCTTATGTTTGGTGATTTTAGCATACTGAAACAAAAGACTCTTCTTGAGATATGGAAGAAATAGAGAGGGAGTTGGAGAAGCCCACATAGGAAGGAACTCTGGCTGACCTCTAAGAGCTACAGGCAGCTTCTAGCACCTATAGGTGGCCTCCAGGCCTCCAGTCAGACAGCAAAAAGCCTGGGCCCTGGGTCATGTAGTCACAAGTAAGGGATTCCACCAGCCACCTCAGTGAACTTGGAAGTATATGGTTCCCAATTGAGCTTCCAGATAAATACACAGTCCAGCTAAGACCTTATTGCAGCTTCTGAGAGCCTGGGCAGTAGGCACTAAACCGTGCCCACATTCTTGACCTAGGAACATTATGAGATAATGATGTGTATGTTTTGTTTTAAGCTGATAAATTTCTGGTAATTTGTTAGGCAATGATTGAAAACTAATATCCTCTGCTTCTCATATTTAGAAATTATAAAGTATGAGAGCTGTCATCGGTTGCACATGATCATGTTAAGTTACAGAATCAGAAAACCATGGAAATATTTATGAATTACCAGTTTGCAGATGTTCTACATATGATAAGTTTTGTAAAATAGTTTCTTCTTGACACATAACTCAATGTAAATTGCACAATGAGGGGACAGACTAACTGCTCTTATATTAAAAATTCTTTTCAAGGTAAACTTAAACTAATGGCTCTTGTCATTACAGTCAAGATCAGCAAATTTTGCATATTAATATTTTTATAAGAGGAAAACATGTATTTATGTTTCACAACTCTTAGTGAAAATGAGTAGTTAAAAAATGTCATTGTCCTTCTCCATCTTAATACAAACTTATACACAGAGTCTACAATATTTTTTAAAGTCTTGATTTTTAAAATATTTTTCAAATCTAAATTTTAAAATAAACCACATCAGTATAGACATTTGTGCTTTCAGGGTTATGACTTTTCTGTGCTGTTATCTATAAACAATGTGATAAATGAGTTCCAAGTATGGTGTTATTTTAGTCAGATTTTCTGCTGCTGTGACCAAAAGAACTGACAAGAACATCTTAGAGAAGGAAAGGTTTATTTGGTGCTCATGGTTTCAGAAGTCTCAGTTCATAGATGGCCAACTCCAGTGCTCTGGTTCCAAAGTGAGGCAGAACATTATGGCAAAAGGATTGGTGGAGAAAAAAGCTCAGGACATGACAACCAGGAGGCAGAGAGACCTCTTGCTCCTCAGTAACAAAATATACATACTCTAAAGTGACTCACCTCCTCGAGGCACATCCCCCAGCTACCACCTAGTTGATCCATTCAAGTGGATTAATTCACTGTTTGGTTAAGGCTCTCATAACCCAATCATTTCACTTCTAAACTCTTGCATTGTCTCTCACATGAGTTTTGGGGGACAACTCATATCTAAACCGTAGCAGGTATCATCTGTGTAATACTATCTAAGAAACTTGTAAAAACTTATGGCCAGAGGAGCCATTCTTTCTAGGATATGCATATTTCCTCATAAAATATTTGAAGTATAGAAATTATTCACTTTCAAAATTATGTCTTCTTTGGTTGTTTTCAATTTAATGTTAGACCAGAAAAATGCAGTTCTTCATGCTGTTTATTATTTGAACCTGATGTAGCAAATAGCACACATCAAGACATGTTAGAAACATTTGTATTTTTATCTGGATGCCAAACAAAATCTCTATCCTTTATCACATTCCTTAAAAATGGTTTCATCCAGTCTATCAATATTTTCAGAAATTATTTTCCAGAACATTTTGGTACAAAATAAATATCTTTTAGTTTGTCATCATCTTATTTTCATTGTATCAGTTTGACGATACTTATCCCACCAGATAAAAGAATTTTCTCCCCAATGGTATAATGGTGTATGACTTTTTTTTCTTTTTATTTTGTCTTTGATTATTATACCACATGAGATAAGGATTGTGAGCATATGATAGTAAGACCCTAAGTTACAGTGACTAAAATTAAAGAGAAGTTTATTTCCCTCTTAGGTAACAGAAGTCCATGACTGGACAACTGTTTGGTAGCCACCTCCATGGTCTTGGGTCTTTGCTGCTCTGCTGTCTTCAGCATACCTTCTCGAGTTCCGTAGGATTGTTCAAGGTTCTGCTCACACATTTGCATTCCAGCTGGGATGAGAAGCTTCTGACATGTCAATGATCCCCGCCCCTGTGTATTCAGACCTTCATGCTCTTCCATCCCCTGGCTGTGACTTGCTTCTCATAAGTAGAAGACAGAAAAAGTAATGGCATAGCAGTTCCATCCTCTGGTTGCAAAAGCTCATGATTTATATCTAGCTAGCCAGCACTCTCCTCCATGCTGGCCCATGCCCTTTGTTGTAGTCTCACCTGCTTGCTTTGATGGTGCAAGCTGTCATATTAAGGGCTGTGGAGAGGCCTGGGGAGCAAAGAATCGAGGGGGGTCAGTGAGGACACCAGATGCCTATACCCAACACCCTGTAGGGTAGTGAATCCTGCCAACAACAATGAGCATGAACTGGGGAAATAGAGCCTTCCCTAGTGGAGCCTTGGGATGGCTGTGGCCTAGCCATGACCTTGATCACAGCTTTCTCAGAGACTCTGAGCTAGAGGATCAGCTAAACCATGGCCAGATTCCTGTCCTACAGAAACTGGGTGATAAAAAGTGCTATTGATTTAATCCACTAAATGCCGGGGTCCGGCTGCAGCAAAATAGCCGGGGGGTGACGAATAACTTGTGCACATTGATACAGCAGGAATAGGAGCCGTTTATTGTAGGACAACAGAGCTATTTATACATTTTGCACAGCTTATCTTAATTAGCATAAACTAGATACATCAGTCAACCAATAAGGAATCTCCACACTTAATGGCTCACTTTTGTTACTTCTCAAACCACTCCCTCTGACATTTTGCCAGGCACCATCCAGACTTGTTTACAAACTCTTAACATTTCTCTGGTAAAATACCAGGTGTTATTTTTTACTTGTTTACAGACCTTAACAACTAAATTTTCAGCATAATTTTTTATGTAACAAATCGACAACTGTGACTTTGGCCAACAGAGTAGAGAAAGGAGAGATAAAAGGGTTATCTTCTTGCCTTTTGAGGGGCTATGCAGAAGTCCAAAAGCATTTTACATAACTTATTGGGTAGAATTCAGTTACAAAGAACATATATAGCTGCAAGGGAGACTTGGGAATATCTTTTTATCTAGTCAGTAATAGTCCTACTAAGCACTGGGGCTCTGTTTTACAAAGGAAGAAAGGAAAGGGAAAATGAATATTGGAATAGTTAATCACTTATCTCTGTCAGAGATATTAAAAAGAAGTTTTAAAAGAGGCTTCTAAACATCATTAAACTTAGAAAACTTTTATAAATGATTGGATTGAATGTAATATGGCTATAAACCTTGCTAAGAAATTATAGTTTGTTTTTATGTTCTGATAGTTTTAGTGTTCCTACTTCATTATTTAACTATAATCTCATATGACTTAAAGCTAATCTCTTACTGCATAATTTAAATATATTACATTAAGGCTAAGGCCATACTTAATAATGTTGTTTATAAATTCATATTTCAAATGTTTCCTTGATGATTTTGAAAGATGGGGGCAATTTTATGTTAGAACTGATGAAGTCATTCAATTAGTCTTCTTGGGTTTTGATAACAAAATACCATAGACTGAGTGGTTTAAACTATAGAAATTCACTTCTTCATAGTGTAGGAGTACGAACAGCTCAGCTTGGGGAGCAGCCTGGGTGGGTCCTGCTAAAGCTCTCTTCCTGGCTTGCACACAGAGACCTTCTCATCATGTCCTCTTATGAAGGAGAGAGAGAGAGAGAGAGATTTCTCTCTTCCTCCTTATAAGACTATGGTTCTATCAAATTAGAGCCCTATGATTTTGACCTAATTTAACCATAATTGCCTCTTTAAGACTCTTCAGATATAGTCACATGGCAGTTCAGGGCAGCAGCATATGAATGGGAAGGACACAATTTGGACCATAGCAGAAATTGTAGTTTTAAAATCATAATGTTGATAAAAAGTTTGTTCTAGGAGTAAGAGATATGACATAGTTATTTTCTTGTTCACTTATGTTTTCATTAAGTGTTTTCTTTATATTTCTCAGAAGAATCTAGTAAAACCATCTATCATTTCTGAAGATGAACAAAAAATTAGGGACCTTAATCTGTCTCGTTTCCTGCTCACTTCATGTTATGGAGCATCCTCTATGTTTCTTTTATGATATCTTGAGCTCCATGCACAGATTTAAGTCATGTCAATCTGTTTTATTAATATTAGCAAAGCTTAATATGTTTCATCTATCAGTACACAGAAAATGGTCACCTCAAAACAATAATTAGGAGCCCTCCTCTTTGGAAAACATTATTGTGATGGTGTTTGGACCCTACAACAGAGTCTATAGATTTTTCAGGAGGTCCATAACCCTCCTGAAATTTAATGCAGAAGATTTACCTATGTTCTTTAGATAGTAATTAATAATATCTGCCTCATGTATTTAAGTTTTAAATGAGCAAATCTGTTTAAAATATTTACCCAGTTACTAATGCAAAGTAAACTCTCTACAAATACCAGCTCAAAATTAATAGACATGATCCTCATGTTACTTTTTACCAATACTGCAGGAGGTAATTTGGCACCTTGAATTTTTTACTGAAAGAGAGATTAGGGGAACTGTCAGGCTGCTTCCCTAATGGTCACAGGATTCTAGGTGAGGAAATGTAAGAAGTTGTCATTGCAACTACTAAGTTGAATCTATATAAGTTAGATTCCCACAAAACTTTCTCATTCATTTCAAACAAATACTATTGATCAGTTAATTGGTTGTTGGCCCTTTGCTGGATGCTGGCTGTACAATGATGAACAGGAAAGATGCACTTCTTATTGTTTTGGAGCTTTCTTTATCTAACTTATTGTCATCAAGGACACAAGGGACTGAACTGGATACAGATAAACATCTGTTTTAGGGAGAATGGCCTTGAAAGACTTTTTTGAAGAGGTAGCATTTAAACCGAGACCTAAAAGGAGAGAAATGACTCAGTGATGCAGAAGTTCACGGAACAGCGTGGGTAAAACCATATGGTTGGAAAGAGCCTGGTATTTCTGAAATCTTTATACCAGTATGCCTATGCCATAGTAGGTGAGGAGGAAAATTTTTTTTAAGATGAGGTTGGAAGAAGAAAGCAGTGGGTATGTTATCCAGAGCCTTTGTGATTTATTTTATTTGTAATTAGAAGCCATTGGAGGTAGCTTTTTGAAAAGATCCCTTTTGATGCTACGTGGAGAATGGCTGAGAGAAGGGCATGAATGGAGGAAGTCATCCATGTAAGAGAGAACCACGTTTTTAGAACCACGTTTTGGTACTAGTTGAAAGGGCAATGGTAGACAGATGGGAGTTATTTCAGTGGGGAAATTGACAAGACTCCCAATGGGTTTGATATGGAATGTGAAAGAAAGCAAAGATCAAAGATGATCTTGAGGATTCTTGCTTACATAATAAATGTGGATGATGTTAAAATTTGCTGATATGGGGCTGGGGATGTGGCTCAATCGGTAGCGCGCTCGCCTGGCATGCGTGGGGCCCGAGTTTGATCCTCAGCACCACATACCAACAAAGATGTTGTGTCCGCCAACTAAAAAAATAAATATTAAAAATTCTCTCTCTCTCTCCTCTCTCATTCTCTCTTTAAAAAAAAATTTGCTGATATGAAGATAAATGAGTGAGGATGGAAACAGATTTGGAATGGGAAACCAAGAGTACCATTTTTCCTATATTAAGTTTGAGATGCCCAGGGGAGACATGAAGAAGCCAGCAGCAATACTGAGCAAGAGGAGCTTATGAAGTAGAAGGCAGATCAGGAGAGGACAACATGGTGAAATATGAGAAGGAGAAGTTTGTCCAAATGGAGGGAACATGCTGAATGGTGGTGAGACATCAACCGTAATGAAGACATTACTTTGGCCAAATGAAAGTCACTGAAAGACCTTGACACGCAGTTTCAATGGCATAAATGGGAAACAGCCACACTGTGAATAAATAAGAGTGCATTTAAGGCTACAAAGTATCATCAGCATGTGTAAACAACCCTTTTGAGAAGTTTATATAAAAAGGCAGAGGGAAATGGAGCCACATCCAGAATTTGTGGGGTCAAGGGAAGGTTTTGGTCTTGGTATTTGTTGATTTTATGATAAGAGATATTGAAACATGTTTGAGTGCCGAAAGAAATGAAGCAGCGCAGAATACAAACACAGACTGATGGAAGGGAAGGAGGTGAAGTCTGGAGCACGGGGCAGGGGTTCGCTTTGAGAAGAAGAGGAATAAGATCCCCATTGTGAACAGAGGGAAGCAAGAGAGGACTCCAGATTGCACGTGTAAGTCAGTGTGGTCCTTTGGTTGCTGAAGGAAGGATAAGTTTCCCTGGTCACTTCTAACTTCTCAATGCAGCATGAAGGGGAATCATTGACAAAAGAGGAAATACAAGAATACAAGAGGGTTCTCAGAGAACGAGAACTCAAGCACTCAAGCCTTCTAAAGAAACAGTTGGACTCCTAGAGGGTATTGAGTGCTTAATGGAAGTATAATTTGAATTAAAGTGAATATATCTCAGGTTTTTCATTTATCGGGTAACATCTGTTCAGCTCTAAACCTGGAGAAGACAGATGATGTTCATCTGGGCTGCTGTTTTTCAAGGAGAAGATGGAGAAGGGAATTATGGACAATGGAGCTGAGTGGATTTGTAAGGGGGTTATTACAATGATGGATGGAGCAATCGAGACTAATAAGATGGTAAATGAAGCCAGGAGGGGCTATTTGGAGGAAGAAGTAGAAATATGTCACATTCTGTACAGTTTCTGAAATATGAAGGGACTGACCTTAATCAGATGACAAGCCAAAAGTTTAGGCAACAAAATGATAGGTTTGCCCATTCAGAGCCATTTACCTGGATTAGACTGTTCTTTGCAGCGATTAGCTTGAATGTTTGCATATCATATCGCTTCATCTTGCATCATCCCGAACCATTTGGCATTGGTCTTCCTACTTCGTTCAAGGTGAATCCTTTACTTCTATTATACAAGCAATGCTTCCAAATTAGGGCCCTTTTCTTTGCTTACAGAGAACATTTAATTCAACAACATCTCAAAGCCATTGATTTTTGCCTTTTCTAGGTAATGCTTAATATGGAGAACTAACAGAACACAGAACGAGGTAGAGGAAAACAGGCCAGCTATGGGACTCTGACACAGGCTCACCCAGGATGATTTACTTCATTCTCCCATCTACAGTCTCTGTCAGCAAATGAAGTGCTTGAGGCATGCTGATGAAAACACACACCTCTGACTAGCATCTAAATTAAACTCTCTGATGCCATATGGTCTGTTTCTTAGCATAAGTCATGCTGCCTAACCATCCGTATGCTTTGAAGGTCAACAAGTTTAGACTCTGGTTGTTTTGCAGGAGGCATCTGAAAATAAGAATGGCTTTGTTATCAATTATTTGTCAGAACCTCTATTTTCACAACCTCTGAGACCAAACTTATATCTGATTCAAAAAAAAAAAAAAATGGGAGGCTTGGGGCTGAAGTTGTAGCTCTGTGGTAGAGTCCTTGCCTCATTCGTGTGAAACACTGGGTTCAATTCCTAGCACTACAGATATATAATCAAATAAAATAAAGGTCCATCAACAACTAAAAAATATATTTAAAAAGTGGAAGGCTCAAAATTTATTGAAAAGTATAAATATCATTTTGAGTCTGGCCCCGCTGGTCACTTTCAGTCAAAGTGCCCACTCTTACACCATGACATTGGGATCACGGAGAAGTCATCCTCAGACATCCACATTGACCCTGGTCTTCTTCCTGACCTAGCCCAGGTTGCTCTTTGCTCCCTCGATGTCCTCACTTCTCCCCACTCTTTTTTATATGACATCCAGCACGACTTACTGGATTCTTGTTTGGGGCTTTTCTTTTTGGCCTCAGCCAGACTTTCCCTCTGACTATCTCAGGGTTTGGACATTCTGAATAAAAAACACACTCTTTCTGGTTTGAGTGGTCCCTGGAAATAGAAATGTTGGCATAGGCCATCAGGAGCATCACACACCCTGGGTCTGCCTCTACCATGAATGTGGACAGCATGTTCTTTGTCAAGACTTAGACAATTGCTAGAATAACAGCTAGCAAGTCTTGCATGACATCCAGGAGCTAATCTTCTAGGCATGGGCCCCTCTGTCCTGCAGGGGTCCTTAGAGCAGTGCCTGCCACACACAAGCCACTCAACAAATTTTTGAATAAATAGTAATAATGATAATAGATAATCCATATAATTAGTGTGTGACAATCATACTTGTGGCTAGCATTGTTGGGTGACTTATATAGTTTAGTCTTCAAAACAGCTCTGAGATGGGGCAGTGTTATGCCTCTAATTATTACAAAGGTTTGGAGCCCACCTCATCCTGCATCCCACCGCTGGTTAATAAGGAGTCTGAGTTTTAAGACAGCTCTGAGTTTAATGGTTACAATCATAGCATCTACTGATTGTCCCTTCCTAGCCCTGAATAGTGAACAAACATTAGACTTTGAAGTCAGAATAGGTGTCTTGGAGCCTAAGGCCCGACATTCACACCTCTATCCATTCAGTATTTCCTATAAGCCTGAGCAGGGGCTTTGCATGTGTCATTAACTCCTTGCTAATGCCTTTTGATATTGTTCTTCCAGTTTTAAAATGAAGCAACTGAGGCTCCAAGAGGCAAATGATTAAAATAATTAAGTGAAATAGTGAATATCAAATAGTTAGATCAGGGTCTGCCATATAACAAGTGATTGTTACAACTTATTTACTTTTCTGCTTTCCATCAAGAGGCCTTTATCTAAGATGTCCTCCAAAGTTATTTAGCTAGTAAATTGTGGCCATAGATTCAAATTCAGGTCAGCCTGGCTCTGAAGCCATTGCTTTTAACCGTTCTACTTTACAAAAGAAGCAAAATTTTATATTGCCAGGTTGTGTATCAGGACCACTGTGTCCTGAACTTCAACAAAAAGCTCAGTTGCCCAAATGTCTAATGAGGATACTACTTCATTGCACCTTCTAGCTGGATCAGAGGTAAAGAATTGATTTAGAAATTGTCTCACCAGTTAACAGCTCCCAAATGTTGTCAGTTCTCAGAAAAAGGAAGAACAGAGTTGTTCTCATATCAGGGAATCCTCTGGAGTGGTAATGGAGTCATTGTTGAAGCCCCCTCATTGATTTATATGAACTTTCCTTCCAGTCTGGAAGTGAGTCATGCTCACGAACTCAGATGAGAAGCAAACCCTGAAACTTTGTTAGCTAAAAAAAAAAAAAAAAAAAAAAAAAGCAGCCAGTTGAGGTCTTTAGCCTTGGGTATAAGAGTTTCCTCAGGAGTGAGTGGGCCATCTGATTTGTTCTCGTATTAATAGTTTAAGCTCCTCTGCCTGATGTCATGGCCACCAGAACCTTTTCTTGCCAATCTGCTCAATTTCAGTCTTCACACTCTCTGACCATCCAACTGGCCAGTCCCCACTTCTCTGCTTCCACTCATGTTATTGCTTTTTTATGTCCATCCTGCTCACTTACTCAAATTTGCCTGCCAATCTGTCTTACTTCATCCATGAACCCACCTTTAGGGTTCACAACACTTGATTTCAAATCTCAGAGACTGTACTTACTGAGGACCTTTGAGTAAATCACTTAATTTCTCTGAAAAACGGTTTCTTCATCTGTAACACTGGGAATAATCAGAATACCTTTACAGTTATTAAAAGAATTAAGTGAAGTAGTGAATATCAAATAGTTAGATCAGGGTCTGCCATATAGCAAGTGATTGGTGCAACTTATTTACTTTTCTGCTTTCCATCAAGAGGCCTTTATCTAAGATGTCCTCCAAAGGAATATGAGTAATTCCTAGCATTCATCTGGTTTTTCTAGTAAGCTGGAATTGTTTTAGGAGACACTCCATTGTAGCTCACCTTCAAGAGAGCCACCATAAATTTTATCTTTCCCATATTCATATACCATTCTACCATCTAAAGGCTAAGACCATTCCTCCACCCCACATCCTCTTCAAGCCTGAGTTGCCTTAGTAACCTACTTACCAAAAAAAAAGATATATATAGATAGATAGATAGATATATCTATATCTATATCTATATCTATATCTATATCTATATCTATATCTATATCTATATCTATATCTATATATATATCCCAGAGAGAGATAAGGAGAGGCCCTAGAAAGCCTCATAGCTTCTTTTCAGGTTTCTTGGAACAATTACTCTAGGAGAAGTTAATCACCACACAAGAAGTCCTAACACCACTGTATTGTGAGAGGCCCAAGCCACACGGAGAATCCTGAATGATAAGAAAATACCATAAGACACATGAAGAGAGGCAGAAACCAAGGAGTGGGGAGACCCCCACTGATAAAAGACCCCATCTTGAAAGTGGCTCCTCCAGGTCCAGGTAACTTAACTGATTCTCTGTGACTCAGGATCAAATTACCCAGCCCAACTCTTCCCAAATGCCTGACCCACAAAACAACTGTTAAATTAAAATGGTAGTTTTAGGCCACTATATTTGGGGGTGATTTCTTGGGTAACAACAAACAATTGAGCATTAAACTTAGACTTTTGAGGTTGAGAAAATAGAAGACTGATGAGATAGTGGCTAGGGCATCCTCCTTGGTGTCTGATGCATAAATCAAGACAGGATTAGGTAGCCCCTAAGACTGTTTCTGCCCGAATTTTCTCCTATTCTTTAAGAATAGGCTGGGAGTTTTCTCTTTCCTGTACATAAGGCTATTTTTAATATACTGAGAAGTAGAATATAAAGTCAAGAAGTAAAATATTGGACTGAAACTTGGCTTTGCCTCTTATCAGCTGTGACTACATTAGTCAGGGTTCTCAGGAGGAACTGAACCAATATAATACATATAAGAGGAGATTTAGTAGACTGGCTTACACAGTCAGAGGCTGACTAGTTCCACAATGGTTGGTTGCAGGCTGGAGAGTCAGGGAAACAAGTAGTACTTGGTTTCAAGAAACTGGAAGCAACAGAACAAGAAGGCCCCGTGATACAGCCTAGCCCAAGGCTAAAGGCCTGGGAGCTCCCTAGAGAGTCACTTAACAATGGTAGCAGCAAAAAACACACCCATTCAAGAAAGGCTGAACATGGTGCATATGTGAGGATGCCAGACTTCCCATTCTTCATTTTTCTTGTCGTGGTTTTTATTGTTCTACCTAGGACCCCAGTTCCACATGCAGGACTCCTGCCACCCACATTCAGGGCAGGTCTTCCCACTCTGTTTGCTGACCCACATGCCAGTCTAGAGAAGACTAGAAACACTCTCACAGTCACACCCAGAAGTGTGCTTTACCAATTTTCTAGATGTCTCTCTACCCTGTCAGGTTGACAACCAAGATTAGCCATCAAAGTGACCTCCAACAAACCACCTAAAATTTCTCAGCTTAATTCCTTCTTATGTAAAACAGGATGTTGATACCAACCTCTCCAAGTTCTGGAAAACTTAAATGAGTACTCAACAGAAAGCATGAAACAAAGTAAACATCCAATAAATAGTAACTGTGACTATTCATATATTTAAATTCACCTTGATGATTCCCCTTACAGCCAGGGTTCTACAATAGAAACTCTTGAATTTAATACCAAATATTTAGAAAAGGTAGCCCAACTTCTGTTGATTAATTTGTATCACAACATCAAGGCAATATTTTCTTACATAAATAATATTAGTTCCTGTGGACAATCAGAAAAAGGTGAGCTCTGTCATTTAGACATAATTCTATTGCTGATAGATCGAAATCAGGGTGTCCATTTTATCTGCGGGACAGATTGCTATTTTAAGGGAAATATGAAATTTAAAATCTCCCCTTGCTATTCACACATCATGCCGGATTTGGGCTGCCCTTATTTGTTCTCAATAAGGTGAGGACAGAAGAAAACTTCCTTTCAAAGACTGGGGATCATTTCTTAGGATATAGAAAATTTAGGTCTCAAAGGGAGTATTTACTTGTTATCCATTCATTAATTCCACAAATATTTATTGAGAACTACTCAATAAATGTGCCAGAAAACATGCTATGTGCTGAGGATATAGCTGTGAACAAGCTATATTTCACACAATTAACCACAAGTAACTTTCAAGTGCATGCAAGAGACATTTCAAATAATTACCCTATTTTTAAATAGGTGCTGCAAAGGGAAAGTACAGAGTGCTGGTAATTCACCAGGGAACAGAGACTGAGGGTTAAAGAATAAATTTCTGGGTAAAGGACATCTAAAATATGACTTCAAGGTTGAGTAGGAACTAGTCATCGAGAGGAGTAAAGAGATAAGGAGCAGCAGGGTGTGCAAAAGCAGACCCTGGCCCTGCTCTGCACAAGAGCACAGTTGGAGAGCTCAGATCCCAAGCCCATCCCTCCTCCTTTTTTCATTCATTTGTATTGCAAGAGGAACTATGTTTGTGTGTGTGGACACCCATCCTACACGTCTAAGCTCTTAATCCATTCCCAAGAAAAACAGCCACCCAGAAGTTCATACCATATTGACACGGTACACCTTTAAGATAGCAAACCCTGGGAAGGAACTTATAACAAGCTCTGAAAGTGGGTCCCAGGTCCCAGGAAGGGGTCTACCAGTGGGCTACAGGCAGGCTTATTTTGCGGTATTCACTCTGTGCCCCACTGTGGCTATAAACCAGAAAGGGTCCTAAAATCTGAGCCTTTGGATAACATTGGCACCAGCACCACCAAGAGCCTCTTCCCTGCAAACCTGACCTCTTATAAGTCTAGAAAAGCTTCCATGATCCCTCCTGGAACTATATTCAAACTGCTTGTGGGACCTTTTGTGTGTACACATTTCCAGCAGATAGTTCCATTTCCCTCAGCCTCAAGGACGCCCATAATGCAGTGAGGGGAACCTTACTGGAGCAATGAGAGGTTTGTACTGGATGCCTCGGAGATTTCTTCAAGTTCAGAACCTCCAAAATTCCCCGACCCCCTTCTCTGCAGGAAACTGGCTCTTTAGCCTGGGTCTGTCTGAAAAACAAACTCAGGGGAGAGAGGATGGAAAGGGAAAATCTGAAAATTAATCGAACTTCAAGTTGCCTGTTCCTCATCCTCACAGATGACTTCTAAATATTTCAGAGAAGCCATACATCAGCCCAGTGGCAAATGAATCCAGCCTTCTTCCAGTAGAATCTAAAGCCAAGGCATTTATTTTATTTAATTTTTTTTTTCCTGACAGAGTGAGTCTTCATATACTTTTTGCTCATGGTAAACAGTGTTATCTCTATATCTTCATTCTTTTACCAACAAGGACTGCTTTGGAGGGTTTTGTCTTAAAGTTAAGGGGTAGTTGTATTTTGCTTTTTGATTTTTGGTTTGTGTGTTTTTTGGTTAGGTTGGTTTTTGGGGTTTGATTTTGGGTAACATTGGCACCAGCATAACCAAGAGCTTCTGCCCTGCAAATCTGGCCACTTGTAAGTCTAGAAAGCTTCCATGATCCCTCCTGGAGCTGTGTTGTGTGGGCATGAATTTTGTTTTTATTTTTGATTTTGTAAAATTAAGAGATTATGAAATTGTTCCAACGGGCTACAGTGGTTTTGGAGTTTGGGGATTGGATTATCCTATTAGCTACTCACATAGTGCAGTTATATCCAAGGGTAGTGGAGGAAAGATTTTGTTTTTCTACGGTTATGATCTCATCACAGCTGACAGTAGCTTTCCCGAATGTCCAGAGTATCATTATTATAACCACTTTTTAGTTTATTCATCATGACTATTTATGATGCAAGCCCTCAGAACAGAGTTAACATTTATTGAGTGTTTATTATGTGGAAAACCTTTACTAAGCCCTTTACCCATTAAATCCCTATTTTGCCAATGAGGAAAGCAAAACTCAAAGAAGCTCAGTAATCTAGATAGTAAAGAGGTAGAGTGGGCATTTGAACCCATGTCTAATTGGTTCCAAAGCCATTGCTCTTAACTTCTATGGAGATATATGGAAGGAAGAGGCCTTCTTCTTCTTCTTCTTTTTTTTTTAAAAGCAGACTCATATAAAGAGCCCTATGCAAGAATTAATTCATACAGTGTTCAGAGTGTACATGAATACTCCAGAGACAGGAAATAGAATGATTAATGCCAGATGGGCTAATAAGAGAGTTTCATATGCAGCCCTGCAGGGTGCAGGGGCCAGCTTCACAGACAGCAGAGTTTTTCCTGAATGCACCACTTTGCTCTTTGCTCTACACGGCACTAAGTCTCTTTTGGGAAACACTGAGCAGTTTCAGGTAGGGATGAAGTTAGTGTCTTTATTTCTCTGCTCAAGCTTAACCAAGATTCAATGGCTCCTTGTAGTCTCATGAAACACCCTGGGGTATCCACGTGGGCCTATCTGACAGATGACCATTATTAAGAAAGATTCACACTTGTGTGTCACATAACAACTGGGATATGTTCTGAGAAATGTGTCATTAGGCAATTTCATCATTGTGTGAACATCATAGAGTATAATTACACAACCCTGCAAGGACTACTCACTGGACGTGGTCTCTTGATGCAATCAGGAGATGCAGTCAATGTGTGATGTCTGAGGCTGCTGCCAGGATAGCACAGCATAATGTTTTACAATCAGCTATTTTATAAGTAAAAGGAACACTCAAAAATAACAATAAAAATGTAGTATAGTAAATACGTAAGCCACTAACACAGTCATTTATCATCATTATCAAATGTTAGTACTGAACATAGTTGCATGTGCTATAGTTTTATAGGAATGGCAATACAGGAGGTTTGTTTACGTGAGCAGCACTGAGAACCTGAGTAATGCATTGTACTACGACGTCACATCAGCTGCACAGTCATGTAAGTGATGGGAATAATTCCCCTCCATTAAAATTTTATGGGACCACTGAGGTATATGTGAGACATTAATGCCAGAAATGTCATTATGTAGTAGACAGCTATACTGGAAAATTTCAGGTTTTGAGAGTTGTAGTATGATAACATTTAACAACCTCTCACTTCAACAGTCTAATCAGAAAGGCAGCTTTGGGAGAGTAGTTAATGATTAAGATAATAATGATGGAGGACATTTGTTGAATTCTAACCTCAATGCCACAGCACTTAGGTGACTTAGGTGCATTCACTCAGGAAATCTGCAAAACAATCCCAGGAGATGACTATTGATATCACCATTTTACAGATAAGGAAATAAACTTAAGGGGGTGATATATCTGTTGGCTCAGGGTCACACTCTAGTAAGTGCAGAGCTAATATTGGAAGCCAAAATGTTTTAATTTTTAGAACCACAGTCTGGCTGCATTACAATGCCTATCTCTTGACTGTTGTGAAACTCATCGTTTATCTTTCCTGATGAAATCACAAGATAGAGGAGTCACTTTGGAAATAGAAGCATAGGCCATAAAGGGCTGCTTATGGCTAAATTTAATTTCTTTTCAGGTATTGCTCCAGATATACAGACAAGTCCCTAAAAATCTACCATGTTATTCATGGAGAATAATGCTTGAAGAGACTATTGAATGAGATTGGAAAAAATGTAGGTATTCAAACAGGCCACTGGGTTTCTGGATTTACCTGTGTATAATCTTAAGGGCTATGAGTGATACTCAAAGCTCAGGCTCTGAGACCAGCATCCTATAATCATCCCTCAAAGAAAAGAAAGAACACCAGAGGTGAAAATCTCTCCCATCCCAGACCCAACCCCACAGCCACCTTGTCATTGCTGTTATTTCCAAGAGGTAGAGATATTTATGAAAATGTTGTTACTCTGTCTTAGCCCTGTGTCTTGGTATATTCAACATGTCAGCCAGTCACTAAAGAGCGATTCCTGCACCTAGCTCTGGAACAACAACAAAAAAAAAATGTGGTTAATATATTACATATAAGTATTTACCACTTGATATATCAGTCCTCACAACAGCCTTTCAAGGTAATTATCGTGTGTGTTCTCTTTTCTACAGGAAGAAATTGAGGCTCTGGGAAGCCAATTAATGACTTTAGGGCAACACCTGAGTAAGTGACAGATCTGTTACCCAGTCTGTGCCTTCAATGTCCACACTCCTACCAGCTATGCTCTGTGGCTTACTCTGGGTGATTCACACACCTGAGGTACTGAAATACCACTGTTCTATAATAGTGTGACCCTAAGATAAGGAAAGTGAGACTCAGAAGCCACCCCATGATTAGACCCTAATCCCACATGGGTCTGACTCCAAAACCTTTCTCATCCTCAATGGTCCCTGTCTTGGACACCCATGCATGTCTTTGTGTTCTGTTCAATGGAAAATTGTACCTTTTGCTGTACTCAACAAGTCTAAGGTCTGATTTTTCAGTCTGCATGGTGGCACTTTACACCAACAGCAGTTGAATAGGATTTTTTTCTCTTAAGCCTAAAGTCAAAGTTTTGATTCAACCTTCTATCTGAGAATAAATGTGTTTATTCATTCCTACTGAAGTCTAATAAGTATCAAGCTGGGTCATAGTGGCTTCATCTCAGATTTTTTTACATGGCCTAAACTCTAAGTCAACAAACCACCAAAAACAAATGTACTTACTTGAGTTTTTGCAACACAGAATCAAGAAAGCCTTTGGAAAACTCCAGGGCTTACAGTACTCTATCAATCTTAACATTTCTGAGGCAGAACTCCTAACATCTTATTAGATGCTCCCAGACAGGAACCATGCCTGGTTTCCATCATTTGGAGGATCTAGCATATTTTTTGAAACCAGGCAATATTTATTCTCATCATTCCTCTGTGTTTCTACTGACATCAATATAATCATGATCATTCTTAAGGACTAGGCCTCCAACATCATCCAGGGCTGACTCCATGGAGACCTGGCAAACATCACTATTAGATCCTCTTCAGTGGAGTTCATTGGAAACAATTTCTGAGACTTATTAAAAGAACCAAAATATCCCCCTAGTTCTGAAACTAAGAAACAAAAAATTTTCTGCTGGAGTCACTGAAGAAGACTAGGGTAAATGGTTGCACCAGATTCCCTCTAAAATTTATCCATCATCTAGAACCTCTGTTGCTTTTATATTTCACTTTAAAATGACCTCCTATTCACCTTTCCCCACACGCCTAGTACTAGTGTTAGTCAAATTTCTGTTACTGTAACAAAGACCTGAAATGCTCAATTTACAAAGGAAGATTTATTTAGGCTCACCATCTTGGAGGCTTCAGTTCATGACGGGCAGTCTCATTGACTGTAGGCCTCAGGTGTGGTGAGGGTAAGGGGGAACAGTTCCATCATGGTGGGAGCACATGGCATAGAGGACCCAATTCACCTCAAGGCCAGGAGGGGAATAAAGAAGAAAAGGGAGGGGCTGTGGTCACTGTCCCCTTCAGGGAATTGTCCCAATAACTAGATGACTTCCCACTAGGCCCCTCCTCTTAAAGGCTCCACCACCTCCATAGAGCCACAGGCTGAGACCAAGCAAACCTTTAACACATGGCTTTTGGGGACATTTAAGATCCCATTATTTCACATTCATGAATTAACCACATCTGAAATCTCTACCTTAGAAACTGGATTTTTAAAAGCCAATAGTTTATAGCAAATACTATAATTTCATGCAATTGGAATTAATGGGAAATTATAAGTTTGTCTAATAGTATGAATCCAAAAATAGTCTACTCTAGTTCCTAGAAAATACAGTATTTGAAAATTTATCAAATCCTCAAGTTTAGTTCAAGCTTGTTCAGTGCCCTAAGTAGATCCCAAATGTTTTTCATTATTTCTTCAGTATTCTCTCTTAAGTTACGTGAATTTTCATTCTTTCTTCTAGCTATTATAAGCTCCCATCTCTAGTAAACATTAAGCATTGCAGACCAGTGAAAAAACATTAAAAAGGCAAAGTAAAAGGCAATACTACCCATTTGAAATAATCAGGACTCATGTGTGAACCATTTGTTTACAAGGCACAGCTGCAATATGTGCCCCTATCGTACCATTTTATAATAAGTGCTCAGAAAGCAGGAGCTCTGTGTCGCCCATCTCAGCCAGTATTTGCCATATTAACTATCCCACATTACATGTTCATGGACAATTAACTATATTCTTATAATAATGTCCACCTACTCCCCAGGAAGAAGGAAAGCACTGAACACAGCACTAGGCACAGAGTAAATCTTCAACCAATCCTGCCAACTGATTGCTTAATTGACTGGAAACTGCTCTCCTTCTTTCTAACAATGAGGGTGCTCATTTCCACAGTGGGCCAGTAAATGGCTAAACTTTACTGACACTGCCGAAATTTACTTTCTTCGGGCTTTCCTGAGGGCTTCCCTTCCTGCAAGGAATGAGCTTAGGAAAAACACTCTCTGGCTTGGTCAATGTTAAATTATAAATCCATAAGTGGTGCTGGACACAGAGCAGGTATTCTGTTGTTGACAGCTGAAGGATTAAAGACCATAGAATACTTGAGCTATTTTAGCTCAAGACAAGGGGTCATTTCTCTCTCGGGTCTAACCTCATCTGACCCATCACATATCAGCACCAGGTTAATTGCCTGGATATTGTGCTCAATAATAATTGTGAGTTAATCACTTGAAGAGCCAACCAACCAACCAACCAACAGTGTTCAGCATAGTCTGTTCTTTAATGGAGCCTTCATTAGGTACATGGTAGCTCTTCTTTAGCTACTAACTTAGTTTAGGTATCATGACTGTGCTTGACTAATGTAAATTTCTCCAGATGTAAGCAGATATTATTTGTAATCTATGGCCAGTGGATAGTTGCCCTTTACTACACCTGCAAATGGAAAAAAAATGTTATGACCACTGCATTTTACAAACAAAACATTATCCAGGTGGAAGATGACAAAATAGGAGAGAGGCTGAATTTATCATTTCTGGATAAGAACTATCTAGCATTTAAAGTTAGGATTTTCTCTGGGGTAAAATAAAAAGGATAAATGTCTACAAAACTGATTTATGATTTTGTAGACTTTGGGTAAATATTAGCATAGTGCTGCCAAGATTCCTGTGCTTGTCGGTTAAGAAATCTCAAAAAAAAAAAAACCCTCTATTATTTCTTTGCAAATTATATGAAGCACAAAATCCATGATAATGGTGAACCTTATTGGATTTGCTGATCTTGAGCTGACGAGACAAGCCTAATGTTCTGATTTGCTTCACAAGAATGAGGCAGATCAGCCAGCTTGCTGTGTTTACTGTGAGGTTACAAGGATCAGAAGGATATTCCATGGGGAAGATTTCATCACTGTAAACAGAATTAGATACATCTCAGAGGCAGATATTCAGTAGAAACAGTTTGTCTCATTAGGCTTTGCAGGAAATGGGTTTCAAAGAACATGGTTGCCCATGTGTAATGAATTGGCTTTGCTAGGGAACTTCTTATTTTCAACACAGCCAATACAGCTTCTTAATTGTTTTTGCTGTTAATTAACTAAGGATGTAGTTTAAGTGAGATCAAAGCATTCAAGATGAAAGGCAGATTTTAAAGATGAAAATGTCTAATACGCTTCCTCTCCTATATAACTCCATGTCTTTCTAGCCAATGAGGATAACACAAGGCAAAAATCAGATGGACCCACTTGTTGCCTAATTCAATCAGAAGGAAGAGTCTCAAAACTCTCTTTGGGTTATTAAATGACAATTGCCAAGGCTGAGGAATGTATGCCTGAAAGCAGTGATGCAGATACAGGATGATATATTTGTATGATACAGAATGAGGAAGGAATTTTGAACTTAAGCTACCTAAAGTGGGACTTGAAAATAATTTTCTAAGAGTGCTAAGGCTTTCAGTGAATTCTCCATCTCCCCATTCTTTTAGATGAGAGTTGAAGACAACAATAAAACTCAGTTATTAATCCCATTAAGGAAGTATGGTTTATAGGGTGTAAGAGAGTTACTTAATTATTCTGCATATTATATTGGAGTGGGAAAAAATCCACAACTACATCTGGAGCTCGAAGAGCTCTGAAGGCCACCTACACCCGTTTCTCCTTGGTACCTCAACAGGTCTTCTACAATTACCCACTTCCTTTTTTGTATTTATCACACAGTTGAACTCACAAGCAATTATTAAAGCTGTGGAATTAGCAACAGATCAACTTGTCAGAACCTAGATAGGTTTCTTTGTCAATTTATTTTAAAAGAGAAGATGGCTTTGTTTCTAAATCAAATACATACCCAGGTGGACTAACATCTTCACAATGCAGATATATGGAGCAAATGGGTGGAGTTTTCATTCAAATAATATACTCTCAAAGGCAGGATTGCATCTGCCCTATATTTTGATGTTATCTCCAGCTCCCAGCAAAGATGTGTCAAGTAGGACAAAGTTGATAAGTCCTCACAAATGAGTATAGATTTTATAAGGAAATTAATGCATAAAATTTATTCTGAGGGTAGAATAAAAAAATGTACATCTCTTTTTTTAATGATTAAACATATTCATGTTTCAGGCTCTGGAATATGTTAAGAACATTACCTACCCTGTCTCCTGAGTGGGAATGTTCAATTCTTGGCATACTGTGACAAGTTTGGACCTCCATGGCAGTGAAACTGTAAACTCTATAGTACAGAAAGAATAAGCAACCAAGAAAATGGATATTGAAACAAGAGACTTGGAAGGCGATCCTCTGTCCCATCACATACCAGCCCCAGGTCAGTGCCTGGCTATTGGGCTTGATAATAGTAGTGATCAAAATCCAATAAAATTGACAGATACTGGTCTCTCACCTCTCCTGAGGATTTACTCAGCCATCTACACCCACTCTGTTTTTTCCTTCCACTCTCTCCTCATCATTCTCAAAGGCTTGACAGAAACAAGGAAGCAGAATTACCAGTTCAGATGTGCTCTATGCACTAATTTGGTTAATCCCTAAGATATACTTTCTAATTCATTAGATGACATAGGTATTCAGTGCTTGCTGTATGCCATAGGGTGCTGGGAATTCAATATAAACCTGAAGACCTGGCTTCTTCCCACTTGCCTGTGCTCAGAGAGCTTCCCATCTGCTGGGGAAATTTATGAACTAAACACAGGGTGCAGATTGCCTAGTAACAGAGAAGCTACAATAACAACCAAGATGGTGTTAACTTGTTAAAGGGACAGGCACATAGACCAACGGAACAGAGTGAAGAGTCCAGAAACAGACCTATGCAAATATGGACTACTGAATTTTTAAATGCAGTTTTATTTTAGAATAACATTAGGTTTATAGAAAAGTAACAAAAGAATAGATACTTTATTTGGAGTTTACCAGTTTTAGTTGGATTTTACCAGTTTTTCCACTAATGTCCTTTTTGTATTCCAGGATCCAATCTAGGATATGACATTACAATTGGCAGATTAATTTTTGACAAAGATTCAAAGACAAATAAATGTAAAAAAAAAGGATTGCTAAATACAAGAGGTCAAAGAGTCAGATGCATACATATAAAATAATAAAATTCAACTGGCCCTCACACTTTATGTACAAAACTTAACATGAATCATAGATATAAGTGCAAAAAATAAAGTTACAAGACTTCTGGAAGAAAACATGGGAGAAAATATTCATCATATAGGGGTAGGTAACAAGATTTAAAAATCATACCAAAAGCGTGATCCATAATTCATAAATGAAAATATTAATAAATTGGGATTTAATTATAAATGTTTGTCAAAATATAGTTAAGAAAATGAAAATTCAAGATACAGACTGGGAGAAAATATTTATGAATGATGTAGTCAAAGAAGGGAATATCCAAAATATATCAAGAAATATTAAACAATTTAAAAGTAAGAAAACCAATTGGCTGATTTTAAAAACTGTATAAGGCTTTTCCAAACACTTCATCAGAGAGACTGTAGGAATGGCAAATAAGCACATGAAAAGGTGTACCACATCCTTAACCATTAAAGAAACGCAAAATAAGGCCACTGCACATCTATTAAAATGAGTAAAACTAAAGACACTGAAAATACCAAGTGTTGGTGTGGATGTGGAACTTGGAACTTTAAACATGCAGTATTTGTACAACCACTCTGAAAAGGAGTTTGGCATCTCATTACAAAGTTATACACATATAACCCAAAAATACCACTCCTAGGTATCTACAACAGAGCAGGAAGGGATTGGCCAAATCCACCCATTGCCTCTTTTCTAAATAAAGTTTTGTTGAAACACTGCCAAACTTATACACTTATTCCTTTAAGTTTGCCTATAGCTGCATTCACAGTACAAATGGTCCCTGATCTATGATGGATCAACATGATTTCTTAACTTTTTATGATGATACAAAAGTCATATGAATTTAGTAGAAACCATTCTTGGAGTTTGGATTTTTTTATCTTTTCCCAGCCTGGTGACATGTGGCATGATCCTCTGTTACAATTCTGGATGGCAACCTTGAACTGTAGTTCCCAGTCAATAATCGTTACTCTATATGCACTGGGTTGCTCTGATGTTCAGCAGGCTCAGTATACTAAATGCATTTTCAATTTACAATATTATCAATTTACATGGGGTTTATCTGGATGTAACTCTACTGCAAGTCAAGGAACATCCACAGTTGCAACAGAGCCAGTATTGCCACAAAGTCAAAACAATTACTACCTGGTTCTGTAAAGAAAAAGTTCACCTTCCCTTGCTCTGAAGAAATGAAAACATATGCGTGCCCCAAACCAGGTACACAAACACTTTTATAGAAGCTCTATTCAGAAGTGTCAAAAACTTAAAATACAGGCTCCTTCAGCAAATGGCTAAACAAAATGTGGTGCACTATACAATGAAAATATGTAAAAGGAATTGCATTTTTTTTACTATTAATACAGACAAAAACTTGGAGACTCTCAAAAGTACTATGCTGAGTGAGAGAAACTAGTTTCAATAGGTTATACACCTCTGGGTACCCACTCAAAGCTGTGATACCCACAACATGATCATGGATACCACAACCTTCACCTGGGGTGTTACATAGTTCTTTCTTAGTTTTCACATAGTCCTCAGTTTGACTTGAAGCTCACAATTACCCCAGTAGAGAAATGGATCAGGCAGGAATTATTTATCCACATTTTATAACCAAGAAAATAGAGGTATAACCAGATTAAATAATTTTCCATAGAGATACAAGGTAAAATGGGATGCAGGAGTACTTAAAAGTCTGGCTGCTAGAACACCCCTCTCTTTCCATTATTCTTGGCCTTTGCTGAAACCTGTTCTGCTTCAAAATTGTTAAAATTGGGAAAAAGCATTCACAAAAAATTTGGGTGAAAAATATCTTCAGAGGAAACCTCATTGATAAGGGGTGCTTTCCTGAGTACTGTACATCAACCCATCTGCTTGTTCTCTGAAATCTGCTGAGGTCAGGGGTCATGGGCTTTACCCATCAACTGAACTCATTTTAGAATTCTGTCATCTGAAACTGGGCCCCATCTTTTTAGATTCTTCCCTTCAGCAAACACAGACCACAGCAAATAAACTCTCCATGACCCTTGAAGAGGAAAGTTGGGTCCTCTGGATAACTATCTCTGGTTTGCCTAATGTGTCTTTTGATTAAAAAAGAGAAAGAAATCTTCTTTCAAATTATTCATTAAATTTAGTCAGCATGGTTAGGTCATGCAGTTACTAACCCCCTCTCTTCATGGTTAGTCCTCCCCTTCTTCCCAAACTTGCCTTCGAAACATTTCCCCAGAGCATTTGCATCTTAAATTAGAAAGCATGTATTTCTCACATAGGAAACAGACATTTACATGAAAAAGATTTTTTAAAAAAGGGTATTTGACTATCATCTCACCAAACCTAAATGCTTTTTACTTTGAATTTAAAAAAAAAGAAAAAAGAAATGAAATGAAACCTAAGAGTAGTGAAACAGCTAAACAGAATAAGATGAACAAATCCAGAACATTATTAACCCCTGCCCTTTCCCCTCTAACTTCACCTTCTCTCCACTTTGCATGTGCTATAGAGAAGGATGAATAGATAATAGGGAAATGGTGATGTGCATGTGAGAAATCATGTTCTTCTCCAAAACAAGTTGGCACAATCAAGCGATGTGTGCTTAGTGAGCCAGACTGTAATTCTATTAGCTCGTTTCTGTCTTTTAAAGTGCTAAATGTCTGCAGCTTCCCCTGGGCGGGTGATTCAGCACCTTCTACATCAAGGGCCAGATATGATCAAATTATTGTTGCTGAGTCAAAGGGAGATGTGATGCTGTGTGTCTGTATATGTATCAATTTGGTTCTGCATATTGCTTTAGAGGGATGTTTATTTTTTCACGTATGCACACTTTCCTCTTCAGCCTTCTTCCTGTGGTGGAATATTCTGCAGTGTTTCTGCAAGATATTGGCTCATTATTTCTGACTCTTGTGACATTCATTCTTATTATTCACCCTTTCAGAACTGTTTCCAGTCCTTCTTGGAGGTGGAACCAGAGAAGAATAACACATACAAAATGATTTCTGGTTTTAATTTTAATGGCAACTGCAGTCTCTTTCCCTATTCAATTATTTTTCTTGGAAATAATTCCTGAATGCCTAGTTTAAGGGAAAAACCATCACCAAATAAACAGAAGATCAAGTTTGTATTAGTGTGATAAGGTGGCATTTAGTACTCTCAAATCCTGTTGCTAAGACTTGCAGCAATGAAAAAAGAGAAAGAATTTAAATTTACTATTGTGAGTTACGTGGAGGAAGAAATGTGCTTTTGATTAAGTGTGTAGTCTTGTCTATACTTTATAAATACTCACACAGGACATGCTGTTGGGAAAGTCACATGCTCCTTCACTAAGTCAATCAACATAAGAGCATGCTCTGATTAGGATAATAGGATAATTCCATGTGGTTGAACAAGGCAGGGGGAGTAGCTGCAGATAGGGCTAGTTACGAAAAGTTACCAAATGCCACAAGGTAGAAAATTCTGTCCTTCCCCCCATAAGCACTCTTTGAGTATCTATTATGCCCAAGACATTGAGACTACCATAGTGGGAAAGCAAGATCTCTGCCCTCCTGGAAGTTGTATCCCAATGGAGAATATTCATGAAGCAAAGAAACAAGATAATGACAGATAGTGGTTACTGCCATGAAGGACATTAATAGGAAAGCAATCAAAATAATGAAGGAAGGAGAACGCCAAAATGGTTATTTGAACCAGTCATGAACAGGACACAGGAAAGAGCACTCAAAACATAGGGCCAGTGGGTTTAAAGGAAAAGTTGGGTTATGTTGGAGGCATAGAAGGGAGGTCAGTCATGTTGGTCAGAATGTGGGGAACCAGGGAGGCACAGGTGTGCAGTAAGATTGAACCACATAGGGATGTCTAGATCATGGTGAAGCATTGGCTTATTTTAAGTGCAAGGAGAAGAATTTTAAGCAGGGCTGATCTATGATTTGACATGGTTCATTCCAGTTGCTGGGAAGAGACGACATTGTCAAAAAGATTAGGGGAGATAGAAAGCAGAAGAAGCCATTGGGAGACAACTCTACTCATTCAAGCAAGACAGGGAATGGTGCTGGTCAAAAGCGGATGAGCTGGAGCACAATGGACAACTGTGTGACATGGAATGCCAAAGCGCCTTATTTGTAGGGTGTGAAGGATGGGGAAAATGAAGATATGAAGATGGCTCCTGGGTCTACTGTGAACATTGAGATTACTTTCAACTGATACTGTAAGCAATACAGAAGCCTTCCTGGAATAATTTGCATTGTTGTGTGGTGGGCATCATGAGTTTTTTCTTACTGAAGAAGAGTAGGCTGCAGGCAGTTATCATATAGTGCTTAAGAGGTCAAAGTCATGTGTGATCCCAGGCTAGACACTGTGCCTCTTAGAGCCTCTGAACCACTTTAATTGAACTCCAGGACCCCTGGAGACAGTGAAATATTCAATGATGCAAAAGTAGCCATTCCCTGGGTGAATATGGGGGCACAAGTATCAGAGGAATGGGGCCAAATGAACAGCTCATATAGCGTATCCTCACCACTACCTTGTAACCTCCAGATATCTCCTTGTCAGAGTGCTTTCCAGAGCTTTGCAGGAAGTCCAATGCAGGGAAGGGGCAGACCAAGTACCTCCACCAGAGGGCAGCATGGAGCTATGCATGCCCAGCTCAGTCCCTGCAATTGGCTGCCCCTGGAGTAGCATGTGGACCCACCTGCTTCTGGGAAATAGCTGCATTGGAGCTGGGAATCAATGCTGCTGAAACAAAACAGGAAAGGAAGTGTTCCTTTTAGTCCAGGTACCAAAAAGAGTATGAGGGTGTCATTGCTGCCAACAAAGACAAACCCTAAATACAACTGCAGATCACACAGTAATTCCAAACAGGTAAAATTTTATTTTTATCTTTCACTAGGATATATGGAGCACCATGCGACTGGCACTGAAAAATGGTAACACGAATTATCTCATTTAAGCTTCACATTCACCCTGTGGACTGTATCCTAGGTTTTTTCCCTATTTTACAAATGAGAAAACCAAAGTAAGTCACTGAAAATCACTAGTGGGGAGCAAATTTTAAGCTAATTACAAAAGTCTGTTTAACTATAAAACCTCCCCTCAAGGCTGCTACACATTGTTTATTATTTTCCAAGTGTTATGCTGGATGCTCTGAGGATTTAAAGGAAGTATTTCATATGTTTTATATATAGGACTTGGCTCTTGTCCTTGAAATACATATATTTTCAGAGTGGAGGGAACAAATTCAACAACCAAAGAATCATACAACAATTGCATACAATTCAGAGCTTAACAGCTTGGTAAAACTGTGTCTCCACAGCTCTCCAATGTCAAGAGTTTTTCATTTTACCACGTGAATACCATAAATAGAGTCACTTTCATTATTAAAGGGTGGATGAGAGGCAGGGAGGTGCAGTCACATATAATTGTTCATTCTCCGAATATTTAATGAGCATTTCTGACCATGACAGACACCAGTCCAGGTCCTGGAGGAGATGATACTCTAGTTTGGGGTGGTGAAAAACAGACCATAACAAGTTAATCAACAAAAGAACATAGACTTCCCATTATGCCTACAGGGACTCCACGCCATGGCAGTCAATACAACAATGCCCGTGTTCCTGCTCTAATCTCCTTCGGATCTTCCATCATGCCCACCCCCAATAAATCCTGGGTCTGCCTAACACTCTGCCCTTTCCTAGCACTGCTCTGACTCTGCTCATTCATCCTTTCTGGTGGACCCTGGGAGCTCCTCTGCCTACCAGTTGGGGCACCTGGCTGCTTTCTGTTTCATTCTGCAGAGGTTCCTCATGGGGCCTTTTCTATTGCCTCCAGATCCCAAGCCCATACTTCCATTCAGTCAATCAACTCCCTTTGTGCTTAAAAATGTGAACATGCTCAGCTTCTTTTGTCTTCACCTCAGAACTGTCTCCCTCTGTTTCGTTTGTCCTTTGCTCTCCAGGAACAAAAGTAGAGAGTTCCTTGCCCTAGTGGGCCTTCCACAATCAGGCTGAATGGCAGGTGAGAAGAATCTTGCAGGGGGATTCATTCACTCCCTCATTTATGCATGGCCACATTCCCTTCATTCCATAGCTAAGTGTTGACTACCTACTATTTTCCAGCATTACAGCAGGCACAGAGAGACACAGCCTCGCAGTCTAAAATCAGGAGGAAAAGTCAGGGAAACTGGAGCATTATGGGAGCAAGGGGGTATTTCAGTACAAGGTGAGGCCAACAATGGGGCCCCTACCCTGCATGACTTTTTGAACTTACCCTTAAAAAGGTATGGAAACCAGGACAAGAGTCTGAGCAAAAGAATGACATGATCTTATTAGTAATTTCCAACAGACCACAGTGGCTGATGTGGGGAGGCAGATTAGAGGGGGCCAGGACAAAAACAGAAAGAAGAATTAAGAGCTGGTGAAATAATCTAGTCAAGAGGTGACGGGTTCTTGTACATAAAAACTCCACTAGTTGAACTAAGTTCACTCCAACCTCAACAGCCCTTGGCCTCTGACTCTGACTCCTCACAAGTGCACCAAGGTTCTGGCCCCACTCTCCCCTCCCCTAATTTATCTCATGCGGAGAACTTGTGCCCCATACTGTACACTCTGCTCTAGATGAAATCAACCACTCTCTGTTCCTTGAATGCTCTGGAACATACCCCCACCCCCGCCCCCTCCAGGCCTTTGCTCATGCTGTTCTCTCCACCTTGGAATCATTTCTCTCTCTCACTGTGTTCCCACATTCAACTCCTCTACAGAGCCTACTGTGATCACCATAGAAAGAGCAGGCCTCCTTACAAATACGTGTGTATAACTTTATTATATCACTATTGCATTTCAATTCATTCATTCCTGGTGTCCCCTCAATTGTGAGTCTTATAGGGAAGGGAACATGATTGTTGTTGTTTTAGTATTTTTATGCTCTTCCTCAAACCCTTATTTCCTTGCATAGTAGGATATCTTAATGGGGGTAAAACTTGTATCAAATCACAAAAAAAAGTGTGACTCAAATGTAATTTGATCCAATTTAATCCAATCCAATTCAACAATTTATGTATTAGTTATTTCCTTTGTAGGTTGTAAGCCTCTTGAAGATTAGGTGCTTATATCATGCTTCTTTGGTTACTACCTGCTTTATACAGCAGGCACTTAATTAATGTTTGTAAATTGATTTACTTAAAATTAAAGAAATTCCTTGATAGTAGAAATGCAAGGTAATGCAAGTTAGTCTTGTATTTTTTTTTTTTTTTCACTTTACCGAGTACCAGTAAATGCTTGTTCTGTGAAATACTATCTATGCTAAGGCTGAAAGTAGTAATTTCATACAATTAAATGCTCAGAAAATATAGTATGGACTTTTAAAGAGTCCTAGCACAAACCTAATAAGATAATAGGGTTTAAGTAGGTTTATATGAAGGCATCAACATATTACACCTTTTTTAGAAGTCTCAGTCTTAAAGTTTTTAAAAAATTTTTAAATTTCTAAAAATTTGAAGTCATTACTAAAGGTGTGGCTTTGTGATGTGACTTGAGAGAATTCCTCCCTCCAAATATCTTCATTGCCCAAGAAGCTCACAGGGTATTATAGTTGTCCCCAAAAAAACTTGTGTGTAGGACAATATAAGAAAGTTGAGAGGTAAAATGATTGGGTTGTGAGATCCTTAAGAGTGCATTAATCCACGGATATGGATTAATTGAGTGGTAAGTGTGGGCAGATAAGGTATGGCTAAAGGAGATGGGTACTTGGGGGCAGGCCTTTTCGGTATATATTTTGTCCCTTAAGGTAGAGAAGAAGGGTATTTTTAAATTTATTTTTGTGTGTTTATTTTCTTTTGCTAGTGATGAACTGGGACAGCATTGATAATAAGGCATGACTTCAGCAGCCCCTCTCTTTCTTCCTCTCCCAACCTCCTTCCTGATTGCTATGTCCTGACCTACTTTCCTCCACCCCACTCTTCCACCATGATGTCATGATGTTCTTCCTCATCTCTTGCCCTCAGCAATGGGATTGGCCATCTATGGACGGAGAGATCTAAAACTGTCAGACTCAAATAAGCTTTTCCTCCTCTAAAATTGTTCTTAATTGGTCTTTTGGAGGTCATAGCAGAGAAAAAGCTGACTAAAACACAGGGAAGATGACCTTTGTCTTACCTGATTGCTCCAAAGCATCATCTTTAATTACAGGGGCCCTATTGCATCTAAAATATTTGTACTGCATGTAGGGCACTTCACAGTCTGACCCGGTCTCCCTTACCAACCTTCTCTTTAACTTACATACTGTGTACTTTTTATGTAATGGAAAGGTCCTTGTAAAGGGCATCGTGTCTTTTTTACTATAATAAAATACATGTAATATAACATTTGCCACTTTAAACTATTTTTAATAAACAGTCGAGTAGCATAAAATACATTCACATTGTTGTACTACCATCAACACATCCATCTCCATCTTCAGAACATTTTCATCATCCCAAACTAAAATTCTATGTCCAACCACCCAATCATTCTTTATTTCTTTTTCTTTTTTTTTTCTTTTTCTTTTTGCTTTACTTATGGAGTAATGTCTTCCAATGGCAGAAAATTTTTTAAAATATCAAAGTATATAAAGTAAAAAGCATGCATTCTTCATTTACCATCCATTCAATATCCATTTTTTATTATTAACAGTTTATTATATATCCTCGTGGATCCTTTATGTGAATAAAACATATGCACACATATACAAGTTCATAGAAATATATTATTTTCTTTTGCAAAAATCAAATCATTGCATATACATATGCATGTATATATGTGTGCGTATATACACACCCACATACAATATTGCCTTTTTTTATTTGATCCAGCATTAATTATGGACTCCCATATTTGATCATGTTTATAGCCCATTCCCTTTACTATCCACATAGTGTTCTATAGTACCAATATACCATAATTTAACTGTTGCCCTAATGATAGACACTTAGCTTTGTTTTTGTTTCTTTTTTCATTTAGAGGCAGCAGCGTGACACTAGTCCTGGTGCATTCCAGCAAGCATTCCTGTGGGACACATTTCTAAAGGTCAAATTCCTAAATATAAACATTTACACATTTAAAAAAATGATGTATACTGCTATTACATAACCCTCTGCAGCAGTTACAACTTCTTGTTTCCTGGGAGTGTGTTAGAAAGAAGAACTCTGTGCTAAGCACCATCACTGACACGCATGCTAGTGTGAACTTGCAGAAAGTCACTTCCCTCTTTGATAGAACTCTAGATGCTCTCAGATGAACTGCTAAGCAAAAGCAAAAAGATCTCTGAGGAAACAGTTAACTCGGGATCATGGCAGGTCAATCCTGTTTGAGATAAAGAGACATACAAGCTCTGATGTGGACTTTTCTCTTTACTACACAGAGCAGGGGCAAAAGATATGCATTGCACTTGCTTGACTTAATCGTTCCTTAAGCTCAGTTCTGTCCCAGCTCATCCACACCCAAACTCTGGGCTTCAAGCAAAACCTCAGCAGTTCTGTCAATACTCACAAGTGGGGGAAGAGCTGTGTCTTAAAGACATATCATCTTCAACTTCAATCAATTCAGTCTTTTCCAAATACACAGAATCTATTTTAAAAAAAGAAAAGAAAGAAATTAAGAGTTGAACTAGAAAATTCTTAGCAATATTTTCTACTAATCATTAGCAAAACTCCAAAGCAAAGCTGGCATAACTAAGGATAGACAAGAAGTATATTATGTTTATTTATATATCTATCTATCTATTTATTTATTTATTTTTGCTAGTGATAAACTAGGACAGCATTTTTTTTATTATTTGTTTTAATTAGTTACACATGACAGTATAATGACCTTGACATATCATACATTTGAATCAAATGGGACATAATTTCTCATTATTCTGAGTGTACAGGTTGCAGAATCGCATTGGTCATGCAGTCACGTATATACACACAGCAATAATAATGTCTATTTCATTCTACTGTCCTTCCTTTCCCCTTCACCTCCCCTCCCCTCCCATCACTTCTTTCTACCCAATCTTAGGTGACACAATTCTTTTTTTTCTCACATCTTCATTCATGTATTTTGTATAACAATGAGCATTTATAATAAGGCATGACTTCAGTATTTGCATAGCATAAACTGTCATTCATTAGAAAAGCAGGTAATTCTCAAAATAGAATAAAGACCTATAGCATAGAGGAAGAGGATTGAGGGGGAGGAGGGTTGAGAAAAGAGAAGAATGGTGGAATGAATCTGACTTAACTTTCCTATGTACATATGTGAATATACCACAGTGAATCTCACCTTCATGTATATACACAGCCATTAATTTAAAAAAACTATAAAAAAAGAAGAAAGATCAGTAGGGTAAGGTAATAGGGGAGGGAAAGGAGAAGTACTGGGGACTGAATCACAGCAAATTATATATCATGCTTACATAATTATGTGAAGATGAACCTAATATTTTGTATAACTAAAATGAATTAATAAATAAATAAAATGAAAAGTATGTAATTCATCTAATTTCCCACTAAAATCAGAGTTTTAAATGAAGAAGAAAAATATTTTTAATTTAAAATTTAGATGGGAAGTTGGTTTTGTTAATAAAGGACCATGCTAAGTCCTGCCCCCCCATGTCTAAGTTTTTATAATTAACTCATGTAATTCATTAATTAGAAAAGCAATCATGTATACAAGCAGAAAACCAGACTGCTGAGCTGGAGAGTTTTTAATAACTCAACTTTGAGAAAAACTGCTGAATAGCAGGAAAACATTAAGCCAGTATTTTTCCTGATATAGTTCATGGCAGATCTCCATAGCAACACCATGAAAGGGGCCTCTTGTTTCAGAGCCAAGCCTATCTGAAATGAGATGATTCTCTTACGAACAGCTTTTCCAGAAGCCCAGGTTTTAAGAACGAGAATATCTGATCTCGCCCTCCACACCACTAAGTCAAGGAAAGAGACTTGAGAAAATTTGTCTTGACTCTGGGTATTTAAGAAAATCAACAGAGAACTGCAGAGTTGGGGAGAAAATCTAAATGCTCAGTTTATAAATGTGGAGATACGAATTATTATCACTGCAGTTCCTTTCAAAGCTGTAGGTCCAGCTGGAAGCCTTTCAAGTATGGGTAATGATTCTTCAGATATCTACAGGGACATTGTCAGCATGTGGCGGTAGATTTGGGGGAGTCTACGTGACTCACAATGGTCCCTATAACTGCTCTGCTAATATATTGTATATTATGTGACTGTGCTGAGCTTCCCTATCACCTACCAAGGAGCAGAGAGAAAGAAAAGAGAGAGAAGGATGGGGCAAGACAATCAGGGAAGAGAGATGGAAAAGGAAGATCTTCTGCTTTTATGGTTTCTGGTTCTAGTAATGTTCTGAAGCCTGGCTGAGATCCTGACTGGGGTCCTCATGATTACCCTCTATCTTTGTAATAGACCCCAATCCACACTCTTGCTTATATTAATCTGAATGGATTTTTGTTATTTGTAGACCAAGTTCTAACTAATGCACATGGTGGAATATCTATCTAAGCAGAAGCCAACTAGGTACAGAGTCAGAGAGAAAAAGCAGGAAGAAAAAATAAATAAATAATCAAGTACACCATGTGTGTAAAGCAATCTGCTTAACACTCTTAAAATTGTTATCTTTTTTTAAAAAAAAATTGTAGTTGTAGATGGACAGCATGCCTTTATTTTATTTGTTTATTTTTTATGAGGATTGGACCTAATGCCTCACACATGCAAGTCAAATGCTCTGCCACTGAGTTACAGTCCCAGCCCTTAAAATTGTTCTCTTAATACTACTCAAAGTATCTCTAGAAAATAGATGTTATTCCCCAACCCTGATGATTTCAGGTTTTCAAATTTCAAATTTGACATACATGAGTAGCTTGTGGCAGATCTGGAATTCTTATTCAGATTTGGTCCCTAGGGCTGAACTCTGATTTATCTGATTGTGATAAATAACAGTCACTTTGATAGTCTTGTTCTCTTGAGCTGGTCATTTTATCCCTATTTAGGCCTTGGGTAGGTACAATATTCTTTAAGGTCCCTTCCAGATCTAACAGTATAATATCCCTTGCAAGTTTCATTTAGAGCTGTGTTTCTCTATGCAGGTGTGGCAGGAGGTGAGTTATATCCTCAGTCCCTTGGATACCTTTCCAAACTATACTCATCCTTCTTCCTTACCCTTCCCTTCCCCAGAAGTTTCTGATCAACTGTGATAAGGGTGGGAAAGTTTCCAACAACAGAGTTGGTCTTGAATCCAGAGCTGGAGTATTACTTCATTATGCTGCTTCTCCCTCTCTTACTATACCTATTGGAACATGGTTGAAGTTCAATTATTTCCTTCAAATGAATTTCATTAACATTGACCACAAATAACTAATATGTCCATTTTGAATGTTTTACACATCTTAGAATCAGTTTCTAATAAAGATTCTGCTGATATTTTTATTGAAATGGCATTGAACCTATAGATCCATTTGGAATATTGCCATCTTTTTTTAATATCTTTATTTTATTTATTTATTTTTATGTGGAGCTGGGGTTCGAACCCAGGGCCTTACACATGCTAGGCGAGCACTCTTAACAATATTACATCATCTAATCCATGAACGTGGTATTCTTCTTCAAAGGTTTTGTCTATTTTCTCTCAACACTGTTTTGCAAATTTCAGTGCAGAAATTTTGCACTTCGTTTATCAAATCATTTCTAGCTATTTGATATTCTTAGATACTAATGCAACTAGTATTGTTAAGTTCACCTTTAAATAGTGTGTTCTAGTCTATAGTAATATAACTTGTCTTCACCTATTAATTGATTTCCCCTGATCTTACTATACTATTAATTTGCTAGTTAACAGCAGGAGAGATTTGGGGCATGGAAAATCTTGCTTTGAGATTCAAGTCACATACATAGGAAGAATATTACCACCTCCTCCACCCAGTGTCTGTGTCCTAAGCCTCAAACCTGTGAATAGACTTTAGCTTATATGGCAAAGGAAAGTTAAGATTGCAGATAGAATTAAGATTGCTAATCAGATAACATTAAAAGAGATTATCTAGACTATCTGGGTAGGCTTATTGAAGTCAAAAGTGTCCATAAACATGGAAGAGGGAGGCAGAAGAGGGTTAGAGGGATACATGGCTAAGAAAGAAATATTGGGTGCGACATTGTTGGCTTTAAAGATAGAGGATGGAGCCAAAAGCAAAGGAATGCATATGGCATCTAGAAGCTGGAAAGAGCAAGAAAATGCTTCTCCTTTAGAGCCTCTGGATCAAAACCATGGCTCTCGTGGTACCTTGACCACCTTTAGTCCAGCAAGGCCCCTGTTGGACTTCTAATATCCAAAACTATACAATAAGGAACCATATTATCGGCTTACGTCATTAAATCTGGCAATCTGGATCTGGGGTTGTGGCTTATGGTAGAGCAATTGCCTCACCTGATGAGGCACTAAGTTCGATCATCATCAGTATCATGTATAAATAAATGAATAAAATAAGGTCCATCAACAACTAAAATTTTTTTAAAAAATCTGGCAATACATTACAACAGCTATTGGAATCCAACACAGAGTGAGGGAGCAGTTTCAAGTTAGGGGAGAAGGCAATTCTCTTCTGATCTCTACCCACTCCATTCATACAGACGCCCCATGATGGCATCCTATAAACTGCCAGCTTTGGAAACACCAACAACATTTGCTCTCGGCACCATCCATCCTGTAACTGAGGGACCTTCAGGTGGGTCTGATAGCACATAACAGATATCAACAATTGGAGCTAGATCAGGAGAAGAAAACTTGATCAATGCCTCATGGTATCTGCCACAGCCAGAAGGATCTGTAGGCCCAGGTGAAGCACCACTTGAGAAGATGACTTTTACTAAATACACATTTCACTTTGAGAAAGTAAGACTCTGAAAGATGTGACTTTTATAAATATGATTCTATTTAAAGGTGAGGCCAATTATGGTTTGCTGAGAGCCATAGCCAAGTAGGAATGACTCATGGCATTTTGGGTTGAAAGGTGATGCCAGCAAGCCATTGAGATGATAATGATTATGTTAAGATGTGCATTCAATTGGAGATTAGACCCCTGCTGTCTGCCTCAGCCTCCTACTTTGGAGCTCTCTCAGGACTCCAGGAGAGTTCCCATTGGTTGGGGAAGTGCTAGGAAGGAATTCCGGAGGAGGGATTTCCTGTTGGAGTAGTGTGTCCCGGGAGGAGCCGCATGGCGTGGTTCGGCATTTTCCCTGGAGCGTGTGTGGAGTGTGCTGGTGGAGTTCAGAAATAAAGTTTGTTCTGATATACCTAGCCTAGTTATCTCATTAGATTAGAAGCCAGCTTGTCACAAGTTATGAAGGATTCATTTCTGTTTTCTGTAAAAATATCAGGATGTCTGTATGGCCTGGCCATTAGTTGATGTTGTAAAGCTGATTGGAATGCCTGCCCGTGCCCTGAACTCACCCAGGTCCGGTTTCCCCTGACCAGATAACAACCCTTTCCTAAACCTTAGTGACGCCTCATAAATTCTGGCCTTCCCTGGCCGGACAATGACCCTCTCTGAGTCTCTAAGATCTCCATAAATTCTGATGCCAGGGCCAGCAAAAATGTAAACTTGTGTTATGCTCCTCAGAGTGTTGTTATCTGTAACCCCCCCTTTGTGTAACTTTTTGGGCTATAAAACTGGGCCACAAAGAAGCCTCGGGGCTGTCTTGTTCCCGCCGTTTTGGGAGGGAAAGGCAGCCTGGCCGGTCGAAATAAAAAGCTTGCTTTAATTTGATTTTAATTGGAGTCAGTGGTCTTTTCTTGCGTCCTGGTCTAACAGTTCCTGCTTCAGTGGCTCATGATTTTGTGCCCAGCCAGACTGCGGCAATGGTTATATTAATAACAATGGAACACTAGTACTCTTTAATTTTAAAATGTATACATGAAGCTCTTTTCATTAGAGAAGATTGAGGATGTCTGCTATAATGACATCATCTTTGCATATTTGTTTTCTAATTTCTAATTTCTTGAGTAAGAGTAAAGGAGTTTGAGAGGATGTGCTGGGAATTGCACACAGCCCTCAGACTGCCCTTTCTCTGCCAGCTATCTCCAGAGGGAGCCCTCCTGTAGATTCATCTTTGACAGGTGTAATGATGATGGATCATTGTCACGTGTCCGAGTTGCCATTACAGTATGCTTATTGTCAGTTCCTTGTATAGTTTACCCATGGCTGTATTTTTAATAAAGAACAAGGCAAAGATAGATGAGGAAAATAAAAATAGTGTATTTTTATCTTCAGTGCATGTCAGTAAGAATGATGCTTTGACAATTTAGTTAATAATGAAATTGAAGCTGTGAAGACCAAATCATAAATAAAGTGAATTTGTGACAATGTTTCTCATGGTAATTTGTAAAAATATGTCAATATCATGTGCCATATAATATTTGCCTCAAAAACTTGTTAAGCTTGTGCTTATTCTTCAATACTATGTAGTTGGTTATCTCATTTCTATTGCTGGTGGAGCAAAAGTCTGAAATAAAAAAAGGTTAAAATTTAAACAAGAATTTTTATACTTTTAAAATATTTTTCCTTGTACAATGACAATTTGTAGATAACAAAAGTTTTATTTTTATAACACACCTTTAAAAAATTTTTATTCTTCTGAAAGAAATTGATATGCTGTTTAATCTCTCACCATAGAAAAAATTACAGATAAGCTCAAGGAATTGACAATATCTTTCTATATTTGAGTTCCCGAGTTAAGGAAACATGGTTAGAATCAGCTGATGTATAAAGACCCCAACAAATACCCTTTCTGTTTATTGCTTTTCAAGTTTAGTTCACATTAATCAAGAACTTCCACTGTGCCAGGCACTGTGCTAGGTGCCAAAGACACCAAAATGATTAAAACATGGTTACTTTCCTTGGAGGCCCATGCTGTGACGGCAGAGGCAATGACATGCTTCAGAGCAAAATGCAAAACCATGAGGGCATGGAGGAGGGAGTTGTTCATTTCACCCGGAAAGAAATAAAATTTTTCATAGAAGAGATGTCATTTGAAAAGGACCTTGAAAGAAATAATTGTACATCTTAAACAATGCAGCAGCATGAAAATTCTTAAGAAAGTTCTGTGTGATTCTGTGAACTGCCTGGGCAACTGGAACTGAGCATTCATTGGGGAGTGAGGAGGGCTAAGGGTGTGGTGTCAGCTAGACAGGGCAGAGGTTCCTGCAGCCCCTCCATCCAGGCCCTGCATCTGCTGGAAGAGGGAAAGCACCAGGTCTCTTGCACATGACACCACCACCTCATATAAAGTCTGTTAAGGGACTTCATGCTTTCTTTTTAAAGGGGAAAAAAATGATAAAACAAAACTAAAAAGACAAGAGCAGAGATTTTCTGCCACTTCCCGACTCTGAAATGATGTTAGAATTTATTAGAAGAAAACTATAAACTGGGGAAGGTGATGCCTCTCTCAGGTGTTTTGGAGAGGGTGAAAAAGAGAAATGTATAAAAGCCCCCAGTGCCCAATCCAGAGAAATGGTAGCACAATGATGATACTGATGGTGGTGGTGGTGGTGGCAGCCATGCTGACAATTGTGATGTGGTGGTTATGGTGGCAAAGATGGCAGTGGTGGTTGTGGTGACAAAAGTGGTGATGTTGGTAGTGCTGGTGATAATGGTGGTCATGATGGTGATAGTAGTGAGGATGGTAGTAGTGGTGGTGGTGAGGATGGTGCTGGTGGTGATGATGGTGGTGAGGATGGTGGTGATGGTGCTGGTGGCGATGGTGGCGATGGTGGTGATGGTGGTGATGGTGATGATGATGGTGGTGGTAATGATAACAGAAGAACCTGGGCTCTGGGCTGCCTTTGGGAAGACAGAACATCCCAGGAGATGGGCAAGAACAATGTGATCTTGGCTAACCTGGCTCTGGCCCAGGGGACTTCCTGCCCATCTGCACTTCCCTTGCCGTTGTTCCTGTGGCTCAGATGGTACTGGCAGCTGCTCCAACTGCTGCCACGGGTGCCCTGACTACTGTGGTGAACCAGGTGATGGTCTATTAAACCAAACCTCAACTAGAAAACATTGGCCCTAAATAATTCCGACAACAAGGTCCCGTTTTTCCCCTCCACCCCTCTTCTCTGACTGCTCCTGTCCTCCTTTCTCATTTCGACTATGTGATTTTCTTCTCATTCTACTTCAATTTCCTTTTCTTTTTAATCATACACCACCTTCCCCCTCTCCCTTTTTCTCCTTTGTCCTTTTTTTTTTTTTTTTTTTTTCTGCCCTGACTCCTCCAGGTCTGGTTACCCCCTGTGGTGTGATAGAGGATGTGAGGGCGGAGGGCTCACTGCCATGTTTCTGAGATGATGGGCAAGCCACTTCGCCCTCCTGGGATGTGGTTTCCTCATCTGCAGGATCTAAGGGTTGGACCAGAATGATCTCAAAGTGTTCTTTCCGTCCTGAACTCCCATCCGGCCACCTTTTGTTACATTTGCCTTTGTGCCTGCTTTTCCTGTCCCGGCTGACTCATCCGTCCACCTGCCTCTCTCATCCACATCCCCACAGCTCTGGTCCAAGCCTCCACCAAGGTCCTTTGTAACAGTCTCCTGCTGCTATAGGTCTCCCAGCTTCCAGGCTTTTCCTTGTCCAATACGTTATCCACACTAAAGGCAAAGTGGCCTTCTGGAAATATGGATGAGTCTGCCCAGTCTTCAACTTAAACCCTTCTACACTGCTTTGCAGTCATTATCTGTCTTGTTTCCCTGTTTATTTTCTTCAGAGCCAATATCACTGCCTGAACTTTCATTAACCCCTTAATGTTGAAGTACTTGTTTATTATCTCTCTTCTCCCCTAGAACGTAGGTTCCGTGAGGGAGGGAGCTTGCTGCCTCGTTGACTCTGCATTAAATGGGCCAGGATCTTGCATGCAATATTCTCTCAATAAATGTTGACTAAAGCAAACTCCTTTGCCATTTAGGACCCATTTCTCCCCTTCTTGAGACTGTTCTCTCCTAACTGCACAATTTCTTTATTTTTTTTATTTTTTATTGATTCTTTTTAGTTTTTAGTTATATATATAACATTAGGATGCATTTTGACATAATCACAATAGCGCGGATATAATTCTAATTCAGTCCCCAGCACTTCCTCCTCCTTCTCTCTTCCTTCTACTCTACTGATCTTTCTGTAATTTATTTATAGTTTTTTTATTAATGTCTGTGTATATCCTTGATATTAGATTCACAGTGCTATATTCATGTATGTACATACAAAATTTCAGATTCATTCTACCATTCTTCTCTTTTCCTGTCCCTCCTTCCTCCTTCTTGCTCAATCCTCTTTGCATACTCTACTTGATATTTCCTCTATTTTGATAAAATTCCTTCCTCTTTTTTATATGCCCCCCCCCAATTTTGATTAGCTTCCACATATCAGAGAAAACAACTAACCTTTGAAGTTTGGAGATTGGCTTATTTAGTTTGGCATGGTAGTCTCCAGTTCCATCCATTTATTGGTAAATGTCATAATGTTATTATTTTTTATGGATGGGTAATACTCCATTTTATATATACACCACATTTCCTTTGTCCACTCATCTGTTGAAGGGCACATAGGCTGGTTCCATAGCTTGGATACTGTAAATTAAAATAGCACAATTTCTTACTTAGGAATATCTTGACCTGCCTGAAATTCTAATCATCCTCCTCCATCAGTTCAGAGACAATTTCCCTCATTCACTTTTCTCTGCCACCCACCCAGATCCTGTGTTTTCATGGGCAGAGAACAGTGGCAACTATGAATCTTATTCTTTTTTCCTTTAACCTTAGTATAAAATAGCAGAAAAACTCTTAGACTCCAGTCTAGATAGCTGTCTTATAGTGCCAAGAGAGAAACTTCTTTAAGAAAAAAAAATAAATAAAGCCTTTGAAAGTCTATGCTTGTTTTTGGGCTAGATGTTAGGAATGGTTAGATCCAAAGACACTACCACAAGTAATATTCCAAGCTCTACCACAGGTAATATTCCAAGTCCAGTTTTATGGTAACAAAGCTTAGGGTTTAGGGAGGCAGTGCAGTTGGGTCAAGATCACAGAGATACTGGGACAATGAGCCAGGAATTGAATGAAAGAAGTCTGATGCCCAATCCAAGCACCTAGTCACATTGTTATTCCCTTTCATTCTCTAGATTAGAAAATTACCCTGTTTTATTTTTATCATGACACAAATTTCTGATGTCTAATTTCTATACTTTTTTGTGCCTGTTTCCTTCTGTTACAATGTAAGCTCCACCTGGGCAGGTATCACCTCTGTCCTATTCACTGAACTTTACCCAGGGTAATGCCTCATAGACAATGGATCCATCAATATTTGCTAATAAATTAATGATTTGGGTGTTAGAAGATGAGATATAATAGGAAGCCTGATAATTCTCTACACAAATTTCCATTTTTTAAATGGAACTATCTCAAAAATATCCCTGGTGTTGGCATATATTTGTCCTTGGAGAGTGCATTTGATTCTTCCAATTAGCAAACTGTTAAAGACTGCTTTTTTAGTCACAAAGAACATCTAATCATAAACATTATCACTGCTTTTTTTTTTTCCCTGAAGTTAGACCTGATCACTAGGGAACCAGTCTTTCTGTGCTTTGGGAGCCTTTGGCACTCTGGAAAAATCCATCTCAGACTAATGTTTTTAACAACAAAAAGAAAATGTGTAGGATTAGAAAGGAATCAATTATATTGAATATAGCTATCAAAATATAAAATTTTTAAAATGCTAACATATCTGCTTCTTTAATAACATTAAATAATAAGATCTAAAATGTCTAATATCTAAAATGCAGAAGCTGATATGATTTAAAAAATAATAGAATATGAAAGATTTAGGATTTCCATAGGTAACAAAATCATAGGCATTACTAATACATTCATAATTAAAGGAAACATTTAATCCCCTAAAGAGGTTAATAAAAATAAAGATGTAGGGCTGGGGATGTGGCTCAAGCGGTAGCACGCTCTCCTGGCATGTGCACGGCGCTGGGTTCGATCCTCAGCACCACACACAACTAAAGATGTTGTGTCCGCCGATAACTAAAAAATAAATATTAAAAATAATTCTCTCTCTCTCTCTCTTCTCTCTCTCTCTCTCTCTCTCTCTCTCTCTCTCTCTTTAAAAAAAAAGAATAATAATTAAAGATGTAATTTCCCTATCAGGTCTATTGATTTCCAGAATTTTATCCATATCTCCATGAACCCTAAATGTTAAAACTAAATGTAAAATGTAAAAATGTTGAGGAATCCAAATAGGTATAGCAGTAGCAGTTATTTTCAAAGGTGACCATTAAATGAGTTATTCTTTATTGGGTGTGTAAATTCTGAAGTGTTTTTTTTTTAATTCAGCCCTAATTTTCATCTCCATAGCAACCTTCTAAATATCAATGATGGAGCTAGTTATCATCTGGATATATTTGCTTAGTATCTTTATACACACAAATGAAGTGATATTCTCAAAACAATCTTTGACTATTATGACTTTATAATTATTATTTATTGATTTAAAATATTAATTTGAAGTAGTTAATACATTCATATAATTTACAAGAATAAAAGAGCAAGACAGCTCACTCTATACCCATCCACAATCACTAGGGCTTCATACTTTAAAGCAATTAATATCATTAGTTTCTTATAGTCTTTCAAACATGCTTTATATTTAGAAGCAAATATATTTACATATTCTTTTATCCCTTAACACCATGTGCCGTATTATGCATACTACATTTTCACCTTGCTTTCTTCTTAAGATTTCTATATGATAATTCTATATTGAACATTAAAAACTTCACTGTTTTATAGCTGCATAGTTTATTGTAAGACTGCATCATAATTATTTAACCACTCTCTTGTATTGACGGATATTTAGGTTACTTCTAAATGATTTGCTATTATGGAAAAATTGAAGGAGGCAGCAAAAATGTATTCTTTAAGATACATTTTGTCACAGACAGTCACATATGTGAGACTTGTAATCATGCAACCCAGATGTAAGTACTGCAAGATTCATACCACAGGAGGTTAGCATACTGAGAATCATAGTGTGATGGGAAGTTCACAACGGAACCCAGAGGAAACATAGAGGCATCGACTCTTGGTAGCGTTCTAGAACAGGGCTGGTGTTTTTCAGGACTCCAAGAAGAAATTACTGAAGATGAGGAGGATGTACTCAGTTTGAGAACCCATCTTGGAAAAAGCTTAGAAGTCTCAACTGAGCAAATCTGTTTTGTTTTTGTTTACTGTGGCTTTGGATCAGGGGCTTGAGTTCATAATGCTCTGATTCATGGCAAAATATCATCATTGATCCAAAGAAAGCTCCTCTTTTGTTATATTTATTAATTCCTACTCACCTTATTTCCCATCTCTAACCTTCCACTCCCCAGGCATCCTAATTGGATGTGTTTAATGTGTATATTTTCTTTTATATGCAAAGTTGACATAATGATGTTTTGCATTTTAGATGCATATAGGTTATGTTGGGTTATAATTAATTCCATTTCTTCTTTCACCATGACTATGTTTTATGGTCCACCCATGTCCCTACATGAACAGCCAGGCTTTTGCTTCTGTTTCATGGTCATCTCTCTCACATTATATTCACCAGCTTTCTCAGTGATGGACAGCCAGGTTGCCTTCACCACAAATAAGATTGTAGTTCACATCCTCACAGGTGGCCCCTTATAGATTTGTCTGTTTGAGTTTCTTCCTTCCTTTCTTTCTTTTTTGGTCACATACACCTAGACTAGAGTTTCTGGGTCCTAAAATCTAAAATTACATAGACTTGGTTTGATTAAGTTGTGTTGAATAATTCCCCCAAATGGCTCCTCACCAGCAACACCAGAACACTTGTGGTTTTCCCATCCCATTGTGACCACTACCTCTTGAAATTATGTCAATTTCTAATAACTTCTGCTCAAGTGACATAATTATTTCCATTCGGTATTTATCTACTTGCAGATGATTCTAAGCATTTCTTCAATACTCATGGGGCCTCTTTGGTACTCTTCTTGAGATAGCCTGAACATACCATGGTACACTCTTCTTCTGGGGTTTCTGTCATTTCTGATAGAAGTTTCTAATATACATCTGAAATACCTTGTTAATTTCAGATGTGACACATATCTTTTCCAATTTTGTCATGTGCCTATTAATTTTGCCCTTCATTAAACAGAAATATCTCAATGAATCTTTTATACATTCACATGAAACTTTTATGTAAATTTATGGTTATATTATTGACAGTTTTGCTCAATAAATACTTTCCCACCTAGATACAGAAGGTACACCTACATTTTTTATTATTTTTATCATTTTGCCTTTTACCCTCAAATCCATCTGAAGTCTATGGTACCAGGAAGGGATTCAGTTTTATTTTTCTCTAACGAGAGTAAAGGATTTGGACCAATATGCCTGAAGGAAGTGGAAGATACCAGCTGATAAAGATGGAAGGTGGTGGGAAAAGAGACATCTGGTTCCCACAGAGACAAATCATGGAAGCACAGTCCAGATGCTCTGTGTCACCTGCTCTAGGAGACACACTCTTCTGTCTGTGGTCTTTCATGAAATATTAAGAAGTTTGCAGGCAGAGTACTTCTCATGCAAATGAAGATGTTTGAAGGAGGAATTCAGCAGCAGCACTGAGTTTCCAGTAAATGGCTTTAAAAATACACCCTGTGCACAACACAAGGATTTTCCCAAGTGGGAGGCAGGGCTGGGCAAGTAGAGAGAAAGGAAGTGTCAGAGGAGACAGGCCAGAGCATTCTCAGGCAGGTGGCTGAGAACTGATTGTGCTAAAGATGGACCAGATGATAGACAAGTGGAAGAAACATCCCAGGGCCTCACAGATAAAAATCCATTCATTTAGGGAGGGTAACTGCCTCCTGCTTAGCAACTGAGACTTAAGCATTCTTCTATTCCCAGTTTATTTTCAACCTATTGTGGTCAATACACGTGCCTATCAAGCAAACCAACAAGAAAAGGGTCCAAAACCCATGGAAAATAATCTAGCAAAATTTTAGGCAAATGTTTGATATTTCTGGATGTATGATATGCATATATTATAATAAACCCAGTGCCATTTTCTTTCTCTCTGTGTATGTATATGTGTGTGTGTGTGCATGTGTGTGTGTGTGCATGTGTTAATTTTCTTCTTTGCGAATGAGAATACCAGTCAGTCTTTCATTTCTCTGTGACTTTACTGTTGTTGAGGATCCACACCATACCTGCAGGAAGGCTGTAAAATTGTTCTAGGGTTATAATTTGAGGAAAAGAAAAAAATTCAAGGGAAGGTAAAGAGAGGAAAAAAAGAGAGATTTCTTTTTAAATCTATAAAAGTGGCTCATAAGGGCTGGCATTTTCTTGACCAGCCAAAAGCAATGATTACCCTGTGGGAGGAAAGAACAGAAGGGAAGTAAAAGGTCACAGGGAAAATGTTTTTGTTTTTGTTTTAGCCTTCCTTAAATACTTTTTTCATGCAAGAGAAAATTTAAATCTCCCTCTTTAATCTATCTGCTAGGCCACATTTTATGACTTCACTCAAAAACATCTTTTTCCCATTGAAGGGGTCCTCCAACTTTTTCACCTAATTGATAGATACATGAAGTATCTCCAGCTTTGAAAAATATGAACAATTCATATTAGAGCATATGATTTGCAAATACAAGTTATATATTAACACTGATCTTTTCAAATGCATTGCTTCTGTACCACAGCATAGAATGTTCCCAGGATCCTGGGTTTAATCCTGCCTCTGACCCTTGCATAATGTGAGGCCCACAGTGATTTCTTCGGTTTCTTTGAGCCTTCATTTCTTCACTCATAAACACAAAGTGATATTATTAGAAGATTATAGTCCACATGACTATGAAATGGCTAAAATAAAAAAAAAATACAATACTAAGTGCTAATGAGGATTGTAGCAAATGAAACTCTCATGCATTGCTGATGGGAATGCAAGATGACACAGCATTCTGTAATACAGTTTGGTATGTTCTTATATGTACACTTATCTTGTGACCCAAAATCCTACTCTTGGGTATTTACTCAAGTGAAATGAATATTGTGTTCATACAACAATTATATGCAAATGTTCGTACAGTTTAATAATTTCCAAAAAATAATAAAAAAGCATCCCAAAAGAATGGAAAAATGAAGATAAGCTGTGGTATATCACACAATTGAAAAAAGCTCTGCAAAGGAAAGGAATGAACTACTCTTACAATTAGTCGGATAAATCTCAAAGGCATTTTGTTGGAAGAAACCAAAGGTTGTGCATTGAATGATTCAGTTTATGTGATATTCTTAAAAAAGACAAAACTACAGAGACAGAGGACATTCCAGTTATGAACTGGCACAGGGTTGGGTGAGAAAGTGTGACTACAAGGGAACAGCAGGGAGTTTTATGGCATCATGGAGATAGATGTTCCATGTCCTGATTGGGATGGTGTTTCAGAAATTTTTACCTGTATTAAAATTCACAGAAGTGTATATAAAAATGTCAGTTTTGCTGTATGACTCTAAAAAATAAAACTTTGGACAGGATTTCATGAAATAATGCATGTTTAATATTTGCCCTGGCACATAACTAAATCTTCGCATTTCGTTATTCCAAAGACTGTGGTATAAAGAACATCTTCATGCATCTAGTAGTAGAGCCAGCAAATGGAGTTCAATATCATGTGTACAGGACAAAGATAAGACAGAAGAAAATACTATAAGCTATGTACATAGTGCAGATGATTCTACTGCCCTTTTCCTCAGACAGCATATGCTTGGTGTGCAGGAGCGGTGGGGAAAGTGATTCCACTCTGCCCTCTTTGCTGCTGTTCCTACATGCACTTCTCATGGCATGAGCACCTCTCTGCACTGATTATCTTACTTGCATTTAAACATAAGGATATTTTCAAAAATGTGGCCCCAACATATAAGCCATATGGTAATAATCTGAAGAAATAGGAACTGTCTGGTCAGTAGGGAAAAACTGGTTGTGTCCAGTTTGGTGTCTTCCTCAAGCTTGCCAAGGGTGACTTTGGTGATATGCCATGATTGCCATACACCCTGATAATGATCTAAGTTCAACTCTGTTGCTCAGATATCAGAAAACCACTGCTGTTTAGTCCATGCTATACCTGCTTGACTTACTGTTTGCAATTGGTATAGACCCTAGGCAGTAATCCTAGAAAACATACCAGATATTATAATAGCATAAAAGTGACTGCACCAGCACAGACACTCAGACCCAAACACACACACGGGGGCCATTCCCATGACTTCTGCAACTCCAACAGTTTGAGTTTAATGCATAGTATAGGTAGTCTAGTGTGTTACCGTGCCCCAAAGAATGAGTCTTGACCTAAAAGGAGTTGTCTTTGCTGATGATATTTAGAAGCTGGAACATAATCTTTTCATTTTTCTCTAAAAATCCATAAATTTTTCACGTTGTAAAATTAGGCTTGAGTCTCAGAAAAGCAAGTCTCATTCTGAGCAGCATTTTGTGTTTAAATAGAATAATTCCATTAGACAACCCAATTCCTTCAACAATGAAGTTAAACTCCCAAATTGTTTGAGGCCTAGATAGACTAAAAACATTGAGGAACTGGGAAATTATATTTTAAATATCTTCAGCTAGGATGTGTTAGCCCTTCAAGATGACTTCTTTGAAGGAGGAATATTAATAGGAAAGCAAAACTTCTAGAAATATTTTTTGAAAAAATAATTTGTGTTATCTCCTGAGCCCTTGTTTTGTTAAGAAGAACATATTCTTAAGGACCACGGGTATTCAATCAATCAGAAAAAAAATTCAAATTGAGTAGTGACTAGGATTACATATGTTGAAGGTACTTTCCTAAGCATTTGAAAGAGGTTATCTTATTAATTTTCAGATCAACTTTACGTAAAAGCTCCTGTTGCTGAACCTATTTTACACTTAAGGACTCAGATCCAAAGAGAAGCTAGTGATAAGATGGGCAGGAAGTTGCAGATAAGACACTACCTGAGACAAGGTCTGCTTTACATCCAATGCCAGCTTCTTGACCACTGTGCTGAGCTGCCTTCCTGGAGCTGCATGGAGGAGGATCAAAATGAAGCATCATAATTCAAGACAGGAAATAACAACCAACAGGATACAGGACATGACTGGGAATTCAAGATGATAAATGAGGGAGAAGGGGCACAAAGAAGCAAACAGCCCCTTCTTCTACCGTCTCCAACATTTGAGAAGTTGTCTAGAGTAATCAATCCATCATTGATGATTTTACCTAAATGTTGAATTTATTAATTCATTCAATAAGTATTAATGATCTCCTATCATGTGCTAAGCTCTGAATTAGACGCAGAATTGAATATAACAAGGTCCCTGACTTTAAGGAATGTTTGCTCTGTTCTGTGGTCTATAATTTACTTTGAAACACTTCATCACAGACAATGTATTATAGATCATATAGGTTAATCTACACCTAATCAGAAATACACAATATGGTCAGCCAACACTTAATCATGACCAGTGCTGCTACAAGAGTTTCAGTTCTCTTTATCTCTGATCAATAATAGCCTGTGTTGATTATCATAATGGATGATAGGCATTTCATTAGTGAAATTAAGGTATACAAGATGTAGATTGGCTAAAAATAGTATAGAGACACACTTTATTCTTGCATGTCTGGGTATTAAAATCTTCTAACCTCAGTGGTCTTTGTATTTGGTTGATACTAGAGACTGTCTAAAAATTTAGAGGCCCAAGACAATGTCATCCTCCTCTACAAGAGGGTCAACACTTTCCTTGCTGGAGCAGAAAGACTGGGGAACACCAGGCTGGATAGACTTTGAATTTACTCCTGTTTCTAGAATGAGGTTCTCCTTACAAGTGGGAGTCTGACATGTTGCCCAGGCCCCAGTATATCTTTGATGTGTCCGTGGTAACAGAATTTAGAAAATTCTACTCTGCTTTTCAGAGGTTTTCAATTTTTACTTTCCTATCCTGTGCAGCTTCAGAGTTCTGCAAAAAGAAGCTCTACCACTTCTTGGTAGTAAATGCTATAATTAACAAACTAGTGTAAAACATTATTTTCTACTTATTTTTGTTCTAAAACAATTTTTTATCTTTTGAGGGGCTTAATTTACCTGGTTCTAGAGATCAACAAGTTTGTAAATGCATTTGTTTTTAACCTCTAGGTATCCTTGATTGCTAGGTCTTTCCACTTCTGTTTATTTTTTTTTTTACTTGCATGTTTTTCCCTCATCCCTGTATTTATCAAATTCCTAATTCCAAACTCATTTAAATCTTTTCAAGAGTCTACTTTTCCAGTTCTGTCCTTCATTTTTTCATTGAAGAGAGATTTTCTGCAGAATGCTTTATCACATCCAGAACTACATACTGTGTGTAATTACATCTTGATGATGGAGCTGAGGAGGAATCCCCCTTGGTTCCATATGCCTGAGGTAATTTATATTTAATTGTGTATTTACTCTCTGATCCAAAACAGAGTCTGTACCTTCTGTTCATGCTGCATGTTGTTCATCACTTTATCACCAAACTTTTATCATGCTTTTAAATATATAATAGACATTCAATAAACATATTACACTAGCATATTAATTGATGAAAAGGTATTCAGTTCATCCAGAGAATAAATAATAAGAACACACACTATTTGTAATCCCTCCAATGTTCATCTCCTGAATCCTGTCTAAAATAAAAGTCTATAGAACCTGAGATCTTTTTGGTACTTCAGGCCAAAGAACACCAGAGCATATCAGAAAAACGTTTTAGAATATCAACCTGTGATTTTGAAAGATCAGAAGAGGACGATAGAAGGCAGATGAAACAGGTACAAATGAAGGTTTACATTCAAACCATGGCTTTCCTAAAAAGGTAAGAAACCGAAGTGTTGAAAGTCCATTTGGATTAAACAAAGACAGTAAGTTGAATTGACTTTATAGACAGAAACCACAAGGAAAAGTTATATAAAGGAGCCCCGGAGCAAAACAGAAGAAAGCTCTTTTTGTTACTCTTTGAGACCCCAAGGCATCACCTACACCACCGTCTGCACATCACTGTGCCTCAACGATAGGCTAAGAGAGAGTAAGGGTTTATGTGCACTTTGATATCTATAGAGATCTTCTGGAGGCCATCTAAGCTGAAACAACCATTTATTTTGCTTATGGGTTTTTTTTTTCCTCCTTTTTCTTTTTCTCTTAAAGAGGGAAACACTAACAAAATGATTACTAGAAACTTTTTTTTCCCCATCAAAGTGTTTGTTTCGGATTGTGTCTTCACTCACCTTCCCTGGAGAACACGTTTGCCTGCACCAGTGTAGTGATCAGGCATGTCAGAAACACCTTTCCACATAATGGCAGTGTGCGAATAACACACCAAAGATTTTGCAAGAGGAAAGGTGCTGGTAAATTGAAGAACGGTTCCAGATCCATTTGCAGACAGAGGTAGAGGATTAAGTATGACTTCAAGCACAGAGTAAACATTTGATAAATACAGTCAGATGAATGAATCAGTGAAGGAGGAAACAATAAGTTGAACCATATGTAAAGAGGAGAAATGCTCTAGAAAGAGCCATGTTAGCTTTCGGCCAAGTCCTAGACATATTGCATAGTCAACAATTTATCACATCAACAAATGAAACAATGAAATGAATCCAAATTTTTCCTGTATATCTAAAACAAGTCAGTTACAGATAAAGGTGCCTCAAATTTAAAGAAAAGGAGAGGAAATCTTTTAAGACTTTCATGTGTACACATACATACATAAGCAATCAAGGGAATTCAGAGGGGAAAAACAAATGTATTTACATACCTGTGGATCTCTTGATCAAGTAAATTAAGTTGTTCAAAGGATATGAAGTCTTCTTAGAAGAGAAAAAAAAAACAGGACATATTTTAAAAGACCACAAAACAAAACAAAAACACTGTTCCATCCAATTGGAACACATAGTGAAAAATATTGGATGTCAGGGCCAAGTTTGGATTCCTGCCTCCAACTCAGCTAACGTTTGCTTTGAGGATGTTGCTTCACTCCCTTTCAGCCTGTTTACTCATCTGTGAAATGAGGTAGTCATCTTACCTGGCAGTGTAAGCGCTAGGATAGCATGTAGACAAAGTAAGTTCACAAAGGGAGAAGTCTTTGTGTCCTCTTCATTTGATAGGGATTTTCTATTCAGCTTCTTCTTTCCGTCTTGGAATCTGTTCACTAATTTCCTTTAGCTGCTAACTGCAAAGTAATATGCTCAGGCTATTTTCCAAAAGAAGTGGAAATTTATTAGGTTCTTAATCAGAAAAATATGCAAGAAAACTATAATAAGTGCACTGATGCCAAGAAAAGAGTTCATCTTATCTAGTCACTGTTCCTGGCTTCTGGAACATTCCATCTCCATACGTACTTAATATTCATTATAGATCTGCACTTAATAGTCCTCTGAAATACAGATGGAGGAGGAGCCCAACAAACGTTTAATCTTTAAGAATAAGGCAAGTATCGTCCCTTGTCTATATGCCAGCAGTCTAGAAATTTCTCTCTAGTTCAGCAAGTATCACCCTATACATATGCATTCATTATTCAATTCAAGAACTTCATGATTCTGTGCTCATATGTGGGATCAGACCGCCATATCTATTACCTCTGCTTCCTCTTCGGGCAGGGAAACTTGGATGGCTTTAAAATAAGGATAAGAGATCATGAGGTCTTGGAGTATGGTCACGGTTCCCTTTTAGCTTAAATGGTATTTCCCAAGCTTTAATAATTTAAAAATTATGACCATGCTCTGTGTCAACACTGCCACATCAACTAATCCTCATGTTTTATTTAACATAGTTGCTTAATACTTACTTAATATTCTTTTAAACCATCTTCCCTTTTTATCCAAAGTTATCTTAAAGGAAACTTATTATTAATTCTAAAAAATACCGTAAAAACAAATGTAAAGAAGAAAATTTAGTCCAACCGCTGGATGCCTAAGGTTCTGATCTTGTCACCTAATCTTTTGAGCTAAAGATGAACCTGATGAAGTGTAAAAGATGTGTGAAACGCATAATAAGTCCAGACTGAAACATCTCCTTGATGAAATCAGCATTGAAAGAGAATTGTAAATGGAATCACTTCCTCACTCTGTGGGTCAAGATTTAGTGCTTTATCTAAGGACTGTTATTAGCAGTTTCTTCCATGTGTATGTCACAGGTCAGGTGCTAAGGGTTCTCTGGGACCTGGTTCTCTAGGACCTGCAAACTCCATGGGACCAAGAGAGAACATTTTGGTGTCTTGGCCAAAGTGCAGATAGAAGGACACGCCTCTTTGGTGAATAAACTGGCACATAATAGACATTGCACAAATACTGGTTCCCTGGAAGTCCCTCCCACTTTCCCTCTCCTGGAAAGTGGCACCTCAAGTTCTACCTTAGTATAAACAATAACAATTCTCACAGGGATCCTAGGTGCCAAGCAGTTCTGTGCATGATTTCACTCAAGCTTAATAACACTTTTATAATTTTATAATTGAGGACACAATAGATAATTGAAGCAACTTGCCCTAAATCACCCAGGGCAGGGATATCCTATGGTTTGGGGATTCTACCTCCAAGATATAATTACAAAGAAGGATATTATTTAGCCAATTAAGTTCAACAGACAAAACAAACCAAATTTACCTCAAGTATCTGAATTTCAGCTCACCATTAGTAAAGTTTGGCTTACAAATTACACTCTCCTTTTTTCGAGGAACGGTTTTGTTTTTTGTTTGGCTTGGGTTATCTGGCTGATTGCCCGGGTTCTCTCATCAGTGACTACCACAGTAGTATTATTCACAGAGGCATTTCATAAACATAGATTAAGAGAAGGAGAAAGGAAGAAAGGAAGAAAGAGAGGAAGAGAGGAAGTGAAAAGGGAATTCAGGGAAGAAGAGAGGGAGGATGCCTCTCCATTTTCGAACTTACAGGAAATTCACACCTGAGAGCTGAGCCTCACCACTTCCTGTCCTTTCCCCACTGGAAACTGTGGAGTTTCTCTCACCCAAAAGCCCTGAAAAGGAGCTCACAGCATTGCCCCAACCTTCCTAAGAGGACTGTGTAACAATCCAGTGAGCACGTGTTCCCAGAGGTCCTCTACCCATAACCACATCACTTCAAAGGAGGCTCTGCTCTTGCCTGGAGACCAGTTGGAGGCTCTGGCCTCCTACTATGATGCAGATTTGGAGGGCTCCTTGGAGCCACAGTCACCTCCAACCAGGCTGCAGGATGCAACTACTTAAGAAATTCCTGATCCTCTAAATTCTCCCTGCTTTGCATTTGCAAATGTGGAAATCCAGAAATACCATCCTCAGCACCCATGATGTGTTAATAATATTCAATCCCAAAACAATTCAGTCACTTTGGATTTAAGATAACTTTGCTGTATTATTCAAATTCAAACATTTCTCTGAACAAAATAAAACAAGCCATGTTACCAAGAAATAAAAACATATTTTAATCTCAAATATCTGAATTAACAATTTAAAAATTAATTATTCAGTGGGTGATCCCCAGCACTGCATAAAAAAAAGGAGGGTGAATGAATATCTGAGTTGTCTACTTCATCTCATACATGTGTGTGAAAATCTATAACATGGTTGTATTTATGTACAATTATAGAAATTTTCTCCTATGCCTGATTTTTTAAAAATCTAGAACCTACTGAAATTCTGTACATTTGCAAATGTGCAGGTTTGGCTGCTTGTTCTGGGGATGTAGCCCAGTGTTAGAGCTCTTGCCTAGCATGTATGAGGTCCTAGATTAATTGAAGGAAGGAAGGAAGGAAGGGAGGGAGGGAGGCAGAAATTAAAGAGAAGGGGAGGGAAGGAGAGGGAAGTGTGGGAGGGGAGGGGAGGGCAGGGGAGGGGAGAGGAGAGGAGAGGAGAGGAATGTTTGATCCCAAGCATAAGTTCAAAAGTCTCATAAGTAGCTTTATAAATATGGAGCCTGTGTTGTTCTCATTTGTTTCTGGGCATGTTAACAAAATAATACTATTACTTTCTATTTATAATATCTTTTAAAATTGCCCTTTGAACCTCCACTCAGAGCTTATAGGATTGATGACAGTATTGAGTTGTTTTGTTCTGTCTGCAAACTGAGGCACTGAATGGGCACAAGTCCCAGATTTGCTGAATTTGGGTTTTCTCAGTGCCTCTTATCAGTATCAAGTGCTCTCTGACTTTGCCAAGATCCTTACATCTGTACATGTCCTGAAGCCATCAAGACCCTGGGCAAACTATGATTGTAAGGAGCCACCCCTCCAAATTTTCCCCAGGGAGGACACATAGCTAAAGAATGAAAAGTCCTGTAGAGACGTGGAAACACTGAAAAAAGAAGCTCAGAGTGGACTTAAATTTAGACAATATTTTATCATAGAAATCTATGTAAGGTTTGCATATATTGCTGGAGTTGAATACATGACTACCCCCATATATCTAGAATTCATCTATCTGTCTCCATCTCCAGGGCTACCACCCTAGTCCAAACCCTCCCCTGGAGAAGAGAAATAGTCTCCCAGCTGGTCTCCCCACATGGCCCCTGCCCTCCTACCTTTCAGGGTCCTCACAGCAGCTTAAGTATTCTTAGGAAACGTGGTCCCAATCATGTTGCTTTCCAGGCTCAGGAAAGAAAAGACAGTGATTTCTCTTACTCTTAGGAGTAATGCTGAAGTCCTCAGCATCGTCCCTCCCAGACACTCTGGTGCCTCTCACAGGGCTCCCCTCTGCTTTGTGTGGTCGACCTCAACCTCCTGTGCCTGTCAAGGCTGCTTCTCCTCCCTCTTCACCTCCACAGGAAGCACTCTGATGTGGCAGAGGGCACAGGCTCTGGGAAATAATATGTAGGGTTATTCGGAGAATTTGATGAGTTACATGAAAAATGCTTCAGACAAAGCCTGGCACATGGCACACATTCAGTGACAGCTGCTGTCAGGGATTCTGCATCCTTCTGCTCTCAGCTCAAAGAGCACCTTCCTGGGGAAGCCTCTGCAACTGTCCCCAGTGAAATCAAGACCACCTATGATACACTCAGAGCTTCCTCCACATCTTTGTGGTACTTGTCACGGTTTATAGCTGTATATTTAGGTGACTGATTAATTTGTCACCCCTGCTAAACTGTAAACTAAATGAGATCAGGAGCCATGGCTCTTTAGGTTATCATTCATTCCAAGCCCCTCACTCGCTGCCTGTAGTCTACCATGTGGTCAACATATATCTGTCAAAGGATGTGAAAGGAATGACAGGATGGATGGATAGATGGACAGATGGATGGGCATGTTAACAGATGAATATATCTGGTAGAGTGTTAAATTGGTTAATCATAAAAAAGAATATTAAAGATCTAAGAACAACCCGCATACTGTGAAACTAGACATGAATGTCAGGTGGTAACATAATGCCAATTATTTGAAGAAAGAGAGTTATCTGAGATTTGTTGAACAAATATTTATTTCCTGTGCAAGAGAGCACTCAGACTGAACCTTCCAGGGTAAACAGGATTGCAGAAAAAGGATAATATTGGGGCAAGACCTCACAGCATAATGCTGAAAAGCACAGACTCTATCATCTGTCAGACTGATTTGAAGTCCAGTTCCACTGGTCCCTAGCTGTCCACTGAGAGCATGCCGCTTCACATCCCTCAAGTCCATTTTTCTTTCTGTAAAATGGGGTAATAACAACGATCCTCATAGAAAGCTTAAGTGAATTTTGAATGTAAAATGATCTGCTCAATGCCTGGAGCATAGTAATAAGAAACTGCTATGCTGGGCCCAACCTTAAAATATTCACAGGAACATCACAGCTTATATTGCTGCATTGGAAGGGGCAGGGAGGTTGCAAGTGAATAACAGACTGGCAGAAAATCTGCTTCTCTTCCCACAAAAGAACACACAATACAGTCAGATCCTACAGGGACATGTTTGCCATCTACCTTGGGCTTAACTTCCAATTCTCCCTCCTTCTACCCTATTATGAGCCCTGGGTCCTTAGGGTCTCAGCTGGTATTTTCACTGTTGATGAAACTGACTTCTTAATTAGTTGAACTATTATAACATGATTTTTTTCAAATATGTATAATTCTATAGAGACTACTAATTTTCTCTTAATAAAATAAAGTCCTAAAATAATCAAGTTGTATTCTTTCCCCCTAGGCCCTGCCAAAAAGAATGGGGAATATGTACTTTTGCAATCACCTCATGTCTCCTTGATTTCCTCATTCACCAGCAGAAAATTTAATAAAGGACCCAGCACAATTCACAGGGAGGGGAGAAAATCTCCCACACCAGTCCTCGGGGGAAGAGACACGAGGCTGATTGAAGAGTGAAAATTTAATAGCTGTCTGACGCTGTAAAGAAAAGGAGGTCTGAGCCACTTGCACAGTTGCGTTTGTAGGAAATGCGTGATTGTGTTAACCCTGCTGGGAAGGGACATGGATCCAGGTGAGCATGCTTGTGTCCAACATCTGGGGGACTGTAAAGACCGCACGACAGATGACACAGAATGATCTGCTTTTAGAAAGATAAAAAAAAAAAAAAATCAGTTTCTGCTTGGTGTACCACAGATTGGGTGATTACGGCTGGCAGACTCAATTAGTTTTAAGCTTGATGTCTGTGGGTCATGAGAGTCCTAATGTAGACTTGTATAATATGACTAGATCTTAAGTTGCACTAGAAATTATTCTCCAGGGAATATCCCTGCCTGTCAGCATATGATTTCCTCCATAAAACTCAGATCATTTCAGATTCTTGGTCATTCTGTGCAGGAAACACTAAGAATAATCTTAACACTACTTTTCTCTGGCTCAGAAGAATTTTCCAGATCCTTTCTGTTCTCCGTTCCTTTACTTCATTGAGGCTTTCTTTTAGGAATGATTTCCCACAAAGAAATAGAATTTGGAGGTTGTCTCCTAAGAGCCAAGGAACATTTGACAAGGACTGAGCAGGAAAGCTGTGCTGAGATTTAACTATGAGTGCTGGGCAGGGGGCTGGACTCATTCGCCAGGTAGGAAGTGTGCAGACAATCAAGAAAGGAAAGAGAACAAGTGTGACTGACACCTCTGTCTGGCAGGATGAGCCTCTCTTTCCCATCGTGTGATCTTGCTACAGAGTCCATACACTGTATGGACTGTGCTTACAGCAACTCTGAGAGGTGGGTTAGACCCTGTGCCCACTGAAAGCAAAAAAAAACTGAGACCCAGGAAGGTGAATAAAGAAACTTTCTCAGCAATGATGAGAGTCTCTAAGAAGTTGTTCTGCAAACAAGTGGCGTTACATGTTGCCTATGCCGGCAGTCTCCACCAAGCCCATGTGTCAGAATCACCCAGAGCTTCTGAAAATGAAGGTGCCCAAGCACCATTCCTAATCTGTGGAGTAGACATCCGCAGTTTGTGGATTAGGAGTGACAATCAGTTTGGAGAACTCTTGCCTTAAAGGCCAGTCAGTGATTTCATTATGTAAATAATCCCACTGACAGTGCAGCATAGTTCATATATCATGTGAACCTCAATGCCTGTTAGAGGAACCATTCAGAATTCCTATTTTACTGGTAAAAAAACAAAGAGGTCTAGACAATTGCTTAGTGTCCCATACCGAGGCAGTGGTAAAGGCAGAATCCAGACCCAAGTTTTTTGATACCTTAACCTTTCCCACCTTGCTACTATTTTCCCAACATTCAGAACACTTCAAAAGAGCTCACCAGTCTCAAATACCCAGAAATTTCTACCATTTTCCAAACATCTATCAAAAAGGGAAGAGAGCCAGGCACGGTAGTGCATGCCTATAATCCCAGTGGCTCCGGAGGCTGAGACAGAAGGATTGTGAGTTAAAAACCAGCCTCAGCAAAAAGTGAGGTGCTAAGCAATTCAGTGAGACTCTGTCTCTAAATAAAATGCAAACTAGGGCTGGGGATGTGGCTCAGTGTTCAAGTGTCCCTGAGTTCAATCCCTGGTACCACAAAAAAGGAAAGGGGAACACATGTGAATATAATCAATACCTGGTTTTCCATATCAATTTTTAGTTTAATATGGTTACATACTTGTTATGCTTTTTAATCCTTGCAATAATCAATGAGGTAATGTTATTTTCCTTGGTTGGTAGACAGTCAACGGAACCTGGGAGGATTAGGAAACCTGGCTTGGATCCTAGTGCCAACAAGGGGAAGGCCTGATTGACACCTGGTTCCTTGTCCACACGGCCTCCCTGCATAGCTGTACTGTAGGTTCTCAGACTTCAGAGGAATACAGCCTCTTGTTCTCTCTGCCTTTTCCATGTAGCCATGTGGCCTGGTCTCTCTGTGCTCCCTGATGCAGGATACAGGTACAAGGCACAAGCCCGTGATGCTGGACAATCTGATGCAATCATCTTCCTGACAGAATCCTCAAGGAAAAAATCACAGGAGAGAGAGCTGCTGGGCTTTTGTGATGTTCTGTTTTAAACAATAATAGATGTTCAAGTTGCTATCAGTGTTTGAGATTTCTAATCAGCTGAAACTCTCTCCTCTATAATATATGCTGACCTTCTAGGCTGATAAACCTGCATAATTACTGACTTCTGCAGGAATTGCGTTTGCATATTATGTTGGGGACATAGTTCTGACAACATTGGGAACAGCAAGAATGATACATCATTACCAGGCAGGCTGGCTGTGAGAAGGGTACTTTCAATTGTACCAGGCAAATGGCAAACAGATGAGTTTCTATCAAGGCTAGAAGTAAATTTCGGCTTTCTCTACACACTTGGCTTCCAGATCAAACCAGAACAGCAATTTTTGTTTCCATCAATTAGAGGAGATAGTCTTCAGGGGTCATAGAAGGTTTATCTGCCACATCTGTGACGTGACAGCAATTATGCCAACAAAAGCTGACATATGTCACCCATTCAGATGAGAATGCAGTCTTTGTTTTATTTGGTGAGACCTGGCATCAAACTAAAAAGTTAAAAATTGATCAACTGTTTCTTTTCACATGTCATGGCACACCAAATAGCTTCCCCATTTTCCCCATGATTATTTAACCTATAAGTTGACTACTATATAACATCACATCGGATTTCAGTTCTCTCATTTAGAAGTACTTATTGAGCACCTACTGTATTAAAAGTCCTATGTCAGCACTGGGGCTATAGTTAAGAACATAGGCCCCTACCCTTGAAGGACTTTAATTCCAAACAAAGAAATGAGAAGTAAATTAGTAAGATAAAATATGTCCTCGAATGTTCAGGAAGCACTCTCTGAAGAGGCAGCATTGGATCCCGCACTGAAGGGTGAAAAGAAGCTGGTTTTGCAATGGGATGGGGAAAACCCAAAACAGGAGGTGCCCAGCCTGTCTGAGGAACAGAAAGGAGGCCAAAATAGCTGTAGTGTTTAGCACGTGTGTGAGGAAGGTATGAGGTAAGAACGAGAAAGAATGAAGGTGGTAAGTCTAGAAAGGTAGAAAGGAACCAAATCATGTGAAGTCTTTCATGGTTCAATAAAAAACTGGGGTGACCAAAATGACATCCCCCTTGACATCCATCCACCCTGCTGAGCTCCTTCAGGAAGGTGTATCCTCATCCACCTCCTGTCTTCTCCACTCACTCTCTGGAGGCACTGATGGGGCCTGATGCTTCCTGAGCGTTTCCTTAAAGCCATCCAACATTCTGTTGGGGAAGCAAGGGCATTTGTGGTGTGGAAGGACTTCAGGACACCAGGGCTCCCTGGATGTAAGAAGAAACCTTGACTCTATTAGTTTTTCCACTCACAGAGAAAATGTCTCCAAAAGCATTTTTCCCCTGTCAAATTTGTCTGAGACCTGACCTTTCCTTTTGAGAAATGTGACTGATAAGCACAGAAATGACAGAACTATAAATATGCAATATTTGATTCAATGATGAATCAAATATATGGTGGCCCTTTCAACACAAGAAAATTTACAAGTGGGTATTATTGGATTTGGCAATCTGGAGTTATATGGAATTTCCATACTTGAATAAACTGGTCATAATCCAATGAATCCTGGGGGAAAAGATGAGCATTTTCTCTGATTCCAACTGATCTCCTAGCCAACTGCTATTCATCCTTCAGGTATCAACTCACTCAGCTCTACTTCTCAGAGAAATTCTACCTTATCACTGAAGACTACATATTCTCTCATGTCTGATGGTGTGTTTTGCCCTGAACACATTACAACTGTAATTACAATCATATGAGTACCTTATGGTTGTCATTCTCATTAGAGAGAGAAAGGAAGCCTTTATTTGTGCATGCATTCCACAAAATGCAACAGGCACTTGAATGGGTTCAGTGATGGGATATAGATAAGGTCCCTGTTCTTCTGGTTCTCACGTTCTAGTTGGGGACTCAGTTGCCCCTTCGACTATATTCCTTTATCATTCTTCTTCCTTCCCTCTTTGTTCCTTTTTTTTTTTCATTTCTCCCTGTCTTCCATAAATATTTAAGGAATACCTGCTCTGCCCCAGGCATTTCGTTAGCTAGATATCAGGAGTGCAGTGTTGAGCAAAACAGTCTATGACTTAATTTGTATTATAACATTGAGTGGGGAAGAAGTAAGAAGAAATTGCATTGTATGACACAAGAAGCACTTGTGTTATGTGACTTATAACTGAAGCTCAAAAATGAACTTTACATGGAACTATTACCTCATTTGCAGAATTTATATCTGGTCTTCCTCCTTGGGGAGAAGGGTGAACATTTCCAGTGCCAAATGTGCTATAGACAAACCACCTGAGAGGTTTCATTAAACTTATGTAGACAAAGAGTCGGGCAAGACATAGAGTAGGTGACATCTCTCACCTTTCTCTAGTTTTTACCAGAGATTTACAAAGGAAAAACAAACCCACCAACCTTCTCTTAGAACAGCATTTTACAGTTTTTTCCAAGTCCCATAACACCTTCCCCACAACAAAACACCATTACCTTCCCCACTGTGAGAGGGCAATGGAGTAAACACCACTGAAGAAAACAGGATATATTAGCTAGATATTGAAAAAATCTCTTCCTTTCATCCTGGTAGGCTCCATGAAAATTTAGCATCTTGAAAAACTAAGAAATCTTGTGATATTCAACATCACTCACAAGGACTAATAAATCTGAGCTTGACATCCATCACAGGTCAATAATCTTCAGTTAGGTCCTGATGAATAGATTACAATACCCAGCATCACCTAAAGCTCAGACATTATTTCCCCAAATTTCCATGATTTGCTTCCTATCATTGTATCACTTGTCATATCTCTTTATCACCTTTATTATTCTTTAATAAATATTTTTCTTAAAATGATTCATTTCTTTATAATTAAATCAATGTATTTAAAACAAAAAATCATATTACCTATTAGAAACAGAAAATTGATATCAATTACCATAAATAGAAGGTAACCCCAAAAATAAATATAAGGAAAAAATTAATTATATTAAAATTCCAGCTATACACTTCTGCTTCCAGCCAATATGGTGCAGCACATACTGTCTACCCTCCCACCTCAGAATTCAAAGGTTGGCCACTGAGTACCAGACAGCAAAGGACAGTGATCTCTAGACAAGGAAACAAGTTAAGTGATCTACAATTTTCCCAGCTTACTGTCTAGCTTCCCAGGGCAGCATGCAGGAAAAGGAATTCAGGTAAAGCCCAGAGGAGCCGCTGAATTGGAGAGATGTTTAGAATCCAGAGAAAAAAGTAGCTATAATCCAGAGCACAGAAAACCAGAGAGAAGAGTGCCACACAGAATGAGTCCCTCAAAGATATGTAGATCTCTTAAATATTCAGCAGAGTGCTGATCAGTGCCTCTATATGAGGAAACTACCTGAGGACAGATAAAGAATAACATGAATGGATGAGAGGGGATGGTATTTGGGGCTCACATAAAGTCAAGTACGGAGACTGTTCCTACCAGCCAGATTGGAAAACTTCATGATCCACGAGTTATTGGGTATGCATACCTTAGAGGAATCTTGTTTAAAAATGATGAATAATCACTCCAAGACTGATGGCTGCTCTGGAACTACCTAACAGATCTTTGAAGCACAACCAAAGGTATCAAACTGTTTTCATGTAACTTAACCCAGAACAAAATTCAGCAATATAGAATATAAATAGAGAATATAAAAATACTCCCCCTACCAATGCAAAATTGACAAATTCTAATAATCAATAAAATATTACTGTTTCTCTGACATATGAAACTAGAGCAAAAAGAAAGAAGGAGGGGAGGACTCTATATCATAAAAATATAGGGAAAATCTGTAGAGTAGAAGAAGGAAATCAAGGGGGAGAGAGGAGGGATAGAAAAGGGGAGGCAAAACAAAGTGAAATTTTAAAAATCATGCTATGTGTATATATAAATATAACACATGGTATTTCACCTTTATGTATAAGTAGAAAGAAATCATCAAAAAATAAATAAATAGAGGAGCAAAAGAAAGATCTGTAGAATAGAGGAAGGTGAATTGGGGGAGGAATGGGGGAAAGAAAAGAGGGGGACCATGAACTGAAATCAAATTCCATGCATGTGCAAATATTTTTTTGGATGACCGTAACTACTATGTATAACTATACGGCTCTAATAAAAAAATATAAAATACCAAACATGCAAAAAAGCAGGTAATCACTCCCAATATAAAAAAACCAATCAATTAAAATAAAATAGAATTCACCTACATGCTATATTTATCAGACAAGGATATAAAAAGTTATTGTAACTACCATATAGAAATTTTCAAAATGCAGGCAAAGGAGATGTGAAAAATACCAAATCATACCTCCAGATCTGAAAAACAAAACATTTAAGGTGAAGAATATACTCATGGAACAAATGACAGATTGGACAGATAAGAAAATAATCATGAACTTAAAGACATGGTAATAAAAACAATGTAAAATGAAACCTATAGAGAAGTTTTTTTTGTTTTGTTTTTTTTTTTTTTTTTTTTTTTTTTTTTTAAGGAACTGTCTTAACTCAGCTTTGGGACTTTGAGAAGTCTAATATATTGTGTATTTGGAGTTCATGAGTCAGAGGAGAAAGAGAAGAGGACATAAACATTTTGAAGAAACAATGGTCAAATTTTTCCAAACTTGATAGAAATCAGAAAATCATAAATCTAAGCAGCTTAATTAAAATTATGCTAGAGCACATCATAATCAAATTGACAAAAACCAGTGGTTAAAAAGAAAATCTTTAAAGTAGGTTGAAGGAAAAAAAAACACACGGCATATGGGGAGGAACAGAAGTAGGGGTGTCCACAGGGTTCTCAGTGGAAGCTGCAAGCAGAAGGCAGCGGAATATTGTCTCAAGGTCCTGGGACATTGTGGCCTAGACAGTGAACCAAGGAAAATAACTTCTAAAACTCAAGTGGAAATAAAGATGTTTTCAGACATAGAAAAGCTGAAAGATTTCATCACCAGACCTGCTCTATAAGAAATAGTAGTGGGAGTCCTTCAGTAAGAAGAAAAATACTGTGGAAATATGGACATCCTCAGAGGAATGAAGGTATTTGGAATTGGTAAAGAGATGGAAAAATAGATATCATTTTTCTTATTACTTAACCATCTTTGAAAGATAACTGACTCTTTAAACAAAAGAAATAATATGATATTGGGTTTATTACATATTTTAAAAATGTAGGACAGCCTGGCCCAGTGGCACATACCTATTATCTCAGTGACTCAGGAGGTTCAGGCAGGAAGATCCAAGTTTAAGTTCAGCCTCAGAAAATTTGCAAGATGCTGTCTCCAAATAAATAAATAAATAAATAAAAAGGACTGGGGATGTAGCTCATGGGGGAGAGTATCCCTAGATTCAATCTCCAGTACTGAAGGAAAAAATATGTAAGGCAACAATCATATAATAGTAGAAAAGAAAGAAATGAAACTATACTATTTATTCTATCTATAAAGTAGAATAATGAGACTTAAAAGCAGAGTGTGATAAGTTAAAGATGTGTATTATAAATCACAAAGCAAATATTAAAATAACAATGCTGAGACTACAGCTAATAAATCAAAACAAAGGTGATACATTAACTGTTAAAATAATCTTAATTTTTAAAAAAGACAGAAAAAAATAGGAAAGTTGAAACAAAGAACAGATAAGACAAATAGAAAATGAATAACAAGATGATAGATGTAAACTTAGCTATAGATGTAAACATAGCTATAGATGTAAAGTTAGCTATGTCAATAATTATATTATTTGTAAATAGTCTAAGCTTCCCCCCAAAAGAACTTCAGTTATAAAGACACAAATAGATTTAAAATAAAAGAATGTAAATGATATATCATGTTAACCCTAGTCAAAGAAAACTGATAAGCAATATTAAAATCAGACAAGTAGATTTCAGAGCAAAACAAAATATATTTCCAGGGATAAAAGATATAATATCATTCAAAATTTAAAGGACTCAATTCATCAAAAGTATATAGTAATTCTAAATGTTTATGTGCATAATAACAAAGGTTCAAATGCAGCAAAGAAGAAATAGACATCTCCACAATTATACTCAGAGATTCCAAAGCCCCTCCTTCAGTCACTGACAGAAAATCAGTAAGGAAACAGATTGAAAGAATATCACCAACCAACTTGACCAAATTGACGTTTATAGAGCACTTCCTCCAACAGCGGCGTGCACATTCTTATGAACGTCCATGCAATATTTATCAAGACGGACTTTATTCTAAATAGATAAGTATCAACAATTCTAAAAAAGATTTAAGTCCTACAGATTTATTCTTTGACCACAATGGAATTAAAATAGAAATCAACCTATATGAAAACTTCCCACATAATTTAAAACTAAATAACCCATTTCTAAATAACCCATAGGTCAAAAAGAATTAAAATGGAAATTAAAAAGTTATCTCTTTAGCTAAATGAAATTGAAAACAGAACATATCAAAATGTTACTTATGGGAAAATTTTTGGAACTTAAAGTCTACATTAGGAAAAAAGATCTGATATCAATGACCCTGATTTCACCTCAAGACCCTAGAAAAAGGCAAGCAAATTAAAACTAAAATAAGCCGGTGGGGCGCGGGGGGGGGGGAATATCTGAGCAGAAATCAGTGAAATAGGAAACAGAAAAACAACACAGAAAAAGCCATAGAACTAAAAGGTGATTTGGGGGAAGAACAATATAATTATGAAATTTCTAGTCAGAATTATTAGGAAAGAGAGAGAGAGGAGGGGGGAGAGAGAGAGAGAGAGAGAGAGAGAGAGAGAGAGAGAGAGAGAGAGAGAGAGAGAATACAGAAACTAGCAAATCAGGAATAAGATGGCATCACACATTCTGTAGATATTAAAAACATGATAAGGGACAATTACATGCAAATTCATGCCAATACAATGATAACTTAGATGAAACAGAGATTTTCCTTAAGAGATGTAAGCTGTCTACATTCATTAAAGTGGAAATAGATGAACTGAATAGCTTTCTATCTAATAAAGAAAGTGAACATATAATCACAAACCTTCTTATAAACAGAAACCTCAGACTCAAATGACTTCAGTGACAAATTCTACCAAATAGTTAAAGAAATAATATCAAATCTATGAAGTCTTTCAGAAACTAAATGGAAGAGGATATTTTGCAAATCACCTTCTGAAACAATACTGATTGCAAAGCCAAAGACATTACAAGAAAACCCAGACAAGAAAACCCAGACTATAATCCCCAAGTGCATAGATCCAAAAATGTTCAAGAAAATTTTAGTAAATCAAATCCAACAATATATAAAAAGAATAATACATTGTGATCATGCAAGATTTATACCAGGATGAAAATTTGTGTTTAACATTTGAAAATCAACACAATTCATCCTACTAAAAATTAAAAAGGACGAAACATCTCAACCTCTCAATAGAAGTATGTAAAGGAAGTATTTGATAAGATCCATATTCCTTCCTGAATAAAAAAAAATTATAACTTCAGCAAATTAGGAATATTTTCAGAATATAAGAAAACTTAATCTGATAAAATGTACCTAAAACTTGAAAATACCATCAAACTTGATGGTGAAAGCCCAGTGCTTTCCATTTAGACGAGGGGCATATGAAGCATGTCTGTTCTTTCTGCATCTGTTCCACAAAGCACTAGTGGTAATACAAGAGGTGAGAAAAGAAACAAAAGACATACAGATTGGGGGGGGCAGGAAGAAATGCAACTATCTTTATTTACAGGTAACATAACCGTCTATGCAGAAAAACTGATAGATTCTCCAAAGGTCACCTAGAACTGAAAGAGTTCAGAAGTTTACAGGACTCAAGACCAACCTTGAAAATAAATTGTATTTATATATACTAGCAACAATCAGAACTGAAATGCAAAAGCAACACCACTTACAACAGCAACAGAAATGCTAACTCCTTAAGGATAAAAGTGGCTATATACATGAAAAAATGCATGTACTGAAAACTAAAAAACATTACTGAGAGAAACTAAAGATGATTTCAACAAATTGGGATGTGTATGCTACTTGCTCATGATTTGAAAGATTTAATATTATTAAGCAGGCAATTCTCCAATTTGATTTATGGATCCAGTGTAATTCAAGTAAATATTAGCATGCCTGTTCATTAAAATCAACTGATTTTAAAATTTATTTTTAAAAAGTGAAAAAGGACCTGTAGAATAACCAAAATAATTTTGAAAAAGAACAAAGCTCAAGACTAATGTGTCCTAATGTCAAAGCTTATCTTAAGGCTATGATAATCAAGACAGTATGATCCTTGCATAAAGACAGTCACAGTTCATGAGAATAGACTCCAGAAATAGACCTGTACATATATGGACATGGGATTTTCTTTTTTTTATTTAAGGCTCAGTTCCCTCCTTTCCCATTTTTTTCTTATTTATTTTTAGTTACACATGACAGCAGAATATATTTATATATTTATACAAACATGGACTATATATTATTCTAATTAGTTTGCATCCCTTTTGCTTACATCTTTTGCTAATTGCTCTGACTAAAATTTCAAACACTTTATCAAATAAAAATGGGAAGAGAGGGCATCCTTGATTTTGGAGTACATGCTTTCATGTTTTCCCCACTCAACATAAAGTTGGCTTTTGGTTTGTCTTATATAGCCCATATGATATTGAAGTAAGTCCCTTTACTCCCTAGTTTGTTTTCAGTGTTTTACTATGTTTGGGTGCTGAATTTTGTCAAAAGCATTTTCTGCATCTATTGAGATGAACATGTGATTTTTGTGCTCAAGGGTATTTATGGGATTAACTATCTTTAGTGATTTAACTATGTTAAACCATCCTTGCATGCCTGGAATGTAACAAACTTCTTCATGTTGTGTAATCTTCTTAATGTGTTTTTGAATATGGATTGCTAGTATTTTATTAAGAATTTTTCTATTATTCTTATGTTCATCTGGGATATTGGTTTACAGTTTTATTAATCTGCTTTTGGTATCAAGGTGATACTGACTTCATTGGTGATACTGACTTCATTGAATAAACGTGGAAGTGCTCCCTGCCCCCCCGTTTTCTATTTCATGGAATAATTGGAGGAATTTTAGCCTTTTTTTTTTCTTTAAACATCTGCTAGAATTTGGCTGAGATCCATCAGGTCTTGAGATTTTCTTCCTTGGAAGACATTTTATAACTGCTTCAACCCTTTGCTTATTTTTAGTATATTTATATCTCCTATTTTCTCTAGGTTCAGTTTTAGTAGGATGTATGTTTCTAGAAATGTATCCACATCTAGATTCACAATTCATTTTAAGCTTTTAAATTTAAAAAATAGTTCCTAATGATCCTTGAGAATTCAGTGATATCTGTGGTTACATCTCTTTTTTCATTTCTAATTTTGTCAGTTTGGGAGTTTTATCTTTTTTTTCTACTTAGTTTTGCTAAAGGTTTTTCAATCTTGTTTATCTTTTGTATTGATTCTTTGTATTGTTTTAAAAATACTATATTTTATTGATCAGACTCTAATATTGATTTTGGAATTTATTCTTAGTTATCTAGGACCTTAATATGTATTATTAGTTTGTACATCTAGTATATTTCTGTTTTTGTTTATACAGGGACTCATAGATATAAATTTTCTTCTCAGAACCGTCTTATTATTTTCCTAGAGGTTCTGTGATGTTGTATTTATATTCTTGTTTAATTCTAAGAATTTTTAAATTTATCTGCTTTATCTAAATTTTAAAATTTATTTTTTATAATCCATTTCTCGTTCATTTAAAAATATATTGTTCAGTCTCCATGTATTTATGTAATTTCTATAGTTTTCTTTGTACTGATATCTTGTTTCACTCCACTATATTCTGATAAGATGCAAGGAATTATATGGATGTTTTTTGCATTTATAATGACTTGAATTGTGACCTTAAATATGGTCAATTTTGGAGAAAGTTCCTTGATCAGCTGAGAAGAAAGTGAATTTCACTGTTTAATGAAATATTCTATCCCTTTGATTTATAGTATATTTTAGGTCTAAATTTTCTTTATTAAATTTATTTCATAATGACCTACCTATTGATGATAGAGATGTGTTGAAATTAGTCAATATCACTGTATTATGGTCAATCTGAGGCTTTATGTTTAGGAGTGTTTATTCTATTTAATTAGGTGCACAAACATTTAGGCCATAAATAGTTGATTTTATTATTTTTTTTCTTTGTTAAAAATGTCATACTAAGCAAAATAAGCCAATCTCACAAAACCAACGGCCAAATGTTTTCTCTAATATGTGGATACTAATTCACAATAAGACAAGGGCACTAAAGAAAAATAGTGTTACCTTAGATTAGGTAGAAGGAAGTTATAGGAGGGAAGAGGAGGGGATTTGGGGATGGGAAAGATAGTATAATGAAACAGACATTATTACTTTATGTGACTGCATGCCCCATATGATTCTGCAAAATGTAACTCAGAAAAATGAGAAATTATATTCCATCTATGTATGATTTATCAAAGTGCAAGATGATCCCATCTTGTGGTTGTACATGATGGTGAGAGTCACTGTGGTGTATTCATATATGTACATAGGAAATTTATGTCATATTATTTCCACTCTCTTTTCTATTCTCATCCTCCTCCCTTCCCTTCATTCTCTTTGTCTGATCCACTAAACTTCTATTCTCCCTGCCCACACACCTTTTTGGGGGTTAACATCCATATATCAGAGAGAGAATTGTTTTTTAAAATTTCAATTTGTTATATATGACAGCAGAATGCTTTATAATTCATATTACACATATACAGCACAATTTTCATACCTCTGGTTGTACACAAAATAGATTCACATCATTCATGTCTTCATACATGTACTTAGGGTAAGATGTTCCTCTCATTCCACTGTCTTCCTTCCTTTCTCTCCTACCCTTTGCCCTATACAGAGTTCATCTAATCCTCCCATGCCACCCTCCACCAAATTATGAATCAGCATTCTTAAATCAGAGAAAACATTTGGCATATTTGGGATTGACTAACTTCACTTAGCATTATATTCTCCAACTCTATCAATATACCTGCAAATGCCACGACTGTACTCTTTTAATGCTGAATAATAATCCGTCATGTATATATACCACATTTTCTTTAACCATTCATCTACTGAAGGGCATCTAGGTTGGTTCCACAGTTTAGCTATTGTGAGTTATGCTGGGATGTACCATTGGTCTACAAGTCTATTTTGGTGTCAATACCATGCTGTTTTTGTTACTATTGCTCTGTAGTATAGTTGAGTTCTGGTATAGTGTTGCCACATGCTTCACTCTTCTTCCTAAGGATTGCTTTAGCTATTCTGGGTCTCTTATTTCTCCAGATGAATTTCATGACTGCTTTTTCTATTTCTATGAGGAATGTCATTGGGAATTTGATTGGAATTGCATTAAATCTGTATAGTGCTTTTGGTAGTATGGTCATTTTGACAATATTAAATCTGCCTATCCAAGAATGAGGTAGATTGTTCCATCTCTTAAGGTCTTTTTTAATTTCTTTCTTTAGCATTCTGTAGTTTTCTTTGTAGAGTCTTTTACCTCTTTCATTAAGTTGATTCCCAACTTTTTTTTGTAGGCTATTGTAAATGGTGTAGTTTCCTTGTTTCCCTTTCAGAGGATTTGTCACTGATATACAGAAATGCCTTTATTTTATGGGAACCATACACCAACAAGACATAACAGGAATAAATATATATGCCCCAAACAATGGAGCATCTATGTTCATCAAACAAACTCTTATCAAGTTCAAGAGTCAAATAGACCACACACAATAATTCTGGGTGACTTTCACACACCTTTTTTACCACTTGTTATATCCTGCTACTTTGCTGAATTTACTAGTTCTAAAAATTATCTGGTGAAATTTCTTGGGTCTTCTAAGTATAGAATCATATCATCAGCAAATAGTGCAAATTCGAGTTCTTCTTTCTTCTTTTCCTATCCATATCCCTTTAGTTTCTTTCATCTGTCTAATTGCTCTGGCAAGTGTTTCAAGAACTATGTTAAATAGAAGTAGTGAAAGAGGGTATCCCTGTCTTGTTCTAGTTTTTAGAGGGAATGCTTTCAATTATTTTCCATTTAGAATGATGTTGGCCTGGGGCTTAGCATAGTTAGCTTTTATGCCTGCATTAGAGAACATTCTCAGCAAAATATCTCATGAAGAGGAAATTAAAAACAACGATGAAAATCAGCAGAGGGAGGTATTACATTAAAGGAAAAACTAATCAAAGGAGAAACTGAGTCAAGTTAAATACCAAAAATAAACAAAAAATGGCTGGGAATACAAATTATATCTCAATAATAACCCCGAGAGGCTGGGGTTGTGGCTCAGTGGTAGCACATTTGCCTGGCATGTGTGAGGCACTGGGTTCGATTGTCAGCACCACATATAAATAAATGAATTAAATAAAGGTCTATCAACAACTAGAGAATACATTATTAGTAGTAATAATGATAATAATAACCCCGAATGTTAAGGGTATAAACTCACCAATCAAAAGGTACAGACTGACAGATTAGATTTTTAAATAAGACTTAATATGCTTCCTCCAAGAAACTCATCTCATAGGAAAAGACATCCACAGACTGAAGGTGAAAGGTTGGGGAAAATTATACTACTCACATGGACTGCAGAAGCAAGCAGGGATTTTCATCCTCATATCAAATAAAGTAGACTTCAAACTAAAGTCAATCAAAAAGGGTGAAGAAGGACACTACATACTGCTCAAGGGAACCATACACCAACAAGACATAACAAGAATAAATATATATGCCCCAAACAATGGAGCATCTATGTTCATCAAACAAACTCTTCTCAAGTTCAAGACTCAATTAGACCACAACACAATAATTCTGGGTGACTTTAACACACCTTTTCACCACTGGTTAGATCTTCCAAACAAAAGCTGAACAAAGAAATTATAGAACTCAATAATACGACCAATAACTTAGACTTAACTGACATATATAGAATATTTTATCCTTCAACAAGTGAATACACTTTCTTCTCAGCAATACATGGATCCTTCTCTAAAATAGACCATATATTATGCAGATGGACGTCACACATTTGCCAGAATTTGGAAAATTAAAATATTTGCATGTTACAGTTGATACTTCTTCTGAATTTTTGATGGGCTCCCTTCATGCCGGAGAAAAAACTAAAGATGTTATAGCCTATTGCTTACAAAATTTTGCCACTGTTGGCATTCCAAAACAGTTAAAAACAGATAATGCCCCTGGTTATACTTCTACCTCTTTTAAACAATTTTGCTCATCATTTGGCATTACTCATATAACAGGAATCCCATACAATCCACAGGGACATGGCATAGTTGAAAGAGCTCATCAAACTATTAAAATGTACTTATTAAAGCAAAAAGACGGAATTGGGAAGGGGTATATATTCCCCAAAGATAAACTTAAAATAACCCTTTTTACTCCAAACTTTTAAAATTTGGATTCATCAGGACTTAGTGCTGCAGAAAGGCATATGTGTCCAAAAAATGTACATAAGCCCAAGGTACTTTGGAAAGATATTCTAACAGGACAATGGAAAGGTCCTGACCCAGTAATTGTCTGGAGTTGGGGGTCTGTTTGTGTGTTTCCACAGGGAGAACAGCAGCAGATTTGGATTCCAGAGAGATTAACTAAAGCGATTTCTACAGACCAAAAAGAAGATGATTTGGCTCAAATCCATAACAGCTGATATCCAAAACTCCAATTTGGCTATCCTTACATCTGCGACAGAACCAGGATGTTTTTTCAATATCTATTTTATTATTGCCCTTTCCCATATCATGAAGTTCTATTTTGTTTTTTGAGCTCATACAGACCTAGGTTAATGTTTTGCTGATCAGTTCTATTTTTTTTTTTTACTATAGAGTTTTTAAACATTGCAATGGAGATTTCACCTGTAAAAAGTTATAAGGCCTTTACTATTATGTTATGTGTTGTATGTATTATATTATGTGTGCACACTTGTGTTTTGTGTTATATGTTTGAATGTACCTATGTCCATATATCATATATGATGAGCACTCATGAAAAAATGGATCCAAATATTTTTTTATTCACGTGATTTAAATGGTTTAATTTAAATTGGGTAAATAACTGTTAAGAATTGTTTTAATATGTAAACAAAAAAGGAGGTTAACAGATCTGTTTGTTTACTTTCACCATTCCTTTTCATTATATTTAATAATTCTCTTCAAGATAATGTAAATTGTTAAGAAAATTGTTTTCTTTTAGTGCCTTCTGGAATGTTACACAATTTTTTCTTTAGTCATTATTGCCAGAATTCCTATCTTCATCCCAGTGCCAGTGAAGACAATGTAAATTGTTAAGAAAATTGTTTTCTTTTAGTGCCTTTTAGAATGTTACATAATTTTTTCTTTAGCCATTATTGCCAGAATTCCTATGTTCATCCCAGTGCTGGTGAAGACAAAGATAAAACTAATCTATAGTTTCTGCAATAGCCATCACTGAACTGCTTGCAGAACTTGCCTAAACTATGTGTCACTTGTATGCATTGTGAACTATCTGTTGGTGCAACGGCTTGTGGTAGTGTTGGGGTATTTTTGCTGATGATGTCATCAGTGGTACAATTTTTCCAACAAGAGCCGTCAATTGGCTTGGTGTATCTTCCTCCCTTCTGCTTGTCATGACAAAGACCTCTCCACAGGTGTAGCTGTATACTGGACCAGTAGTCAATGATGGGTAAGATCCAATTACAATGGTACCAACCAAAGACAGGAGGCTGATGCCCTGAGGTCAGCTCATCCAAAGACGGGTAAGGACCATATGTAGTATTGGACAACGTAAGGCAGGCACGGTACCTAAGCCACATGCTTGTTGTTTAAACAGAGAGGGAGAGATGTTGAGAGCCACAGCCAAAGGGGCCCCAGCAAACTTCCAGCTGCCAGCAAACTTCCAGCTGCCGGCTGATGATTGGCTCACAGCGGCCCCAGCAACATCTAGCTGATTGGCTCCTCTGCGGTGATGTTCATTGGGCTGTCTCCCCGCCCTTCAGACTGCCAGCTGATGATTGGCTCACAGTGGCCCCAGCAATATCTAGCTGATTGGCTCCTCTGCAGTGATGTTCATTGGGCTGTTTCCCCGCCCTTCAGACTGCAAAGCTGATGATTGGCTCACAGCGGCCCCAGCAACATCTAGCTGATTGGCTCCTCTGCGGTGATGTTCATTGGGCTATTTCCCTGCCCTTTCAGACCACGGAGCTGCTCATTGGGGGACTTCTTTGGCTCTGCCCACGCAACCCAGCCAATCGGCCTCAAGAGCAGGAGGATTGTGGGAGGTGGTGAGGTTTGTGTGGGTGAGAGGCTTGTGGAAGCCGGTGGTGGCAGTTGGGCTCTGAGGGTTTTTTTCCTGAAGAGCTGTTTTGTTTGGCGTTTGTAGTTCTAAAAATAAAGTTAGTTTCTTTTGACAAGTGGCTCCTGAATTGTGCCCAGCCAGACTGCGGCACTGCAGATCCTCATAAGGTCCCTTTCCTAACAACGTATCTACATTTCTCTGAGGATAACCAGCTGCTGCATTTCACCTAGCCGTCTCCTTGCAAAATTCCTCATTGGCAACCTTCCATAACAGGTATTGACCTCCATTTAGCACAGCTTTACACATTTTAGCCCAATCTGCTGGCGTCATGTTCAAGTTGTTAATGGATTCGACCAAGCTTACAGTGAAGGGTGCTTGAGGATCATAGGTTGTTACAGCCTCTTTTAGCTCCTTCACTGTTTTGAAATTTAAACCCTGGTAAATTCGCTGTCCTCCTACCTCAAATACAGGGCATGTTAATACTTAAGATCCTGTCTCAGGATCCCAACTATCAACTGCGGGGGTTGGGAGCCTCCTAGCATATGGAGGTGGTGCTGTTGATTGGACACTTATGCCCTCTGGTGATAGAATGCTGTTAGTAGCAGTCTCCTATAGAGGTGGTGCTGTTGGTTGGACACTTACGCTCTCTGATAGAAAGGTGTTATTAGCAGTCTCCTGTTGTAACTTTTCCCCTGATGGCTTTTTCTGCTCTAAACTTCCTTCCTCTGTCTCACTAGCTCAAAAGACCTTCTCTTTTACTTGAATCTTTTCCTCTTTCTGACTAATTTGAGAGACCTTCTCTTTTACTTGAATCAATATGTCTTCTCCTTCCTCTACCTTTGTCTGAATTGAAGGCTTTGGACTAAGCAAACAGATACGAACGTCCACAATGGCAGTGTGCCAACTAGCAGAGTCCCTGGGTTGTTCTTTTCTATTCTTTTTAAATCTTCACCATGATGGTCCCACTGTGATATATTTAACAACTCCTCCTTAAAAAGCCATGGGCTACATTTTTGTATTGTATCAACGTATGCCCTGACTGCTCTTGATTTTACTGGGATGCCTCCTTCCTCTAACAATTTACTTAACAGTCTTTCGGTTTGTTTTTCACTAATTTTTGATCCCGTATTTCTACTATAATACAACCCAACAAGATGACGCCAAACAAAACCGAGACAGAATGCAATAAAAATGGAACAACAAAAATTCATTATAGCCTTTCTATCCTCCTGACATGTGCATCCGTCCTTTCTCCCTATCTGTTCCTCAGACGCAAATAGTTTTTCCTCAGATGTGAGCGGTTTTTCTTCCGTCTCACTCATCTCCAGGGACAGGCAACTTAAAACAAAAGTGAAGCAAAACAAAAGAGGAAACTTAGAATGGCTACCCATCCTCTAGCCCTTCCCTCAGGGGCGAGCAGTTTACTTACCCTTAGTCACTCCCCGTGCGAGCCACCAAATGCCGCAGTCTGTCTGGGCACAATTCAGGAGCCACTTGTCAAAAGGAACTAACTTTATTTTTAGAACTACAAACGCCAAACAAAACAGCTCCTCAGGAAAAAACCCTCAGAGCCCAACTGCCACCACCGGCTTCCACAAGCCTCTCACCCACACAAACCTCACCACCTCCCACAATCCTCCTGCTCTTGAGGCCGATTGGCTGGGTCGCATGGGCAGAACCAAAGAAGTCCCCCAATGAGCAGCTCCGTGGTCTGAAAGGGCAGGGAAATAGCCCAATGAACATCACCGCAGAGGAGCCAATCAGCTAGATGTTGCTGGGGCCACTGTGAGCCAATCATCAGCCGACAGCTGGAAGTTTGCTGGCAGCTGGAAGTTTGCTGGGGCCCCTTTGGCTGTGGCTCTCAACATCAAAAAAGCAACACTTAGCAAATATAAAAGAGCAGAGATACTACCCTGTGCTGTCAGAGCACAATGGAATAAAATTAGAAATCAATGATAAAAATAAGAAATAAAAGCTACTCCAACACCTGGAGACTAAATAATACCCTACTGAATGAACAATGGGTTGCAAAAGACATAAAGGAGGAGATTAAAAAATTCTTAGAGGTGAATGAGAACACAGATACAATGTATTGAAATCTCTGGGTCACTATAAAGGCAGTATCAAGAGGAAAGTTCATTGCATGGAGTTCATTCCTTAAAAGAAGAAAAAGTCAATAAATAAATGACTTAACATTACATCTCAAAGCCCTAGAAAAAGAAGAAGAAATCAACAACAACAAAGTAGAAGTTAGGAAATAATTAAAATTAGAACTGAAATCAATGAAATTGAAACAAAAAAAAATTTAAAAAAATGACAAAATGAAAAGTTGGTTCTTTGAAAAAAATAAATAAAATTGACAAACCCTTAGCCATGCTCATGAGGAGAAGGAGAGAAAAAACTCAAATTACTAAAATACATGATAAAAAAGGAAATATCACAACAGATACTACAGAAATACAGAAGATAACTAGAAATTATTTTGAAAACTTATACTCCAATAAAATAGAAAATATTAAAGGCATTGACAAATTTCTAGAGTCATATAATTTGCCCAAATTGAATGAGGATGGCATACACAATTTAAACAGATCAAATTCAAGTAACAAAATAGAAGATGCCATCAGAAGCCTACCAACAAAGAAAAACCTAGGACTGGATGGATACACAGCTGAGTTCTACAAGACCTTTAAAGAAGAACTAATGCCAATACTCTTCAATTTATTTCAGAAAATAGAAGAAGAGGGAGTACTTCCAAACTCAATTATGAGGCCAATATCACACTGATTCCAAAACCAGGCAAAGTCATATCAAAGAAAGAAAACTTCAGTCCAATATCTCTAATGAATATAGATGCAGAAATTCTCGATAAAATTTTGGCAAATTGAATACAAAAAAATTAAAAAGATAGTGTACTACAATCAAGTGGGGTTTATTCCAGGGATGCAAGGCTGGTTCAACATACAGAAATCAATAAATGTAATTCATCACATCAATAGACTTAAAGATAAAAACCATATGATCATCTCAATAGATGCAGAAAAAGTATTCAACAAAATACAGCACCCCTTCATGTTCAAAACACTAGAGAACATTGGGTTTTTAACAAAGGTATAAAGACTGTTCAGTGGAGAAAGGGTATTGTTTTCACTAAATGGTGCACACTACAAACAAAAAATTAAGTCAAAATAGATTACAGATCTAAATATAAAATGTAATGGTATAAAACTTCTAGGAAAAAAACAAGAGAAAATCTTTTTGACTTTGGGTTAACTTTATACAAAATTGTGTTGCATAATTTTATATACCATAAAAGAAGCACAAATGATAAATTAGACTTTATCAAATGAAAACCTTGCACTCTAAAAAAATCTTTATTAATAGGATGAAAAGACAGGCCACAGACTGGGAGAAAATGTTTGAAAATTTTGTATCTTATAGAACACTTATAGCCAGGAAAAATAAAGAACTCTCAAAACTTGATAATAAGACAAACAGTCCCATTTTGAAACTTGGAAACATATTTGAAAATGCACATCACTAAAATGATAAATGTTTACAAATAACCATATTAAAAGAAATTTAATATATTGAACATAGTAGTCACTAAGGAAATGCAATTAAAAGCCACAATGAGATATGACCATATACAGATCAGAATGACTTAAATTTAAAGACTATTAGAAGTGCTGATGAGGGTACTCTAATGCTCTTCTAGCATGCATGTAAAATTGTGTACCCACTTTGAAAAACAGTTTGGCACCCTAAGTTAAACACACACCTACTGTATGTTTTCTTAAGTTAAACATACACCTACTGCATGACTCAGCCACTTCACTCCTGGACCTTTACCCAAGAGGAAAAAAAGCATATGTTCTTGCAAAGACTTGAACACGAGTGTTCATGGGCTCTTTATTTGCAAAAACCCAAAGCTGGAAACAACCCAATGTTCTACAATGAACAAATTATAGTACGTTCATACAGTGGATTACTAACCAGGTAGACACAATAATGGGGATGAATCTTAAAATATGTAGGCTAAATGAAAGACACCACACATACACCACAAAGAAGGTACTCACTTATATAAACCTCTCAAAAGTGAACATTAACTTCTAATGACTGAAAGAACACTTGGGGATGAGGGGGAAACAGGTATGGGAAGAAGAGGCTACAATAGGTCACAAGGAAGTTTGGGGGAGTGATGGATATGTTCATTATCTTGATCATAATCATGGTTTTATGGATATACACATCAAAACTTTGCAAATTGTACACTTTCAATATATGCATTTTGTTTTATGTCAATTAGATGTCAATAAAGCTGTTAAGGATGTCCTGTTGACTGATGACTGAGGTCTCTTCTCCATAATAAAAGGCAGACAAGCTCAGATTAGAAAGTACTAAAGGTACAGAGAATTAAATCTTGATGCACCAAGAGGGACTGTAAGAGAATTCAGAAAAGAATAAATTTCACCTCCATGATTCAATGTTGTTGGATGCCACCCATGAACCACTATAAACCACTCCATCTACTAGTGACACATGCATCACCCACTGTGGGAGACAAATGCACCAGGAGAACCATTGTATGAGTATGGAGAGAATTATGAGTGGGTTTCGGTTAATAAATCTTGAATTGAAACTCGTGTCTGTAGCCTTTCTTCATTTTGATGCAACAGGAATTCTAGACCACTGTTGCTTAAGTGACACAGGTACCCTCTCAGATCCTACTGAGCCATCTTGAGTGATTATGACTCCCTAGAGTTTCTTTATACTGTAGAATTCTGCAGATATCAACAATCCATTGGATGTTCTGGCTTCATTCCCCAAGCCAGGATGCAATGCTTGGTTTCAAAGTAAGATCACAGTAAACTGTGAAAATATTTAAAATGTATTTGTAAAAGAAATGGAGGTAAAATGAGACAGACAAGAGAAGAGAATGACCATGAGAAGGACTCTAGTAAAATCATAAAGGCCAATTCTTCCCCAGTCTGTTGCTGCCTTGAAAATACACAAGGTATGCACCCATGCAAAATGGAATTACAACATAGGTCACCGGGCTTTATTCCAGCTGTAGAAGGAAAGTGGTGTCTCCAAGCACAGGAAGCCAGCTCTCCTCAAAAGATGACTTGAAAGCAGGAATCACAGCACATGTGGGGTAATGCAGGTCAGTGTAAACAGGAAAACTGTCTGAGGCTGAGAAGTTGTAAGATGGGATGAGCTCTACAGACTTCTTTGAGCTGTGGTGCTCAGAATTGCTTGTCTTATAAAAAGACAGAAAATTGCAAATGTTGTATTAATTTTCTACTAATGCTATAAAAATTGACCACAATCGGTGCCTTCAAACAACATAAATTTCTTATCTTATAGCCTGGAGATCAAAAGACACAGGAGTCCTGGGTTAAAATTTTGGTGTTGGAAGAGCTGCATTCCTTTCTGGAGGATCCAGGGAAGAGTCTGCTTCCTTGTCTTCTCCCACATCTGAGTGCCTGCATGCCTTGCTTGTGGCACTTTCTTCCTCCGTCTCCAAAGCCAGCAATGGGGAGCTGAGAATTCCTCATATGCCTCACTCTAATCTTCTTCCATCATCAGTTCTCCCCTTGACTGTATTCTGCCTCCCTCTTTCACTTTTGAGGGACTTTGTGATTACAATGGACTTAGGCAGATAATCCATGACATCCCTCTCTCAGGATGCTTAATTTAAATCATATATTCATGGGCTTCTGGGATTAGGAAGTGAACATCTTTGGAGGGTCATTATTCTATCTTTCATAATCATGGAGTCATTTGTATGGACAGGAGGAAAGAATCATCTAAGGATGCTACAAAAGGATTCCTGAGGCAGGAAGAAAAGCAAACCCCTTCATGGTGTCCTACAGAAAGGGTAAGAGCATCAGGCAGGTGGCATAGTATTCTTGTCAGGGGGGCTTGGAGTTTAATTAGGAAATCATGGAGAAAATGGGAGTTGAATTTGGATTGAGAATAAAAAAGAAGAGAAGGCTGCTATGAGGCACATGCCTTTTCAAAATTTTCATCACAAACAGAAGTGTCTTGGCATTCCCTAGCCTGTGTTACAAAATTTACCAAAATTCAGTTCATTTGATGGGGCCATGCTGTTCAGGTAAAGACAGTGTGGTCAAGAGGCTGCCTGAGAGCTGATTTAAGGGTGGATTTGGACCAGCCTTGGTCATTGGTCCATGATGAAAACTCAACCCCCTCATACCATATTCCCCCTAATTCATCAATGAAATGCCAGAGGAACTGTACTCTCCACTTAACATTTAGATTTTGGGCCTATGAAAATGCATATTTTCTCAGGATGTGACAGCACAGCACGTGGAGCTGTCATCTTTTAAAGAAAACCTATCTGATTTCACCAGCCCCTTGCCCCAGAGAGGAGGGGTTATAAATCTCTCACATTTCAAAACACTGCTGGCTTCATATTTACTAGCAAATGGTGTCACTGTGACTTCGAAGGTTACACACCTGGTGAACAGCTGTCCTTCCTCTATGCTGAATTTGTAGGCCAAGCCAGACTCCCTCTAAAGCTAGGTACCTGGTTCTGTCTTGCCACTCTTTTAGTGGAGCCTAACCACATTCTCACTCCAAGTTCCAAGGACTGGAGCCAGTGGAACATGGTAGGATCCTAAGAACTGGGGAAAGTGTTCCATCTTGGCTTTACCAGGCACCAGTATCTCCTGTGTCATCTCACCTTTTCCACCCTTACTCTTCCCTTGAGACTCTTCAAAGATGCCAACTCTAAACCCACATAAACACCCCCCAACACACACACACACACACTGCCAAATTTCCCCCCATACAATGGCTGTGAGACCCTGAACAAGGGGCAAGTTGCTTACCTTTTCTGTCTTTTAGTTTCCTCAGTTCTAAAATCAAAATATTGTGATATATAGAGAGATATAGATATAGATATAGATAGATATAGATATCTTATGGAATTGTGATGAGGATTAAATGAATTTATATGAATTTACATCTGAAAGGCAATTAGAATGGGTATCTTGTCGGTACAAAGTAAACAATGTTTGTTTATTTATTTGTTAGGAACCCTTTTGGCTTCCATAACTCCTTTCTCTCTCCTTCATGAGGCTGTGGTTCCTTAAGGACAGAAGCAATGTCATGCCTATCATTTTATCCCTAGCATTGAGTTAGTCTCTGATACCCGGGCACTCAAAGAATATTGAATGAATAAATAGGTCACTAGATGAGAAATGTACAGTGGTCTACATCCAAAGTCAGGTAATATGAGATGGGTTACAATCTGAAGTCAAATTGTTATGTAAAAAGACTAAGTACAGCATTTTTTACTATCGACAAATAGTAGAGTAAGAGGAAACATACCAGATTGTTATCCTTGGCAGGTGAAACCATATATAAAATGTACCTCCTTCTTTCTGCTTTTCTTTGTGTGTGTGTGTGTGTGTGTGTGTGTGTGTTCTATAATGAGAGGATAAAAGGAGCAGATTGGGTATATAGCAAGGCCTTCAGTGTGTGCAAAGGACTGAGCCCTGCTCTACTCTGAGAGTTGCACGAGTTACATTCGTGAAGATGACCCTGACTGCACTAACAGATGAACTTGGAAATTTTGGTATCTTTATGTGATAGAAATATTTTCTTACTCATGTGTTTAGAAGTATACCTGTGTTTGCATGTACTCCATGCAGTCATTCAGGAACCCCGTCACATGGGGGCTCTGCCATCAACACAGCATTCTCAGGTCACCCTGGTCTTGGCATCTGGCTAGTGGACTGAGGGAAAGAGGACATGTGGAGGCTGGTATGGAAGGCATCACATGGAGACCTCTCTTCTGCCCGTATGCCCAGATCTGAATTCAGTAACACTGCCACACCCAGCAAGGGAGACTCAGGAATAGTCTAGCCATGTGTTCCAACAGAAGGGAAAATGAGTTTTGTGCACAGGCGGACAGGGAGTTAGCCTGCCTCCCTGAATCTCTCCAACACAACTCTGTTGACCCAATAGAGACCTCCTGACTGTGCTCCCCTTCTCAGTTCTTTCCTCCTTGCCCTGCTGCCAAAGTGACTGTTCTAAAAGAAACTGCATACACTCACCTTCCTTAGCTCCTGATCACTTATTGAAAAGAGATCAATTCTCTGAAAGATAAATCTCAGTCCATAAACTCAAGTGCACAATAATATTTCTGCATATGATTGACTTCAATTTCAATCTGAGCTCACCTCCTGTGATGTATTAGAAATGTAACCTGATATGAGGGCTTACCCCCACCTAATCTCAGGTGAAGTCTAAGTCCTGGAGGGCATCACACAGCACCAATGCTTTAGCTGGGCATATGATTCTTAGTGGTAGTCTTAGAAGGGCTTTCAAAAAAAAAAAAAAAAACCAAAGGATTTCCTGTCCTTAGAACACTCCAGGAAACCACATCTTGAGACTCTCATTCAAAGAGTAAAAGGAGACAAACCAAGCTTGGCAATACAAAAAGAAAAAAAAAACTAAAAAATAATAAAATGAGTTGTGATTGTGGGCACGGAGGTAAGAAAATCATTAAAAAAGAATTTATGGGAAAAGCTGAAATCTCTTACACACTTATCTTTATAGAATAGAAGATCAACCTCAGAAAAGAATGTAGCTAGGAAACTAACACAGTGCAAAAACAAGCAATAGTGTGTGTTTAAATGTTTTTTATTAGTAAATTTTAAAATCCTTATTTATAGTTAAGCATCATATTTGCACATCTGTACAGTTCCATCCAACCAAAACATAACTTGCACTTTAACTTTTAAGCATGCAAAATAATTCCAGCAAATGATGTGAAGATATATCTGCTTTACTAAATTATGGTCAAATATATGAAGGAAGAGGATGGATACAGATATTCAATGGCCCACCCAAGATCACACAACTCTTAAGTAACAAGCTGGGGCCAGACTTTCAAACCCGCTTGAGCTAAAACAATGTGGATGTCCAACGACACTGGCCTGCTTTATGCATAGCTTCAGAAGATAGTTGTCTTGCGAGTTGCTAGAAAATGAGATGTCAAAGCATAAAGCAACAGTCAACAGCTTAATGTTTCCTTGTATTCAGAACACCCTTTACCAACTTCTAACCAGAATCATCACTCACTTCTTGAGCTCCATATCTCTGTAGGGGTTATGGGTTGGATATGAGATGTTCCCCCAAAATCTTCTGTATTAATGCAGGAATGTTCAGAGATAAAGTTTTTGGATTGTGAGAGTTGTAACCTAATTAATCCATCCAAATTCGAACTACCTGGGTGGTAACTGTAAGCAGGTGGGGTATAGCTGAAGGAGGTGGGTTAGCCCTGGAAGGGTGCAGCATCCCTGTGGTTCTTCCCCTCTCCCTCTCTCTGCTTCCTTAGGGGAGAAGCTTTCCTCCACCAAACCCTTTCTCCATGATGTGCTGCCTCAACTTGGGCCCAGAGCAATGGAGTCAGCTGTGAATGGACTTCAGAGACTTCTGAGACCATGAACCCCAAATAAACTTTCTCTCCCCAAAGTTGTTCTTGTAGGGTATTTTGGTCACAGCTACACAAAGCCAACTGAAACACCATGGTAATGCTGTTTTCTGCACATACACTGATTGTAGTGTCCACTTCAAAGGGTTAAGAGATTCCTGGATGTGTTTGAAGGCATTTCCAGAAGAGAGGAAAATTTGAATCAGTAGACTAACAAAAGAAGATCTGACCTCAACAATGACCAGTCAATTGAGGGCCTAAACGAACACAAAGGCAGGAGAAATGTGAATTTGTTTTCTGCTAGAGCTGGGACATCTATTCTGCTGTCCTTGGGCATGGATCCTCCTGGTTCTCAGACTTTCAGATTTGGACTGAATTGTGTCTCTGGCTCTTCCAGGCTCCAGCTTACAGACAGAAAATCAAGGGACTTCTTAGCCTCTTAATGATGTAAGCCAATTTTTCATAATAAGTCTCTTTCCATCCATGTGTATCTTATTGGTTCTGTTTCCCTGGAGAATCCTGACAAATATACTTATAGGCCTAGGGCCTCCATGCACAGTTCCCTATCCCTAGTAATGACATTTCAGTTGCCTTTGGAAATGACGCCTCCTCAGTACATGGTGTCTTGGGAGGTCCTCGGTAGGGTGTGGTCATCCCTTGGTTGAGGAGAACACATGTGATCTGTAGACCACTCATAGTCCCTCTCCTGGAGATTCTGATCTGATCTTTGTGTGAGTAACACAAAGTTGAGAAGATAGTTGGAGCCAACTTATCCAGTGATGATACCCTAGGAGATAATTAGCGCTCTCTCCCCAAATAATCAGTGTTTCCCTAGTTCCCATTTTTCTGAGAACTGATTATTTAGCTTCCTTTTCAATTTGATGTGTCATCTCAGATCCTTCCAGTAAACTCCTTTTTTTTTTTGTCTAAATTTATTAGGATTGGTTTTGTTTACCTGCAGTCAACTTGAAACTAAAAAAAACATTCATTTCACAGACTGATTGATTAATCTCCACTTAATTGACTTATTTATTTTGCAGTACGAGGGATAGAACCCAGGACCTGGGGCATACTAGGCAAGTGCTCTACCACTGAGTTATACCCACAACCTTAATTGACTTTTTTACTAACCAAGTACAAACTAAGGCTTCAGCATACTACTAACAGTTGTATGCCTGACTCCAGTACCTCTATGCACTCCATTTAAGCTCTAAATTCACCAAGCATCATAGTATTTGTTCCCAAACCTGTTTATGCTATTTGTACATATTATAGCAATCATGCAATGTAATTAAATGTTAACCAACCCAGGAAATGCAAAAGCAAAACTCTTGTGAAAACTGAGTTGAATATTTGGAGTCTTGATAAAGGTAAGAAAGTAAAGAATGTTCTAAATTTGTTGCATAGGTAAGAGGATTTTCAAATAATCGTACAAAATACTAAAGCTCTAGGAAGACTTTTTAAAATTAGATTGCTTTCAATGGCTGTTAAGTTCTTGCTCCCTGTTAAACAAATCAAAAGTAGGCATCACAGATAGTTTCTAATGAATAACTCCAATCAGCAGACCCCCCCCCCAAAAAAAGAAAAGCCCTTAGTCATATGAAAAAAATGCTGGAAAAAAATGAACATTTATAGTAAGCTAAAGTATTTTAAGTTTATATTATTTCTTATGTTTCTTGGTTTAAATATTTTCTTCAATTTAAGTGAGTGATCAAATTGAATAGGAGGACCTTGTATAAAGAAATGAGGGAAAATATCCTTAGATTCAAAACTTGTATCTATTCATGTGTTAGTATTCAGTAGTACTGGCCCATTTTGAATCTAAGGATATTTTCCATTCTTTGCCTCTCAAAAGATAAGAACTGCAAAATATCTGAGGATCACCTAGTTTTCATCTTTTCTTTACAAATTGAAAAATGGAGGCCCAACAGGGGAAGTGATTATGCTGAGTCACACAGTGGTTCACAGCAGAGGCTGTGCTTTCACAGCAGAGCTGGGATAATGACCCAGGAATCCTTAATGTATGAACTCATCCTGCAGCACAGGAATTTGATCCAAAGGGTTTGATTCACTAATTTATTTCTTGGTAGACATAGTTCAAATACAAAAAAAAAAAAAGAATTAAAACAACATGAAATAAATTATAAGGCCACTTTAGGAATAATATGTAGTCAAAAAGATATGAAGCTCATTACTGAAAAGCAAAGGAAATAGTTATGAATTACTCTGGGAACCCTGAATAAATCAGAGTTAATTCAGATGCAACATTTCAACCATCCAAATACCGATGAGGGGCTACACTCTCCCTGGTCTTGCTTCTCCTGTGTCACGTGGAGTCTCACATTCATAACTTACTTTACCTGATGCAGCTTTATTAACAAAGCAAAAGAGCTTCCTTTTACAGCCAATGCCCAGACCAGCAAGATCTTTTCCTTAATTATCCCAGACACTAAGAGGTCCTTTACCCCAGAGTAGATGAGAGTATGAAGGTTAGTGATCAAGGAGGCCATGAAGGCCGAATTGGCTGGATCTACTTTCCACTGACTGTGAAAATTGAATTGGCTGTGTTTTTATCAGGACCGACAAAATTGAATGATGGTTTACTGTTGAGTAGTCAAGGGCAAGTAAAGGGTATTACCCACCTCTAACAAGAATGTACACCATGTTAGATGTATATTGCAGGCTCAACCAACCCATCTTTCCTCCTCCTCCCCCTTCTCTGAGGATCATTGCCCTATTTTGTCTCACTCACCTCTCAAAGAAGGGCTGAGCTGCCCAAAACCACAGCCTTGATTAGCTCAACTACTAGAGTTGACCTGAATCTAATTTATTGTATTGTCCACTTCATTGACTCTGATAGACACAACAAAATTTTGGGAAGATTTCACTGTAGTTCATCATTAAAGATGCAGTGATCTTATTTAATGTAATCCCTCTGTATATCTGATGGTTCTAATATTTTAGGGATCATAGCATTCCTGTAAGTAATTAAAATTCAGTAGAACTAAGTGTTTATTATAGAAAGATCAAAATACTTTAAATAGTATTTGATTCTAAAGACTTCTTTGTGTAATTAAAGAGTGCCACATGTTAGCATTTGATCTTTCTTATTATCTCTCTCCTCAGTTAATAAGTTTTTAATTGAAAATCATCTCATGTGAAACTACAATGCATTAAGAGAAACAATCAAATGTTTGATATTCTTCATTAATTGTTTGAGGAGGCAGAGACTCTATTATGCAATTTATTGAGTATTTATCATATGCAACTCTATGTACTAATAAGAGCAATGGACCAGTTGATTTTTTTTTTTTTTTTTTTTTTTTTAGAAAGTACTCATTAAACTCATGGTCCAAAGGACCTTTGGGTACAATCAGCTTTGGTTTGCAAGTGCAGACACACTCCCTATTCTTGGGAGTCACACTCCTGTCCCTTGCAGTAGAATTGGAAGGTTGGACAGAATCTTCCCTAATGATCTTTCATAGCTTTGACTTTGTAAAGAAGGATAGGCTTTGGATTCCACAGTATTTGGTTTTGAGTCCTTGACCTACCATTCACTTAGTGAATGACATTAGACAAGTTCCTCTTCAGGCATCAGTTTTCTCACCTGTTAAATGGGAATAATTGTATTATTAAACTCATGACTGTGAAGATTAAATGGGATAATGCATGTCCTTGGGCCAGTGCTTGTCATATGGTGAGTGCTACCCAAACAACAAATAATATCCTAGCCCTAAAGTAAGTAAAGTTCATTAAAAGGAAGTATTATGCATAGAGAAGGAGTCCAGGCTATTGGTCCCAGTTCTGCAGTTAGCTCACTTTGACCCTGAGCAAGTTGGTCTTACAAGTCCCTTGATTTTGCATCTGTAAATGAGTGAGTTGGCCTGGAATTGTTGATGCCTAAAATCTATTAATTTATAACCTAGAGGTGCTCCAGGAAATTCCGAAGTGTACATTTCCATCTAGGTTAGCTCACTTCAGGCCAAGGATGTGGGTTAAAATGAACAGCTCTTTCACATCGTCTAGAGCAACGTGAAAGTTAATTACAGATAATATAACACTTCTCATGTTTCTATAGAGAGAATCAGTACCCTAAGGAGGAAAAGTGTGGGAGAAATACTTGGACCTTTCTCTTCCTGTCCCCTCCCTCTTCTTCCTCTTTCTGCCCCCTGAGAAGCTGAGTGAGCTAGGGAGAAAGGACTGGGTTATGGGGCTCAGCATCTCCCTGCATTAACAGTCTTTCCCCAGAACATGCTCAGTGGCTGCCTCCTAAGAGGCTACAGCTGCCTTCCCCTTCCCCGGCTGGGTAGGTGGGCTTAATTCAGAAAGAAAAGTGTTGGCAGTTGCAGGTCCAAGCTGCTCCAACTCAACTACCTCAGTAATCCTGGTGTTTGGATCTTTCGCTATCTCTCTTCCAGCGATATATTTCTCAATGAGGTCTAAACCCAAAAGAGGAAGTGAGCCGTTATTTATGTGATCCCCAAAGTCCCAATAAATATCTTCGGGTCTATTTGAATTGCTTAGAAGAAAAATGCTCAAGCCCAGTAAGTCTTGTTTACACGGTGATGCAATTCCCTCACCAGGCCAGACCGCAAGGATCCAAATTTTCCAAGGACCTATAAAAGAGTATTCCTGGTTAAAAGGTGCGACTCTTCAGACTCCAGCGTCCTTGCCACTGTTTTCTGAGCCAAACCTCCCTGGTTGTGGACTTTTTCATTGGAATGTGACTGCCTCTCTGGTTCCAGCCTGCCTCAGCTAAAAGGTTCTCTGTTCCAGCTCTGAAATCCCGAGAAACTATCCATCTTGTTCTTATTTAAACATTCTGGCCCCTAAATAACTTGCAGGATGAAAGAGGGTCTTATTCGGCTCTGCTTAGGCGATTTTGCATGGCTGCAAGCACCTTTTCTCTGTGTTTATCTTCAGTTCTCCCTACAGAGCACTAATCAGAAAAATTTTCTTTTTCCTGCCATCACATTAGCTGGTTGAACATCTCAAAAGTTCCCCCGCAGTGGAGGTGATTGCATACATCATTGCCAGAGGAATTATATGCCCTTCCACTCTTTCTTCTGGTCCTTGCAAGTAGGTTGAGATAGACTTGAAATTTTCTCCGAAGGAGCATAGTAAGCTATCCAGATAATAAAAATAGAGCCAGTGTTTGTTTCCTTATAGGACAAATGAATGCCAAGTTTGTGTATGATAATTATGTGTGAACCAATGAGATGCCTCTACCTTGGATGGAACACAGGTCTATAGAATTTAGGTCTCTTCTTACCACCCCAGTGACACAGGTTATCTGATAGTAATGAAGATATACATCTTTGAGCTACAGCCGATGGCCCTGCCAGGCATCCATTGATTTCACAAATGGCTTCTTTTCCAGATTGTAAAAGGAACTGATAAGCCATTTCCTCTAATCACCACAGCACTTCAGGCAGAGCAGAGCCCTCTTTCATATCGATCTACCCTCTTCACTTCTGGCCCCCATGCCAGCCCTAGGCGAGGCAGAAATTTCCTTTACAACACTTCAAAACCCTCCAAACAATTCTGGTGAGGTCCAGAGCAGTGTGATTCTTCCCCTGGATTTTATTTTTCATAACACAAAGGCTCTTGTATCAGCTGTGGTCAAGAAGGATGATTAGATGGCGAGAGCCAAGGAGTAGGTGTCTGCCTCTCGTACATTTTTAAAAAACAGGGAGCTCACACTCTACTTCTTCAAGAATTATATTCCCCTGAGAACACCAGCCAGCACTGCAGATGAAACAACTAGGAATGATGTCTGGGTAAAGAAATGCTTCATTTGGGTTGTTTTTATTTAGATAGTATTCTAGCATTTATCCTAAAATATTAAAAAGAAATAAATTATTGCAGATGAATTGTGGTTTTAAAATATTTTCTTCCATGAAACTGGATTGATATTGCTTTTTCAGGGTTATTAACATATGTGCAGTTGCGGGGCAGGCGGTACCTCCAAAAAGCCACATATGAAACCAAATCCAGAGCTAGCAAAGTAGCTTCCCAGGTACAGAAAGGCCTGGAGAGCCCCTGTGACCAAAGAGAATTTAGTTGCTGGAGATCAGTGACCAGAAGAGTAAGTATCTGGGATATTTTCAGTGAAAAAAAAAAAAACCTAACATTTGCAAAGGAAATATAACAAATGCTAATGTACCCACCACTCATAATGAACCATATTTTTCAATATTTATTTCAAGATTTCTTTTATTTAAAGAAATAGACAATACATTACAAAGAAAGTTGACATCTCCTCTTCTCCTCATCCTTTTACCTCTCTCCAATTCCAGAACATGAACTCTGACTCTAAATATAGAGTGTGTCTGATCCATGGAATGCAGGCCATCACAAGACCTCTTTGGGGTGCTCAGGTTTCTCTTTTAAAGGAAAGTCTGTGAAAGGTGGCTTCAGGAAGGTATGTGGATGACACCTGCCTGCTGAACTCAGTTCTTGGATCCCGGTGACAGGATGTTTACGGTGGCCTGGTCTCTCCAGGATCCTCAGGTTGACATTGTGTCTTCTATCTAATGTTCAGAATGTGCCTATAAGCTTCTTAAAATACATCTCTCTCTCTCTTTGTTTTATCTAATCTGAAAATACAATGAGTACTCTAACAGTGCACGTAAGCTTTCATCAAAATGAGGCAATTTTCACAAATGAGTGAATTTACAGTAACTCTCAGATTTGTAGATTTCTCAGAAATTTGGGAGTGACAGACTGGAGGAAAACACAGATCTAAGGAATAAGAGATTGTGGAGCTTTTCAATCTGTAGCTACAGGGGTTTTTCCTTCCCATGTGTCTCTTGTCTACCCATCTTTACTCCTACTATGTTACCTCACTGTGAGTGCGCACATTGACATATGTCCATATATGCTGTACAGCATTACCATGTGCACACTTTTAAACTTAAATAAATGGTACCAAAAGGTAACTTGCTTTTTATCCTACAATATTGTTTGCAAGATCCATCATAGGAGAATATTCATTTATTTTAGTATTACACAACATTCCCTCTTCATCAGCACATCACAATTATCTAATCCCCACTCTCCTACTGATGAACATCTGAATTATTTCCAATTTCTTGTTATTAAAAAAATGTTGTAAAGGACATTCTTTTGTATGTCTTTCTGATATGCATGTGTACAATCTTCACTAGGATAGAAATGCAGGAGCTGAACTGAGGGTCTTAGGCCATGTGGGTGTTTTTAACTCTGCTTAACATTACCAAATCGCTTTCCAAAGTGATCATATCAATTGGCACTCCTATTGTCAGTGATTAGGAATTCTCTTTTCCCTACCCAAACTTCATATTAAGAAGCTTTTTAAACTCTTCCAATTTTATGGTTATGAAATGTCATCTTTTTAAATTTTTTTAATTTTTTTAGTTATAGATGGACACAAGACCTTTATTTCATTTATTTATTTTTATGTGGTGCTGAGGATTGAACCCCATGTCTCACATGTGCTAGGCAAGCACTCTACCACTGAGCCACAACCCCAGCCCCTGTCATCTTGTTTTTAAAACTTTTTATCTCTGGGTATTGGTAAGGCTAAGAATCTTTTTATATGCTTATTGGCCTCTTCTGTGAAATTTCTCATATGTTCTGACTATTTCTCTATGGTTATCTTTATCTTATTAATTTGTAAGCTCCTTGGGTAGTTCATTTACTAATCTTTTTTTCCCTTGTCTCTTTCAAACATACAAACTCCACCATGCACTTGCCTTAAAAAATTAATTGAGAGAGGCAATCCACCTGCTCAGTTTTATGTTTTTCCTTTTAGCACTAAAGTTTAATCTAAAGAATTCATGGGACAGTGAAATTAAGAAATATCCTTCTCTGGACATAGGGGTGCTCAGGAGAATCCACAGATGATGGAAGAAAGGTAGAATCTGTCATATGCTCTCTGGAGTAGAAAGTGACATCCTAACAAGAATAGGTTTCCTCAGAAAATGTTTAGGATTTTGACTCTCACCCTTCCAAGCGGTAATCAGTCTTGCTCTGAGAATTGTTCTGTCTTTGTAACTGGCTGCTGATCACAACATGTATATGGACAGCTTTTCCTTTAAAGAAGGGAAGGCCACTGCTACCCACTGACCTATAATCATGACCATAACCATGCTATAAAGGATAGTCCACCTGAAGTCTGCTGTTGCAGAATTAGAACACTGGATTTCCCTAAGCAATGTCACCATTGCATTTGTTAGAGTCGTTATCAGAAGTGTTACTGTAAAAAAGCTGTAGTTCTAGAAAATTTTGAGGTCTTTTGTTGTTGATGATGATGATGAGATGGGTCATTCTGCTTATAATTATAGGATGGCAATTCAATGACAATTAAATTCAACAAATTTTTTTTTAAGTTACAAGGCAGACCTTACCCACACCCCTTAATCCAGTGGAGGAGGAGGTGTTGAATTTGATTTCTTTTCATGTCCAATGGTAGGAAGAGGAAATAGAGAACTGCTTCCCCGCTGTGGATGACAAGTTTTCCAAGCAGCTCTTCTGGGAAGGTTAAAGATAAGTGCAGCTCCACTAAAGGAAAAGCCCCAGTGACTGACATTGCCTTCCAAGGTACTGGACAGCAGCACAGAGTGAGGACATGGACACACAGAGTAGAGGACAGCTGGACACAGCTGTTTTAATAGCCAGGGGGAAATCAATCCAGGTTCCACAGACTCACAAACACAGGGAAGAAATGGTCCAGATACAAAGTGGTTCTTCTAGACCTTCTCAGCCGGACATCTTTCTCCATTCCCTGGCTGGTGGAATCACTAAACTCATCATGGAAGCTTCAGTCAGCTAGTCCTCCAACCAAAACATCAAGAAGACTATCCAAACATAGCTTAGGGACATTAGGAATTAAGGACCCACACAGAACTTGGGCCCCTGTTTCAGATTTAATATCAGCTTTAAATCAATCTCTTCATGTGCAGGGATGTAGAAACAACACAGAGTCCATGGAAAGATTGTGCAAAACAAAGGTAGATAACCCTGTAATTAAGGAATGGAGAAAGAGCATCCACTTGAAAAAAAACATCATATTAAAACAGAACCAAATTCAAACAGTATCCACTATCTGACCATATCAAAATTCAATAAGACAGCCTCTGAAACAAAGGAGAAAGATTGGATCACAGTCTTATGCTGAAAAATAAAGGGAACTGGGTAGATAGGAGAAATATGAAGAAACTAATATCACTATAATTAAAAATTTAAACTGTATCATAGTAAATAAAGAGTAGAATACCTACTGTAGAAACTGAATTAGTTGTGTACAGGAAGAGATGGAGTGACTCTCCCAGATTGAAAAGACAGATGAAAATGAGAGAAAAGCAGGTGGCATCAAAATAAAAGTTAAACATCACAGAAAATACTTCCCTTACAGATCAGATGTGCTCATCACATAGCAAATAAAATTGTTAAAATGAAATCAGCACTTAATCAGATCCTTGTTAAATGTTGGACTTTCAAGTGTAAAATAATTTCCCATACCTTAGAAAGTGGGGCTGAGTTCTACAAGGAACTCATATAAAGCAGGAAATCACCTCAGACACTTTCTGTACCACATTGAAAGCCAAATAATATGAAAACAAATAAAATATAATGTCCAAGATAATATGATTAGAATAAAATTTAAAAATCCCACAGATTTCTGAAGATGAAAGTCTTCAGGACCAAAAGAGAGAAATATACGCAAAGAACCTAAGAATGAGTAAGTTATTTAACAAGAAGGTAATAAGAAATATTAATGCCATTTCAATGTGGAATTGTTTCTGTAATTGTTTTGCTTGTATTATTACAAAAGGGGATGAAAATCTAACAGTTCTGAAAAAAATTAAATGTATCATAATTTACAATCATAAATTGAGTCAGGTCTCAGAATATATAAAGACAAGAAGGACATGGGAGGAGTCAGAGAAATTAGTGGATTTCTGAATAAATTACAAGATTTCATACCTGATGTTGATAAACACACTTTATTAAATTTAAAGATATTAGGAAAATTTATATCAAGATGTATGGCATTTAGGTTATAGGGAAAAACGTTAAGGTGAATGATGCTTTCTGTTTACCATTAATTCTGACCCATCAGAACACTACTATAATTAAGAGCATTAAGTCACACTACATATTTTAATGTGGAAACCACAATTGGGGGCTTTCATTTCAACATGTGTATATAAAATCACAAATGGATCCCCTCCTCTTGTTGTGAAGGGAGCTTCTATTTCTCTATTCTGAATCACTCTGCTGGGATGTCCTGTTGTTCTCTCCTAATAAATTTTCACACATTCTGTCCTTGCAGGTCTATGCCTATGTGCAATGTTAGTTGAAACTTTCAGATTTTTTTTAAAAAAAATATATCATTGGTGTAGGATAGGAAGTGCTCTAAAACATAGGTTACTGATAATTTATGAAAATCATTTCATTTGGACAAAAGTGATATCCATCACTGCTATTTATAGAAGACAGAACAAGCCCCAAACTAAAGCTTTCATTTTTTTGTATAGTTTCTACTTATCTATTATTTTATTTTTTGAAATTTTTATTTGTTCTTTTTAGTTATATTTAGTAGAATATATTTTGACACATTATACATACATGGAGTACGTATGTATATCCCATTCTTGTGGTTGTACATGATGTGGAGTTACATTGGTCGTGTATTCATACATGAACATAGGAAAGTTATGTCTGATTCATTCCACTGTCTTTCCTATTCCCATCCCCTCTCCACTTCCCCCACTCTGCCCTGTCCAATCTGGTGAATCTCCCCTCCTCCGTCCTGCCCTGCCACCCCATGCCTATTGTGAGTCAGCCTCCGCATATCAGAGAGAACATTCAGCATTTGGATTTGGGGGATTGTCTAATTTCAGGTAGCATGATAGTCCCCAGTTCCATCCATTTACTATCAAATGCTATAATTTCATTCTTCTTTATGGTTGAGTAATATTCCACTGTGTATATATAACACGTTTTCTTTATCCCTTCAACTGTTGAAGGGCATTTAGGTTGGTTCTATAGCTTAGCTATTGTGAATTGAGCCGCTATAAACATTGATGTGGCCACATCACTGGCATGCTGATTTTAAGTGGTTTGGGTATATGCCAAGGAGTGGGATAACTGTGTCAAATGGTGGTTCCATTCCAAGTTTTCTGAGGAATCTTCATACCAATTTATAGTCCCACTAGCAATGTATGAGTGTAACTTTTTCCCCATATCCTCACCAACATTTATTGTTGCTCATATTCTTGAGACATTGCAAGAAGGTTCAGAGAGGAAATGATTAGGTTATGAGAGCCTTAACACAATCAGTGAATTAATCAACTGATGGGATTAATTCATTGGTAACTGAAGGCGGGTGGGGTGTGGCTGGAGGAGGTGGGGCACTTGGGGCATGGCTTTGGGGTATATATTTTGTATCTGATGAGTGAAGTTCTCTCTCTCTCTTTCTCTCTCTCCCTCTCTCTCTCTCTCCCTCTCTCTCACTGCTTTCTGATCATCATGTGAGCTGCTTCCCTCCACCACACTCTTCCACCATGATGCCCTGCCTCACCTTGAATCCTGACAAATGGAGTCTGCTGTCTATGGACTGAGACCTCTCAAACTGCAAACCCCCAAATAAACTTTTCCTCCTCTGTAATTGTGCTAGTGGGGTCTTTTAGTCACAGTGATGACAAAGCTAACTAAAACAGGGATAATTTGAGCTCTTCTCTTCCTTTTCTTATCCATTTAATTTCTTTCTCCTGTCTACTTGCTCTAGCTGAGTTTTCAGGACTATGTTGAATAGAAGTGGTGAAAGAGGGCATCCTTATCTTGTTCCGATTTTTTGAGGGAATGCTTTCAATTTTTCTCCATTTAGAATGATGTTGGCCTGGGGTTTGGCATAGATAGCTTTTACAATGTGAGGTATGTTCCTACTATTCCTTGTTTTTCTAGTGTTTTCAATATGAATGGATGCTGTATTTTGTCAAATCCTTTTCTGCATCTATTAACATAATCATATGATTCCTGTTTTTAATTCTATTGACATGATGAATTACATTTATTGATTTCCATATGTTGAACCAATCTTGCATCCCTGGGATGAACCCCACTTGATCATGGTGCACTGTCTTTTTAATATGATTTTGCGTGTAATACGCCAGGATTTTATTAGGAATTTTTGCATCTATGTTCATCAGGGATATTGGTATAAAATTTTCTTTCCTTGGTGTATCTTTGTCCGGTTTTGGTATCAGGGTAACACTAGCTTCATAGAATGAGTTTAGAAGGGTTTCCTCCTTTTCTATCTCATGGGTAATTTGAGTAGGATTGGTGTTATTTCTTCTTTGAAGGTCTGAGAGAACTCAGCTGAGAATGTATCTGGTCCTTGACTTTTCTTAATTGGTAGGCTTTTGATGCCATCTTCAATTTCATTGCTTGAAATTTATCTGTTTAAATTTTCTATGTCCTTCTGATTCAATTTGGGTAGGTCATATGTCTCTAGAAATTTTGTCAATATCTTCAATATTTTCTATTTTATTGGAGTATAAATTTTCAAAATAGTTTCTGATTATCATCTGTATTTTAGAAGTGCCCATTGTGATAGTTCCTTTTTCATCACAAATTTTAGTAATTTGAGTTTTCCCTCTTTCTCTTCATTAACTTGGCTATGGGTTTATCAGTTTCATTTATTTTTTCAAAGGATCAACTTATTGTTTGTTGATTTTTTTGGATTGTTTTTATTCTATTTCAATATCATTGATTTCAGCTCTAATTTTAATTATTTCCTGTCATCTACTGCTTTTGGTGTTGATTTGTTCTCCCCCCGCCCCCTTGGGCTTTGAGATGTAATGTTAGGTAATTATTTGTTGACTTTTTCTTCTTTTAAAAAATGAACTCCATGCAATGAACTTTCCTCTTAGCACTGCCTTCATAATGTCCCAAAGATTTGGATACGTTGTTTCACTATACTCATTTACCTCAATTTTTTTTATTTCATCCCTGATTTCTTCTGCTTTCCAATGGTCATTCATTAGCATATTATTTAGTCTCCAGATGTTAGAGTAGCTTCTATTTTTCACTTTATCATTGATTTCTAATGTCATTCCATTATGACCTGATAGAATGAAAGGTATTATCTCCCCTTTTTTTTTTTTTGTATTTGCTAAGAGTTGCTTTGTAGCCTAAGATATGATCTGTTTTAGAGAAGGATCCATGTGCTGCTGAGAAGAAAGTATATTTAGTCATCAATAATTAAAATATTCTATATATGTCTGTTAAATCTAAATTATTAATTGTAATTTGTAGTTCTATAGCTTCTTTATCTAGTTTTTGTTTGGAGGATCTATCCAGTGGTGAGAGAGGTGTGTTAAAGTTACTGGTATTATTTTGCTGTGGTCTATTTTATTCTTGAAGTTGAGAAGGGTTTGTTTGATGTACATACCTGCTCCATTATTTGAGTTATAAATATTTATGATTACTATGTCTTATTGATGTATAATTCCCTTGAGCAGTATGAAATGTCTTTCTTTGTCCCTTCTGATTAACTTTGGCTTGACATCCACTTTATCTGACATGAGGATAGAAACTCCTGCTTGTTTATGAGATCCATGTGAATGATATGTTTTTCCCCATCCTCTTACCTTCAGTCTGTTGAAGCCTTTGCCTATGAGGTGAGTCTCTTGGGAACAGTACATTGTTGGATCTCGTTTTTTAATCCAATTTGCCAGTCTATGTCTTTTGATTGATGAGTATAAGCCATTTACATTCAATGTTATTATTGAGATATGATTTTGATTCCCTGTCATTTTGATTTATTTCTGGTTTTCAATTTGAATTACTTTCTCCTTTGGTTGACTATTCTTCTAGTGTAGTTCCTCCCTTTGTTGGTTTGCAGTTATATTTTTCATTTCTTCAGGAAATATTTTATTGAGTATGTTTGATAGAACAGGCTTTCTAGTTGTAAATTCTTTTAACTTTTGTTTATTATGGAAGAATATTTTTATTTCATCATCAATTCTAAAGCTTAATTTTGTTGGGTATAATATTCTTGGTTCGCATCCATTTTCATTCAGAGCTTGATATATATCATTCTAAAACCTCTTAGCTTTGAGGCTCCATCTTTGGGGAGGGGTTGCTAAGGTGAGAGAAGTTACCTAGAGGCCTAACTCCTGGAAGGGGTGTGTAGGCTTAGGTAGGCTCCAGGCTCTTTGCTGGATGCCTATGGGTGTGCCTAAATCAGTGCATCTCCAGGGCCCAGCCATTGCCAGTCCATGCTGGAAGAGTGCACCCCAGGTTCTCCCCTGGGTTCCACTCTCGTGGTAGAGGAGCCAATCCTTAGCCCACTATATCACCTGCAGACCCCATGGTTTCCTGATCTTGGGTTCACTCTCCAAACTCAGTCTCTCCTACCCCTACCCTTTTGAATTCCCAGCCAGGTGAGTCTCTCCCAGCTGGTTTAGCAAGCACCTGGTTTAGCACAAAGAGCTTCTGCAACCCTTTGTCCCCTGTGAAAACCTCTCTCCACATTTGGTCTTCTCCTGGTCACTTAGGCACACTCTGTGTCTATGTCATGCAGTGAGGGTTTGCCAGGCCTCTATTTCCTGCCAGACTCACCTTTTCCGGGACTCAGCTCCCTCAGCTGCAGGTCCCCACACTGGGGCTATAAAATGTTTCCTTCCTCTGTCCTCAGCACACGGCCAGGAGAGATGCAGTTTCTCCCCCACCCCACCCTGCCCCCCACACACACTGCCCCCCCCCCCCCCACACACACAAGGCTATTGTGCAGTGCGCCTTTCAGTGAGTTGGGCAGTCTCTTTGATCCCTCGACTCTCTGGACCCAGACATGCCTCGGTCCTCCTAAAACTTCAGGTTCCTTTAATTCCCTTATCCCTCCACTGTGCTCCTGAAGGCACCACTCTGGGTCGTGTCTCCAGCTATGGAACTGGAGATTTCTTCCTTATTTTATTATATCCAGTCTCCTGGGTCCCTGATCAGCTTTGAGTGTCCAGTATTAAATTCCAGTAAAGCCCCCCACTTTTTTTTTTTCATTCACCCACCTTGCTGAGAAGCCGCCAGCCTGCCTTCTTAGTTTCACTCCATGGAGCAGCCAGAAAAGGCACCTGCTCTATTCCACCATCTTGAAACCTCCTTATTTTAAATATTTTATAAGATTCATGATTAAGAGATGGTGATTTTTCAATAACTCCATTAAAAAGAAGAATATTTAAGAATACAATAAAGTGATTTTAAAACTATACATGTGTATTCTTAAGTGTTTTTGTTTGCTTTTACATATGTATATAAAGGGGCATTATTCATAGTTCAGTTGTTTGGAGGTATTTTTCCTGCTGTGATTTTCAAAGGCAACTAAAGATACAAAATTTTTTTTCTTCACATTTACATTTTCTCCTCATTTTATTTTCAATAAAGTTGTTAAGTGAATCTTTAAAAGAGCAAAAAATAATTTATGATTAACAACATCTCCATGAGAAGATATGCAATCACAGAAAGTATTAGCGAGCTATGGCATGGATGGAGAAAAACCCTTTCATCCTGATAAATAACCATGCTATAAGTAGCAAGTGTCTACTGCTCTTTTCTAAATTTAGATGAATTTAAAGTTTACAAATTTACTTGGCTCCTATTAATAATTCAATGAGTTTATATTCCTTTTAATCCATCAAAATTCTTGCCTTTTAATTTTATTATCCAGAATTTCCTTATTAATTCAACTACCCCATCAGTATAAAGGGCTGCAATGTCTTTGGGGTGCTGAGAGTCATCATAACTCTAGAAAAGGAAACAAATAAATCCTCAAGTTAAATTAATTAAACACCCTAGAGTAGTGACTCAGCCTGCACATCCTTGACTCTGTGCACAGTTACTATACTGGATTCATTTTGCTACATAAAGAGGTCCTGTGCCTGTGTGTGTGTGTGTGTGTGTGTGTGTGTGTGTTCAATCACTGAGTGAACCTCAGATTACTTCCCACTAAGCAAGGGAGATGGAATTGATCAATGAGAATCCAAAATACTTACAGGTATTAGGTGTTTATGTGTTCTCTAAAATAAATATATCTATGGTATAAAGGGTGAACAATTTCATAAAGAGAGAAATTTTTAATCACAGAAAATATATAGATGAAAATGTAACTTTTGAATCACTGCTGAATTTATATCCTATGTAGTCAGTTTCAAATAGTATACTATAATGATGGTCTAAGGAGATTGACCTATTCTTGAGAAATTTCAAAGCAGCATAAATTTCTTGCATTGGGTGGGGGTATTATGGCCTCAAATTCACTTGCTGTTCAGACCCAAGGGAGAAGGACATAAGGTTGAGACCATCTACCTTTGACACCTCACAACACAATTTTTCCCTACATATATGGAGCACAAAATATTGCAGATATTTTGATGAAATAAAAAACTGAAAAGACAAACACATGTTTTTACATCTGTGTTTTGTTAATTTGTTCCTGTCACAAATAATGAATTAAGGCAAACTCAGTAATACTGTAGCTGAAAGCTGTAATAAATTTATTTACAACAACCATATAATAAAAAGTAGATTTTTTTGTCAGGTTTTTCTCTCTAAACAATGAGCTCCTCTTAGACCTGAGAATCCATGGATTATAATAGTTCTTATTCCCTGCCTGAATATGCCAGTCCTGTGTGGCCATAACTAGTCTTTTGTTTCTTACTTTATAATATGTCATAGAAGACATCAGTAAACATGGAGCCTTGCTCAAACTAGTGAATCCCTTACATTGTAACTATAATACTGCTGATCATTAATATATTTGCTAACTCTTATTGTTATGGACATAAATACAGTTCAATAAGGATCTTGAATGTCAAATTAGGAGCATTCTGTTTCTATCCTATGAAAGTGATGAGTACATAAAGGAAGAAGTAAAAGATGAGAGCCAAGTCCAGTTCCTGGCACAGAGGAGAAAATAAACTTTAGCTGAATGACTAGGATTAGCATTTATTGAGTGTCTACTATGTGACAAGCAATACCAGGTACTTCACATCATTATCACATCTAATCCCCCAGTCTTTTTAATATGACTGTTACTATTCCCATTTTTCCAATGAGGAAGCAAGGATTCAGTGAAATTCACATACTTTCCTCTAGCTTGGCTACATTGCTAACATTTGAATCCAGGTTCATTCAGCTATAAATCCCAGTTCTTTCTACCACAATGATACCTAAAAACATGGATCAGTGAAAATCATCCATGAACTACATGACATGGGTTTGAAAAATCCCAGAAACCTCAGTTCAATAGTAGGGAATAAAAAAATGGTTTACCCTTCAGCAGTTTCTTTAGAATGAAGTCATTTCTAATGAAAAATGCATGGTTTTACCACATTAAAGTTAGAATTAATACCATTTTAAGAAACCCATTAACAACCAAAAACCTGAGGCTCTGAAGGATCTTCGGACTATCTAGCCTAATCATAGTGAGAAATGTACATCTGTTGCCCTCATCAGGATGTGGAACATCTTTAACACATCAAGTTCAGAATTCTTTTGCTGAAAGAAGAGAAACCATGGGAAGGCTGATTTGCCAGGGAATCAATAGAAAGTGAGGAAGACAAATTGAGTGAGAATTTTAGAAGTAAATTCAAGTACTTCACTTTCCATCTCCAGACAACTAAAATAAATACTCAACTGCTCCTGGGATAGAGGAAATACAGGTTGCTTTAAAACATGAAAAATTTTAATGATATTGAAGGCCTTTCCATGATGATGATGATGATAATGGAAGAGGAGGAGGAGGAGGAAGAAGAAGAAGAACAACAACAACAATGGAAAACCCCTTGAAGCCAAGAAGGTGAGGAATGTTCACAGAACTGTGTGCGTTTAGAGCATGACATACAGCTTTTTCACTGCTGTAACTAAAAGATCTGACAAGAACAATTTTAGGGGAGGAAAAGTTTATTTGAGGCTCTTGGTTTCAGAGATCTCAGTCCATTGACAGCTGGCTCCGTTCCTCAGGGCTCAAAGTGAGGCAGAACATCCTGGCAGAAAAGCATGGCAGAGGGAAGCAGCTCACATGATGATCAGGAAAACAGAGACTCCACCCTCCAGATACAAAATATATACCCCCAAAGCATGCCCCCGGGGATCCAGCTCTTCCAGGCTCACTCTACCTGCTTTCAGTTACCACTCAGTTAATTCCTATTGGGATTAATTCACTGTTGGGGTGAAGGCTCTCATAACCCAATCATTTCTCCTCTAAACCCTCTTGCATTATTTCACACATGAGCTTTTGGGGGACCCTCACATCCAAACCATAACAAGGCATATTTAGATCCAATTGAATTTTGGTGGGACAAAACTGAGGTAGGATGAATAATGGTCTCTCAAATACATCCTCCAGGTCCTGATGCCCAGAACCTGTGTGCAGTAGACTTTGCATGTGTGATTAAGTTAAGGATCTTGAAATGGTGGGTTCCAGGTGGGTCCAATATAAACACAGCTGTCCCTACCATACAAACACTGGAGGAGGCAAAGTTAGAAAAAGGCTCTGTACTGACAAAAGCAGAGACCATGGTAATGCTAAGTGAAGGCAGAGGAAGGGGGGATCACAAAGAAAGCAAGGAAGCCGATCCCCTGATCTGTGCCTCCTGAAGGAACCAGCCCTGCCCACACCTTAGCTTTGGCCCAGGGGAACCATTTCTGGAGTTCTAACCTCCAGAACATCAAGACAGTAAACTGGTGCTGTTTTAAGCCACCAAGTGTGTGTTAATGGTTATAGCAATAAAAATCTAATACAGCGACACTAGCCAGAACTCGAATAGCTGCCGGAGCACTTTTTGTTCAGAATACTCCTATAAAGAAAAATGTGCTTTAAAAGGCAACTTGTAGCTGCTGGATTCATGTTATGAGTAAGTAGCAGAGTAGCAGATGTCTCTTTCCTGACACTGCCGCAGTAACATGTGTGACTCCAGGCTAACTGTAGCCCACCAGTCCATTTGTGTGGAGAGTAGGGCTGGTCTTTCAACCTGACCTTTCCTCTGACTTCCAGACTCACATTTCTGATTGTCAGCTCGGCCTCTCCCCCTGGGTATCCTACCACAACCCGGGGTTAACACACCAAATCCAATCTCACCATCTTCCTAGGAAGTACACAGTCAGTGTCCTGTCATTATTTATGATCATATAGAATCTGTCCCCTGGTCCTCATTATTTCCCTTTTGATTGATAGCATACCACCACCCAAACCCAAAACATTCTATCCCCTTTGGCAACTCCTTCTGGGCTCATCTCTAGTTTAATAAACTACCAAGCACTCTTCCCAACTTTCTATTCCCATTGCTCTGCTTGGTTTGAGGACTCAGCTATCAACTATAAAGACAGTGGTCTCCTGATGATTTTTGGACTCCAGTCTCCAATGTATGACTGCATATTTCCAGGTAAATATGCCTGAGGAAACATTCCTAATCACATCATTCCACTGCTTTCCTTTGTTCACCTCTCATAGGAAAAATTTTTCAAGTTCTCCCCCTTCCTCCCATTTTGTTTGCCCTCCTCCCTCATTCACCTATTTTTTATGCTACTTTATAAGATGCTCACTGTTCTTCCAACAAAGGTTGTTTCTCTACTTCTGTGTCTTTACCTCTGAAAGGTAAATGCCCTTTTTAGGAGCCCCATTCCAGTAGGGTGACATTTTGCCCATGTAAAATTAGGTTGGAAGGCATGGAGGTTTAAATATGTCCACATTTTTCTTAACGTGTTTCTATAGAAAGGGAAATCTATTTCCCTTCCAGTTGAGTATAGGTCAGACTAAGATTTGTTCCTAATGAATAGAATATGGTGGAAGTGACATTGTGTAAGTAGATCATAAAAGCATAGTAACTGTGCTCACTCACTTGCTCTCTCTCTCTCTCTCTCTCTCTCTCTCTCTCTCTCTCTCTTTCTGAGTGTGTGTGTCTTTCATTGCTTGCTAACATGTCAGATAACACTTGTAAGATGAATACTCCATGAATAATTTTTTGTAATTCTTTATTTTTATTTATTTATTTAGTACTGAGGAATAAGCTCATGGTTATTCTATCACTAAACAACAATCCCAGCCCTTTTAATTTTTTTATTAGTTGCTCAAAACATTACAATGATCTTGACATATCATATATCATACATTTTATTCAAATGGGGTATTAATTCTTATTTTTCCCATGTGTACAGATTGCAGGATCACATTGGTTATACAGTCACATTTATACATACTGCCATACTAGTGTCTGTTGTATTCTGCTGCTCTTGCTATCCCCTTCCTATCCCTGCCTCTTTTGAGACCAGGTCTTGCTAAGTTGCCCAGGCTGGTCTCAAACTTGCAATCTTCCTGCCTCAGCCTCCTGAGTCACTGGGATTACAAGCATGTGCCACCACACTTGGCTTCCATGTTGCAACTCATGGACCATGTGACAAGGAACTGAGGCCTCCTGCCAGGTGAAGTTAACCATCCTGCAAATGGATTCTCCAGCCCAACAAGCCCTCAGATGACAGAAGCTCCAGCTTGATGTCAACTGATGAGAAACCCTGAGCCAGAAGCATCTACCTAAGTATCTTGAAGTCATAGCCTAAAAAAACTGAAATAATGTGTGTCTGCAGTTTAAAGTCACTAAGTTTTAGGATAATTTGTCATATAATAATAGATAATACAATAATAGATCATTTATTTTTTAAAATTCAACGAGAATTTCTCGCATGTATTTGATGTGTTGGATTTTGGTCTGGGGCCTGGAGATGCAGGAGTGAACTTATAAATGTTCTGTCTGCTGTTGTGCTAATTAAGATATGGCAGGTAAAACTTGTTTAAGATATTAAACAAGTAATTACCTAATTATAATTGTAATAGGGTCCATAAAGTAGGAGACAATTGGGCTATGATAGCATTAACTAATGTGCTGTAACAGACTTCAAAGGAATTAGGAGTTCCCATGTGACAGTACAGTGCTTTGGAAAGGTTCTGGGCAGCAGTAGAGTCCTGTAGTTAGGAAGGATAGTCCTACACCCAAACCTAGGTTTGCACAGTCTCTATCTCTTAACAATTGCATGAATGTAGGCAACTTCCTTACCTCCATGACCCTCAGTCTCCTCATTTGAAAGTGACCTCAACATTAGTTTTGGATGGATTGATGAGCAAAAGCATGTGAGGTGCCCAAAACAATGGTTGGCACATGACATCTACTCAATGGAAATTAGCTACTATATGTGGAGTTTCTCTGGTACAATTTTGGATTCTAAATCAATGGAGTCAACCCATCATTTCTTAGAAGTCCAAGCTCTACTAAGAAGATTTGTGCATCAGTTTTATTAACTCAAAGTTGTAAGCAGCCACCTTCTCAGACACACCTAGGACTGAGAGGTTTAGAGTAGTAGAAACAGCAGGGCAGGTAGGAGCTGCCCACAGAAGCTCTGTATCACATAGCCTCAGGAGAAAACCTACACAAACATCAATTCTTTGCCTTATGCAATTTGTACAGTTTTCAGTCTTATAACAACTTAGACTTACATAGCAGAATCCTTCCATGCAGACCCAACTAAAGGCTTTTTTTTCTGTCATCATTGCGTTTTCTTTAAATGCTTAAAAAAATGCTTGTCATATGGTGAAATGTAACAGGGAACAGAAGGAAAAGAATTCAGTTGCAAACACTTCAGCGGATACAAATGAATGAAGATGTATTTTTAAAGGATTTATCCAGTAAGATTAAACCTCAAAATAGCCTAGACATGTGAAATGAGTCAGCAGCATGCAAATAACATGATGATAAACTGTGTGTCTCCCAATATACAAAACCAAAGTGCCTGTCAAACATCCTGAACTGATATACCACCACAAAATTTAAACACACACACACACAGAGTTTATGTGTGTGGAAAAAGTCACTCAAAAATGCCCTGTTGTCATGCAAGCCGAGTGTGATTTTAGTTGAGCTTAATCCTCCTTTTCCAAGTCTCTCCCCATTCTTCCACCATGCTATCCTGCAATTTGGACAAGTCTTTGTCAGAAAGTATTAAGACACCAAAAATAATCGTAATAATAATAAAAGCTGTCCTGCTAATTTGCTGATTTTTTCCCCTACTCATATTGTTGTTAGTTTCTCTTTCCATTACCTCCTTCAATGCTCAACAGATTTTGTGTTAACAGTAAATCCTGCCTTGGATGGGTCCCCAAATGATTGTTTTTGATGAGATGGGGAAAGACCATTACTTTTCTTATAACTTGCACTATTGTAGCATATACAATAATCTTTTCCAGGCATTTCTATCACTACAGAGAGTTGATATTTATGCCAAGACTGTTAGAGGCACTAAAGTACTGACTGAAATTAACCACAAAATCAAACTTGATATGTAAAATGAACATATTTTGTTACCTCACTCACTCCAAGAGAACTGAAATTCTCTTTAAGAAATTCAGGATTTCCTTTGAGCAGCTCTACAAGTGTGAGGTGGAACAAATGGTTGTCCAGAGTCATTCTTTCCAAATTGCTTGGGGCATTCTGCACAACTTGATGTGCATATCCATGCTTTTCACTCAGAAGCAGTGGGAGTAATTAAAAAATATGGAGCCGCATCAGATAATCACAGTAAAGTTCACAGACAATATTGGGGTCATGAATTGATACAGGTAAAACTTTAACTCACATTCTCTAAGCAAATTACAAAAGTTGGTGTGAATTTTTAAAATATATGGCCACATGGAAGCTGGTGGTATGGTTAAAAGTATACTGCATATAGGCAAGATATTGAATTCTTTTCATGAAATTTGTGTTGGTTAAGACATTCCTCCCCCCCCCCCCCACAAAAAAAAAGATATTCTAGTTAGCCTGAATAAAAATGAAGTGTTTATTTTAAGGACAGAGAGTTGACTTGAACCTCAGGACAAGATGAAGCCAGTTCTTGAAAGAACTAGACCTGGAAATATAGGTAGCATTCTCTTTCCCTCCTGGTCCTGGGTATTCTTCATTTCCTTGGCTGTGGCAGGCCTCCCAATAGCACAGATGAATTTAATACACAGTTTTCCCAGCATTTGTAGAACCAGTTCACTGAACCCCCATGAGTACATCAGCTCAAGCACCAGCCCTCCAAGGCTTCCTGCTCTGAAGTCTAAACCCAACTGACAGGTCCCTTTGAGTGCAGAGAGGGCCAAGCGGGTCTCTTTCCCTAGAGGTCTGAGTTTCAGTCCTTCTCTAAGCTTCCAAGTTTCCTCCCCTTGTTCCTTCAACTCTAATGATGATAGTTGCTTTTTTTAATAAATATTTTTATTTTTGTTATAAGTTGACATAATATCTTTATTTTACTTTATGTGATGCTGAGGATCAAACCCAGTGCCTCACACATGCTAGGCGAGTGCTCTACCTCTGAGCCACAACCCCAGCCCCATGATAGTTGCTTTTAAGTTTTCTTTATCTTTTTAGTCACAGACTTGACAAGTTTATACTAGCTAATAATTCTTTTCATTTAATTATTTCTTGTTCAAAGAACTAGTGGGTCTTCTGTTTCATTGGGACCCTGAGTGGTGGGGCTATTACTGATTTACATGATGTCTGCAGTCCTGCCAGATTTAAATTTGTCTTAACACATAAATGTACTTTTTGTCAATCACAAGTATTACACAGTGAGAGTCATAAGAGTAGGTGAGCATTAATGCGAATGTCTGTAGATAAGAGGTTTATTCTGATTATCTCATTTAGTCCTCGAAATAATCCTCTGAGGCATGTGATGTGGTTATCCTAGTTTTACAGAGGATGAAACGTTGTTCAGGAAATCGCAAAACCTATGCAAGGCAGAAGGCTAGCAAGTGAGAGAGCCCAGTATTCAAGTCTGATTCCTGGTTCTTCACTTTTCGCCTTTCAATCAGCTACCAACATACTCAAGTAGGGTGTAGTAGTCATTCAATTTCACAGCAGTTCAGCTCAGACTGTAAGAGCAGAGTCCAGGATTTTATCTAGCTTTAAATGTCAAATGTAGTCACTATTATAGGAGAGCCACAGTGAATGTTTCTTGAGTTGAAGTTTGAATCTTGAAGAAACTGATTCAGAGGATTTGAAAAGACAGGATGACTCATGTAGGGAAGTTAAGCCCTAGAGCTATTTGGGGCAGCCAATTGAAACAGCTTTCAAAGCAGACTCGGGACTTGGCATCTAAACAGTATGATTGTGTGCCCAGGAAAGGAGAATCGGTGCAATCTATCTGTATGCAGAAACCAAGTGAGTCCTTGGAAGCTGATGTCAACCTTGTAAGGACGAATCTAAATCCAGAGAAAAAAATTACTCCGTTGTGACCCCTACTTACAAGAGACCTCTAGTTTGAACTAAGAGCGAGGACTAGCATTAAACTGAGCACACATCCAAATAAAATTTTCATCCTAAAACGTCCTCATACTTTAAAACAGTATTTGTTCCGTTTTTATATGGCCACACAAGGATCCCCTTACACTGCCTTATAGGGAAATATATCCTAATTTCTAGAAAGTGATAGCAGACAGTTACAGAAACTGTGTTGGCATTGACAGGACCCTTCCACTGAGGGATTACAAGAGGATTCACCCATTTATGAGGGAGTATTTCATCTTGAGAGTAGCATAACAACCTTCCTACACATCGATGACTTTACTATTGCAACACTGATGTGTAACATAGTTGAAAGTTTAAATACTAAATTCAAAACACCAGAGTGACCTAAAGAATCAATTTATCTTGCTTTTCAGTGAAAATTTCCTATGATTTCAGGTGCAACAAAATATTTACTGACAAAAAGAAAGAAAAACAATTAGTTCAAAAACAGTGAAACCTTTTATATTGAAGTGCTTGGGAAATTATTTTATGTTTTCTTTCCTACTATACTCATTTGTTTGGTATTACTAAATACTCAGGCACCCAGCTGCTCACATATTTTTTTTCAGCTGCTTGCTAAGAGGCCCTGAAATGTTTCAAAGTTCAAGTTGGTGTCAAGCTGTTGGATGCAAGTTTTCAAATACAACTTCTAGGCATAGAAGTCTGGTTTTTTGTTTGTTTGTTTGAGTTTGGGGGTGGGGTGATATTTCCACATAAGAATTTCACTTTTTTGTTTTCTTTTGCCTCTCAAATAGATAATTTTATATCATTCATTAGACTATGAATCTGTAAGAGTTGAATGTCACCAAAAAAATAAATAAATTATTCATTTGTATTACAATGAAAACTTTTGAAAATATGTGATTTCATAGACTTAAGAATATTTAGTCTGTAGTAAAATATCCAAACTTTGCCCAAACCCAAGCAAACTAAAAATCTGAACTATTCTCTCTCAACCATCTACACCTCAGTTTCACTAAGGACATACATCAGGAAACATGAAATAATAAAACAGATTACAGTGTTCATGTTTGCCTCTCCAAATGCCAGGTAGTAGACTAACAGTCTCTAATCAAAGATTGAAAATCTGCATATAAGAATTTATAAACATCTGAGATCCAATCAATTGGCAAAACTGACTTTATCCTACACAGTACTTTTTTAATGTAAATAACAAAAAAGAAATGAGAATTTGATCACATATTATGGTAGGAAAATCTCAAGTACTTTTGCTAATATTTAGAGCTTATTCCTATTAAACACACTCTTTTGAGCTTCAGTTGTTTCCAAACAACATCTGTGATCCATATTCCTAAATTCCACAGAAACATAAAATCCACATATTATTTGGTTTTACAACTGAATATTTTGATATTTAGCTATATTAAAATAATGAGCCCAATTATTGAAGTCATCTTAAACCGTTTTCCCAGAAAAAGGAATGCATGGTATCAGCCAGCCCTTCCTTCTCCTGCCAACCATCTTGAACACTAGCTCACTGTGCATTCCCACAGGCCTTTTCTGATGTCAGCCCCGAGTTGCCTGCAAATTTACTACCTTATAGGAACTATCCAGTATCCTCACTGATTAAAAGGAAAAAAAGATTTTAAAGGAATTATTTGCTATTTTTAATCATTTAAATAAGAAATCTATGGAACTGATGAAGGCAAATAATCAGAGGTTTTTTTTCCCTTCTGCTCTAATAGCACCTAATAATAAAAGGATATTTTAATGTATCAAAAGTTGGATTCCCAAAATCATCTGAGTTATTAAAATGACCTTTCTTTAAAGTGTAATAAAGTACAGGAGAATATTGCTTGTGCATCTGTACATTTACCAAGTGAAGAATACCAATAGTCACAAGGGCTGGAAGAAATGTTCCCTGGTAACTCTAAAGTTTTCCAATATTGTGCCATTGCTAACCAGAACAAACTTGTTTCAAATTTGTTCTGAAACTGTCAACTAGAAACGTGTTTGTTAGGTAAGCAAATTATTTCCCAATAAATTGCTGGCTTCCTAAATCACTTGTTATGAAAAAAAAGAAAATCCCAAATTGCCAGTTTCATAATTTGATGATCACTGAGTTTCCATTTCCCCAAAGGGTCACCTGGCCTTACATTAGGTCAAATTACCACACAGCTATACCCCACCCCATGCTCCAGCCCCCCACTTCACCACACACGTCCCTTCTCACTGGAGACTGGCCTTTAGATGAGGCTGTGAAGACAACTTTTAATCTGATGCTGCTTTCATGGACTATGTCGGGTTTGGTTCTCATTCATGGCTTGTTTAAGACACAATTAACAAAGAACAGTCTAGGAGGAGAGGAAATATACAGTAATATTTCAAGAATAAAAACTTCTGCTTACACCTGGCTCTCTGAATGGAGCACACATACCTCGCAGATGAGATGAACATTCTTCATCTTCAAGTTTTATGCTCATAGCAGTCCACCTCAAAGTTTGACATGTACCTAAAAATGAAGGACAGAAAGAAACTTAACATTGACTGGGATGCACTGTGAGCTGATTACGAGGGATGCTCTCTCATAGGGTGTCAGGGAAAAAACCTTCCAACAACACTTTGAGATTGGAACTATTATACCATCTTCCTTTCATGAATAAGAAAACAGAGATTCAGAGAAACTCCATGGCTCCCTGCTATTCATTTTAAGTCAATAGCCTCCATCTGAGTCCAGGGGAAATTGGATCTGTTCAAATAAAACTGAGTCTTATTCCTGGGCCAGTGATCAGCTGGGGAGATACAAAATAATAATCAAATGGTAAGTGGGCAGTGGGCATTTTGTAGTTTGTAGCATAACCTGTAATTAAGGATTATTTGAGTTTGTGGATATGGTCACAGACAGATGATCATTTTTAATCCTGTGCCTAACCAATGGCCATTATTTTTTAGAAGCCAACTATAGACAACGAGTAATTGATACTTTCTTATCAATTAGGAACGTTTACAAGTAGAATAATAATATGTTTAGCCATTGCTGAATTTCCACTGGAAGCCTGGTGATCTAAGTGCTACCCGTGCATCACCTTGCTCAGCTCTCACGGTAGCTGTTGTCATACCCCCACTTTCACAGATGGAGAAATTACAGTTTAGAGGTTAGGTTACTTTACCTAGAAGGAAGAATTTACCAGGAAGGAGGAGGTAAGCTGCAAAACCAGAGGCAGAACGGCCGCACCGGAGATGAAGGGGAGCCCTGGAACATGAGGTAGCTGAAGCAGTTCTCTTCCACAGAGCAACACTCAGCCTAGTGGAAGCTAAAGGACCCTGGAGTCATCACCAAATCAGTACCACTTTCCCTTTGGACCCCTCTGCTCCCAAGCCCTCCACTGGGCTTCCTTCAAACATGAAGTCTGAGGATTCAGATGCACTCCACAAGGCCTGTTAGTGGAAACAGCACAAAATTTCCCTCCCTTCACTATTAGCTCTACTGATATGCAGGCACTCGCCCATAAAACTTCCAATCTCACCTAGACATCCGTGGGGCGCATACTTTGAGACACTGAGATTCTTGGTTGAGGCTCATTCCAGCCCCTGGGATTTCCTGACTCACCATTAATGAAGGTCACTTTTACTTGCAAAATGGAAGTCAGCCATCACAGTTCGGTTATTTATTGCCACTCAATAATTGGCCCCCAAAGGTAGTAGGTTAAACTAACAACCACTTCATCATCACTCATGATTCTGTGGGTCAAACGGGGCTTGGCTCTATGGTTTTGCTGCTATTCTTGCTTCAGTTCTCTCCTGCCATCTGTGATCAGTCTGGAGCTCAGCAGGAACATCATTCAGATTAAGAGCACTTACCCTCTTCCACCTGCCCTACTCCCTTCATAACAACTTTCTACACATCACATCCATGACTCCCTGACTTCCCTTATAGCCTGAACTTCATTTTACGGTCCTCACCATACTTGAAATGTCTGTTGGCTGTGTGTTTTACCCAGAGGTTACAAACTTCATGAGGGCAGGACCATCTCCATTTTATTCATCCCTATATCATCTGTGGTATACGGCTCCCTGCCCACAATGTGTCCAATGACCACTTCAATGATTGAATACATGACCACTTTGAAGCTGTATTTTCCTGAAGTTATCACTTCTCCTGAATCCCAAACCTACTCTATTTTTTCCATTCATACTAAACCAAAGAGAAGGATGAAATACTATCTGAGGTATCCCAACAATAACAAATCACTCCTTTCCAAATTATTTACACAGTGGAATTGGTTTATGAATGTGACAAGAATATTTGGAAACTTCCTTCCATTAATGGCCTGTTCATTTAATTTTATATCTAAATAGAAAAAAATAAGATTCTTATACTTGATAAAGTTGTGATTTTAAAAACCCAACATCCCCACCCCACCCCCATAGCAGAGTTTAGAGAGCAAAAATAACTATAGTCCCAGCTGAGTTAAATGTTTCTCAATTCTTAAAAAAAAAAAAAAAAGTTTCCTAACTTGTTGACTTTTGCAGTTTTTGCATTTCCCTCCAGAAATACACAGGAACTGTTTAATTTGATGTTCTTTGAGACAAATGCCATAATATGTCTTAGGAGAACCAGCTGATAGGAAAGCTTGACTTATGAAATAATTTCACTTTGATGATCTCAACCAAGCTATTGATTTTTTTGTCAAGGATTTTATTCTGAAAAGGCATAATATCAAAAATAAAGTCAAGCAGAGCAACAGTTACTTAGCCACATTGGAACCCAAGTCTGTCAGATTTCTGTTGCTGGAGACATTTCACTAAGCAGATACCATCTTTAATCTCTGTTTATATTGTCACAGTCTGATTTCTAGTCCTTATTGCCTTTTTTTAAACTGTGGTTATTACTGGAACATTCATGCTGACTTATTCATTCTAATCAGAATTTTCTTTAAACTCTGCCAGAGAAATCCAGTTACCAATGCAGCTACAGTGAACCACAACCCAACTTCCACCAAAGGAGCCATTTCTGCTTATTGATTTCTCATGTGTGAAATTCGGAGCTGAGAACTGGAGATACATTGATAAAGACCCAGGAGTCTCTTTGTACCTGATCCAGAGAGCTGCCGCTACTCACCTACACCTACAGGTGTTTTAATTTCACTATCTTCACTACTATCTTCTCTTTGTTGTCTTTTCTTCCCTTCTAGGCATTTCCTTTCTCTGTCTCTCCAGTATGGCTGCAATCTTTTCTTCTATCCTTTGAGGATAGCGTAGTTTGGGAGTTTGTGCAATGTTTTTCTATTTCCACGTTGAATGCTTATATTAGAAGCAGCACCAAGTATGTTATTTTATATTTGATTTATACTCACAGGAATTTATGGAATTGTCTGCTGGGGGTTCTTTGCATTTTCAGAAACTAAAATAGTATCAGACACATTATATTAGTTTACAGGTATTCAATACATATTGTAGCATAAGAAACCTTCACCAGTGAAGGTTGAAAAGTGAGAGCTGTGTTCTTCAATGACTCCGCAAATCTGGTGCCAAACGATTTTGCTGTCATGGAAATGAGTGAACACATTCCATCGTTAAACATCACCATCTATTAACTGAACAGATTGATCTTACAGGTTCTGTCAGCCAAAGTAAACACTCAGTGTTAAACATTCAGCACCTAGATAAAGGAAATGGAAAAAGGATGGATTTGGGCATAGGATTCATTTGGAAGGAAGGATTTATAAAGCCCAAGGATTGGTCCTTAAGTACCCATTTCAATTTTCTTCAGTCCAGTCTAATTTCCATTGATATTAGCCAAAAGCATTAACAAAAGCAGAAAGAGATTTCTGGTTTCCAGAAATGAATCCTTGGGCCACAGTCAAAGCTATCACTTCAGATGAAAATAATAGGATTTACCACACCAGAGAGGTAGCTGTTCCTGTCTCCTTGTACTCTCCAGTATTGGGAATGGGGAGACCAGTGTGACAAGTTTACTCAGGCTGCTAGTGACTGTCATCCAGATTCTAAGACATAGGAGACAAACTTATGTTTATGAAATGTGGCCTGCCAATGTATGACCCATGCTCCTCTTTTAATTAATTGCCAATAAAGTCAGGAGAATTCAAGTAAAATATGTTTTCTGTCTTTAAAGATAAAAAAAAAGATATAGCAACACTGGACCCCAAATCCCAAATTGTAGCAACAATCAGCTAGTGTTGAAGTCCAAATTACCATACAGCAGTTTGTCCTTATCTGCTACTTCAGTTGCCCATGCTCAACCATCGCCATCATGGCTAGATAACATTACAGGACTCACGTCATTCACCTCATTTCGTCTCATCACATAGGAATTGTAACATCTCACATAATCACAAGAAGAAGGGTGCCTATAATACAATAAGAGTTTGAAAGAGAGACTATATTCACATAACTCTTATTACTGTATAATTATTTCATTATTAGTTATTGTTAATTTCTTACTATGTTTGGTTTATAAATTAAACTTCATCCTAGGGGAGTATGTACAGAGAAAATGTAATACATCTAGGGTTTGGCATTTCATCATCTGCTGGGTGTCCTGGAGACCTGGAGTCCTGCCCACTGCTTGTTTTCACTCTGATGTAGGAAATGGTTTCAATCTCCATCCCTCATCAACCCACATTTCTTTCTTACAGCCTGCTCATCTCACACATTTACTTTATTTGTGTTGCCTTTGCATGCAACTATTCCACAAGTGTTATTAAATATAAACCCTTCCTGCTGAGGTTCACTCCAGTTTCTCTGTAAACACAGTGTTCTGACCAAGGATCTATCTCTCATTCTGCATCAACTGTTTAATTTCAGTTAGAGGAGTCCATTCCTCCCAAACCTCAGTATACATGTGATCACTGAAGGGGTAGGGGTCGGTCAGCAAAAAGACTAGGAATTTTTTTTTTAATTTATTTTTTTAATGTTGGTTGTTCAAAACATTACATAGTTCTTGATATATCATATTTCACATTTTGATTCAAGCGGGTTATGAGCTCCCATTTTACCCCGTATACAGCTTGCAGAATCACATCAGTTACACTTCATTGCTTTACATATTGATATACTCATGTCTGTTGTATTCTGCTGCCTTTCCTATCCTCTACTATCCCCCCTCCCCTCCCCTCCCCTCCCCTCTTCTCTCTCTACCCCCACTACTGTAATTCATTCCTCCCCCTTGTACTGTTTTTCCCTTTCCCCTCACTTCCTCTTGTATGTAATTTTGTATAACCCTGAGGGTCTCCTTCCATTTCCATGCAATTTCCCTTCTCTCTCCCTTTCCCTCCCACCTCTCATCCTTGTTTAATGTTGGTCTTCTTCTCGTGCTCTTCTTCCCTAGTCTGTTCTTAGTTACTCTCCTTATATCAAAGGAGACATTTGGCATTTGTTTTTTAGGGCTTGGCTAGCTTCGCTTAGCATAATCTGCTCTAATGCCATCCATTTCCCACCAAATTCTATGATTTTGTCATTTTTTACTGCAGAGTAATACTCCATTGTGTATAAATGCCACATTTTTTTTTATCCATTCGTCTATTGAAGGGCATCTAGGTTGATTCCACAGTCTTGCTATTGTGAATTGTGCTGCTATGAACATCGATGTAGCAGTGTCCCTGTAGCATGCTCTTTTTAGGTCTTTAGGGAATAGACCGAGAAGGGGAATGGCTGGGTCAAATGGTGGTTCCATTCCCAGCTTTCCAAGAAATCTCCATACTGCTTTCCAAATTGGCTGCACCAATTTGCAGTCCCACCAACAATGTACAAGTGTACCCTTTTCCCCACAACCTCGCCAGCACTTATTGTTGTTCGACTTCATAATGGCTGCCAATCTTACTGGAGTGAGATGGTATCTTAGGGTGGTTTTGATTTGCATTTCTCTGACTGCTAGAGATGGTGAGCATTTTTTCATGTACTTATTGATTGATTGTATGTCCTCCTCTGAGAAGTGTCTATTCAAGTCCTTGGCCCATTTGTTGATTGGGTTATTTGTTATCTTATTGTCTAATTTTCTGAGTTCTTTATATATTCTGGATATTAGGGCTCTATCTGAAGTGTGAGGAGTAAAGATTTGTTCCCATGATGTAGGCTCCCTATTTACCTCTCTTATTGTTTCTTTTGCTGAGAAAAAACTTTTTAGTTTAAGTAAGTCCCATTTGTTGATTCTTGTTATTAACTCTTGTGCTATGGGTGTCCTATTGAGGAATTTGGAGCCCGACCCCACAGCATGTAGGTCGTAGCCAACTTTTTCTTCTATCAGGCGCAGAGTCTCTGATTTGATATCAAGCTCCTTGATCCATTTTGAGTTAACTTTTGTGCTTGGCGAGAGAAAGGGGTTCAGCTTCATTTTGTTGCATATGGATTTCCAGTTTTCCCAGCACCATTTGTTGAAGATGCTATCCTTCCTCCATTGCATGCTTTTAGCCCCTTTATCAAATATAAGAAAGTTATAGTTTTGTGGGTTGGTTTCTGTGTCCTCTATTCTGTACCATTGGTCCACCCGCCTGTTTTGGTACCAGTACCATGCTGTTTTTGTTACTATTGCTCTGTAGTATAGTTTGAGATCTGGAATCGCTATACCACCTGATTCACACTTCTTGCTTAGTATTGTTTTTGCTATTCTGGCTCTTTTATTCTTCCATATGAATTTCATGATTGCTTTCTCCATTTCTACAAGAAATGCCATTGGGATTTTGATTGGCATTGCATTAAACCTATAGAGAACTTTTGGTAATATCACCATTTTGATGATGTTAGTTCTGCCTATCCATGAACAGGGTATGTTTTTCCATCTTCTAAGGTCTTCTTCAATTTCTCTTTTTAGGGTTCTGTAGTTTTCATTGTATAAGTCTTTCACCTCTTTTGTTAGGTTGATTCCTAAGTATTTTATTCTTTTTGAGGATATTGTGAACGGCGAGGTTTTCCTCGTTTCCATTTCAGAGGATTTGTCGCTGATATACAGGAATGCCTTTGATTTATGCGTGTTGATTTTATAACCTGCCACTTTGCTGAATTCATTTATTATCTCTAATAGTTTCTTTGTAGACCCTTTTGGGTCTGCTAGGTATAGAATCATGTCATCTGCAAATAGTGATAATTTAAGTTCTTCTTTTCCTATTTTTATGCCTTTAATTTCTTTCATCTGTCTAATTGCTCTGGCCAGTGTTTCGAGAACTATGTTGAACAGAAGTGGTGAGAGAGGGCATCCCTGTCTTGTACCAGATCTTAGAGGGAATGCCTTCAATTTTCCTCCATTCAGAATGATGCTAGCCTGAGGCTTAGCATAAATTGCTTTTACAATGTTGAGGTATGTTCCTGTTATCCCTAGTTTTTCAAGAGTTTTGAACATAAAGGGATGCTGTACTTTGTCGAATGCTTTTTCCGCATCTATTCAGATGATCATATGGTTCTTATTTTTAAGTCTATTGATGTGGTGAATAACATTTATTGATTTCCGTATATTGAACCAAACTTGCATACCAGGGATGAATCCTACTTGATCATGGTGCACAATTTTTTTGATATGTTTTTGTATCCGATTTGCCAGAATTTTATTGAGGATTTTTGCATCTAGGTTCATTAGAGATATTGGTCTGTAGTTTTCTTTCTTTGAAGTGTCTTTGTCTGGTTTCGGAATCAGGGTGATGTTAGCCTAGTAGAATGAATTTGGTAGTTCTCCCTCTTTTTCTATTTCCTGAAATAGCTTGAAAAGTATTGGTATTAGTTCCTCTTTAAAGGTTTTGTAAAACTCTGCTGTATACCCGTCCAGTCCTGGGCTTTTCTTAGATGGTAATCTTTTGATGGTTTCTTCTATTTCCTCAATTGATATTGGTCTGTTTAGGTTGTCTATATCCTCCTGACTCAATCTGGGCAGATTATATGACTTAAGAAATTTATCGATGCCTTCACTATCTTCTATTTTATTGGAGTATAAGGATTCAAAATAATTTCTGATTATCTTCTGTATTTCTGAAGTGTCTGTTGTGATATTGCCTCTTTCATCCCGTATGCTGGTAATTTGAGTTCTCTCTCTTCTTCTCTTCGTTAGCATGGCTAAGGGTCTGTCAATTTTATTTATTTTTTCAAAGAACCAACTTTTAGTTTTGTCAATTTTTTCAATTGTTTCTTTTGTTTCGATTTCATTAATTTCAGCTCTGATTTTAATTATTTCTTGCCTTCTACTTCTTTTGCTGTTGTTTTGCTCTTCTTTTTCTAGGATTTTGAGATGAAGTATGAGATCATTTATTTGTTGGTTTTTTCTTTTTTTAAGGAATGCACTCCAAGCAATGAATTTTCCTCTTAGAACTGCTTTCAATGTGTCCCATAGATTCCGATATGTTGTGTCTGTGTTTTCATTTAACTCTAAGAATTTTTTAATTTCCTCCTTGATGTCTTCTAAAACCCATTGATCATTCAGTAACCTATTGTTCATTCTCCAAGTGATGCATGATTTTTCCTTCCTTCTTTTATCGTTGATTTTCAGTTTCATTCCATTGTGATCAGATAAGATGCATGGTATTATCTCTACTCCTTTATATTGACTAAGAGTTTCCCTGTGACATAATATATGATCTATTTTTGAGAAGGATCCATGTGCTGCTGAGCAAAAAGTGTAGCTGCTTGATGTTGGGTGGTATATTCTATATGTGTCAATTAAGTCTAGGTTGTTAATTGTATTATTGAGTTCTATAGTTTCCTTATTCAGCTTTTGTTTGGAAGATCTGTCCAGTGGTGAGAGAGGTGTGTTAAAGTCTTCCATGATTATTGTATGGTGGTCTATTAGATTCTTGAACTTGAGAAGAGTTTGCTTGATGAACATAGCAGCCCTGTTGTTTGGGGCATATATATTTATGATTGTTATGTCTTGTTGGTGTATGGTTCCCTTGAGCAGTATGTAGTGTCCCTCTTTATCCCTTTTGATTAACTTTGGCTTGAAATCTATTTTATTTGATATGAGTATGGACACTCCTGCTTGTTTCCGCAGTCCATATGAGTGATATGATTTTTCCCAACCTTTCACCTTCAGTCTATGTATATCTTTTCCTATCAAATGCGTCTCCTGCAGGCAGCATATTGTTGGGTCTTGTTTTGTGATCCATTCAACTAGCCTGTGTCTCTTAATTGGTGAGTTTAAGCCATTAACATTTAGGGTTATTATTGAGATATGGTTTGTTCTTCCAGCCATAGTTTGTTTATTAATGCTATTAAACCTGATTTGTTTTCCTCTTTGATTATTTTCCCCCCTTTACTGTCCTACCTCCCACTGTTGGTTTTCATTGTTGTTTTCCATTTCCTCTTCCTGTAGTGTTTTGCCAAGGATTTTTTGAAGAGATGGTTTTCTACTGCAAATTCTTTTAACTTTTGTTTGTCGTGGAATGTTTTAATTTCATCTTCCATCCTGAAGCTTAATTTCGCGGGATACCCGATTCTTGGTTGGAACCCATTTTCTTTTAGCGTTTGAAATATGTTATCCCAGGATATTCTAGCTTTTAGAGTCTGTGTTGAGAGATCAGTTGTTATCCTGATTGGTTTACCCCTAAATGTAATCTGCTTCCTTTCCCTTGTAGCTTTTAAAATTCTCTCCTTATTCTGTATGTTGGACATCTTCATTATAATGTGTCTAGGTGTGGATCTCTTATGATTTTGCACATTCGGCGTCCTGTAGGCTTCTAGGATTTGGGATTCTGTCTCATTCTTCAAGTCTAGGAAGTTTTCTTGTATTATTTCACTGAATAGATTGCTTAATCCTTTGGTTTGGAGCTCTGTGCCTTCTTGTATCCCAATGACTCTTAAGTTTGGTCTTTTGATATTATCCCATAGTTCTTGAATGTTCTGCTCATGGTTTCTTAGTAGACTTGCTGAGCTATCTATGTTCTTTTCAAGTTGAAATACTCTGTCTTCATTGTCTGATGTTCTATCTTCTAAGTGATCCACTCTGCTGGTAATATTCTCAATTGAGTTTTTAAGTTGGTTTATTGTTTCCTGCATTTCTAGGATTTCTATTTGTTTGTTTTTTATTACCTCTATCTCCCTGTGAAATTGATCTTTTACTTCCTGGATTTGTTTGTCAATGTGATCTTTCATTGTCTGATTTTGCTGTCTCATGTCTTCCTTGAGACTCCAGATCATCTGAAGCATGTATGTCCTGAGCTCTCTATCTGACATTCCGTCTGTTGCAGCTATTACCTCTTCTAAAGTTGAGTTGACCTGCATTGCCTGTGGTCCTTTCTTTCCTTGTCGTTTCATACTGCTGGCTTTTCTTTCTGCTTGCTGAAATTGTTGTGTCTTTGATATTTTCCCTCTATTTATTTATATTGCTCTTGTATAGTTGAAAAATCACCCTTGCAGGGCAAGTAGTGGCTGTGATCCTCCTCCAATTAGTGTGATCCATCTACCATGCTGGCAGGCCCTAGGTCTGCTCTGCTGGTTGGTCAAAGGTCCGCCTACCCAGCAGGCGCCAGGGGCACCTGTGTCACTCCGTAGGTTGCTGGGCCTAACCTCCCGATGGGTTGCAGGTTCGCCTAGCTTGCAGGCACTGGGGGAGGGGCCGGTTCCGCCCCTCAGCAGGCTTTGGGCCCGCTCTGCTGGTGTTCACAGTCCCGCCTACCTTGCAGACACTGGGGGAGGGGACGGGCCTGGCCCTCAGCCGGCCGCTGGACCTGTCCTAGTGGGTCCGGTCCACGTTCCCCGCAGGCGCGTGTAGCTGCTCTGTCACTTGGCTGGTTGCTGGGCCTGACCTGCCCGCCCGTGGGTTGCAGGTTCGCCTAGCTTGCAGGCACTGGCGACTAGGAATCTATCCCTTCTATGACATGGATATAGACAAAGCTAATCAACATAACTGAGTACCTCCTAATAATTCCTCTGACACACTTAACATGGATGGACTCAATAAGAACTTGGCAGAAGATAAAAACAAGCAGTGTCAAAAGGAAGACACTTCTGAATGCACTCAGTGCCTACCTTCATTAAAGTGTACATTGAACCCTTATGCACTCATCTAGAGCTATATACACGTGTGCAATCATACACAAAACTACAATGTCTCCTTTGAAATTTCTAAGATATTTATACCCTAAATACATTTTCAATGAAACACAAGCCAAAAAAGCAATACAAATACCAATTACTAATTAGTAATTTAATAATACCAATTTGCCAACTTCTCATGATCATGGACATTGCTTTATTAAACTAGGCGTTATCAACAGGCACCTACTCAGAGGGCAGGGACCTCATTCTTTAGAGGGCAGGGACCTCATTTCCTCTGGTCCTTCACTGGGCTTCATGGGAAGAAAAGGCTCAGCATAGCCTTCTCCTATGGTTTCTTTTATGTTAAATGGTTCTCCCCTGGATACACATCCAGCTATTTGCTTATAAGGGCTGGAGGTGTGTGTTGCGTGTTGACAATGGACAACCAGTCACTCAGTTGTCAGCCAGATCATTAACATGTTCTAGCCTCTTCCTTGGAATGCACATGCTCTTGTCTTCCATGGTCCTGAGATTCAGAGCCTCAGAAGGTGAGACTCTGGAACCACTTGAAAGGCCCCCTTTAATATCTGGTTATATGTATAACCTTATATGCACATGCATGTGACACACACCCACATATTGGAAGGGACATTTGCCAAACGTTGACGCTGGTTGTCTCTAGGTGAAAGAATTTTGGAGGATGTTCCCTTGTTCTATAACCTTCATTCTGAACATGTACTATTTTTTTGGAAACCAGAAATGAAAAAAACGGAAAGAAAGAGCACCAGAGTTGGAGCCTGTGTCTTTGGATTCATGGCTGAACCATTTAACAAGTTCTGCAGCCAAGGTATAATTATTTAAATTTATCCATGAAATAATTTAAGTAATTAGATTAGAATAACCCATGGTGACCAGCCAGGAAAAAAAAAGAGAGAAAGAAAATAAAAACAGGACATTTATTCATGTTTTTTTACCAAAAATTTCAGAATAAATACCATATGTATGATAAGTGTGTTTCTTTATTAAGCACATACATCACAAACAGTTGCAGAGAGCCAAACTAGGTTAAAATAAGGAGCCAGAGATAAATAAAAACCAATACCTAGTCTCAAGGACCTCAGTGGGAAAGGAAGAACTGCAAAGGTGCAGTGGGGTAGAGTGTCAGTAGCTGTGTCTGGAAAGTGCAGACTCATTCTAAGTGGGGCAGGTCAGAACTACTCTCTAGGCCAGTGACACAGGAACCCAATAGGGTTTTGAAGGGTGGGTAGGGATTCATAAGACAGACCGGGATTCTACTCAAGTTGCTCTAGCATTTTGGAAACAAATTAAATACTGTGATGAGAACTTAAAGAGATGGATTCTCCTTTGATGTTTTCTGGCTTAATCATTGACAGTGTCTTCTGACACTCTGCCTAACCCAACCCCACTCTTCACCTGCACCAGTCTGGAAGGCTGAGCACACATCGGTTTGTGGAATCTCTTTACTCTGTAGGGGAGAACACGCAGTTCTTAACACTCACTTGGGTCTGAGTTGCTTTCTAATACTGAAAATGCAAAGTGAACAAGATTCTTATCTATTTATTAAGACATTCACAGAGTTATCTAAGACACATGCCACCCATCCTCCCCCTCCAACCCCTCAACAAATTCCTGTTGCTATAAACTTGAAAAATAATCAAACCTACTTTTTCAAGGTTCTTCTAACTCTCGAAGTTTTCACTGATCTGCTTCCCTCTGATGTGATGAACTAAGGAGAATAATTCCTTCAATGCATGTGGAACCACTGCACATAATTAGCACACCTAGAGGGTTCCACATCGCAGCCCAGCTCATGAGGGGATTGAAACACATATGGGCTCTACAGAAGGTCTGATAATTAGCAGTCATATAAGTAAAGATACTCTGAATATTTGTTCACCATTTATTCAGCAGACAGGTGGGAAAGTGCATAAAGACTGAGAATGGAGGTCTCTAGGCATGCTCTACCGCTCCATTAACATTCCAAGTGATTTAATTCTGCCCTTGATTTAACTTGCCCTAACCCTACTGCAGAGATGAAACCATGAGGAGCTATGGGATCATGCTTTTTAGAAGGCCATTTGATTATCTAATGTGCCTGCACATGCCCCTTGCATGTCCTACCCTCTTTACCCCCATGTATCTCATTAGAATATCCACTCACCTATGCAGAGTGGATTTGTCTCTCCCTGAGGGGAGTCAAGGAACGCATATCTGTTTTCATCTTGTTACATGTATAGTGCCACTTGAGTGGTCCTTTTAGTTGGCACTACCCAGTCACCCAGTTTGTAAGTATCAACCCTAATCTCTTCTGGTATTCCATGAAGAGATCTTCCAAAGAAATGAATAACCCCACATTTACATTTCTATTTTCAAGTATAAGACTCACTTCCAAATCCTAGTAAATTTTTTTCTGAAAAGGAAATTCTGTTTTAAAGTTCAGCTGAAATTCTGATTGATTAATCTCTTTCTGGTTGGATATTTTGTTGGGTGCTAGTGACACAGAGCTGAGTATGTCAGAGTCCCAGATGCACATTCTGGGTTTATCTCTGATTGTTGAAGTTTGACCCGATTCCCAATGTTCAAATGACAGTATCATTACGATCCATTTCCAAGTTCACTTTAAGAAGTTCAGTGCCCAGTGTGCCCTGTCAGACATCACTCTTGCTCCAACAGAGTGTCTTAAAGGGCCCAGGTGATTCTGCAAAGCATGGGGAAGGTTTTCCTGGGTAATTCATTCATTTTATAGCTAACAGAGGATCTAAGGAGCTCAAGCAGAATCTAAAATCTAAAGTCAGTCTGAATTTCAGCATCTTACTTGGTGATCATCTTTCTGTTCTTTTTACAGTTTGTGGTATGGTTCCCCTCACCACATTCACACCTGTCTGTGGAAAAGGTTTGCACAGTGCAGAGTGTGGTTTAAAACACATGCAAGCTTCATCCAAATTCTCAGAGCCTGCCCTGCCTGTCTTTGTTCTTAAAGTCAGCCAAGTAGAAAACTCATGTCTATTTCTAATTCTAGCAGGAGATAAGCTGGAGAGAGAGAGAGAGAGAGAGAGAGAGAGAGAGAGAGAGAGAGAGAGAGAGAGATCATTACCAAACAATGCTCAAGATAAAAAAGAAGTTGGGCTGAGTGAGATGGAATGGGTAGAGGAGGACACATGGAAAGAGGTGCTTTTGGAGATGTAAGTGCAGCCAGGTCATGGAGAGGCTCTTTGCTTCCACCAGAAAGTGGAAATACTGGAAGATTTTAATTAGAAGAGGATCACTGTTCTTAAAAAATACAGCTGTTATCACATATACACAATTTTTATCCTGCCTTCCAATGTGACATTACCACTAAGCATTATTTTAAGTTAATACAAACTTAGTGTTGATGCTAGTCCCATAAGAAAATTTACCTTAATTACTTAACTGCTGAAATTTAAATTTATTTTAAGTTATCCATTCACTATTTTCTCCACCCCACAAGACTATGGGTGCCCTTGAGTGAAGACTGAGTCTGCCTTCCTCTTAACCTTTATTATTTAAAGTAGAGCGTGAAACAAATAGAAGCTAAACCAGTGGCTTCCCCACCAACATTTTCCAAGGGTTTTTGAGGATCCTCTTCAACTAGTTCTATCTTGGGAGGAATACTTTCCTCTTTAGTTTTTAAAATTTTTTATTTGTCTTAATTAGTTATACATGACAATAGAATGCATTGATGCACTTTAATATACCATACATAGATGGGATATAGTTTGTCATTTTTCTGAGTGTACATGTTGTAGAATCACATTGGTCATGCAGTCACATGTATACATACAGTAATAATGTCTGTTTCATTCTACTATTCTTCCTACTCCCGTATCCCCTCCCCTCTCTTCCCTTCACTTCCCTCTACTTAATGTAAGTTAACTCTATTCTTCTCAAATTCCCCATCCCTCTTAATGTGAATTAGCATCTGCTTATTAGAGAAAACATTCGGCCTTTGTTTTTGAGGGATTGGCTTATTTCACTTAGTATGATATTCTCCAACTCCATCCATTTACTGGAAAATGCCATTATTTCACTCTTCTTTAAAGCTGAGTAATATTCCATTAAATATATACACCACATTTTTTTTTGTCCATTCCACTATTATTAAAGGACACCTAGATTGGTTCCATAGCTTAGCTACTGTAAATTGAGCTGACATGGCTGCATTACTGTAGTATGCTGATTTTTTGTTTGTTTGTTTTATTTTGGTTTTTTATTGGTTGTTCACAACATTACAAAGCTCTTGACATATCATATTTCATACATTAGATTGAAGTGGGTTATGAACTCCCAATTTTTACCCCAAATGCAGATTGCAGAATCACGTTGGTTACACATCCACAATTTTACATAATGCCCTATTAGAAACTGTTGTATTCTGCTACCTTTCCTATCCCCTACTATACCCCTGTAGTATGCTGATTTTAAGTCCTTTGGATATAAACCAAGGAATGGGATAGCTAGGTCAAATGGTGGTTCCATTCCAAGTTTTCTTATGAATCTCCATACTGATTTCCATGGTAGTTGCGCAAATTTGCAGTCCCACAAGCAATGTATGAGTGTACCTCTTTCCCCACATCCTCACCAACATATATTGTTTCCTGTGTTCTTGATAATTGCTATTCCGGCTGGAGTGAGATGAAATCTTAGAGTAGTTTTGATTTGCATTTCTCTACTTGCCAGAGATGATGAACACTTTTTCATATATTTGTCGATTGATTGTATATCATCTTCTGAGACGTGTCTGTTCAGGTCCTTAGCCCATTTATCAATTGGCTTATTTGTTTTTTTGATGTTAAGTATTTTGAGTTCTTTATATATCCTAGAGATTAATGCTTTATCAGAGGTGCATGTGGTAAAGATTTTCTCCCAATCTCCTCACATTATTGATTGTTTCCTTTGCTGAGAAGAAGTTTTTAATTTGAATCCATCCCATTTATTGATCCTTGGTTTTACTTCTTGTGCTTTCTTGTTAAGGAAGTCAGATTCTAGGCTGACATGGTGAAGATTTGGGTCTACTTTTTCTTCTGTTAGGCATGGGTCTCTGTTCTAGTACATATTTCTTTGATCCACTTTGAACTGAGTTTTGTGCAGAGTGAGAGATAGGGGCTTAATTTCATTTTGCTACATATGGATTTCCAGTTTTGTCAGCACCATTTGCTGAAGAGGCTATCTCTTCTCCAGTGAATGTTTTTGGCACCTTTGTCTAGTATGAGAAAACTGTATTTATGTGGGTTTGTCTCTGTGTCCTCTATTCTGTACCATTGATCTACAATTCTATTTTGGTGCTAATACCATGCCATTTTTGTTACTATAGCTTTGTAGTATAGTTTAAGTTCTGGTATTGTGATGCCTTCTGTTTCACTTTTCTTGCTAACAATTGCTTTGACTATTCTAGGTCTCTTATTTTTCCAAATAAATTTCATGATAGCTTTTTCTATTTCTATGAAGAATGTCAATGGGATTTCAGTAGGAACTGCAGAAAGCTTTTGGTAGTATGGCCATTTTGACAATATTAATTTTGCCTATCCAGGAGCATGAAAGATATCTTCATCTTCTGAGGTTTTCTTCAATTTCTTTAGTGTTCTGTATATTTCATTGCGGAAGTCTTCCACCTCTTTTGTTAGATTTATTTCCAGGTATTATTTTATTTGAGGCTATTGTGAATGAGGTAGTTTTCCTAATTTCTCTTTCAGTGGATTCATCGCTGATGTATGGGAATGTGTTTGATTTATGGATGTTGATTTTGTATTCTTCTGTTTTGCTAAATTCACTTATTAGTTCTAGAAGTTTTCTGGTGGAATTTTTTGAATCTTCTAGATATAGAATAATGTCATCAGCAAATAGTGATAGTTTGAATTCTTCTTTACCTATTTGTATTCCTTTAATTTCTTTCTTCTCTCTAATTGCTCTGGCTATGTTCCAAGGATGATGTTGAATAGAAGCGGTGAAAGAGGACATCCTTGCTTTGTTCCAGTCTTAGAGGAAATGCTTTCAATTTTTCTCAATTTAGAATGATACTGGCCATGGGATTAGCATATAAATAACTTTTACAATGTTGAGGTGTGTTTCTATTATCCCTAGTTTTTCTAGTGAAGGTGTGCTGTATTTTGTCAAATGCTTTTTCTGCATCTATTAAGATGATCATATGATTCTTGTTTTTAAGTCTATTTGTATTCCCTGTCATTTTGACTTATTTCTGGTTTTTAATTTGACTTAGTTTCTCCTTTGGTTGAATATTCCTTTAGTGTAGATCCTCCCTTTGTTAGTTTTCACTTTTTTTCCCACTTTATCCTCTTGGAGTATTTTTGTTGAGAATGTTCTGTTGACTTTTAGTTGTGAATTCTTTTAATTTTTGTTTATTATGGAAGGTTTTTAAGTTCATCTTCAAATCTGAAACTTAATTTTGCTGGTTGGCATCCATTTTCTTTTAGAACTTGAAATATATTATTCAGGCCCTCCTAGCTTTGAGGGTCTGGGTTGAGAAATCCATCAAGTTCAGAATTGGTTTCCCCCTATATGTGATTTGATTTTTTTTCTCTCAGGACCTCTAAGATTTTATATTTATTTTGTGTGTTATTCATTCTCATTATAATGTGTCTTGGAATGGGTCTGCTGTAATTTTGTACATTTGGGGTCTTGTAACCCTCAGTGTGTCATTCTTAGTACTGCTTACGTTCAAGTAACCTGGTCACCAGTCCCATTTCACCCAAGGAGTAGCCTTGACTTCCATGTGATACACCTTGAGCTGAAGACTGAAGGGACCATCCCTCTCACTCCCACAGCACACAGACTGTGTGAGATGGAAACTCTTGAATGTGATAAAATTACTGGTTTAGCAGGCTGTCACTCAACTCAGTGCTACTTGTCTAGAAATAATCATTCACCATAGGAAGCTGAAGCCAAGCCCTTACTTCCTGAAAAACAGGAAGTTGTCCAGGACTGCTTCTAACTTGCTCTTTCCTTTTTCTCCATTTAATTCATCAGAGCTTCCACAATCTGGATACCCAAGCGACACGAGAACCAATCCGTGATCTCCCCCAGAATCCCATGTAGAGGTCTCCTGAAGAAATGAAGAGTCTCACAATTCTTTCTTTTTATTAGGGGCCAAAGCAGACCCATTCCCAAGTCTCAGTAAATTCTTTTTGATAAGGGAAAAGTCATACAGGAAGATTACAATTTATAGGAAGTGAGGAGATGACTGTTCTAAGAAAAAAACTGTCAGAGGGACAAATGATTTCCAAAAAAAGGGAGGCACGCAATTAATTTTTACCCTGACTGAGGAAAGGTGAAGTTAATGAAGGGAATAGAATCTCAGGAAAATTAAAGCCAACATGCTTCTGGCTTCGTGATGATACCCCATGAACTAATTAATTACCTCCAAGGGGACTGTGGGGCTATGAACTTCTCTTCATGAAGGAAAAAAAAAAAGTAGAGGAAGAACCATAGTGTGAATCTATTCTAAGGGTTAGAAATTAGCTTGAGGAAAAAAAATAGCTGAGATACTGGAAATGAAAGAAAAAAGGGCAAAAGCCTTCTCGACAGTAATGAGTAGGAGGACAACTACTTTAAATAGCATCTCTGAGCTGGCTAATGCTGTCACGATCTGATGCAGGACGAGGTTATGGATCTGGCTCCTTCCTTCCTCCTTTCTGTTTCCTTTCTCCCTTCTTCCCCTCTGCCCTGCCTTCCTTCCTCTCTCATCCAGTGAGTGAACCTACATTGTGGGAAGGGTACTTTTCCAGGCACTAGGAAAAGAGTGGTATGCAACAGTTACAAATGACATTCACTCATAAAGAGTGAGAGGGGGAGAAATTTTCTACCAAATTTCTACTAGGAAAGGAGCAGTAAGAACTTTTTCTTGGAAAAGAACTTTCCTGATGAATGGATAGGATAGAAAGTCATGCCTAAACAGGTCTAAATGCAGCTGAGGACTAGATAGGAAAGAGCTATAGAGGTGAAGGGAAAGCTTCCCTTCCACTATCTGTATGGTTCACTGAAATGAACTGACGACAGACAGATTACCAGGAGAAAAAGGCATACAAATGTATGCCTGTTTATAGAACATCATGAGAAGGTGAGTACCTAATAACCCAATAAGATTCAAATACTTCATCTACCTTTCTTCATAGGGAAGAGGGGGAGGCAGGCAATTTTGAGGGGTAGTAGGTGATTCTTGGAGGGATCAAATGGGTTCAACACCAAGGCAGTAGTTTCTAAATGATCCTCTTTGGACATTGGATGGGAATAGGAGACAGGCAATAGCTTGTGACAAAATCTACCCAGGTGCAGTGATATTCCTCAGTCTTCCTCCTTGTGATAAGAATTTAGTTAATAAGCCTCAGGCAGAGGACTGAGGCAAATCTTTCTCTTTTTTGGAGACCTGGTCTTTAGGCAGATAAGGAGGTATCAGAGTCAAGCCTCTCCAACATCTGCTCAAATCCAAACCATTTAAAATAACCAGCATTCAGGGTGCCATTCTTCAGGGAGACATTCCCCAGAGTGCATCAAAGGCAAAGGGAGACAGTCATTGACGTGCCAGAGGGGACATGGGTAAGCAAGACAGAGTGATCAAGATGGCGAAATGCTACACTCCACAACATGACCCTTCACCAAAGTCACAAAATGTTCAGTGTAGACTCATTATGAAATCCAGTAAGGGAGCTGAGTTCTGTTTATAGGGCATCACAGAGCACAAGAGAAACAGTATGCAAGCTGCTAGCAGGACCACCAAGAAGGATGACAGTGAAGTCACAGGGACTCATAGAAATGCTTTGGACATTACAGGCCAGTCATAGGGATCCAGGTTGAGTTTGACCAGATTTTCCAAGAACCAGGGGCCTTGTAGGCTGCATTAGAGTTTCACATTCAATTGGTCATAGGAAAACATTGGAAGTCCTTATATATATCACCTGAGGACAGAAGAAAAATGTGCACTCTACAAAGCCCAACCCAGAAAACACTTTATATCATCAATAATCAGGGTCTTGGACCCCCAAGTAGCCATAGGTAGGAATCAAGAAATCCAAGAATTCCCTGAAATTGTACATGAAATGTTATGAAAAAAAAAATATATATATATATATATATATATATATATATATATATATATATATAGCTTTAATTTCCCTGAGATTCTCTCCCCTCCATTAACTTCACCTTTCCTCAGTCAGGGTAAAAATGTATACACACACACACACACACACACACACACACAAACACACACACATATATATGTAGATATATTTTTTTCCCATGCTCTTGCATGGGAAACTCTGAGTTGAAGGAAATTCTTCCAGAGGGTTAGTTTAACTGTTATTATTGTGATGCATCAAATTAAATTACAGATTGAATCCTGCAAAAGAAGTGTCTCAGAGATGTGTCTCTCCTGCTGGGGGTGAAATCAATAGGATGTCTACAGGGCAGCAGGACAGAAGAAGTCACTGGGGACTTTTGACTCTGTGGTTGCCCACTTACCCCTAGAGATTGCCATCACACCCTTTAGAAACCTCCCAAGGTCGTCATGCTTGCTTGGCTCTCCTGGTGTTCTTTCAGCTTGCTGTGGGGGTAGCTTAGCAGACCACAGGCACATGTCCTTAGGAAAACAAGACTTGCAGTGGAATTATATCCTCTTGCAAAGCAAGTTGTGTGCATGGCTAAGGTGGAGGTGGACACCTCCAGTGAGATTAAGCTCTGGAAGTCCTACAAGGTAACCCCAGGTTGTTAACCTAAAACGAAGAATAATTCAGACCCTGGCTGGAATTCCAGCTCTACACGGAGTGAGAAAGAAGGCACAGGGCTGGATTTTCTCCTCAGCACCTGGTGGTACAGAACCAGCTGGGATGGCATTTTGCTAACCACTGGTTCGTTGGCATATCTGCACGGTACAACAGTTCTGTAATTCTAAAGCCAAGAAAGAAAAGATAGAAAAAGAAATTCTTGTGAAAGAGCCAACACAAAGGAGTCATTTTTCAGATTGAGAGGGTGACATTGAACAGTTTCAAACCCCATAGGAGTAACACCTGAGGATGCTTAAGGACACACAACTCCAACTTCATTGTCCATTTATCATGTTCAGCCTGTCTCAGCAACAGCTGAAGAAGCCTTTTCTAAGTTGTCCTGCATGAGGCCCTAGGACTGCTCAAGACTCACAGCATCCAACTCCCAGCCCCGGCAGCCAACTGCAGCATTGCTCTTCTCAAACATCTTCAGCCTCAGATGGCCACTTGTTGGACATGCAGATTCTCAGGGCCCACCCTAGACTGAATCAGAAAGTTTGGTGGTAAGCCCAGCAATCTGTCTTTGACAAGCTCCTAGAGGATTTAAAGTATAACGGAAAAGTCCAGCAGACTCAGTGTCAGCCAGGAAAGGTTTGGAGTCCCACTTTTAAGACTAGTATAACACTTCAAGCCAGGTACTTTCTGAGCTGTGGTTTCTTTCTGCTCTATTAGAATAATAATGGTGACAACAGGGCTGGATAAAGAAAAATATACATAAACCTCTTAGTGTTTGGTAATTGTTCATTCAGCGAATGGTAGCTTCCACTCGGGTCAAAGGAACTCGATTTGATCACTTTGCACTAAAGTCCAGTGAACCAGCACCACATCTAAGTATCATTCCATTCAAGCTCTTTATAAAACTATAGAAACTTTGTTTCTCAGAGAAAGGGGCACCTGTATCAGAATTAACTGGGGTACCAGTTAATAAAGAGATTTCTAGTGTTCCTGCCAAACCTACTGAATCTGCATCTTGTGAAACAGAACAAGATGTCCACAAGTTTAAAATGTTCCCCAGAAGATTCTTCAGTAAATTAAGATGTGAGCCTAGCACGGTAATCCTAGGAGTTCAGGAGACTGAGGCAGGAGGATCACAAGTTCAAAGAATAGCTCACTGTTCTGCCAGCAAGCAGAGCCATGAAGGGAAATTCTGCTAGTGTGTCCAGTGCCCTCACCTTTGGTGGCTGATAAGCTGCAGATCGGAGACATCCAACCTAAAACTGAGATAGTTTTATTTGTTTCAGAAGGAACATATTCTTGGTGCTAGTAAACAGAACTGGATTTATTGGGGGACTAAAATTGTAGGTATTTGAAGCAGAAAATTCCAAGAGATTTATTTTTCAAGGAAGATGTAGAACCTCTTTAAGGAGTTCATAATCTGTCAGTGTGGGTAACAGCTCCAAAACTCAGTATTCTCTCTATTACTATCTAGATTGCCATTTAATTGTCTTCCATTTGAGGATGAAATAATGGAGGTGCAAACAGATATGTTGCTTTTTCAGGTTCACCAGGGACAAAGTGCGAAGCGAGGAAATGTGACTGATGGCCACAGAGTTCTAAGTCCTTGCCACTCCAAGAGGAGTTCCTATACCAGCATCTTCCAGGAGCTTTTGAGAAAGTCAGAATCTCAGACCCCACCCGACCCTTTTTTTTTTTTAACTAGACTCTGCATTTGAAGAGATTTTCAGACACAGTGAAGTTTGAGAAGCAAGCCCTACAACACAAGGCATTTCTCCAAGTGTGTTTGAAGTCCCACTGTGGGAAGTATCACCTGTGGGAGCCAGGTGTGGTGGCACACACCTGTAATCCCAGCTTCTCAGGAGACTGAGGCAGAAGGGTCAATCCCAATCAAGTTCCAGGCCAGCCTTAGCAATTTAGCAGGATCCTGTCTCAAAATAAAACCTAAAAAGTTTTAGCTTACTGTAGCTTAGTGATGGATTGCTTGCCTAATGTGTGTTAGACCCTGGGCTCAATGCCCAGTACCACACACCAAAAAAATGACCTGTGGGTACTAGGTAACTATATATTTCAGACCTTCCCTCTGGAAGCAAAGATAGAACACTCTTCACAATTATTTTCAAAACCCTGGCATTGTCAACAAGTTTTCCAGGTGATTGTTATGTCTGCTTAATTTTGAAAATCACTGCTTTTGTTTCTCCAGCCTCTGACCCTGGCTTGGCAGTTAAGAGTTAGAACAAAAGGATCAAATTGGAGCACTTGAGCACTCTGCAGGCAGTGAGGACAAAAGGAATTTGGAGAACAGCACAGAGCATCAAATCAAGGTAGGCCAAGAAGAGCTTGATCTTTCTGACTTCAATATGCTTCAAACCCCAACTGTGCCATAAGCTTTTTATTCAAAGTCTAAATTTAGGGCTGTTGTTGTTGTTGTTGTTTTGGTTTGGTTTGGTTTTTAAAGGATGCCTTTGTGAAAACCTACCCTGTTACTAATTCAAAGGCCAGTACTCAAGTTATGTCTTTTACCTTGAACCTGTTGACATAATAATTTTCTCCTCCACCAACTCAAAAATGGGAAGTGGTGTCTCAACATGTTTCAGAACACTCCAGAGGAGTGTTGGTGAGGAAGATATGGCACATGCCTGGTATATGGATGTGGTGATGTGATATTTGTATCCTTAAAGGTAACAAGAGAGTAAGGTAGGAGGATTTTATTGTCAAGCTCTTGTTTGAGTTCTTACAATAGCACCACTAGAGTCCCCAAAGTGGGGCAAGTGGCAAAATGCATAAAAGACCTGGGCTGTGAGTCCTAGTCCTGTTCTGGTACTAGCTAGTGGCCCAGCTACCAACTGACTCCAGGGCAGTTCATTTCTTCAAGACACGGTCCCCCATTTGTTAAAGGAGAGGGTTTTTTTTTTTTCAGGTATTACAATTCCAGCAACCTGGAGGGAGCAGGCAGGTGCTAGAAACAAGTGAGATCAACTGCAGACAGGAGGAAGCAAGAGCTGTGGAGAGCATGCCCCTCCTGGGGTGACATGTGTGCTTCTTCCTAAAATATTGTACTGGCCAAACAGTGAATCTCTAGCTGCATTTAACCCTTCCAGCTCATGGACTTAGCATTTAGCTTAGAATCTGTCAGTCAATGGATATTAACAGGTCCACTGTCTGCTGGTATTAGACCAGAATCAGGAGGAGGTTGAGGAGACCCAGGAGAAGAAGTGGGGAATCTCCTTCCTAGTACTTAAACAGGGGACAAGTAGCAAAGTGCTGAGCTTCCCAGAGGCAAACTGAGGATACGGTGCTAAAGATGAACCTATATATTTTTCTTAAATGTAATGAAGCTGAAAAAATATTCTGAAGAAGATATTTATTTTAGTAAAACTTCTGAGAAGTTTTGATACAAGGCCTAGGAAGGGGTTTGGGTCACTCTTGTTTATTTTTTCTTTTGTCTCATCAATGAAGAGAGGATTAAGATTTCAAATAATAATAGAGATGTCTGATTGGTACCAGTATGAAAGTGCATGTTTTGGATAACATGCTCAACCCTTTCAGGGAAAACATATTTTTTTCAAATTCTATATTTCTAAGCCTATAAAGGATCTTTCATCCTCTGATTATTAATTCAATGCAGTGATTCTCTGCATCCACAACATCAGAATCGCCTTCAAAGTTGTTAAAAATACAAATTCTCTGGTTCTGATTCAGAAACTCTGAGAGCAGAGTCTAGTAATCTATGTTTTAATTAACCATCCAGATGATTCTGATGCTCCCTAAAGTCTGAGAATCACTGATTTAAGATTGTTACTTGGAGCTACTGGTTAGGCTATGGGTCTGTACCTTGTTTCAATCCTGACATTCTTATGTTTTATGAACGATAACATTTCTAGGTATTAAGCTGGTTCATTTTCAAGTATAATGGGTCCCAAAAGCAACAAGTGAGAATTTGGCATTAGTTGCCAATATCAAGGAAGAGCTACAATCAACTAAAACTACCATTGAATAGAATCCACGCACATTCTGCAGGGGAGGGGCCCTTCTGGTTACTTATTCACTTACTCGTTCATACATTTACTTTTTAGTGCTTGTTGATCACACAGGCTTTATTCTGTAGTATAAGGTTAAATGATTCAGAAACATCCTGTTTAGGCAGTGTTTTATGTAACATGACCTAACTAAATAACACTTCATCTAGCATCATCAGTCCATCTTCTCGGGGGAAAAGCAGCACACTCCCAAATAAAAGGGACCTGTCACTTAATTTTTCTCCAAGCATAGCAGGGGAAGTGATCTCATCAGTTTCTGTGGTGTTCAGGAGCCATCCATCTCTGCAGTATCCTGGTTTGCTAATGCCTATTATTCAGAGATAATTACATTTTTTTGCTTATTAATATCTAGTTGTTGTTCTCTTGTGGTCTTAAGAATGTAGCCCATTAGTCATCATTGTTCTCATATTATACCTGAAAAAATTAGCCACATCTCCAGAGCCTCTACATTGGTGTTCCTTTCTGGGACAAGTAGAAATGCTTAGAATTAGAACACAATGTGGGCTACTGCCTAGCAGTGATTGATGTGTGAGGGCTTATAAATTGGTTGCTAGGTTTTCTCGGGGACATGCAATAGTAAGGACCTTCAAGGGAAACTCAAAGCACAATGAATATTTTCTCTGTTTATTGCAGAGTCTCTCATACTTAGATATTGAATTTAGGCTCTCTCTGTTCACTATAAATGTTTACATGTCCTCTTTTTGGTCTCTAAAACCACATAAAGTCAAGCATCTCTCTCTCTCTCTCTCTCTCTCTCTCTCTCTCTCTCTCTCTGTGTAACTTATATAATTAAACATATGTGTATGTGTGCATAAACTGATTTTTTTGAAAATTAACAAAAACCACAATACTGTTGTAGTAAATTGCCCTAAATTGTCTGTGATTTGAAAATTCTCAACAAAATGATCAACATGCCTGGTCTGCTGAGTTTCCTCTTGCTTTCCTTAGCAGATAGGCAAAGCTGTTAAAGGCTAAGATTTGTTTAAAATCCTTGGAGTTTACTCCATGCCTAATCTTTTCTTACTCTTTGTCCAGTAGCTGCCACACACCCAGTGGCCAGCTGTCCACTAAGAATCCTCAGTGTATGCAGCATCATATCGAGCACAGGCTTTTCAACTCTGAGGAGACCAACCATGAACAACAAGCCTTGCTTCTACCATGTGATGGTGTCCTGGAGACCACTATCCATTGTTTCTTCTCCAGTTTACATTTCACAGCCTCAGTCGCTGCCAGGTATGGGGTGTGGGGAGGTGTGAGTAGAGTGGAGGATGAACACAATGGTGTGCACTCCAGGCCTGGCCCAAAACTCTCCTAAGCAACATCTCCACACGTACTCTTGTGTTCTTCATACTTCTCTGACTAGAACATTGGGAAGACAGACATTAAAAGCCTTAGTGAAAGTGTTTTTGAGAAATAAGAAGGTAAGCTAGTTGTTGGGCATGACCTTGATCATGGGGGGATCCTTGGGTCTCAGGAGAGTCCCAAGAGAATAAAAGAAAAAATATTTTCACTTATTATACATAAGGTAGTAGTTATAAGTTGGACTTAATTAAGGGAAGACCTCAAAAGAGAGTCAGCTGGGTATTGTGGAGACAGACTGAACAATTTAAGGGGCAATCTTAAGGCCACATAAGAATATCTACAATATTTGTGTTTGACTCTTTTTCTTTATAGTTTTTGAAATCTATGGTGGATCAAGTATGAGCCTCAATAAACAGGATCTTCAAGAATTAATTTATTCCTGAGTAGGATTTAATCACTTTGCAGTTCCTTTGAACAGTTATGTACAAGGGTGGATAGAATAAGAGCCATCTGTCAAGGATGGAGTATAAAAAGGGGGTCCATTGTAGAGAATTTTCAAATATTTAATAATTTTTCAAATTTTTAATAATTTTATTTTATCCTATTTTCATTTTTATCATTTTATGTTTAGTAAATTTATCATTACCTTGCACTGACAATTCTAAACAATGAGAGAATGGTCAAAACCAAGAACTTGTGGGATAACTACACTGATAAATAAAATTAGTGATTTTACTTTATTTTATTTTCATTGTTATCATTTTATTCTTAGTAGTTTTTATTATTACCTTGTGTTGATAATTCTAAATAATGCCAGTGATAAAATAACCTTTCTATCAGGGCAAATATTTCACATAACCCTCTTTCTTCACCCCCAACCCAGCCTGATATACTTGTAGGCATCTTAAGAAGCTATTAAAGATGGTTCCCAAGGGCTTTCAGTATAACAGGAGATGGTTCCATACCAGGAAATCACAGGATTTTTAAGAGTACATTGCCCAGGAAAATGAACCAGAAGTTAGTATTTCTGGCCCGAAAACTGCAGCCAATGATTCCAGGAAGCCTTATGCAAAAGTTTATTCTTGAGATTTTTAAAGAACCTGAGCAACACAATGTAATAAAGAAGAAGATGCATAAGAGAAAAGGAAGAGAAATCTCCAAAGGCAAGAGATGAACCAAGAGTGGAGGGTACTCTAAGTCCAGTTGAGTATAATGACGAGTCAGCCAAACTGGTATAGCTAGCACAAGACTCATATGATGAGTGGCAGAGTTTTGTTGTATTTGGAAAGAAAATATCAAGTTTCTATGAGTGTTAATATTACATGATTAAAGCAGGATGATATCTAGAAATATCACCACTAGCTGTGAATTCCTAATGGTATGGTTTGGGGCAAGGAAAAAAATTGGAAGTACCCCACTGTATTCCTATGGAATTAATAATCAGTGTTAGGGTTGTAGGTCTTGTAGGCAATGGGCACAGGAACCTGTTACTCCGCACAGACCCTTATTTTGCAGTTGTGTGTGGCAATCTTAACTTTGCTGACCTACCAGTACCAGGTCTGAGCCCAGTAATACAGGGTCAGACGTAGGGCTCCACATGTTAGATACCAAGCCTCACCCAACCAGCATGACTTCTGCCTTCCTCATTGTAGTTCTCCCACAAGTTCTTGGTTTTGACCATTCTCTCTCATTCAATGAAATGAGGTGTCATTTGAAACTGACACCTCTTTTGTGTGCTAACCTAGGTCAAAGCATTTACAAAGAGGCATTTGGTTATTTGAGAGGGAGTGTGAGTATCATGTGCAGACACACACAGGAAGGCCTAAGAAACAAGATGAGATTGAGAAAAGGGAGCCATCGGTACAACTTTAAATACTGGAAACAACTGTAATATCTAATGAAATTTCATTGGCTATGTTACAAACAATAATCATCAAACCTCACCAGAAACAGAGAAAAGTTACTCTACTTCTCATGCCTGAATATGGGTCATCAGTATTTAGTGAGCTATGATTTTTGTGCATCCTACTATCATGAGTGAGCCATCACACTGCAATATTAGCCAATTTCAAAACAGGAGACTTCAATAATGAAAGTGAGTTTAATCCTGTCCCTGATGCAATGCATGCTAGTTCTTTAGAGTAAATATAGGATGGAATGAATAGTCATCTAATCTGTTGTTATCTTTCTCCATCAGAGGCACAGCCTTAGAACTTCATTGGCAGCAACCAAAGAGAAACTTACCCAACAAAAACTCTACTCAAATTCCCATCCCTTCAGTGCCAACCAAACAGACTAATTTTTTTTAAGACCAATGATTGTAGAAACCTTTTCTCTTGATGTTTTTTAGTGTGGCTTCCAAAAGCAGAGGCAAAGAGAAACCATCCAGGAAGGGCACTTGGGGAAGTAAAGAGGGAATGCACTTTTTAAGAGTAAGCCAGGGCAGTAAACAGGCCCTACATTTCAGCCAGAATCATACTTCTATTGAGGTCCCCACTGATGGATCCAAAGATCCCCAAATCCAAGGTCAATGCTTTTTGCACCAAGAAATGACAAAGCCCTTACCACTCAAACCCTCTAAGCAGCCAAACTTGTAAGTGGAATTTTAAACACACTTTTGGCAAGTTTCCAAAATGCTCATTAAAAAAAAAAAAAGCCATTAAATTAAATCCTTTTAGAAGATCAGCATTTCTTTTAGCATTGCTGAAATTTTTAAAATGTGCCTCTCAGAGGCATAAACAATCAATGCAGCCATTAATTTGGAGGACTTTCTCTCTGGCCGTGGTGCAAATTGAAAACTAATCGTTCGAAAGACGTTCTGACTAATCAGGTCAGGGAGGAAAATGAATAGTGTTCTTCATAGCCCAGCCAGAAGCTTTGTTTTGCTGTAAGTTTTCATTTAAGGGGGAAAAGTGGGGAGGGAAAGAACAGAAAGTGTTAGCGCTGCTTTTTCCAATGACGCTTGGTAATAATATAATATTTTTATTGGTTTTCAATATCTGAGGGCCTTTTCTATTTATTGTGGCTCCATTTTCCTTTTGATATAGATAGATAGATATGTATATATAATACATATAGGTGTATATTTGTGTATATATATCTATATTTGTGTATATATATAATCTATATTTATACATATGCACAAATATACACATTTATTTATTTATTTATTTATAGAAAGTTGTGTAAGTGTCCAGTACTTGGGACTGTATGGAACTAACTGCTTTTCACAATGTCTAAGGCAACTTTTTAACTTTCTGGTTGTCATTCAAATTTTCTGTTTCCCATGGAATCAAGTTATGGCCAGAGAATTGCCTGTACAGAGAGTACTTTGAAAATACTTTTATACTTTCTCTAAAAGAAAGAAGACTTCCCTTCTATCCCAGCTCTGAGTGTCTCTTTCTGGCTAGTGGCCAATAGAACGAGAAAAGGGGGCCTTAATAACATTTTATAGGAAGTTAACTATACATGATAAACTCTCCAAGCTAGCATTTGAAGAACTATATTTTCTCAATTACTTAAAACAATGCATCATTAATTAAAACCTTAGACTTCTTTCTTGAGCATCAATCAAAGCACAATATCACCTAGTCTTTTATATTAAGGAAATGCCTGGTGGAGTCACAATTAGTAATCCATTAAATTAAATCCTTTCAGAAGATCAGCTTCTCTTTCAACATTGCTGAACTCTTTTTAATGTGCTGCTCAAAGGCACAAACAATCAATGCAGCCATTAAAAGAGGATTAATGTCTCTTTTTCAACACAAGTAGAGGTGGGAGGAAGGTATAGGAATTGTTACAATTTAAAGTCCTATGGCTCTTTGAAAGCATGGACCAACAATTAAGAAGTATGGAAATTGATGTTGATTTCTGAGACATCACTGAGCCAAGAAGTCTTAAAATTAATATCACCTATAAGATCACCCTTTATTTTTTATGTGGGGCCTATCTTCAAAGCCTAGGATTTGATGATATGTGTAAGACATATTTTCAGTCTGGATCATCATTCCTGTTCTCAATCATCAGGAGAGTTTATTTCCCAGTGCCTCTTTAACATGTCATGGTCTGCAGCTCTGAGCTCATGTATACAGCATGAGAGCAAGTATTTGTCTTGTTGGCCTCTTTGAAACTCTCCATCACAAACTGAGAAGCTGCTATGATTTGTCACAATTCCCCTAGGCAACCTCCCATTGATGACAACATGTAAGTCTTTGTAAAACATACCCACTTAACACTTCTGCCAGCCAGGGTGCTAGTTTTGCCACTTAACCTCATTAATGGTGAAGGGAAGACTTTGATGATTCTCAGTGATCAAGTAGCCTGCAGGAGTGACCAAGCTCCTGGGCTTCACTGTTTCTCACAGTGACTTCCAGCCTATGTGCAGAGATGTCTACTCTCTTTGAAAGGCAGACCCTGGATACTATTAGTAGTATCTCCTATATGCAATCAGGTGTCTCATCTTGATGATTTTATCTCTAAAACTTCTCATCCACTCACATTTCTCTATCTCCATTACCCTCTCCTTGGTCACAACAACCACTATCATTCTTCCCTTCAATTCTTGCAATAGCCTTCTAAATGTTTCCTAATCCATCCACCATTCAACTATCTAGATATCACACCACTCAGGAGTGAATAAGTGAGTCAGGGTCAATCTAAGTTATTTACCTTCTTGCATCAGATAAATAGTGAGCAAGTAAACTAATAAATATTAATTTCAGAGTTTAATAAGAGCCATGTAGATAGTGAACAAGTAAACTAATGTTAATTTCAGAATTAATAAGAGCCATGGAGGAAAGCAACAGAGTAAAGTGATAGGGAGAAGAGCTTATAGGGAGGAAGCAACTTTAAAAATTCAGGTATTTGGGGAATCACTCTTGGAAGGTGATGATGTATTAGATTTGAAGGAAGACACTGGACAGCTGTGTTGAGAGACAGAAAGGGCATCCCAGGTCATGGGAAGAGAAACACCAAATATCCTAAAACAGGAGGCATTCCAATATTTTCAAACACAGAACAGGCGGCCTGAGTGACTGGCAGGCAGTGATCAAGGGAGAGAATGGTTTGTAATGAAGTGGATGGGTAGGCAAGGACTGGTCTATCCAGTGCCTTCTAGGCAAAGGAGTTTGGATTCTCATTGTGAAAGCAATGCAAAGCCATTAAGAAGTAGTGACCAGGGGAGATGGTTGAGCCTTTTCGTTTTTTTTTAGTCTTGCTTCTGTGTGAAAAGTAGATTGTGGATAAAGGAACACTGGTTAGAAACCTAGAGTCCTTACTCAGGTGACAGGAGTGACTGTGGGAATGGAGTGTAGCTTTTTTTAAATATACTTTTAGTTATACATGAATATAATACCTTTGTTTACTTAATGCAATTTAGTAAGACACTAAATAAAATATAAAGGGCAGTGGGGATGTGGCGCTATGAATTGAACCCAGTGCCTCACAAGTGCTAGGCAAGTACTCTACCATTGAGCCACAACCCCAGCCCCTGGAGTGTAGCTTTTTGAATGTTATATCGGTGGCATTTGTGACTGTTTAGATAAACTTGTAATTAAAGTTGCAATTTTCAGATGTTTCCCACTTTTTTTTTCTTTTCTTTCTTTTCTTTTTTCTTTTCTTTTTTTTTTTTTTTTTGTAGCAGGGATTGAACCAAGAGGTACTTAATCACTGAGGCACATCCCCACGACCCTTTTTATTTTATTTAGAGACAGTCTCACTTAGGGCCTCATTAAGTTCCTAATCTCCTTTTATTATTCTCTTGAACACCACACTGTTGTTCATTTCACTTAGTGTTTGTTAAAGCATTATCTTTTGAAAAATAGATTTAAAAATGCAGACAATCCTGTAGCATTGTCTGCATTTTTAAACCAAAAAATTGTGAGGTATCCAAACTTAGAGAATGATCATTGAGATTCTTTAAATGCCTAGAAATGTCTAGGAACAACAACAACCAAGTTCAAACCTGTGTTCTTTGTGTATTTGTTTGCTCTTTCCAAGGAGCAGTGGCAGATGATACTCGGCTAATTGAACGCCACTTTGATCTTGTGCAAGAATTGAGCGCTTACTTGTTTGCAGAGCAAAAGGAATGCTTCTCTGAACTGTCTTGATATTGTCACTGTGTGTGAGGAAGACACATGCTGTACAGATGTGTCTGGGCCCGTGTTCCGCATGTTGGCTGTCGGAAGTCTGCAGGAGGAAATACCTCCTTGATTAAATTCTCCTAGGCTGACATTTTCTGCTCTTCAGCCTGCTGAATGATTTCACATGTGCTTTTTGCAGAGTCAGAATTCTTCAGTGATATACAGGACAGTAATTTTCTTGGCAGCATGAAGTTCTTTTGGCCACCAGGATGGAGAAGTTATTTTAATTGTGTGAATAACAGGCAATTTCAGTTAGGAAAGAAACGTGTTACCTCTTGGTCATTTAAAATACATTTTTTAGGTCAAATAATTATGACCTGAGGAAAAGATTGCATCATCATGGAATGAATGTCAGATTTTTTTTAAATAAGGGGTTCTATTCCCACTACCCGTTTTTCTCCTTAATGAACAACACTAAAATGAAATATTGAAAGATTTTAACTGGCATATCAATAGTCCCCTAGATTTTTGCCTTTTTGTGGGTGCATTGTACTGATTTAACCTGAAGATCATCTCTTTGGATTATGTTTTTGTTGGACAGGGCCCTGGGGAAAAATACTATTAAAAAAAATTAAAAAGCAGTCCTGTTCTAGACCCACCCAGAATGACATAATATTAAGTGTTTTCCATATTTCCAAATACTGTTTTGAGAACCCACAGCCGGTTTGAGTTTAGTTAAGTTCAATGTTTTCATTCTTTTTTGGTTCATGATTTCCCAGGGGCCCAGTACTTTTGTGCTTAGCTTGAAATGGAGCATTCTTCCCTCAGAGACTGCTAGCTGATATGTTTAAGTCAATTAGGGGTCCTCAATGAGAAGCTCAATTAGACACAGAGATAACAGATCACATCTTTATTAGCTATGGAAATCCTGAGTTCTTTTATAAGTTGAGGACAAGAAAGAACCTCTTTCATTGTGTGATTTGACTCTAGTTCCCCATATCATTTCATTAGATTCTTTCTTTATTTTTTAAAAAAAAAATATTTATTTTTTAGTTTTAGTTGGACACAATACCTTTACTTATATATTTAGTTTTATGTGGTGCTGAGGATCAAACCCAGGGCCTCACGCATGCTAGGTGAGCACCTTACCACTGAGCCGCAACCCCAGCCCCTCATTAGATTCTTTCAAATGCTGAAATGTGTATTCTTATCTCTGTGTCAATCATCTGTGGCTGTGCTACAAATAGTGACCAACCCAACCAGGACTGAGAGGTTTCCTGGGATGTGGGACTTTCGGTGCTAAAACCAAGAAAGTCTTGGGCAAACAGGGACAAGTTGGTCACCCCAGAAACCACCTTACTTGTAGCCTAAAATAGCATGGTCATTTCTTGCAACTCTGTGGGCTGACAAGGTAGTGGATCTGGTCATCTCATTTGGGCTCTCTGTACAGTCGCTTGACTGGGGTAGATGTGCTAAAATGTCCAAAGGCCTCAGCACAAGTATCAGTGTTTGGGCCTCTGCTTCCATGGGATCTTTTATCCTAGGTTTCTTCAGAGCACAAGGGCCCCAGGGTTCCAAGAGGATGAAAATGAAAGTTTCAGGGCCTCTTGAAACACACTGAGAAGTCTTATAAAGTTGTTTTTACTGCATTAGTGGTCAAGACACAGGGTCAGTCCAATTCAAGGCACAGGGAAATAGAATTCAGCTTTTGTTGGAAGGAGCTGCAGAGAGTGGCCTTGAGAATCGGGAGTTCAAGGCCAGTCTCAGCAATGGTGAGGCACTAAGCAACTCAGTGAGACCCTCTCTCTAAATAAAATAAAAAATAGGGTTGGAATGTGGCTCAGTGGTTGAGTACCCCTAAGTTCATTCCCCAGTATCGAAAAAAAAAATCCCTATTATATACATGAGCATACTGAGATTCAGTAAACCTAAACTTTTCCAAGCCCATATAGCTCCTAAGTGGCAGATCCAGGATTTGAATGTAGGTCTGTATACCTGAAAATCCATGCCCTGGGTGGCCACACCCTGATGCATCCAAAAGAGGTGTAATTGCCTCATCCCAGCACCAATGACATGTTCCTGCTGTTCTGAGGTGGGGTGGAGAAGATGAACGCAGAAAGGAATAAGGAAGAGACAGAGAAGCCAGGATCTGTAGCATCTTGGTAGCTCCAAGTCACAGGAATTTGTCAAATTCATTTTGAGAATATAACCCATGCTTGCTCAGTTTGGAGGATGTTTGCCTCTGGCTCTGCTCCACCTGGACTGGAGTAACCACATTATTCCCAAAGAAAACTCCCCCATGGGCCTCAGCTGTACCATGCTCTTGCTCCTGATGTCTCGCTCAAGTTCTTCTGTACTGGCTTCCTTCTTTTCCTACACAGGCATTTGGATCACCTTCCACAGCTGAGAGTTTTAGGGATAATTGATCTAAATCATTTGTTTTCAAAGCAGTGAGTCTCCAACACCCTCTCAGGGAGTTCCTGAGGTCAGCACTATTTTTATAATCCTGAAATACTGCCGGCTTTCCCCCATTCTCTGGAATGTAAGATGGAGTTTTCTAGAAGTCACATCTTATGTGGCCCTGTGACAGATTGAAGGAAAGGATTTGTTTAAAAAAAAAAAAAGTGGAGCTGGGAGTGCCGCTCAATGGTAGAGCACATGCAGGGGACCCTGGGTTGGATTTTGGAACCACACTAAAAAAAAAAAAAAATTTGAAAAAGTGCAAGATAATACCATATCTTTTCAGTTTTGTCTTGGTTTGTTTCTATAAAAGCTACTTTTTGTTAAAAGATTATTTATTTTGGCATGTAAAAGTGTTGTGATTTTTAAATGAATTCCTATACACTCATTTTTAAAGCTTCTCAGTTAATTTCTAATATATTAATATATATTAATAAAGGCACATGAACTAAAACTCTTTTGGTCCTCAGTAATTTAAGATAGGGTTTGGAAAGCAAAAAGTTTGGGAATGGCTTCATCATCATTTTACCAGCTGCTGTTTTCTGAGTTTCTGCCATGGCCAGGTCCTCTCACACCTTCTCACTCAGTCCTTGCAGCAGCCCTATCAGGAGGGGATCCCATTAATCCCCAGCCCCTGGAGACCTGGGCTGCTGTTCAACATTACATGACAAGGGCACTAGAATTTGGAGATATGCTGTCTGACTCCAGAGCTAAACTTTGAGGAATAAATAACTCCTTTCCATACAATATATTTATTACATTTCTGGACAGAGATAAAGTATCAGAGATCACCCTGGATCTCTGATTGGATAAATTATTTGATGGCTCAGGCAGCTAGAAACCTTAACTTTTGGCCAACCTGTCCATGAATAGTCCTCTAGTCATAATAACTCATCTTTGCAAATTCTGTTTTATGAAAAAGGAATTATTTCAAATTCAAGTGATATTCACAGCCTGGCAGATTTTTGTTTCCCTTATAAGAAGCATCTTTAATAACTCATTGTGCAAACTCCACCGAATACTCAACAAGAAAGAAACATTTGTTTGTCCAATTATCACATTCTAAACTGCAGAAATAAATGTTCATTGCCTTAAACAAATTTCCCAATTCCTTCAGAGATCAGCCTGGATGTTTTCTTTATTTGGGTCTTGTTTATAATAGTAAAGCTACAATTGCTACTACTTCTTGGGCACTTAGGTGTCAAACATTGAGAGAAAGACTTCATAGACTTTAAAGTCATGATCTCTCTGTACTCTCAAAAGAATCCTTTGAGGCAGGCATATATTACCCTTCCTATCATCATGGTAGATAAGGAGATGCAGTTTGCAGAGGTTATGCCACTTGCCAGCTGGGTCACCTTAACTGGCAAGTAGGTGTTGAGTCAGAGATGGAACCCAGATCTGGATTGTGCCCAGCATCCTGTGCTTAGCCATCATGCAAAGTCAAGGTCAACTTGGCTATACAAAGGAGTTCTATAAAACAAGCAAGTAGCTTCAAGTAGCACAGATAAATTTGAAAAGGGAGGTTCTTTTATCTTCAAAGATTTTTTAAAGGAAAAAAACACAAGTGTTTCAACCCATACTTGTAATGAGAAGACAGATACAATTAATTGATTAATCTTGTCCTTAACCTTTGTCCTCATACCTGGCAGTTAAACATGTACAGAGAAAGGCAAACCCTTCCTCATCTACATCTACATATTAGGAGTATGTTAAGATGGCCCACAATCCGACTGAGCTTTGGGTTTAATTGTGTCTGGCATCCTGTCCTTCCCTAGGTTTTAAAATGTCATGATCCCTCCCAGTGTTAGAGGTGATGGGAAAGCTGGGGCTCCAGATGTGTCAACAACAGATGCAGCCTCCCCTGGAGCACTGGGAAAAGAGAGTGGTAGGATTTCCCTTAGGGTCACATTCCAGGTGCTCTGGGAGGGGACGAGGACAAAAGTCTGGCAATTTATTTTGGGTGCCAAGCTAACCAGGTGTTTTCAGCAGGGGTTCCCATTGCAAATCTGGGCTTTAATGACTTTCTGGTTCCTGATAAAGACTCAGCTTGCTGCTGCTCTCCTGAACACTTAGAATCTTAGCAGAGAGAAAGTTCATCTCTAGTCCAGGTTCTTACCTCATGTGAGCAGCTTTTGTAAATTGTGTTTGATGGATAATGTGAGGGTATTTAATACACCACAAAGACACCTCTCACTAGAGCAGCTTGTTCGTGGCTCAGGAACCTAATATTACAGACATGAAACAGACTTTTGACATTCTAAGTCCATGCACTTAATCATCTCCACTCTAAATTAGCTCCAGAAACAGGCACAAACAAAAGTATAGAAATCTGGGGAACATAAGCAGAAGACTGGAGGGAGAGAGCTGTGTGGGAACTTCTCTGCTGCCCTCCTCATCTCTGGCCCAGGAAGGCAATTCATCCATCAGAGCATTCTGCATGCAGGCGTGCTGTCTGCCCATTGCTTTTAGAACAACGATACCTGTGAGCATCCCTTTGACACTCTGTTATTTGAACGATTTTATAGAATCGCAAAATTCCTTGTAACTTTTATGATACTTAAAACTGCAATAAAAGGCAGAATTTGTGCACTCATCTGCTCCTCTCCTGCATTGTAAGGTCAGAGCTGGGTCCTGGCCCATCACTTCAATGACTCCATCCCAAGTGCCTTGGAAATGGCAAATAAGTAATAATATTACAAATAATAACAACAGCCCTGGGTCTCTTGCTATTTGTCAGATAATTCACCAAGGGCTTTATCTATCCTCTTCAAGACATGGGTACTATTAAAATGACTCTATTTTACATTTTACAGACAGTCCGTGGCCCAGCCCTCCGGCTGATAAACCCCAGACTGTACTGCTTCCAAGTACTGGTTGATTGAACAGGCCTCTTTATAATTCACATTTTTCTCTCCTGTTCACCCCATTTATCTACGTCTCTCTGCCATGGGTCTCAATTTTCTGACTTTTCCTTTAAATTCACTACCCGACTTGGAAGAGTACAAGGAAATCATTTGAGTTTGTTTGTTTGTTTATTTTGTTTCTCTTTTCTTTTTTTTTTTTTTTTTTTGTTGTTGTTCACCTTTAAAGTCTTCAATTACTTTCAGGTTTGTCAGTTGACATGGAATAAATTATTTTATGCTCAGAAATTTACCTGGATTCTAAAATATGCCACTCATTTCTCTACCAGCACCCATGTCCCAACCTATTAAGCTGGGGACTTCTTGGTCCTCCGTTCCCTTCTATTTATTCCTCTATGCCAAAGTCAAGATGCAGTGGCCTTGTTTGTTCACCTTCCTAGACCTCTTTCCAGGTGGAATGAGCCTGGGGGAAACCAGGCTTTTAAAAAATATGTTTAGTTTTGTTTTTGTTTTGGAGCCATAAGTAACATTTTTTGAATTCTGTTTGCTATTTTCAATCTACTTAAGTTCTTAAGCATTGGCAGAGCAAACATTTCTGGGGCCCACAGGATGGCTTTGGGGAGGAGCCTGGGGTACTCAAGCCAGGGTAGTAAGGAAGTATAGGCCTGGAACCCTGCAGAGCAGGTGAAGTGGGAGATACAGAAAACAAAAACTGCAAAATATTTCAAGAAGAGCCTGGGGCTTTTGGAGATATTCTCCAAAAATAAAAGAGAAACTTCTGTCTGGATTCATGTGCCCTGTTTTGTTGCCCCATGGTGCATGCATGTGCAGATAACATGAGCATATTTCATGGGGATCCCTAACCCTGGAAACCTCATTTGGTAAGGGTATAGGAAAGTCCCTACTGACAGTGACAGCCATGTGACTTGACCATTAACTTTATCTACCTGCCTCTGTTAGTCCACTGGTTGAATGGAAGTAGTGGGGGCTCTACCTTGAAGATTTGTTAGGGGGATTAAATTAAGTAAGATGTGCAAAGAACTTACCATAGTACCTGGCCCACAGCACACAACAAAAGACAGACACTTTTCTCTCCACTGGCCTGCTCTACCATTTGACATTCCCAACATTAGGGAATCACTCCTATAGGATTAGGTACTGCCCCTTGTTTTAAAATACTCTTCCCAAGAGTGTATGCTTTTAACACATAATTGCATATGAAATTATCCACATTAGAAGATGAGGGATTGAAGCTTCCTAGGAGCTAAATTAAAGAAAAGGTTTCATTAAATTATCTCAATATTCCTGTGAGATGCTATGAAAAAGGGCTGAATAACTTACCAAGGTCCTTGGACTCGAAGTGGTGGGATTGAGGTGTTACCACCACTGCCTGATACCAAAGCCAAAACACTGTTACCATGATCTATAACCCCCAACAGACTTTGATGGAAGAGGTCCAGAGAACATCATGGCAGGCTGACCTCCTAAAAGTGCCAAGGCCAAGGGTCACTTGCTTGGTGGAGGCAAAATCTAAGGGTTCCAGCAACAGGATGGGAGTGGGATGGACAGAAGAGAAAATCAGGAGAACTTCTCACAAACTGCACTTGCTGAAACACCCTTGCTTCCCTTGGCTTCAAAGTTCTACTACTCTGTCCCTGCTACCTCTCCTTGGCTTCAACTCCTACAATGCTCTCACTTCTTCCTGTGCTTCTGGCCAGGTCCCTTAGTGCACTATGTTTCTCTAGATCTTTGCCTGTGCTGTTCTATCTGCCAACACTGTTTTCAACAGGGACTACATCTCGTTTGTATCCCAGCGATCCCCAACACCAATGCTGATTCCTGGCAAATTGCAGTTGGCCCATATATTGGTATGGACAAATAATTAATGAATGAACGAATGCTTACCAGGACTTTATTGGATGCCAACTTCTGTATCCAAGATCTGCAACTTGCAATTATTCTTTTTCTTGTGTTTTATAACTTCATTGAAACACTCACTCTCATATGTTTTTACCACTTAAGCATCTGTTTCAGTCTTGTCAACTGGATACAAGGAGGAAAGCAGCTTTTCTGCACCTCCTCCTCCCACCAGTGCAACTTGAAGAGGCAGCAGAACTAGGCTGCTTCATAACTATGACGCATCGTACAAGAGCATCTTTTGTTAGGAGAAATTGCAATGCATTTGATTATTATTGTTAATCAAAGGGTAGAATAGGAATCGTGGGGTGGAGAGACCGATCACTTACACCTATGTAGCACTGGGGATTGTGTTATGGCCCAATTCTGATTTCCCATAAGGATAGTTTATAAACAACTGCCAACTGTAGTGATACTGGTTTATTCTTTTTCCTAGAGCTATGGGTTATATAGCTAGAATTAGTCAAGTGTCATACATTAGTTATTTATAACTATCTAGCAGCAATGCTGCAACACACATTTACTATCTCATGGTTTCTGTGGATCAAGGATAGGAAGTATGAGACAAGAAAAGAGAGAAAGCCAATCCAAGGAACTGTGTCAAGTTGGTGCCTAAGATGGGTTTCTGGTGTTCAGTTTCACTAGACCTTCCAAGGAGCTCTGTGAAGTACATTTCCAAAGGAGAAAGAGAGAAGCATGTGCCCAGATCCTTCATGCCCATTGTCCCCTGGTAGCATTGCAGGCATCAACTCCCCTGTGATTCTGAGAAGAGCAGGTGTGAGTACAGAATGGATTCCCATATGCATCCTATACCACAGCATTAGAGAAGCTCTGAGGCTCAGCTGGGTCCCCTACAAGGCTGCAACAAAAGCGTTAGTCAGGGCTGGCGTTCCCATCAGAATTTCAACTAGAGAAGGTCCCAGTTCCAAGCTCACATCATTGTTCGCAGAACTCAGTTGTTTGTAGGCTGTGAGAGTAAGGGCCTCAGTCTCTTGTTGGCCCTCAGCTGGAGGCTTCCCTCAGGATCTTGCCACACGGCCCTCGGGGGCAGCTCACAACATAAGAATGTGCTTCTTCAAAGCAAAGGAGGGTTGTCTTGCAAGGAAAGTGTTGCAATTGTAGGTAATATAGTCATATATAACCTGCAACATTTGTCATTCTCTCTTGGTTGGAAAGAAGGCATAGGACGTGTCCACATATAGTGGGGGATCACAAAGAGGCAGGGGGTCATAGGAGCCCCCTTAAAGCCTGTCTGTCAAAGTGGCTAATAAGATACAGAGACATTATTCAACAGGAACAGTAATGGAACTAACTTGAGCTAGCATAAGTTCAATTTGATGCAAGTATCTTTGATCCCAAGAAAGCAATCAAGTTCTTTTAAATTTTAATTTGATATACTATCAAATTATCAAACACCCCAACCCCTCCTTAACAAATATTTTCTAAAAAATATCTTAAGATATATACAGCACTCGTCCTATAAATTTTCACATTTAGATTCCCAAAGGACAGAACATAAGTCACTAATTAATCTTCTCTGTGGCATTTCCCTTGACACTTCAGTGTTTGGCTATTTAGCATAACTTTAATAAGAGCATCAACAAATTGCACAGATGCACTGGTTAGGTCAAGGTGTTGAAACCCAAAGGGAAAAAAAAATACCTCTCCAAATCATTTTCCTGTCATTGTTTTTTTACCTTTAATTAGAACTATCAGAGCCACTGTGTAACAAACTTATTTTTTAATAATGTTGTTTTCAGGAGCATGTTTAGTTTTTATTTGTTATGCTTAATGCTGTACATTTTACAGATGTTGAGAGAATGTTTCAGGACGTCTTGAAGGGACAATGAAAGATTGTGGTTTAACAACAAAGCCTCTCTCAACACTGGGGCCTGTGGGTAACAGTTGGATTGTTGAAGTGTAAGATCCTCGGTTAGTCTTCAAAAGGAATGTGCTCTTGGCAGGGTAGAGCTGCGTGTGTTTGTGTGCGCTTCAGTGTCCTTTATGGTTAGCTTTCCCAAAGGCTTATTGTGCTTATTGCATCATTTGTTTTTATTTGGAAGAGTATTTTAGAAGCTCCAGAATGGTTATAGAGTCATTACCACTTCGAGCTGTAAATGGTTATGACTGCCCATGGAAACCGTGTTGAAGGCAAAAAAAAAAAAAAAACACAAAAGTAAATAAAAGTTCTTCTTCTGCATCCTTCCTCTTGACATGCATTTTCAACCACTCTGCTTGGCAGAACCCAGCCCCTATGGGATTACTGCAGGCCTAGGTTCCAAGTCCATGTCACAGCTCATCCTGATGTATAACCAGTTTGTCCCCCAAGAAGGGCTCTATGAACCTTTGGATGTAGCTGAACCACCTGCAATAAAATTTAAACCTGGCATATTTACTTTGAAGGGCAGAGTGAAGTTAATGGCCCCACAAAATTCCTGACACATGAATTTATTTCTCTCATCCTTCAAGTGAGATAATGACCCAACTCGACACCTAGTCCCAGGGAAGCCAATACATCCACATCTAAAGCATGAATAGAAGTAACTCACCAGGGCCTGGAAAAACAATCCTCGTTAGGAAAGTGGAATTTGTTCTAACTCTATTATCAAGTGCTACAAATCACCCTCCTGGGCCCACTTAGTTAAGCATCCAAATAATTTTTCAGCATGCTATGTTTCCATTTCTAAAATAGACACTAGTATTGCTTTTATGTATATACGTGGCCGAATGACCAATGTGATTCTGCAACCTGTACACTTGGAAAAATGAGAATTCATACCCCATTTGATTCAAATGTATGATATGTCAAGATCATTTTATTGTCATGAGCAACTAATAAAAGAAAATACAATTAAAAAATAGAACTTCAAGAGAGAAGTCTTATGACTTAAAGCCATATTTTTCATAATATACAAAAAATACGGGCAATATCTCCTCTAGTATTCTGTATGTGGTTTTTTGCCTGCAGTATGGCAACTGTCACTAGTTGTGCTTCTATTCATATTTTTTGCTGTTGCCATTTGCCCATTTGTCATTGATTATCAAATGAGTGGGAGGCATTAGAGCAGGCACCTTGGTAGAGTTAGAGGGAGCCCTTTTCCTCACCGAGCTTACAATCCATGAAAACCTGCCCTTCTTAAATTCTCCAGTGGGCTCCACTACCCTTGGAATGTGACTGAACCCAGGCAGAGGTTCTAGATGATCCAGCCACCACCTGCCTCTAGATTGGATGCTGAACAACACAGTCAATGCTATTTTCCATTTGGCAGGTATAGAAACTGAGGTTTCTATAAGAGGCTAAATATGCTTCCCAGAAGGAAATTCAAGGCCAGAGCTCTTATTTCCTAAATCCTTGGTCTTCTTTCACTTCTTTCACTGTAATTCCAGGGTAATACAACCAATATATTGAGATGAGGGGCAATCACACAAATATGTCTTTGATGAAACTAAGATTTACAGTAGCCTCAACTAGCAAATACAAGATTGAAAATGAGAAGAGCTAAGTCCACCTCCTGGCTCTGCCAATTAGCCATGCCTTCTCGGACAAGTCACTTTACCTCATTTATCAAGTGATGAAAATTGACTAACAACTTCTAGGCACTATTTCCCAAAACTGCTCCAAGTAGTCAGGGATGGCTGCAGGTCCTAGGTGCATGCTTGCAGATATGCAATGTGCATTTGCATGTTAAAGGTGCCATGAGGTTCTGCATGAAAAAAACCTGTTAACACGGCTCTTTTGAAACTTATTTGACCCTGGAGCACTTAGTAATGTCTCACAGAGCTCAAGTACTCTAAAAAAATAATTTGGAAAATGATTTTCCGAATTCTCTTTTGGCTCTAAAATTTGATAGTTGACATTTTCACTTGTAGAATGTTCTGTACCTTCAACCCATGCGTTCTCTTTTAATTGTGATTTTCCACCCCCCCCCCTCAGGAACTGAACACTGTGGGCAACAAATAAATACTATTGACTGATTTATTCGGCTCTTAAGGTTAATGTATTCTAACCAGGGCTTCTTTAATATGTTTGGCAAAATGTAGTCTAACACAAAATGTTTCTGGGGTGGAAAAAAGTATGCTCTGGGAACTGGGTGAAAACCACCAACTCTTCCCAGAGCCAGCCAGAGAGATGCCAGATGACATTTCAGTACCATTTGGCTATGAGAGTTTCATTCAAATGCAAAAACAAGAGACAAATTCTGTCTCTGGTTAGCCAGCTGCCTGAGTCTGGTCTTCAGAAAGTCAAAGCATTTGGTGTTGGGTGTCACAGAGTAGCCACTCTCATGTGACAGTCATTATTTTTTCATCCTCCCTCTAGTAATTTACAAGATAAATTGGCTCTGCCAGATTCTCCAATGGAAAAAAAAAAAAGCGCCCTTTTTTTTTATCCCTAGAATGCCACTTGGGGTCTCCTTGAGCAGTAAATTACCCAATGCCACCCTCATGGATTGAAAGAGCTTATTCACAATGAAAGTGCCAAAGAGTTTCTCAGAAACTAACTTGATTATGTGACATTGCTTATTTGTGTTTGTCCATGAATACAAAGTAACTGTAATATCCAACAGAATAAATACACAGAAATGGACTTTTAAAAGGGACAATTGTTTTTAATAAAATATCTTAATATAGCATTTTTCCATGTTTGGAAATCATGTGTGTTAAAGTGATTTAATATTGTAATAAGATCTTTTACAATACCAAGAAACATAACGATATGTAACACCTTAAGATCTGTATAATTCTACCTGCACCTATTTTTAAAAACTATTTATTTTATCTTTGTGCTAAAAAAAACTAGAGATCTTACAAAGATTGTATGATAAAAGAGAATACTAATAAGAATATAGGTTCATAACTAAGAATTGTAGGAAAAATGTTTTGTTTCTTTCGACTATTGTAAGTACAAATAATTACAAAAAATAAAAATAACAGCTTCTTTTTATTTGCCTTTCTTTGCCTCTGGGCATATTGTGTAGTGTCAAATGCAATTTGGTGGTATGGAGTTGAAGGCTGCAATAATAGAACAATGATTATAGAATCCACTTTCAGGTAGAAGCAGAGTGTGAACAGCAGCTCTGCTTCTTACTAGCTATAAGCTTTTTTTTTTAATCACTGAGCCTCAGTTTCCTTATCTGCAAATGGGAAGTGTTTCTTCTACACAGTTGTTTAAAAGATAAAATATGATATAATCCATAAAACTCATATCATCTGCCTATCACATAATAAGCAAATAGTCAATTATTATTTTATGGAGACCCTATTAGTCCATTTGACAAAAGGGCCAGAGGAAGGCTTGAACTTGGAGCACTTTTTCTGTGATCCTTTTGGCTCCAACTCTCTCTTTTTGGCTTCCTCTGAAGCAAATCTAGGTCTAATTCATCTAAATGTTCTTGCATGGAAGCTTCTAGAAAACTTCCTTGATGTATCATTAGCAAAAGTTGATACTGGGCACATGGTCTTCCTTCCATGTCAAGGAGAGTGAGAGATCACTCAGGCCAATCAGGCCATATCTACAGCTGGGATCAGTTTTCCAAGTCAGGTGGGCTGTGTTGGAGGTGATAGATCACCTTTGTAAAATCAGTGCTCTGCTAGGCAACGGGGAGTTTGACAGTGTTTTGACTAGACACCAACTATGTCTACTTGGCTAGTGCTCCTCCAAATTCAGCATGCATCCTTGATAACAGACATCTGATTCAAAAGTCAGGTGGAGCCTGAAACTATGTATTCCTAACAAGCACCTGGGGGATACTGTCTGCTGTCCTTACTTTGAGTCGCAAAATTCAACACCATCAAATAGCAAAGACAGAAAGAGATAAACTAAGACAAGAGCTCCTAATGGCAAGAAAGCTGGCTAAGATTGGAGGCTAAAGAAGAGACTGTAACTAACCAATGTAGAAAACAGACACATCAACCTCTAACTAACTTCTGTTAGGTTCTGTTTTAGCCAGCTGACCCAATCAGTCATATCCATGGCTAAATAAATTAAGTGATACAGTGCCTACCACCCCATGGGCAATCCTAAGGAATTCTGAATAACTCAATTCAACAAGTATTCATTTCATCCTAATACCTATATCAGATGATACACTAGGCCTTGAAGTTAGAATGATGATATAAATAAGGAGTTTGGCAAGCTTCTTAAAGAGTAAAACAGTAAATATTTTAGGTTTTGCAAGCCAAGACATAAAATCAACGATACTATGTACAGACTTACACACCCTTATTAAATGTTACCATAAAACATAAAACTATTCTTAGCTTACAGATCATACAAAAACATGGGGCTCGGCTCACAGGCCTTCGTTTGCCAACACACCATGTACACAGCTTTGGTCCCTGTCCTCATGGAGCTTATAGTTTATGCAAAGAATAACATGATGAACTGGCACTGTTTTTTAAGCCCTCCTCCCAGTTCCCGTGGTCATATGAACGAAGCTCAGCCTATCATTAAAATTTTCCTGTGTTAATTATCAACCCAAATCTCAACATCATTAGTGAGGGAGTATACACTAAAGAGCAGCTGTGTTAATTGGGTTCTTGTCACCCAACAAGAAAGACAGTAGAATGAAACAGACAAAAAAGACATAATTTTCCTAGGTTCATATATGAATGCACAACCAGAGTAACTCCACATCATGTACAACCACAAGACTGGGATCCTAATTAGAATAAGTTGTACTCCATGTATGTACAACATGTCAAAATACACTCTGCTGTCATGTACATCTAAAAAGAACATTTTTTTTAAGTACATTAGGATAATTGGCCATTTGGTATGAGAAAAAAAAATACCCAACAAGAACAACTTACAGGAGGAAAAGTTTACTTTTGCTCATGGTTTCGGAGGGTTAGTCTGTAGTAAGGTTGAGTCCAATGCTCTGGGCTCAAGGTGAAGCAGAACATCATAGGGAAGGGGGTGACAGAGGAGTACTGTTCACTTCATGGCAGTGGGAAAGCAGAGAGAAAGGGGAAGGGGTGTCAGGGAAGATGAACACTTCTAGGGCACACCCACAGTAATCCACCTCTCCAGCCACACCCCTCCTGCCTACATGTCGCGACCCCTTGCCCGCAAGGAAGACGCAACTCAGGAATCTTCTTTCAGCAGTTTATTCAGGTCCTTGATACTTTTTCTTCTTTCAGCTGTTTATTCAGGCCTTTGTATTGACATGTCTTTTAGCTTCTACTGCTACTCCTACTGCAACTACTACTACTTCTACTACTACTGCCACTACTACTACTGCCGTGTGCCCCAGCCTTAATAAAGCAGATAAAGCCCCAATGCACAACTGCCACGTGGACTTTTCTCATAGGGTGCCAAGTCACAGCGTGCCAACTCATTCTGATAAGGAGTTGTTTGTCACAGACTACAGGGGAAACCAGCGCCATCTTGTAATGGCGGCCACAGTTCACAGAAACGGCTCACCACACCTACAGTTAGCAGCAATCAGTTCATTCAAACTAGGATGGACTGCTCAGGTTGCAGCTCCCATGATCTAATCATTTCACCTCCAAACATTCCTGCATTAATAGAGGAGCTTTTGCAGAACACATCACATCCATACCATAGCAGCAGCTGACAATAATTATTTTTCTGGTGTTTAATTTACAGCAATAGCATAAAAACATACAAGCATCATACCAAAGCTTCTCAAGAATTCAGTATCCAATGAGAAAACATTAACAACAGAATCGTCCTTTCAAAGACTTTTTAAATGCTCTTCACAGACTCACCAAGGAAGAACTAAACAGTGCCATGCAGATAGAACCTAGTCATCACACCTCCATATAAATAGACTCCTTCACATATAAAGCAAGCATCCACTTAACCACGGATATTTCCCAAGAGGCCATGCAACTGCCACTGTTAATCCATAGTCCTCGCTTTGAAACCACAAAGTAAACTTCTCCCAGACTCTCAGTTTCAGCTGGAAACAAAGCTACCCCTGAACAAGAGACCAGAAAGGGGAAGCTAGTGTGCAGCCCTGCCCATGCTAAGAAGGTATTCTTCACAAGGGCTCATTTAACAGATGTGTATATTGAGTTGCAGAGGAAGAGGGAGTTTCTTTGAGAATAGGGCTTAGCCATCTACTTTCCAGTAATTCTGTGACTTCTTGTGCAGCCAGCAAGATTGAGGTATGCACTGTCTAACTCTGCACCACCACCCCACTGTGTTTGCTTTGGGAGCTTTACTTCACCACCTTTAATTTTTTAGTACCCATTATTCTTTTGTGTGTTTAATGATGTCACTTGAAATCTGTAAGATAATTACTTTTCTATCATGCATAACTTCAAAGCAAAGATGATAGCTTGGCAGAGCTGGTATTACAAGTCAGATTTAGTAAGTTGCATTCTTTTTTGGTGTAATTCATAATCATTTAACCAAAAATTTTTAAAAAATACTTTTCTGTTCTAAGAATGATATTCAAAATACGGGACTATTCTTATTAATTCTAGGTTGGCTGATTGAAATCATATCCCACAGCTCTTCATGTTTAATAACAGGAAAAAATACATCCCAGTGTTTTTAACCCATTATCTACTTGGTCTTTTAAATGCCTCTTTTCTTCTGATAATCAACAGCTTTAGGATTTATGAGTTCATCATTGGATGTAATTATCTCAGCATTTATCTGTTTTATTTGTTATGTGCATTGTGTTCTATAATCTGCTGAGAAGGGCTGGGGAAATTTTTACAAATTAAAAAATAGATAATACATTTATCTTTGGTTACTTTTTAACCATTAGAGATATTTAAAAAATAATCCAAATGATTGAAACATTCAAAACTCCCAACCCCCTCCACACCATACCCACAGCTACCCCATCATGAAAGTTCTGTCTTCCCATTTTCTATAGCCCTTCATGATTTGGTTTAAATAATGAACCTTTTGTATTTATGATTGACTTTTACATGAAGTCTTGGTATTCCCCTAAAATGTGCATTTTTTTAAGGACAGAGAATTGATAATTTGTTTCTACAACTCACTTTTGCTAGTATTATGCTAAGCAAATAGTGTTTTGTTTTTTGTTTTTTGTTTTTTTCTTATGTAAAAGTACATGTCAAAAAGCTAGAGCAGTGTTTAAGGCTTTGGAGTCAAATCCTGACCACTCTCACAAGCCACTAGCTGTCACAGAATGATGATAATACTCACACCTATCTTTGTTACAAGAGTCATGAGTGTGAATACATGCAATGCATGTATCAAGCCGGGCCTATGCCAAGTGCAGAGCAGCCATGCAGTTCATGGCCACTGCTGTTTCCATTGCTATTATTGCTCCCCCAGGGCTCCCACCAAAACAAAAACTAAGCAATAATCTGAGCTAAAACACCTCGGAATAAACAATGCAGTAAAGCCTGAAGCCAGACAATTTTTCTAAATTTTCAGAAAAATCAATAGGGAATAGCTCAGCTTGACCTTGAGAATCAAAATTAAGGCTAATTATTCATTTTTCAAAGGAACTCAGCATATGAGTCCCCAAAACAGTTTGTTCTCTGGGTACCAAGTCCAACACACAGACTACTTTCCAGGGACAGTGTCCAACCTGAGCCAACACCCATGCAAATCCCTGAATTGACTTTCTCTGTGGATCATCCCTGGGAGGCCACCATGTTTATGCACCAATTTATGGGGATAGAAATAGGGACACAAAAACAAGTCACTGACTGGCCTCAGGTCCCTGCTTGAAATAAGTGGCAGAGTATTTGCCAGTGCTGCTTTTATTCCTCCCTCTTGAGTTGCCAAAGTGGTTTGGGACATTTTCCTACGATATTCTATAAGGTTTTGGTTGGCCAAAATATGTCAACCAATTGAGGGCTCAATAAGTGCATCTGGCCAGTTCCTGCAGGTCATAAATGCTATTTTTGAGTGCATGAAGTTTCTTCTGGTTTCAAAAGACAGAAAACTAAATACACAACAGCCTAAACAGAGAGGTAGACTCACTGGCTCATATAAATGAAGTACCCAAGGTGTGGTAGGTTTCAGGGGCTTACATAATGTCACCATGCCTGTTGTTCTCTCACTTCTCTGCCTTCCACTGAGTCTGTTTCACCCTTAGTTATGCCATTGTGCTCTCTGGAAGCTGCAGGCTTACATTTTTCCAGGAAGATGAACAATTGTTGGCCTAAATTGAACTGATGTCCCTCCCTAACCAATCAGCTGGCCTTGCAGACTGCAACTCTCTGGGGGAGTTGAGGATATGGCCAAGTGTGCACCTTAGTGAGCCACTGTGGTGGGGTCAATTCTGCTGAGGTAATTCATAGGAGAGTAAAGAAGGAATTGTCCCCTTGGAGGAATAATCGGATTGTTATTTCTGAAAGAGCCAGAAACATGGTAAGAAAAACTATTTGCCTGCCAGGCCAAGGAAGTCCAGAGAGCACAATGGCACCTGCAGGCTTCTATGTCATCTCTCTCACCAGTCATTTGCTCTTTCACACCCATTTCCTAGAATTTCTGCCAGCACATAGAGCTGTCCACAGACTAAAATTATAGAGTACTGTGGAGGAGCATAGCTTTAGAGGACAGGAGGGAGGATATTAGTGGTCAAGGTGGAATAGAATTCTTATCTCAATGTGTCTGAAGTATTTTCTGTAACTTAAGTAGGAAGCATCCAGAAAAGTTTGGCAAATTTAAGAGGGAGGAAGACAGGAGTTTGGACTTGTCACACCCTGTATTGTCCGGTGAGAATACAGGGGCAGCGACTCTCAAATTTTCCATAGTTTAATGCTCTGTCCAAACTACCCAAACAAGATGCCACAGATCCACTACCCAGAAAACAGGTGCAGAATTGTTTAGGACGTTAATGATAGCTTTGATCCCTGCCCTTGACACACATTTGCAAGTGTCGCCTTCTCTGGGAAGAGTTTTCTGGTTCTATCCATTGTTGTCTTTGTTATAGTAACATAGTTGACATTTACAGCATCTGTATGTGGCAGTCATGTGTTCTACATCACTTAAGTGTTACAGTAACTCTTCCTTTGTGGATCATCCCTGGGAGGATTGCCATGCCTACACCCCAATTTATGGGAATATAAGTAGGGACACAAAAGAAAGATTGGTACTATCTCCATTTTAGAGAACAGAAATCTGAACCACAGGGAAATAACTTACTTAAGATCACAGAGCATTAAGTGACAGAATTTGGTTTGCAAGCTACTTGTGCACAATCAACCATGCTCTCTGGAAAGGCTTGCCCCATTTGGAGCATATAACAATAGCTAGCTGTTACTGAACATTCACCGTGCACCAAGTGTTATGCTAAAAACATAACTTTAGAGGTAGTGTTATCTCCTTCAGCATTAATAGTAACTGATGCACACCCTAGCACTACCTCTAATTTGCAAATAAGGAAACTGAGATTTGCAGAAGTTCAGGAACTCAAAGTTTCATGCTTCAAATCCAAAATCTAAGCACTCAAGTTCATGCTCTTAACAATAAACCAATGCTGTCCGTGCCCACTAAACTTCATCTCATTGTTTTATAGCTACTTGTCTAGGGGCCAGTTTTCCCCTGTAGACTGTAAGATCCTTGAGGGCAGGGACAGGGTCTGAATCACCTGGTTCATAGAAGATTTTAAATAACTGTCTCGTTCATTTGTTTCCTTGGTGCCAAATTCAGTGCTGAACACATAAGAGGTGTTCTCATGATGGAAGAAGGAAATGAAAGGATGAAAGAGGATGTGAATGATGGCTGCTGAGGTCAAAAAGAATAATTTATCTCCCTAGACTGGAAATCATGTAATTAGTCTCTTGGGAGGTTGAACCAATGGTCTGTTCTTTGCAAAAGTCAATTCAATCCAAATGACTCAGTCTCAAAATCGAAATTGACCTCAGCCAGTTTTCCACAAGTATGACAGGACATTAATCACTTCCTTGTCACTCTACTAACTCCTATTGAAAGCAAAATAAAACAAAAACTCAGGTATTTGATAAGTTTATCTACCATACCAAGACTCAATCCTCAAAAAAAAAAAATAGTTCTTTCTGATCTAGTATTTGCTGAATTTCAGCTCCCCTGGCCTTTAAGATTTCTCTCTACAGTAATTTCACAGATGTCACAGAACAATGCCATTAACACAGTAACTAAGCTAGCCTCCTGAGAACCAGTCTGTAAGCTCCTCAGGGCCAGGTACCAGGCACTCTAAATATCTGTGAAATAGACCCCAAAAATCAAAGAAACAAGTATACTTTTTCCCAGTGAGGGAGTCCCTTTCTAAACAAAATAATAAGCCCTGAAGCAGACAATTGAAGGAGGTTGTGGTTTCTAACCATCTGGCAGGTAAAGAATGCAAATAGAGATGCATTTGGAAAGAACCTGTTTGGGAACCCAAGGTGAGTCCATAAGGTAACAAGCCCCTACTTGCAAAACTCAATTGAAACAAGTCCCTGTTCAAACAATTGTGGTTTCTTCGAGCTCAGGAGACAGCTGTTAGGAAAAATTACTCATGAGAGAGGCCAAATGTATTATAGATGTTGCCTTGAGAGCATTTATCCACATGTGGGTAAATGAATTAACCCACATTTATCCACATGTGAGTAAATTACAACATGAATTAACCTGTTGTAAGAGCAATAGATGATATTTGCATTTAATAAAGAAACTGTGTAAAAAACATTGCCCATATGCCAAATCATATTCCCTCATCAACAACCCACATCCCAGTAGTCAGATTTGCAGAATTCCTATTTCTCTTCTGACCTCCACCTTTTACATTTATTCTCTGAGTATCCTGAAACAGACATAAGATCCTCTACAAAGACCTTACCCTGCAGTGGACACTCTTGGCTGCCTGGCTCTCAACATTTGCTGCCTGTTCTTCTTGTTGGAAGAACCCTGATTTTTTGAGTCTTTCATTCTCCACAGCTATGTGGGCAGGCTTCCAGGTGATGGATGTTAAATAATCTAGGCCAGTCCTGATACATTCATTCTCCTTACCAGACATTGGTATAAATAAATGCAAGCTAATCTAACAAATGAGATATAAGCAGATGGCAGCTATGGGCCATGAAGAATTTTTCTTCCCTAATAAAAAAGCCTGTGGGAGGAATTCTGTTACTATGTCTTACATCGTGTTTGCATTAACTTCTATAACCACTGCAGCCATCTTGCTACCATGAGGAGTAACCTTTCTTGCACCCTGAGGGCAACAAAACATAAAGATAGCAAGTCCTCAGGTCCTTGATGATAATGTTGAACCACTGAAATAATCAAACTTGCTTGCAGACTCTAGCTGTGTAAGATAATATCTCACTGTGATTGAGCAATCTTTCAATGGGTAATTTACTTTCTCACCTGATAAAAGTCAGACTGATCCCCGTTTGAAGGCAAATTTGTATTTTCTTAAATATTCTTGTTCAGATGATCATATCCAGTATCTTTTGAGAAAGTGAAACTAAATGGTAGATGGCTCTGCTTAAGCCAAATTCAACATCAAAAAAAATCCACCAGGAATGCACCATCTAAAGCAGGAATTAAAAATCCTTTTTTGTAAAGGGTGAGACAACAAATATTTTCAGCTTTATGGGTTATGAGATATCTGTTACAACCACACTCCTTTACTATTATAATGCAAAAGCAGCCATACACAATACGTAAGTGAATGACTATTCCAATAAAATTTATTTTATAAAAATTGTCAGAGGGCCAAGTTAGCTTGTAAAGCTATAGTCTACCAGCCCAGATCTAGAGTCCCCAAAACATGCAACATATATATACACACGTGTATACACACATATATCTACCTCTCCAGAGGCAAGATACATTTTAATTATTATTAATACATTTTAATTTTTATATATTTAAATTAACCATTGAAAGATTGCTCAAACACAGCAAGATATTATCTTACACAGCTAGGAGTCTACGATATATCTTTCCTCTTGGATATCTTCCTTGTATGACTTGGGCCCTGTCTACATTTCTGCCTTTATCTTGTACCATACCTCACTCTGGCCTTCTTTTGGTTTATCTGCCAAGCTTTTCTCCCCCCAACATAACACACTACAATTTCTGGGGCTTTGCATTTGTTCTTTTCCCAGAATGCTTTCCCTTAGAGTTTGTCACAGCTGTTTTTTTTTTTTTCCCAATCATTCAGGATTAAACACGAATGTCATTTCCTGAAGAGTGTTTTCCTCAGCACTGAATCTAAACATCCCACTCTCCTCCCAGTGAGAGGTACTTAAGATGGACCGTGACCATCTTGTTCACCAATGTCTTCCCCAAGTCTAAAAGTGAAGAAGATAGTTAATATTTCTTGATTATAGAATATATGGAATTTGTGCTGTATTTTTGGCTTAGAAAAAAATGTTTTATAGGGTTTTAAAATATGTCCCTTAAGACATACAATTCCTTGGGCTGGGATTGTGACTCAGTTACAGAGCACTTGCTAGCACGTGTGAGGCACTGGGTTCAATCTTCAGCACCACATAAAAATAAATAAATAGGAAGATGGCCGCTGGGTACGGGGGTCGCTGAAGTGCTGAGCATGGGGCTCTGAGCAGCGGCTTTAATCGAGATTTCACGCAGCTTGTTAGAGCACCTTTCACCATTAATCTGTAGCGGACCACATTGCCAAGCAGCAGAAAAAACAAAGAAATTGAAAGAGAGACGTTTTTTCTGCTCAGAGCCGCGGGCGCTTTGCGCCCATCTGCTGCCTCTTTCACTTCGCTCCCGGCAGAGAAGCTGCGGATTGTAAGTACCTGAGACAAGAAAGCTCAGTACACTCCCTCCTTTTTTTCCTTTTTTTTTTTTTTTTGTTTTTGAATATTTTCTATACAGGGAGAGTTAGTGGATGGGTATTGTGGGCTGGGCTGTGGTTTCGGGGCTGAAAATCAACTCCGCGGGAGCGGCCATTTGCTTTATGCATGCTGTCTTAATGGCTCTGACTACATAGTCCAGCTGCCGCACCTAGAGACTGGAACTGGGTTGCCTGCCAAGTCCTGTCCTCCGAAGGCGGGACCACGACCGAGCGCCGCCGCGAGAGACCACAGTCGCTTGTTCCCTGCTGCACCTTTGAGCAGAGCCTGTTCTGGGGTCGTTCGGCATTCCCCTGCGAGGGGACCCGTGCTCCGGAGGTGGGAACTGGAGAGCCGCGGCGGCAGCAGCTCGGACTCCGGGAGCCAGGAGCCGCGGCGGCAGCAGCTTGGACCCCGGGAACCAGGCACCTAGCCAAGGAGCGGCGGAGGTCACGGCGGCACTGCTAAGGCCGCGGACAAGCGCGGCGCCCGAGCGCGGCCCAGAGGTGGAGGTGATGACAGCAGGGTTTCAGTTCTAGAAAACTGGACGGGAAACAGAAGCAGCAGTTTGTATAATCCCAAGATCTTGCTTATGCCAGGAAACTGTAAGGGCAACATGAATGTCACTGAGGTGGTCTAACATGGCGGCAGACGCGGAGAGATCAAGTCTCTGACCTCTTCAATTGTGCGGATATAGGGAGCTGTAAATTATCTAAAGTCTGCTTGCTCAGGATCACTAGGCAAAGTTGAGCTGACGTGGAGCTAGGGCGCACAGCCTGGGCCACTCAGAAAACGCACACTGAGCACGAATCAGCTGCATTCAAGCTCTGGTTCGCCTCCTTCTAGTGACTCAGCACTAACGATCCCACTGAAATAACTAGTCGGCCCACCTGAACTCACAGAGGTAAAAGCCAACTGAGCACCATAGCCGGACCCAGGGAATCAGGAGAGACGTGGGACCTGCAGTGCAGATCTCCCGGCTATTACTTCCACCAGTGCTGACAACAGAGGTCCCTTGCACCAGCTACCAGGGGAGTTGCTACCTGAGGGCAAACAAGTTCGCTGGGGGCCCTCAGCCCCAAACCCTACAAACTTGGGGTCTGAGGGAGGCAAACAGAAAGGCTGTGCCCAGGCACCCATGAAAACAGGGCTCCCAGGAGCAGCAGACCTGGCGTGTAGTCAGTATTGTGGTGAGTGTCACAGGTGAGCGGGGCCTGGCTTGAGGAACCACAAGAGAAGGTCCTAGGCACTCAGGATTGGAGACCCGCACAGTCTGGGAAGAAGAGCTGAGGCACAGTGATTGGCACCCACCTATCAAGAAGAGAAGCCTGGCCCAGTGGGCATAGCTCCACCAACTGGAAGAGAAGCTAATCGAGCTATATGACTGCATTTATTATTATTATTATTTTTTTAATGATTATTATTAGTATTTTTTTTTTCACTTTTTGTTGTTGTTGTAGTTGTTGTTCTTTAACTTTCTTATTAATGGTTTCAATTTTTTTAAACTCTTTTTATTTTATTAGTATTACTATTATTTTTTAAACTTTAATTTCCATTTTTTATTATCATTATAAAATTTCTTTTTTTTTTTTTTTTTTTTTTTTGGTTTTAAAGTTTTATTTTTTTCGTTTCTTCTTTCTTTCTTTTCACTTTTTTTTCTTTTGTCTTCTCACTTCTTCTCAATTTTCCTATTCCCCCTTCCTTGAATTCTACCTGCCTATACTCATTCTCTTTAGTGACTTCTTCCCTCCCCTTCTAATATCTCTCCTCCCCAGTGCCTACAAGCTAGGCAAAACTGCAACCCACGGGCGGGTCAGGTCCAGCAACCTGCCGAGTGACAGAATAGCTACACGTGCCTGCAGGGAACGCGGACAGGACCCACAAGTAGGACAGGGCCGGTGGCTCGCTGAGGGGCAGGCCCGTCCCCTCCCCCAGTGTCTGCAGGTAGGCGGGACTGTGACCACCGGCAGATGGGCCGAGCGGCCTGCTGAGGGGCGGAACCGGCCCCTCCCCCAGTGACTGCAAGCTAGGCGAACCTTCGACCCATCGGGAGGTTAGGCCCAGCAACCTGCGGAGTGACAGAGGTGCTCCTCGTGCCTGCTGGGTAGGCGGACCTTTGACCGACCAGCAGAGCAGAACTAGGGCCTGCCAGCGTGGTAGACGGATCATACCAATTGGAGGAGGATCACAGCCACTACCTGCCCTGCAAGGGTGATTTTTCAACTATTCAAGAGCAATATAAATAAATAGAGAGAAAATTTCAAAACACAACAGTTTCACCAAGCAGAAAGTAACGCCAGCAGTATGAAAAGACAAGGAAAGAAAGGATCACAGGCAATGTAGGTCAACTCAACTTTAGAAGAGGTAGTAGGTGCAACAGATGGAATGTCAGATAGAGAGGTCAGGATATACATGCTTCAGATGATCTGGAGTCTTAAGGAAGACATGAGACAGCAAAATCAGATAATGAAAGATCACATTGACAAACAAATCCAGGAAGTAAAAGATCAATTTCACAGGGAGATAGAGGTAATAAAAAACAAACAAATAGAAATCCTAGAAATGCAGGAAAAAATAAACCAACTTAAAAACTCAATTGAGAATACTACCAGCAGAGTGGATCACTTAGAAGATAGAACATCAGACAATGAAGACAGAGTATTTCAACTTGAAAAGAACATAGATAGCTCAGCAAGTCTACTAAGAAACCATGAGCAGAACATCCAAGAGCTATGGGATAATATCAAAAGACCAAACTTAAGAGTCATTGGGATACAGGAAGGCACAGAGCTCCAAACCAAAGGATTAAGCAATCTATTCAGTGAAATAATACGAGAAAACTTCCCAGACTTGAAGAATGAGACAGAATCCCAAATCCTAGAAGCCTACAGGACGCCGAATGTGCAAAATCATAAGAGATCCACACCTAGACACATTATAATGAAGATGTCCAACATACAGAATAAGGAGAGAATTTTAAAAGCTACAAGGGAAAGGAAGCAGATTACATTTAGGGGTAAACCAATCAGGATAACAGCTGATCTCTCAACACAGACTCTAAAAGCTAGAAGATCCTGGAATAACATATTTCAAGCGCTTAAAGAAAATGGATTCCAACCAAGAATCGTGTATCCGGCGAAATTAAGCTTCAGGTTAGAAGATGAAATTAAAACCTTCCATGACAAACAAAAGTTAAAGGAATTCGCAGCTAGAAAACCATCTCTTCAAAAAATACTAGGCAAAACATTACAGGAAGAGGAAATGGAAAATAACATTGATAACCAACAATGGGAGGTAGGACAGTAAAGGGGGGAAAGTACTCAAAGAGGATAACAAATCAGGTTCAGTAACATCAATAAACAAATATGGACACAAGAACAAACCATATCTCAATAATAACCCTAAATGTTAATGGCTTAAACTCACCAATTAAGAGACACAGGCTAGTAGAATGGATCACAAAACAAGACCCAACAATATGCTGTTTACAGGAGACGCACTTGATAGGAAAAGATGTACATAGACTGAAGGTGAAAGGTTGGGAAAAATCATATCACTCATATGGACCACGGAAACAAGCAGGAGTGTCCATACTCATATCTAATAAAATAGATTTCAAGCCAAAGCTAATCAAAAGGGATAAAGAAGGACACTTCATACTGCTCAAGGGAACCATACACCAACAAGACATAACAATCATAAATATATATGCCCCAAATAATGGTGCAGCCGTGTTCATCAAGCAAACTCTTCTCAAGTTCAAGAGTCTAATAGACCACCATACAATAATCATGGGAGACTTCAACACACCTCTCTCACCACTGGACAGATCTTCCAAACAAAAGTTAAATAAGGAAACTATAGAACTGAATAACACAATTAACAACCTAGACTTAATTGACATATATAGACTATACCACCCAACATCAAGTAGCTACTCTTTTTTCTCAGCAGCACATGGAACCTTCTCAAAAATAGACCATATACTATGTCACAGGGCAACTCTTAGACAATACAAAGAGGTAGAGATAATACCATGCATCTTGTCTGATCATAATGGAATGAAACTGAAAATCAATGATAAAAGAAGAAAGGAAAAATCAAGCATCACCTGGAGAATGAACAATAGGTTGCTGAGTGATCAATGGGTTTTAGAAGACATCAAGGAGGAAATTAAAAAATTCCTAGAGTTAAATGAAAACACAGACACAACATATCGGAATCTATGGGACACATTGAAAGCAGTTCTAAGAGGAAAATTCATTGCTTGGAGTTCATTCCTCAAAAAAAGAAAAAACCAACAAATAAATGATCTCATACTTCATCTCAAAATCCTAGAAAAAGAAGAGCAAAACGACAGCAAAAGAAGTAGAAGGCAAGAAATAATTAAAATCAGAGCTGAAATTAATGAAATTGAAACAAAAGAAACAATTGAAAAAATTGACAAAACTAAAAGCTGGTTCTTTGAAAAAATAAATAAAATTGACAGACCCTTAGCCATGCTAACGAAGAGAAAAAGAGAGAGAACCCAAATTACTAGCATACGGGATGAAAAAGGCAATATCACAACAGACACTTCAGAAATACAGAAGATAATCAGAAATTACTTTGAATCCTTATACTCCAATAAAATAGAAGATAGTGAAGGCATAGATAAATTCCTTGAGTCTTATGATCTGCCCAGATTGAGCCAGGAGGATATAGACAACCTAAACAGACCAATAACAATAGAGGAAATAGAAGAAACCATCAAAAGACTACCATCTAAGAAAAGCCCAGGACCGGATGGGTATACAGCAGAGTTTTACAAAACCTTTAAAGAGGAACTAACACCAATACTTTTCAAGCTATTTCAGGAAATAGAAAAAGAGGGAGAACTTCCAAATTCATTCTACGAGGCCAACATCACCCTGATTCCGAAACCAGACAAAGACACTTCAAAGAAAGAAAACTACAGACCAATATCTCTAATGAACCTTGATGCAAAAATCCTCAATAAAATTCTGGCGAATCGGATTCAAATACATATCAAAAAAATTATACACCATGACCAAGTAGGATTCATCCCTGGTATGCAAGGTTGGTTCAATATACGGAAATCAATAAATGTTATCCACCACATCAATAGACTTAAAAATAAGAACCATATGATCATCTCGATAGATGCAGAAAAAGCTTTCGACAAAGTACAGCATCCCTTTATGTTCAAAACTCTAGAAAAATTAGGGATAACTGGATCATACCTCAACATTGTAAAAGCAATCTATGATAAGCCACAGGCCAGCATCATTCTGAATGGAGAAAAATTGAAGGCATTCCCTCTAAGATCTGGTACAAGACAGGGATGCCCTCTCTCACCACTTCTGTTCAACATAGTCCTCGAAACACTGGCCAGAGCAATCAGGCAGACGAAAGAAATTAAAGGCATAAAAATAGGAAAAGAAGAACTTAAATTATCACTATTTGCAGATGATATGATTCTATACCTAGCAGACCCAAAAGGGTCTACAAAGAAGCTATTAGAGCTAATAAATGAATTCAGCAAAGTGGCAGGATATAAGATCAACACGCATAAATCAAAGGCATTCCTGTATATCAGCGACAAATCCTCTGAAACGGAAATGAGGACAACTACTCCATTCACAATATCCCCCAAAAAAATAAAATACTTGGGAATCAACCTAGCAAAAGAGGTGAAAGATTTATACAATGAAAATTACAGAACCCTAAAGAAAGACATAGAAGAAGACCTTAGAAGATGGAAAAATATACCCTGCTCATGGATAGGCAGAACTAACATCATCAAAATGGCGATATTACCAAAAGTCCTATATAAGTTCAATGCAATGCCAATCAAAATCCCAACAGCATATCTTGTAGAAATCGATAAAAGAATCATGAAATTCATATGGAATAATAAAAGACCCAGAATAGCAAAAATAATACTAAGCAGGAAGTGTGAATCAGGCGGTATAGCGATACCAGACTTCAAACTATACTACAGAGCAATAGTAACAAAAACAGCATGGTACTGGTACCAAAACAGGCGGGTGGACCAATGGTACAGAATAGAGGACTCAGTAACCAATCCACAAAACTACAACTATCTTATTTTTGATAAAGGGGCTAAAAGCATGCAATGGAGGAAGGATAGCATCTTCAACAAATGGTGCTGGGAAAACTGGAAATCCATTTGCACCAAAATGAATCTGAATCCCTATCTCTCGCCGCGCACAAAAGTTAACTCAAAATGGATCAAGGAGCTTGATATTAAATCAGAGACATGACATCTGATAGAAGAAAAAGTTGGTTATGATCTACACGCTGTGGGATCGGGCTCCAAATTCCTCAATAGGACACCCATAGCGCTAGAGTTAACAAATAGAATCAACAAATGGGACTTACTCAAACTAAAAAGTTTTTTCTCAGCAAAAGAAACAATAAGAGAGATAAACAGGGAACCTACATCCTGGGAACAAATCTTTACTCCACACACTTCAGATAGAGCCCTAATAACCAGAATATACAAAGAACTCAAAAAATTAGACAATAAGATAACAAATAACCCAATCAATAAATGGGCCAAGGACCTGAACAGACACTTCTCAGAGGAGGACATACAATCAATCAACAAGTACATGAAAAAATGCTCACCATCGCTAGCAGTCAGAGAAATGCAAATCAAAACTACCCTAAGATACCATCTCACTCCAGTAAGACTGGCAGCCATTAGGAAGTCAAACAACAATAAGTGCTGGAGAGGATGCGGGGAAAAGGGCACTCTTGTTCATTGCTGGTGGGACTGCAAATTAGTGCAGCCAATTTGGAAAGCAGTATGGAGATTTCTCGGAAAGCTGGGAATGGAACCACCATTCGACCCAGCTATTCCCCTTCTCGGTCTATTCCCTAAAGCCCTAACAAGAGCATGCTACAGGGACACTGCAACATCGATGTTCATAGCAGCTCAATTCACGATAGCAAGACTGTGGAACCAGCCTAGATGCCCTTCAATAGATGAATGGATAAAAAAAATGTGGCATTTATATACTATGGAGTATTATTCTGCATTAAAAAATGACAAAATCATAGAATTTGGAGGGAAATGGATGGCATTAGAGCAGATTATGCTAAGTGAAGCTAGTCAATCTTTAAAAAACAAATACCAAATGACTCCTTTGATATAAGGGGAGTAAACAAGGACAGGGTAGGGACGAAGAGCTTGAGAAGAAGATTTACATTAAACAGGGATGAGAGGTGGGAGGGAAAGGGAGTGAGAAGGGAAATCGCATGGTAATGGAAGGCGATCCTCAGGGTTATACAAAAATGACATATAAGAGGAAAGGAGGGGTAAGACAAGATAATACAAATGGAAGAAATGATCTACAGTAGAAGGGGTAGAGAGAGAAAAGGGGAAGGGAGGGGAGGGGAGGGGAGGGGAGGGGAGGGGGGATAGTAGAGAATAGGACAGACAGCAGAATACATCAGACAAGAGAAAGGCAATATGTCAATCAATGGAAGGGTAACTGATGTGATACAGCAATCTGTATACGGGGTAAAATTGGGAGTTCATAACCCACTTGAATCAAACTGTGAAATATGATGTATTAAGAACTATGTAATGTTTTGAATGACCAACAATAAAAAAAAAATAAATAAATAAAGATATAATACCAAAAGCGAAAAAAAAAAAATTAAAAAAAAAAAATAAATAAATAAATAAAATAGAGGTATTGTGTCCATCTACAACTAAAATCATTTTTTAAAAAAATACATACAATATACTCTGTCTATAACGCATTAATGACTTCCTTCAGAAATAATATACTTTGCTTTTGATTGATAAAATTCATCCCTAAACATGTACCTAGATAACCCATAGAAATGATTGTAATTATTGGCCACCTGTCACTCTGAATGAAGCAAGTACAGGGTTTTTTTTAGAGGAGGTAAAGTTACTTATTTGCTTTACTTGCCAAATAGCTCTCCTGGTAAGATTAAAGAGACCTGTTTGCAAGCTATGTGTTCACTGGGACATCATTTCCATGAAAAATCAAAGCAGGACGCTCCAGCCCAGGTAAAGATCAAGGCCTGACCCACATCTGCTCAAAGCTTAAGCGGCAACTAGATGTGGGGTTACATGCCTGCAAGCCTAGCTACCCAGGAGGATCACAAATTCAGTCTCAGCAACTTAGGGAGACCCTGTCTCAAAATAAAATAAAAAGAGTGTGGGGATATAACTCAGTGTAGCAGTGTAGAGTTCTTACCTAGCATGAACAGGATCCGGGTTTAATTCCCATCACTATAAGAAAAAAAAAAAAGTTTGAACTGTGTTTTGAAAGACAATAAATGTTACTTTATTCAATAATATAAATAAAGGAAAGGAGATTCTATATATGTGCGAAAGATTGTTTTGCTTTACAAAAATCTCATACCTGATGGCTTTCAAACAGGAATCTGACAAGTTGTAAGGCTACTTTACTCCACTTATCAAAAAACTACTTCAGAAAGCTCCAAATTCAGTTTACCAATGGGATGCAGCACAATTGGAGTGGGGCGCCCTGGTTGGGAATGTATTTGTTTGGGGATATTTCCTATTGTGGGTTAACAGTAGCCTTTCCAGAATTTTGGATCATCTTCTCCACACTCCTCAATGTATGAGTCATCCCTACCCTTGACAATTGCCTGCCTTGCTCTGGGCCACTTGCCCAGCCTTCTTCAGACCAGGAAATCTGGTTAAAATACAATCTTTGGAACCTGACAACATTTAAAAAAAAAAAATTTCTCATTAAAGCCTGTGACTCTCCCATGGACCTCCCTCCCAAATATTCCTTTTAAAATCCCCTAAGGGATACACTGGTAAACAAAAATGTACTTAAGGAAGGGAAGAATCATACAGAAGTAAATGAGAATGACAAATCTCTCATTTATGCTTTTCTTTTTATTGATCTATAATTTAGACAGCATTTTCAGTGCTGTGATTAAAGGATCCAACCAGAACAACTGTAAAGGAGGAAAGGTTTATTTATGGGCTCACGATTTCAGAAATCTTAGTCCATAGAAGGCTAGCTCCATTCCTTGGAGCTCTAGATGAGGCAGAATATCATGGTGGAAGAGTGTGATGGAGGGAAGCAGCTCACATGGTGATCAGGAAACAGAGAGAGACTCCACTCACCAGATACAAATATGTACCCCAAAGCCACCCCCCCATTCCCACCTCCTCCAGCCACACTCTACCACTTTAGTTTCCACTCAGTTAATCCCTATTAGATTAATTCCCTTTTTGGGATAAGACTCTCACAACCCCATCATTTCTCCTCGGAACTTTCTTACATGGCCTCACATGTGAGCTTTTGGGGGACACCTCACCTCCAAACCATAACAATCTACAACTTATTCTCCCAGCTGAGGGTCATTCTCAAGTGTTTTTAAAATCTTGGCTTTCAGCTTTCTAGTGAGAGTTATTTGTCTTCTCTTATTTAGAAAGCAGACATCTAGTGGACATACACATGAACTTTGGTCATTTCAGCTGGCCACAGCTAAGTCTTCTATGCTTATGTAACAGGCTTTGAGAACTACAGGGGGAAAAAATTTTGGTACATCCCTACCTCCAGCAAAGGGAGCAAACAAAAAAATGCCTATAAAACAACATTCAATGAGGGCCAGGGCCAGGTGGGAACTGCATGCTGTTGAAGGCAGTGGGTACTAGTTCCTGCCAAGTATGAGCACATAAGTATGTAGGCTCAGAGTTGCCAGCTCTTCACATTTTTTTTCAAAAAAAAAAAAAAAAAAGAAAGAAAAAAAATACAGAAACCTGGGTTACTCTTCCAATTTTAAAATGTTGGAGCAATTAAAGAGAAAGAGAAAGAGGACCATGCCAAATGTGTTCCAAAGCCCACTCAGGGCCTATGGGCTGCCATTTAAGGCCACTGTGTAGCAGTCACACAAGTTCATCCTGTGCAGCCCATGAAATAGGGTGTCCTCAGAGAGACCACCCACCACCTCCATGTTTGAGCAGGGTTCTTAGTGTGTACAAAGCTGCACACACTAAGATTTCTGAGCTGCTGCTCTGTTCTTGACCATCACCAAACGGGTTTTCGGCCTTACTCATGTCCAAGCTTTCTGACACACAAAGCACAGAACAACCTACAAAAACTAGGGTTAACTGTTTGAGGCCATTGGCCTCTTTGCTATCAGGGTTAATGCAGGGGGATAGAAAAGACTAAAAACCTAATTTTTATCAGTGAATATTTTATTTTGCCTCTATGTTGAAATGATGGGGCTTCTCTGTCTAAACTTAGACTTAAGCTCAAATCTCTTGTATTTCTTCTCTCTTAGACCCAAGTCAAACATGAACTTCAACTGACATGGGATTTGTTTTTCCAGTTTTAGTCTTAGGGCACTCCCAGAATTAGAGGCAAAGTGTAAATTAAAAATGAAAACACAAGAACATCTATTGTTTGTCTAGCACAAGGTTTTGTTGGTTAGAAAAAAAAAAGTTTTCTTCATTAGACTTCTAGATTACCTTTAAAGAGAGATGGTTTAGGTTAAAGACAAATGAGTTTTGTTAAACCAAGGGTTAAAATATTTCAGCACATGTCATGAAACTAGAGTGTGCCCAAGCTCTTTGTCAGCAGGCCTCTTCCTCCAACTTGCTTCCCTCTTGTCCTATCTCTCCATCCCCTCTCTATGCTAAGAAGAGAATTCCCTGAAACTAGGATCCTCAAGGAAGCAGTGTTTGCCATGGGACTCACTGTAGGGGCAGCAATCCCTGGAAACATGAAGAAGGCCTGGATTCAGCCCCCAGTCCTCTTGTGCCCAGTTGACCTAGCTGCCCTTTCCCCAACCACCAGTCCTCCACCTATTATACCTTCTGATCTGGGACTTTCTCAGATCCACTTGGTAATCTCTCTCCAAGGCACAACTATTTAGAGGCGATATTACATCATGTACATGATATAATATTGCCTTTTCTGGGGTTGTATATCCTCTAGTTATCTTGAATTCTTTTTAAAAACATTTTTCTCATAATTAAAAAAATAAAAAAGGAAAACTGTCCAGTGGCAAATGGATTCCCAGATTTTAATCCATGTCCAGAATAGCCTCTATAGGTATTTTGGTTTATTTCCTTAAGATAATTTTGTTAAATTTTCTTCATTATGACCTAAATACCTGGCAAGGATAACTTAGAGGAAGAAAAGTTTATTTGGGGCTGTGGTTTCAAAGGTCTCAGTCCATGGTCGGCCAAGTCCATTGCTCTGGGTCTGAATGAGGCAGACCAGCATGGTGGAACAGTGGTGGAGGATAGCTGCTCAGTTCATGGTGGCTGGAAAGTGGAGTGTGAGAGTGCTAGGAGCCAGGGACAATATATAAAATCCCCAAAGCAAGCCTCCAATGACCTATTTCTTCCAGCCATATCCCACCTACCGATAATTACCACCCAGCAAGCCATTCAAATTATTAGTCCATCAAGTAGATTAATCCACTGATTAGGTTATACTTTTCATAATCTGTTTTATCTCTGAATGAGCATTCCTGCATTGTCTATTTAACGTGAGCTTTGGGGGGTAATATCTCACATCCAAACCATAGCAACAATTAAATAGAGGCATCATTTTTCTTTCTGTTGTAAATCACACCATCGATTTAATTTGTGTTCCTACAACTTAATGAGGCTGCTTCCTTCTTATTACTTTGCCTCACCTTAAATGTCACCAACTCAGATAAGCCTCCCTTATCACCTTAAGTCACCATCATCTACCCCCCAGGAGTTGTACTTTGTCACATTCCTCTGTTCTGTCTTATTCTTAGGACTTAATACACTTAATTTCTGTGTCCTATGTTTCTAATTGTTTCTATATTAACTACCCGAACATAGGAGCAGGGAATGCTTTGTCTTCTTCATGATAGGTCTTTGGATCCTAGAACTGGGCCTGTGCTCTTTACTGAAACCTTGCTAAAATGATAACACATTTTAAATAGCTATTGATTTTCCAGGGCAGGAAGAAGATGAGGAAAGGAAATGTTAATGGAGATGAGGGTTAGTGCTAGAAAAAAGCAAACATGTGCTGATATGTTTTTGTTTGGTGACTCTTTCCAGCCTAAAGGGTCCTGGCAAATCCATCTCCCCACAGTCACACCCTAACTCTGATTTAGAACCCTTTTATTTGAATGGCAATGATCCTGCCTTTGTCTAAAGACTAAAGATCGTAAGCTCAAATCTGTTTTCCTGCCAGGAAAAAGATGAAAGCATCAATTCCTTCTTTTAACCCTGTCTACACAGTTAACTTCTATTAACATTTCAACAAATTTCTAATCTTGTTTTATACATTTTTACATAATTAAGATTGTACCAATCTAAGTAGATACTAAAGTTGCTGACAAATAAAATGCTGTAGTTACTTGGCAATCGTCAATTTGACCCACCAATGAGCATACTTAATAGAAAAGTCAAGTCAATAATGTTAAAAGAACTCCAGAGACCAAATGGAAAACTGGTACAGAAAAGTTCCTACTAATTTCTATTTTTAATATTTCTTATCCTTTGTGTCTTATTACAAGTGACATTTATGTGATTAAAACCAGATTATTTCCTAGTAGTCCATCTCCTCCTGTTATATATATATATATATATTTTCATCTAAAATGTATTACTTCTCAGCATGGGACACACAAGTTAGTGACTGTGGGAATAATTATAATGTCATTGAGGAGTGTGGCTGTAGAGGGTAAATAACCAGCAGGCACAGAACCTTCAGCAGAAAAGCTCCAGTATTCCTGTAAATCCAATTAAGAAGAAAAAGGGAGCAGGGTAAAGCTTGAGAACAATCTCATAATTTGAACGGGTTTTAAGTTTTCTTTCATGCACATCCCTGAAACTATAGGCAGGACACCTGCAGGAAATAGAATTAAAAGCTCAAACTATCACCCACCCAGTCTTTGAAATAAATCAGGAAAATAGGAAATGGATTCATAAACCAGACAAATTTCTGAGAATCAAATCCTATCAAATTAACTTTTTTTTTCATTTGGTGTTAGGTAATTAAAGATAGAAAAAGTCATCTCTAAATGGTTGTGATATTGATTGGTGAAAAGACAAAAAATGTTAATTGACATTCTTTAGGAGAATGGCTCAAGTTTGAAGCATTCATGTACATTCTTAGATTCTTCTCAATGATGGATCTTCCCAAAGTTCTGCACCTTTCCACATTCTAGTAGGCGATAAAGTGTCTTCTGCTTGGGGGGAAAACAGAATAAACTCGAGTAAATGACTTTCCTACAGAAAATAATTTTCGGTATTAACATAAAACAAAAAAAAAGCTGGAGGTACTGGAGAATACACTGAAGATGAACTCTCATAGGAAGTAGATACTTGGGAAAGGGTAAAAGGGGAGCTCAATAAACGAATTTCCCATCCTCATAGTTCATGGATCAAGGCTAAGTGCAGTTGGCTCAGGGCACATAGTAGCAGGGAGTTTGTGAAAGAAAAGATTTTTTTTTTTTGGTAGAGGAACCAAGACACACTGAAAATAATGGGGGGAATCAAAGAAGGAAAGATGATTTAGAAGGAAGTTTCCTAAACTGTTTACCTATGTCTCTGATCCTTAAACTGTGATGCATGGTACTGACTCAGAGAAAATAATCTAAAAACAAAAGATCTTAACTAAGATTGAAGTTACCACTCAAGAAAAAGTTTGGAGTTTATTCAAGTCTAAGCAATAATTTGCCAGCTAAAGTGAAAGAAACATCTCTTATTAGAGAAAAATAATGGCATGAAAAATTTCCACTGCTTAATGTTCACAATGCTTAGAATATAATAAAAAATTACTTAACAGAGAACCAAGGAAACAGGACATGTTCTCAAGAGAAAGAAAATCCATTGAGTCTGATTTCAGAATGAACTAGATATTGAACAAGAGATGGGATTTTAACGTGGTGATGATAATTATTCTAAATGATACTCATGATGAATGAAAAGATAGGAACCATCCTCAGAGAAACATAAACAATAAAAAGAGAACCAAATGAAAAGCCTAGAACTGGAAAAAATGCAATATTTGAAATTTAAAAATTCACTGAATGTACTTAATTATTGAATGGAAATATGAAAAAAGTGAGGTTGATAATCAGTAAGAATTATCCAACATGAATAACACAATTAAAAAACGACGGAATAAAAATGAACCCTCAGAGACCTGTTAGATAATGTCAAAGGTCCAATATGTGGGTAAATAGAATCCAAAAAAAAGAGGGGAGAGATAATGAGATGGGAAAAATATTTGAAGAATTAATCACCAATAAATTACCAAGTTTGACAACAGACAAAAAGGTACAGATACACAATGATCAATGACAACAAAGCAAATTAAAGTAGCCCTCACTAAGGGTCATCTAGCCATCCTGTTGAAATCCCAAGTTAAAAAGCCATTCTTGAAGACAGCACACTCTATGCAAGGAAACAGTAATGATATGATTGATTGTTGATTCCTCAGTAGAAACTATGTAGGCCAAAAGAAAAAGAGCAACTACTCTGAAGTGCTGAAAGAGAATAAAAATTGTCAAACCAGAACTCATCACCCAGCAAAAATATCCTGTAAGATGAAGACTAAATAATGGCATTTTCACATAAAACTAAAATAAATTGCTACCAACAGACCTGAAGAATAAGATTTGCTAAATGAAGCTCTCCAGGATAAAGGGAAATGATACCATACAGAAACCTAGTCCCTGAGAAAAGAATGGAGAACACTGGAAATGTAATATCTGAACAATATTTGGAAAAATGTCTTTTCCTCCTAATTTATTTGCAAACAATGTAACTGTTTAAAGAGAAAATTATAACATTGTCTTGTTGGATTTTTTAATGTGTCTAGATGTAATACAATAATCACTATTGCATAAAAGAGAGGATGAATATGGACTGATGTGGGTTTAAGACATCTATGAAGAAGTGATATACTTATTGCATCTAGACAGTGAAGAGTTAAAGATGTATATTGTAATCCCTAAGCAACCAGAAAAAAAAATGATAGCATAAAGAAATATGGCTGAGGGCTGGGGATGTGGCTCCAGCAGTAGCGTGCTCGCCTGGCATGCGTGCGGCCCGGGTTCGATCCTCAGCACCAACCATATACAAAGATGTGTCCATCGAAAACTAAAAAATAAATATTAAAAATTCTCTCTCTCTCTCTCTCTCTCTCTCTCTCTCTCTCTCTCTCTCTCTCTCTCTCCCCCCCCTCTCTAAAAAAAAGAAATGTGGCTGAAAAGCCAATCAAAAAATTAAAATCATTTTCTAAATATTATTCAAATAATTTAAAAATGAAAGAAGGGGACAAAGGAACTGAAAGCAGAAGACAAGTAGAAAACAAGGAAATGGTAGGCTCAAACCAATCATAAACATACTTTCATTACATTTTAAAGAACTGAACACTTCAATTAAATGGCATAGGTTTTCTAAATGGATAGATGAAACTTGACTCTATGACATACTGTCTTACAAGAGAGAAGCTTCAAATGTAAGACAGAGATGGGCTAAAGGTAAATGGATGGAAAAAGATTTGGTGTGCAAACAACAGGCATGGAAAGTTTGGAGCACCTATTTTATCATCTTAAGGTGAAAAACCTAACTCAAAGAGTAACTAGAGGATGCCATTCAAGAATGGCTTAGAGTTCTCATGTTTCCCAAGTGTCTTGGAATTTCCCATCCTCCTTCATTTAAAAATAAAAAATTGTAGCTGCAGATGGACAGAATGCCTTTATTTTATTTATTTATTTTTATGCAGTGCTAAGGATCAAACCCACTGCCTCACACATGCTAGGCAAGAGCTGTGCCACTGAGCTACAGCCCCAGCCCCTCCTTCATTTTTACAATTTTATGTTACACAGAAGACTGGTATAGTGTGGCCTTTCACATTCCTATGGTAAAGGAAAGGTAGGGATTTACCCCCATTTTAGAAATGGCAAAACTGACTATGCAGAAAACAATGAATTGATTGTTTCTAAGGAAATATTAGGTGAAAAGTCTCACCTAAAATCCAATCTGTGGACTCCAGCTGCCCTGGACCTGTACCTATCTTACACTGTCTTTTTTCTTCTTCTATGAAGCTCTTCTGTCAATGACTATTCCTCAGGAAGGCCTGTCTCAGGTGGGGTTGATAGGAGGTAGAATGAAACTGGGGGCAAAGTGTATATCTGTAAATCAAATGCTTAGGTGGAAGAATGCTAGAGACCTGTAAGGCTAGCTAATTATACAGAATTTTAATTTTCCGAAGGCAAAATTCACAGCATTTAATTAAAGGAAAGAGGAAGTAACCCGCAGGCAGGGCCTCTCTCAGGAAGGAGGTAATGCTGTTGGTATCAAGGTGATTCCAGGACTCTTCTGTCCACACTCTCAATACCATCCAGCACCCATCTCCTCAGGGACCTTTGTGAAATCTTTAAAAAATTTTTACAATAAATAAATCTTGTATTCATAGCAAAGAATAAATTTGTTTATTCTATTTTATTCATTATTACTTTAAACTCAAATACAAAGTGGCCTAGAGGGATGTTCTGTAGAACCATTTAGCCCTTAACATGCTCAGCATTAAAATAATAAAAGGGAAATCTATAGTGAGACCAATAGAATAGAGGAAGGGCATTGAGGGAAGGATGTGAAGGGCACAGGGAGGTACTGGGGAACAAAATCTACCCAATGCTGCTATGTCCATGTATGAATATTCCATGAGAAATCCTGTTTACATATAAAATTATAGTTCACAAATTAATAATAATAGAAAGGAGATAAGTAGAGTAGAACAATCAGACTAGGGGAGGGAGGAGGGGATGAGAAGGGAAGGTGCTGTGGAATGAGGTTGATCAAATTATGTTATGTGCATTTATGAATAGGACATAATGAATCCCACTATTGTGATAATTAAAATGTATCAATTTAAAAACACATTTTAGAAACTTCTAGAAAAGAGAAATCTATGATAGTAGATATCATATCTGAACTGGCCATCTACTCTGGTTTTATGACTCACTGGGATTGGGCCGGGAAAGGGAGCTTATTATAAATTTCAATAAACTTATATTTTTTTAATTTTTCTGTGACTCAAGAAATTCTTGTCACTGAAATACAATTAGCTGGCACCAATATGAGACCAATATGGGCTTGAAGTTTTTCATCCACAACCTATGGAAAGTCCTATGGAGCATTTGACTAGATGATTTCTGAGGACACTTCGTAGTCTCAGGTCCTGGGATTCATCTGTGAGTTCTCCAGAAAAGGGGGTGATGGTGATAGATGCATTGGGCTTGGTCTCTTTTGTGTGCCAGGTATTCTACTGAGGGCTTTATACTTGTGATTTCATTGAGTCTTCAGATCAGCTCAGTAAAGCAGATGGTATTGTGCTCATTTTACAAAGAAGGAAATTGAGCCTTCCCAAGATCAGACAGGGAGCCAGTGGGAAAGCCAAGCTGTGGAGCCAGACCTATCCAACCCTAAAGCCATCCTCCTTGCACTCCTCCAGTTCAATTTGCTCCCCTTTTCTCTCACAATATTCAGTCCTGTTGGCTATCTACCACATAAGCTGATTAGGGGATCCAGTGTTGCATTACAACTATCTTGACAATATTGTAAGAAAGGTTCAGGGCATTTCAGAATTTTAAGCTAAAACAAACATCATTTGACTCACTGGTGTCAAAGTTGTGAATGCCAAGCTTGTAAAATACACCTATCTTCAGACAGATTGCTCTCCAAGAGAGGGCAGCCTATGTTCCTGAATGATCCTGGTTAAGTTTTGAATCCTCATATAACTAGTAAAGTGATAGAATCAGGAAGCTTCTTATAAATATTAGAATGAAAATGAACCAGGTATAAAAGGGACTGTTTGATCAGTGGCAGACCAAATTAAAGCTCCTTTTAATAGAATACCTTCCACAGACTGTCAGTCTCATAACTCATGTTGAAGATCTTGAGCCCCTTGTTCTCATCTAGTACAGCAGGAAATCACTTTAATTTGTGCAAATGGAAAATATATTTCTGTCTGAATAATGGAAAGATGTTTCTCTATGTCAATGGTTCTCTTCTACAAGAAAGCTAAAGTCCCCCTTTTATATATGTAAGAAAAAGAAACAGTAGCTTCTTTACCATCTTTTTTTAAAATTTTTTTTGTTGTTGTAGATGGACACAATACCTTTATTTTTTTTATTTTTTAGTTTTCGGCAGACACAACATCTTTGTTCGTATGTGGTGCTGAGGATCGAACCCGGGCCGCACGCATGCCAGGCGCGCTACCACTTGAGCCACATCCCCAGCCCCTTCTTTGCCATCTTTATAGAAACTCATGATTTATATAAGCCATTTTAATTACAAATAATTAAAATGTCCTATAGAAAATAACAAAAAAAATAGAGAGATAAAAGTAATTTATAACACATTTCATCAGTCAAAACCACAGACATGACAACACAGGAAGACATTTTTAAAATACATACATGTATTACCAAGGATATTGCTGTTACTAATACTGAGGGTAGTACCAGGAGTACATTAACCATGATGCAGACAGATGCAGAGGTCACATTGTCATTCAAAAGCCACTCACTGCATTGCACTCATTGCAGTCATCACTTGTTGCAATGATGTGATTTTTTTCCCCAGATGATGAAAACCTCTTGGTAAAGTTCCAAACAAATCAAATACAATCTCCTTTGATTTATACAGTAGTCTCATTCCCAGAAAATTCAGTCTACATGTTTATATTAAACCTGGGTAAAATATTTAATGGTTATGTCTAAAAGAGTTAGATCTGAGGCTCTAGCATGTCTGCTGGGACAATTGTACAAGATTATCTAATGGAGGTTCCCTGAGTCCCACTCACAAAATGCCAATCACAGTACTCAATCACTGAGACTAGCAAAAATGAAGTCACAAATTCCCAGAGCATCCCTGAAGAGGTGGCATCTAATGCCTTTTGTGCAGCCCTGAATTCTTGAAAACTACATGTGCATTTAATTTTCTTACCCGAATCTGACTTTTTGTATATTAAATTTTCTTAAAATGGGGTGCATTTATTTTTGAGACATGAACAAAGGTGTTCCTGATCCACTTTAAGTAATATTCGAGGCTCACCCCAGGTGACATAAGACACTAATCACTGATGCAACCCAAGTGAGGAGAAAGTGGATTTAACTTGTGTGTGCATAAGAACCTGTAAACAGAGAGCAGGTGGACCACGGCTTTGATAAAGATGTACCAGCACAGCAACAGGCATCTGTGTGCTCAGCAGACTCCAGGACTAGGCAAACGCCCTTGGCTGCCACACAGGTTGAGGAGGTCAATTCAGGAAGAGGGTGAGGTAAGGGAAATGTAGATGTCAATAGCTGATGGAAGCTGAAAAATTGTGCTGGAAATGAAGAATGTGAGTCAGGGTCAAGTGCGAGTGTGCCAATGTGAACTAAGGGTTAAGGGTAGTGGCAATGTCATAAGGGCCCAGGTGAAGGTGCTAGGCCTCTGAAAGCCACCTGATAAATGGTGCCTGTTGAAATATCTCTTGCATCTGCATTTCAAACTGGAGGAGTTCCTGGTAGATGACACAAAACTATATTTTTGCTCTTGATTCTAGAGGATAGCAATGCAATGGTTTATGAGCTTCTGCCCTGTTCCCAAGACACCTCTGCTACCTCTCCATCTCTGGAAAGGCAGCTCACTCGGCTGTGTGAGGCAAACATCTGTTCTCCATATTGCATTGGCCATAGCAGTGTCTGTTCTTCAGTCCCTCTGGGAGGGGAAATGGTGGGTGTGACTTCACACAGAAATGCTGGCAAGCCAGTAAAGACCACCTTCCAAGTTCCCCAGGCTCAAACCTTCCCTAAAGCTAACAGCTCAGTCTAGCTGCAGTTTATATGTTCACCTCAGATTCTTTGCTTCAGAAGGTTCTGAAAACCAGGCCAGACAGGCTGCACTGCCTATTGGTCTAAAGATCACCAGGCAATGTGCCAGGTGTCATTGGAGCAAGCTGCTCAGCAGCCATGTTGTTGGTAGTGGGTTGTTTGGTTTGTTTGTTTGTTTTTTCTTTTTAATGGTATGATTGCCTAGGTTTTCAAATTCCATTATGAAATTTTTTAAAATATTTTTTTAGTTGTAGTTGGACATAACACCTTTATTTTATTTATTTTTATGTGGTGCTGAGGATCAAACCCAGTGTCTCACACATGCTAGGCAAGTGCTCTGCCACTGAGCTACAACCCAGCCCCCCATTAGGAAACTTTTTATCCTAAGAGCTTTTTTTAATTTTCTTTTAAATCTGCCATTTTTAGTTTGATGGAAAAAGACATTGTGGCGGAATATTCAGAAAAGTTCTCTATGGGGTCAAAAGATGCAGTAAATCATAATCACTGCCTATTGTCTCCATTCCTCCCTGTCTTGGAACTCTTCCTGACGGATAGTCACTGGCGATTAGGGAATCACACCAGAGTGGAGAGAAAGGGGGGTGGACTTCCTCCCAAGGAAGTTTTGGGATCCATCAGAAAAGACCCACCTAGGCCCCGCCTTGGGGTTGCATTCACGGAGACAAAAGCAAGGTGACCCCTAGCTGTGTCCTACCATTCACTCAGAGTCCTGGATTGATGCAGCCTTTCTGTTATTAGAAACAGCTACCAGCCAACAGCAGAGGGTTATGCCTGTGGCTTCACTATGGTTACGCAGAACTTCAGTGCTGCAATACGATCCACTTCATACCGTGGAAGGGGAATATACAATCCATCATGCACACCCTAAATCAAAACAGGGGCCTCAAAACTGGCTTTAAAGGAAACTATATTTTCACGAACTTCCTTTTAGCTGTTGGCAGCAGTTAGGGAGTTATTCTCTCACAGGAGCTTGTCAAGAGAAAACTGCAAGTAATGTCACAGTTTTCTGTGATGGTACCTCCATCCCTTCAAGAGGTTCCATACATTTGGTTTCCTGGGAGAAGTGGGTACAGGATCCCGAGGCATTTAACCTCACGAAAGCAGGAAAGTTATTTATCTTCTCGGCTCTGCCTGGTATCTCATGTGGGGCCAGTAAGTATAGGAATGAATAAATATGAAGGGCACAGAGAGACTGAATGAGCAAGCCATCCCTCCATCTCCACCTCCTTCTCTCCCTATACTGGCATCTCACTCCACACCACTCAGGAAAGTTAAGGCAAAGTCAGAAGATAAAACTAGTCATGAAAGAGGAATCACCAAGCTTCAGTGACCAAGAGGAAGCAGTGTCCACACTGGTTGTGAATATAAACTTGAGAGTCAGAAGACCTGAATTTTGCCACTTGTTCGTCGGGTGATTTTGAGCAAATCACTCAGTATCTCTAAACCCATTTCCTCATCTAGAAAGTGGGGATAATAATCGCACCTACTTCACAGGTTTGTTATAAAGATTACAGATAATACATGTGAAGCACTTGGCCCACTTTCTGGGACTTTAGTATTTAATAAATGTTAACTGCTTTTACTATTTTTCCATAAGTTCATTAACACGATGTGAGAATCAACCCAGCTAAGTGACCACAGTCGCAGTCAGGCCTGCACTTCTCTGAGGAAAATTGCTCTCTCATCCATCTCTGAAGCAACTCAAATGTCTAAAATTATTCTTGGTACAGATTTGACCATTGATTAGTCTGGTTGCCTTGGTTACATCACCTAACCTTTTGGGCTTCTGCTTCTTCATTGTAAACAAAGATGGCTGGTCTATCTCTGTGAAAATAGTTGGAAATGGTCTTAAAGAGTCAGTATGAGTTTTTGGTTGATGCTATCATCTGCATATCTATCAGGGAATAAAAGTCTGGGGGCACTGTGTGATGTGCACAGGAGGGTGTTTATCACAACTTCACTGACTCATATGCTCCAATGAACTGGGGGATTCATGATTCACAGCAATCATTCCAAGTGTTCTAGCTGTGTAGAGACCAGCAAATACATCCTCTTCGGAAAGCTAAAGAAATCACATGGCCTCCATTTTCATCCCATTGATACTCCATGACATTGGAGGGTTTATTTGTTTCTGTTTTAGGTTTAGATAATTAAAAACAAAAAAATTCAGGACATATTTTCCACCAGCAAACACTCTTTTCCCCCATATGCAGTGAAGCACAGTTTAGATAAACAAAAATCACAAAAATGGAAATGAAATGGCAAAGACAAATAATGGATACAGTCACCTTCATCATGATGTGAATGTTCTTTGAGCATACCATGCTAAGCACTTAGCATATATTATCTCAATTCTAGCTGGTAAGTAGATTCCATAATCTCTTATATAGGAAGAAGAAAGTAAGACTTTGGTTAACATGGTCAAGGTCACACAGCTGTGAATTGTAGAACATTGTCCTTTTTAAATATTCAATCCCCTTGTTTTATTAACCCATGGCTAGTTGAGTAGAATTGGCCACCCTGAGTCCCCCACCTCCATGTTAACAGAATACAAGATAGAGTGACACTTATAGTACTGGGTGACTCAGGCTCCTGTTAATTTCCTCCAGAATGGAAAAGAAAAAAAGTAAGAATGATCTTCTACCATTGAAACTTATAGCCTCTAGAATCCCATACAACCACCTCCATAGCTGTAGATCTTAGCTATTCTGCTTACATAACGCCAGACCTTAAAACCCTGCAGTGACCTGTTGAATGGCTTTTCATCAATAAGCCTGCTTTTCAGGACCCTTCTCCATCATTTATGGAGCATGTCCTATAAGTAAAGTCCATCCATACTGAGAATCCAGAGGACAGAAAGGTGAAAAGATTGTCTCTGCCCCCTAAGAGCAATTACTGTAGTGGAATTGACACGAACCACTAACCAGTTAGGTAGGTAGGTAGGTAAGCGGAGAGAAATAGAATAGACGAGGAGACAGGGACAAACAAAAAAGTCAAGTTTAGAATAATGTGTTGTAAGCAGGAAGGGGAGAATGACTAATTCTAGCTCAAGGCTAGGGATCTAAGAAGCCATTTTAGAAGGAATGAGATTTGATCTGGAATTTGAAAGAAGGCTGAGGGATGAATCTTAGAGAAGGATCATGCTACCGAGCAGGGAAGATTGTCTTGACTATCAGTCCCTCCTGTCCCTCTTTTCCCCTGAGCCCAAACATAATGTGAGCTCCCTTCTCCATATAGCAGTCCAAGGGATTCACCAAGTCAACAGAAATGACTGACATATGGATGAATCCTCCTGACCATCCCAGACATGCCCATGTTTTAGTGAATTCAAAGGCAAGAATGTTAAGCCATAAAATAGGGGAATTGATTGTACCTCAGTAGACCCAAGTGGGTGGCCATTTGGGCTCAGAGAGCGTCTTCCAAAAATAAACAAACAAATAACACAAAGTACCTACTTACAAGTTTTGGGAGTGTAACTCCGAGGCAGGGCACTTGCCTGGCCTGTGTGAGGACCTGGGTGTGATCCCCAACACCACAATAAAACAAATATGCAAATTAATAAACAAATAAGTTTTTTTAAAGGACTTCCTTACAGATATTTCCTTGGAAACTGTTATTTCTTACCTCTCTCTGTCCATACCTTTCTTTAGCACAGATGTTTGCTGTTTCCTGCTTTGTGCAGAGCCCTTTACCAAGTTCCATACAAAAATGTCTCACCTCTGGCTTCTGACAAGGAGCCCTCCCAGACAGAAGTAACTCAAAATGCTCAGAAAACTGTAATATCCATGTTGTCAAATGGTCACGTTCATAGGCAGTTTCAAGTTCCCCACTTTCCCATCTACCACAAAGTGTACGGACTTGGGAGAAAATGCAAAACCTACCTCCCAAATATGGAGTCTGGTCTCAAGAACAAGTGACTATGAAAAGGTGATAATTTTTTTTATTCTTAAGTTTTCTCAGCTTTTTTTATCCAACTATACGAACCCACATTCAAATTACATTTTTGAGGTGCATCTACTATTTCCCTTTGGTTTGGGCACCATTATATGTTACTCATCCCAACTGATCATAAGCCTCTGACAGGATAAAATATGACAGAACAAAAATCTCAGACTCATGTTGGCCTAATGGAATAAATAACTTTTACATCCCACCCTGAAAATGTAGAAGAAAAATACAGAACCTCTACTTTGGAATCATTTAAATAAAAGATGAAATTGAAACAGAAATCCAATAACCAATTAATTATCTCATTACAAAGAAAATATAACCTACTTCATTATTGTAGTAGCAAATGTCAATAGAGTGAAAATTGACCAGTCTTCTTATATTAGAAAAAAACATCTGATAACCTGGTTGCCAAGCAAGCCCTGCTCATGCTAGCCTTTATTACGCCCTCTGTAATGAATTACAGCCTGTGCGTTTTCATTAGCACACCACTAATAAGAGTTTTAAAAGACATGTTAAGTAACACAAATGTTTCAGTATTGTTAGTGTGGTAAGACTGAGTGTTAAGAGGTGGAATTCACAATTCTACTATATTGTGAGTATATCTGTGTGGTTTTAAATGTGACAACAAATGTGAACTCACAGAGAACTGCATACAAAACTAAATTAACAAATTGGAAGGTGAGGAATGGAAGTCAGAGGGCAATAGTTATCTTTTATATTCAAAGTCAGGCTTCCCAGATAAGTCACTTGGCTGATCCAAAAAGTTTCAAGATGTTTCATCCTAGCTTTATCAAATTGGATTATAATTAAAGCTGTAGGGCTAAGGGCATGGTCCAGTAGAAGAGCATTTACCTAGCATTTGAAAGGCCCTGGGTTCAATTCTTAATATCACAAAAATTTAAAAAAAAAAAATTCTTTTCATAGTACTGGGGATTCAACCTGGGAGCCACTTTTGCTATGGCTGGCTTTGAACTCACAATCCTCCTAAATCAGCCTCCAGAGCCTCTGTGCCCAGCTTAAAAAACTTTTTTAAATAAAAAATAATTAAGATTATAGCATGTAAATCCCCCCCCCCCAGTACAGGAGATTGAATCCAGGGGCATTCTACCATTGAACTACATTCCCAGCCCTTTTTCAATTTTTTATTTTATTTTATTTTAAGACAGGGTCCTGCTAAATTACCACGCTGGCCTCAAACTTGCAATCCTCCCACCTCAGCCTCCAGAGTCACAAAAATTACAGGGTGCACTACCATGCCTGACTTAAAATACATGTTTTTAAATGCCTTGCTTTTCATGTGTTATCATCATATCCATTGTGACTTTAATAACTTTGAGTGGTATAAATTAAACGGAAAAGTAAAGAAAATCACCCATAGAGAAAAAGAACACTCAATAGTACAAGCACACATGAGGGGAAACTCACAGAGCACCTGCTCTCAGATCCTTTCTGTTAAGACGGAATGTGCCCCCACGGCATTCCAGTCCCCTTTCCAACCTGTAATTAATGTGTGTCTCCTTTATGGCATGAAACTGAAATTGTTCTGAGAGGGGAGTTCCAGGCATTTCAGTTCCGTGCTATGAGGGAGTAAGCATGGTGTGCCAGCACAGCACTATTCTCTTCCCTCTTTTCAGGGAACTATCCTAAGCAGAGCACCTCCCAGCAGGCAGGTATTAGCGGGCATGGAAGTGTATGTTTCATAGAAAAGAGGCACAGTACGTATTTATGGGTATGGTAGACTTTGAGTAGCAGGTGTTGCTATCTCTTCTTTTAATTTGTTTCATTCCTTGAATGTTTTGTTATAATTAATGTGTTCATTTTCTGTACTCATGCCCAGGAGCGTGTTGCAGTAGGCATAATTTTTTAAATTGAAGAAATCCATTAAATAAATAATTGGTTTAAGATGATAAAATACATTAATTTAAATGATCGAAAACACCTAGTGCCAGTTCTGAGGAAAAATAATTCTTTAAGGAAAAAGTCACACTTTAAAAACTCTAGCTCAGAGTGCCACTCTATTGGTCTAAAAATACAAGGTTGGCACCACGCCCAGAATATTGACAAGTGGAGCTTTGATAGACCAAGACAGGCAGGGATTCCAGAGCAGAAGGCCCCCTGTTAAACATGCCCTGCCTCCAGTTGCCCATGGTCTAAATTGGGCATTCATTAGCAGAGACCCACCGTGCATTTCAGCTGTTACCATTCGTATCTAGAAAGAGCTTAGTTTTAGCCAGGAGGGTGACTTGGTACCTGAGGCTCTAACAGGTTGGGATTTTAGGTGGAGTTCAAGAAGAAAGGAGAAATGAAGACATTTCTTTTTGTTGGAAATGAGGTACATAGTGCCTGAGTAATAGAGACATACTGTAGTTCTTGTTCACTAATCCTAAAAGCTTGAAGAATTGGTTTCTCAAAGATTGAGTCATAAATACAATGTTGAAATGTACATATCACTTATCTATCTATAATCAAGTGAGCCTAATCTTTATGGGCTAGCTAATCATGGATGACTCTACCTTCGTTGGAGAGCTTTGTCTCCATATTCAGGTGTGTCTCCTATAACTCCTTGCACATGACCTTAATCAGGTACTAAGAGTCTCCTGTAATCTGGGCCTACACTGTTTTTTTTTTTCTCTTACAAAATGCATAGAAATCTTTTTTTATGAGACAGAATTTGTCAGCCAAAAGACAGTGAAATTAAACAGAATAATGTTTGTAAAAATATGTGTAACCAAAATGTCAATTTTTTTTTCATGCAGATCAAAATCAGTATATTAATCAAACAGTACAAAAAAAAATGTGTTTCACTGTTTACATCTCATAAACTCAAGTGCTACCATGAGTTCCCACTATTGGCTAATTTTGTATCTTCAGATTCTGATGACTACAATTATATTTTAATTCATTTCAAAGGAAACAGAAATACGCTTATTCTCTTCTTTCACAAGCTTGTTTCCCTTTCATTTGCATTTTTCCTGGATTGAGTGTAAGATAGTAGAGCAGTTTAAAAAAAAAAAACAACTCTAGAATCTGTTGACAATTTTTAAAATGTGCCCAATTGCCTTAGAGATAATTTTTTATTTAATTTACCATATGACTTTTGTCATATGACCCCAAACTGTTTCCTTATTCTTAAATTGGAATCAATATAACTTCTCTGCTTTCTTTTCATAAATAATGTAAGATTCAGTCTTCCCTTGGTCATGAAAAATCGCTCAACTCTGACACATTATATAAATGTATGGTAGCGCTATCTGCTGCTGATCTCTTAATGCCTTTCATGTGTTCAGGGGTTTTCCTATCAGGCCGTGTATTCTCAATGGTTCTATTTCAGTTTAAAAAAAGAAAGAAAGAAACTCCAGATGTAACTGAATTAATGGAAACTTGATTATCTATCCCTGTTTGTTTGGTAGAGTTTATCCACACTGCATCTGTCTGGGCTTGTTCTCTCTTCCACCTACTTCCTATCCTTTGGACTTAACAAAGGAGAAGATCACGATAACAAAAAGAGGTCACAGGCTAGTTACCTGCTTTTTTTTTTTTTTTCCCTGCAGGGTACAGGAAGGAACACACCTCCAAAACCTCTAGCCCTAGGTTTCAGTTGCCTAGAAACAGCTGGAAAAAAAGTGCAGCTCTATTCAGTGAGGACGGAGTGGATCAACTGAAACTCCAGCCTCCCCCAGAGGACACCATAAAAGAGAGGTGACACTGGAGAGTGACCAGGTCCAGCGGCTTCATCTTCATCAGGAGGGCCCGTTTTTTCCCACGCTATTGTGTGTGGGCGTCAGGAAATGGTCCCCTTTTACTGAGCACTTTAAGAGCAATTGGTCTGAACACAAATGAGGAAATGGAGTTCAAACCTTGCAGAGCCAAAGAACACCTCCTTCCTAATGATGCCTTTCTTCACACAGCTTCATAGAGTTCACAGAGCTCTCCTAGAGCCAGCTTCAAAGTGGCCCAGAGATAAGTGGGCAGCTGCTGTTACCCAGCCCACTGTGCCCTGGAGATGTCACAGTGAAGTGGCTTTATAAAGGGCACTTGATTTTGCTTAGGTTCTAAAGCATCTATAAGAGAAAGGAAAAGTTATAATTTAAAGCCAGAGACTTAGCTGCCTTCTTAGTGCCTGCTGGGCAAGACAGAATCCCCTATGGAGGAGAGAGATTTTAGTCAGGAAAGTAAGTTGCTGGGACTCCAAGAGTGAAATGTGAGGTCCAGCCTCCTTCTCCAGGGGTCCTATGTCCAGAAGAAAAACGAAGTGAGCAAAATCAGTGAGCCTAACACAACAGGGGTGAAATGTGGAATGAGGGCCCTGGAAAAGACGAAGAGGGAGATCAGGGGAGATGCCCCACCATTATTCATTAAAGCCTGAGGGGCAGTAGAGGAACCCAGGGACAAGTTTGGGGAAAGAAAGTATGTTACAGGTCACCATTCTACTCTCATGAGAACACAGATAAAGCTCCACAGAGCATCAAGAACCAACCAGGTAGTCCCCAACAGGGGAAATCTGGATTTCACCAACAATGGTGCCTACACACTTGGTTAGGAGCAGCAGGTTGACCATTTCTGTGAGGATTCAGCACATGCAGACGTGTGTGGAGGTCTGAGAGTACCTGAGCAACTTAAAGAACAGTCAAATTATGATGGCTCTTTTCAGTTAGGCTAAAAAAAAAATTTTTCTTTATTGCTAAAAAATGAGTAAAAAATTTAGGAATTTAGGCAGGAGAAAGGCACAAGCATATCTGTGCCGTAAGAAGAGAGCTCTAAGCATGCCTTCCAATGATTTATTTATTCAGTGGATGTCCCCAAGCTCTTAGGTGCCAGGACTAGGAAAGAATGCACAGGGGATACAGTGATAACTAACAGACGTTTGTGCTTGCAAGGCATCTGTAGCTTGATGAGGAGATCGATGTTACAAAATAGGCACCAAAAGTTTCATTGTAAGTTGTGGAAAATGCTATATAGGGAAGTCAAGGAGTGCTGTGACTAAGAATATATATGTATATATAAATTAATACATAAATATATATATATATATATATGTATCTATAAATTAATATATATACACATATATATTTGGAACATAAAATAGAGAGATGTAAAATATATACACTTAAATGTTTATATATATTTGAAACTTCCAATGTCTGACACAGTAGTGAACCCATGGTAGCCCTGTTAACAGTCATCTTTACAGTGGAGATAAAAATAATATTAGCCACCTGAAGTACTTCCATGTAATTGTGGACAACCTTATCTCGAAGAACAGTGTCTCGAACTTTAAAAGCATCCAAAAATATGTAGGGGGATTGATGCACAAATTTCTGCTTCAAAGCGTTCAACAGAGAAACAGATGCCTACCACAAACTCTCCAGGGCTGTGGTACACAGAAGATATGACTAAGGTATTGTCCTTAAGTATTTTCACTAATGTGATAGACAAAAAGCAGGATGTGTCCCCACTGTTTCACTACCACCCAAAACCATTCATTCTTCCCACTCCGTTTCTTTCTCTACCCTTGATAAGCTCCAAAGACCTACTCTCATAGATTTTCCAGGATTTTGTGTTCAGAATGAGGGGAAAAGTGAGCAAAACAGAGAGATGAAAAAATGCTTGGCCCAGGATTGAAGGAAGAGGAGTTTCATTTCTTATTGATGAGCCACACCTTCAGTAATTCTTTTGCATAAGTAGCATCACATCATTGGTTCTGTTTTATGGTGGACACCATTTTAAATAAGCTTTTACACTGCTAATTTCCTAGTTTGTGTACCCCTGCATCCCTGGAAAAGCTGTCTGTCAGTCTTTGTTTTCTATTTTCTCTTTTGAAAAGCAAACTACCAAAGCAGCCGCAGTGGGTAAGAGAAGAGGATTGAGGAGAAAAGGGGAATTTTCTGCAGGGTTTTTCTATGCATGAATCCTCTGTACAGTGTCCAAGAAAAATAAGCAAAGGAGATGAGCTATTGAGAAAGTGGATCTTGACTTTTGGACTATTTGAATTATCAGGATACTGCTCCCAAAAGGCTTCCTGTGGGGACCTGGACCTGGAAGCACTAGGCAGTGACCACTTTTCACTTAGTGAGGGCAGACTGTTTCCGGAGCACAGATGCAGAACCCAAGGTAAGGGCAGGACCCAAGGTAAGGGCAGGACCAGGCTCATGGATAAAAGTTAAAAGGAGGCACATTAAGGTTCAGTACATTTAAAATTTCTATATTGAGTAGAAATAATATATGAAAAAGTGTCAAAGTGTTAACAGTGTTGACAAAGTTGATCTTGTCTGGGTAGATGTTGAAGCTGAATACCATCTCAGGGCCCCTTCACTAATTAATGCCACTAATTTAGACACTTGCTAAATGCAGTTGGATGGAGAAATGTACAATCACTGTGTGAACCCAGCATGGAGCCCATTTCTGGCCCCACGTCAGGTCTCAGAACTTCCAGTAACCTGGCTGTTTTCCAAGCTGGTTTCTCAATAATTCCCTTGCGCAGAATGTACTTTTCAAGGTTCCAGTCCCCACCCCCACCCCCCCACCACATACCAAAAAGGCTCGTCTAACCTGTCAGTTTACAATTACTACCGAACACGGCATCAAGGTTTACCTTGACTTAAAAAAAAAAAAAAGGTGAAGATTTGAGCAATTCAACAGTAGTACAAAGACCATTGGTTACAGGGTGATTTAAAGTATTTGGAAAAGCACTGTCTTCATATCCCAGAGAGACAGACGCTCTGTGGGTGACCACAAATTGAGTTCATAATGCCTTTCAATAGTCTAGGCACCACAAAGAGTTAAAATGCAAGATTAGATCAAGAACAATAAGATCTGATCCACTTACTAACTGAAGTCAGTTGAGCACTTATGGTTTCACATGCATTGTCTCCTGTAATTCTCACTGTGACCCTCTAAGGAAGCCACTGATATGAGTTTTGTTTTCTAAAACACCTGGCCTTGGATAACCTTCACATACTGGACTCTACCCTGTGGGAAGTTCCTCATTTTCCATTAGTTCCCTCTGAATGTGTATTATGTCATATGCCTTCCTTAAGGATTTTCTGATACAGAAAGTTTGGGGGCCAAGGGTCATTTTGAGTCTCCTGATTTTTAGACAAATACAACTTTCTCAAATTTCAGTAGCCTTTCCATATATTTGCTTGCAGCCAGTCCCATGTGTCAGTAACCACATTCATGTTCTTGTTTGAGAGATGGTTTTCAAAACTGCTTGTTTTGTTTGTTGAATGACCGCACACCACATTTGACCTTTGCCCTAAGTCACATGGATCATCTGTGTTTCTGGGCATTAGTTATTTGCAGACGTTTTGTATCACATTCGTCACAGTTTAGGGTTCAGATGTAATGGGTTTTCCAAACTTTCAAGTCCTTGCGTTTCTGCCAGTTCTTTCTAGAGTCTCTCCTCCCTCCCCCCCTTTTCTCTCTGAAGCTAATGCTTCACACCCATATTCACTCTCTCATACTTTGCTGACTCTAGCCAATAGTAGCCAAAACATACTACAAATGCTATGTTTTCTAAAATATCTTCCAACACATGCTATCTCAGAACCCATGTGGTCTCCTTACTAAGTTATAGGAAGTAAGACTTCTAACCAATTTTATTTTGCTCCTAAATGGCAGAATCTCAACATTTCCAGCCTCCATGATTAATCTTCTCACTGTCCATCACATGACTGCTAAGATGTACTTCAGGATTTTGTGATGGAAGCATCCCACTTCCAGGATCATATTCTGGTGTGGTCATAACTAGTTTATGCTGCTGAACAAGCTCACCCCCCACACATTTGTTGCTTAGAATTTAAAAGTTTATTTCTCACTCTAAGTCCACAGTGGATATAATGAATCTTTGTGACATCTCCCTTCTGAGCACCAGTTCAGGAATCCAGGCTGCTTCCATCTCCTAGGTATGCAGCTAGCACAGGAGACTCTCGCAGTGTCACCTGGTAAAAGGGGAAGGGAACCTCCATGGTTATGTACCAGTTCTGAAATGCTTTTGCAACATAGTGACACACGTCACTTCTGCTTCCAGTCTTTGGCCTCGCCAAAGAGCCCTTGCCTATTCAGAGAACAGCAAATTCTCTGGCACATGCACTGAATCAAACTTGGAGGGTATGGTCTGGAATCTTCATTTTAACACACACACTGATGTGGGAAAACATTTGTGTTGGGGTAGGTGGTAGAGTCATAATAAAACTGAAGTTTAGAGATGTTGCAAGTTACCCACACAAGCTTAGGGGCAATACTGTTTGTGCCTACTAGTTCAGATCAATTCCAAACCAATGAAGCACAAAACCTTCATAATAATGCAAACCACGATCTTTATTTGAGATCACAGAATGAGGAACTGGGCTTTTCTTTTGCTGAGACCCTAAGAGTTTGAAGAAACAAGTGTAGGAAAACAGATTAAAGCACGATGTATTAGCAAAATCAAACAAAAAACAGAAGGACACAAGAAGAGGAGGGGGAAAATATGTTCCCAGGGAAGAGGAAACAACTTGATCAAGCGTAAATTGACTAATGCTTCACACCCATATGCTTAAAACAAATGAAAACCCCTGATTATATCTCACCAGTAGTTAGCTGGACCAAATGACAGGTTGGAAAGATGTGATGCCTGGATATTTACATGGTGAGTAGGAGGATTGGGGATTGCCCTTTGCACTTCTACAGAGCTGGCTTCACCTGTGAGCTCCATTCTCAAACAAAAATTGCTTCCATACCTCTGCCACAAATGTTCACACTTGTTGGGAGTAAAAGGTCTCTGTCAAGGTGAAGGAATAAACCTCAGAACTGAGGGAATCTTCCTTGGAATTTGCAAATGTTATGCTTGGATCATACCAAAAAAAAAAAAAAAAGAAAAAAATAAATGTGGGGTGAGGAAGAGGGATATTCTTCCTTGCTAAGAAGACAGAAATAGCTTGAACTAATTATATTAACCTAAAAAAGTAAGTGAGAATTAATGAGAAACAAGAAGAATCTTAACTCTGGAAATAGCCTCTCATCTGTGGTACTGAAATCCAACACCCTTTAGTGGAATAAGTTCAGGTCAGAAGCGAACCCGCCAAAGTGAAATTCTAGAAATGGAGAATGCTTCAGGCATCTCAAGACCAGCTAAGTATCTTGTAGCGTTTTCCCAGACTTTTGGGTTCAGTTAAATATGATTCAAATTTTGCCTCAAGCCATTACTTTTGGAAAACCATATGTATTTTTGAACAAACTCGATTAAATGTTTCTTATTTTCTTTCCCTTTAACTCATTAAAATGTCATTTTGTAGGAGTCATTTGTTTGGGAAGCAATCTGATTCTTTTGGAAAATCTTTGAAAGCTTTGAAATTGGGATCAGAAGCAAAATTGTGCTTGTTCTTAAGTGTATACACTTAAAGGGAACTGGAAATTATAGAAATTATCTGAATCAGAGGTTTTTAAACTGTGGTCCCCAGGCCAGCAACAGCATCATCACCTGGACATGGGCCCTCACAATCAGAAGGGCCTCCTTCTTGATTTCATGTATTGCCACTTTGAAATTCTGACTTTTATCTCTGTAAGTAATGTTCAGTAGGATGCTAGGCCATTGATGGACCTCAGCGGAACTTGAGTGGGCGGAGATATGTGCGCCAGGTATAACCACATTTCTTGCTGTCAACATTCCTGTAGCACCATGAGTACAGAATCTAGTGGTCCCACATGCAGGGAAGCCCAATGATATTCAGTATAAGGTAGGTGTGTTACTTCTCCGAATGAGCAAACTCAGGGCAGAGAAAGAATGAGAAAGGGTGCTGACAACCCAGAGAGTTCATACTTTCCATTTGAACCAGAACTCTCTCTGAATTCTCTTTGAATTCAGAAAATCGCTTATTATCATTATCAAGTATTATGTCTACACATAATTGTTTGTGCTGTACTTTTATATGACTAGTAGTGGACCAGGTGTGTTTAATAGGCAGTGGCACTCTAAGAAGCATGAACCACCAAGGAAGCCCTTTATGGCGTTTATTACTTGTATATTAGCCAACTGCTTGTGCTTAAAGAAAGAAGGGGAAACATAGGGTGAGCCATGGTTCTTTGTCCTTTGTCCTTTGAGTATTTCTTTATTCATCAGTAAACCAATGGGAAGGCCAGCTCAGTTAAGATTCTTGGTTAGGAGGTGTATATATTAAGAAGTGAAATAGAAATAATTGAGTCATTTTTTTGCAGCAATTCCAGTCTTTTGGTAAGAATGGCATAAACTTATGTGTTGCATAAAGACAGACATGTCCAGAGACATGCATCTTTAGGTGGTTCTGCGTTTGTGCAAAGATCACAGAGTGTTCTTACACAAACCCACATGGGATTGATCAATTACTCAATGTGGTCTCTTGATACCATCAAGGGACGTGGTAAACACGAGATGTACGAGACTACTGCCAGAATAATGCAGCATAATGCTTTACAGTAAACCTTTTTTTTTGTACTAGAAGTACACCTTAAAATAAAGATAAATATATAAATATAGTACATTAAATATATAGACCAGTAACAGTAATATATCCTCATTATCAAGAATTATGTACTGCACATGATTGTTTGTGCTATACCTTTATGACTAGTAGTGGAATAGGTTTTTTATATCAGCATCACCACAAAGGTGAGCAATACAGTATGTATCCCACTATGACAGCTGAGGTCAAAGATTTCGGCTTCATCATAATCTTATGGGACTGCCATCAAGTATATAGTTCACTAATACCGAAGCATCATTATGCAGCTCATATGTACAAGCTCTGAAAAATGAACTGTGTAATTTTAGTCACTCTCAGACAAGTAAAATGCTCTCCTGAATTGACATTGCACAAGCTACAGATGAATGGCAAAAATTCTTACCAACTTACTATTTTAATTTTTCTGTACTTAGAACATTAAATAGCAAATCAAAAACACTATGATTAGTTGAGAGAGACCTTGGGGAAAAGGAAATGATTTTATCTTTCACTGTCTTAATTCATTGTTCCTGTTTTTTGAACAAGAGGCCTTAGTGTTTTCATTTTGCTCTGCTTTCCATCTTTGAGGTAGTGAGGCCTGGAAACTTGACAGAATTGCAAATTCCTGGGCCCATGCACAAGTTGGAGAAATGCTGGTCTGAATCACTTTGGCCGGAGAATCCTATGATTATAGTTACACAAACTGTCCAGGTCTGTCTGAGAACCTTATTTCTCATCTACTCTATGAAAACACTTCTTCTAAGAGACAGTAAGAAGCACCACTGCCTTTGGACCTGTCTTCCATAAGTCTATAACATGCTGCTCAGGAACACTTGCCTTAGACTCAAATGTATCTGTGTTATGACTTTGGACAGGATTTTCAACTTCTCCAAACCTAAGTTTTCTCATCTGCAAAATGGAGCTATTGATGCCTGCTTCATAATCTGGTTAGATGAATTAAATGAGCTAATATTTGACAAACGTTTAGGCAGTATGATGAGCACTCAAGGCAAAGGGCATTACAATTTAACAAATAATCATTATTATCTCTGTTCCTTATTGCCAGTGCTTGTTAGCTCCATTCTAGACAAATCTCTAAGGCATCCCCTTTGCTTAGCTCTCTCTCTCTAGGTTGCCCCCAACTGCCTTGGGTTCAGACACAATACAGAAAGACACAAAAGTATAAAACCTTTCTTGTCACTAGTACAGAGGACAGGATGAGAAAGTGAACAGGCTGCTCATGTCTTTTTATCGGTGTATTATAACTCTATTATAATGGTAATAGTTGTTACACATTCACAAATGCACATAGTATAACAATATAATTCAGTTTCATTTCCCAGTACCTCCTCTCTCCCTCCCTTCCTCTCTCTACCCCTGGTCCCCTTCCTCCACTCACTGGTCTCTATTTTCATGAGATCCCTAACACATTTTTTTTTCTCTCTCTTTAGCTTCCACATATGAGAAAAGGTATATGACCCTTGATTTTCTGAGTTCATCTTATTTTTCTTAATATAATGTTCCCAAGTTCAATCCATTTTCCTGAAAGACATAATTTCATTCTTTATGGCTGAAGACAACTCCATTGTGTATATATACCACATTTTTTTTCATCCATTCATCCATTGGCAGACACCTCGAATTTCTTGAGGAAACTTCCTATGGATTTCCACAGTGATTGCACTAATTCACAATCCCACCAAGAGATAAAAGTGTTCATTTTTCCCCACATCCCCTCCACCATTATTGTTATTTGTATTCTTGATGGCTGCCATTCTGACTAGAGTGAGATGAAATCTGAGTGTAGTTTTGATTTGCACCATTTTAAATATTTGTTGGCCATTTTTATTTCTTCTTTTGAGAAGGGTCAGGCCATTTAAATTCTTGATTATTTTCTTGCCTTAAAGTGATATGTTCCGGATCCTTAAATAATTTCTGCTGTACAATTAGAAAGCACACAGAGCTGTGCCCATCCCCCTTGAATTGCTATTGTGTAGTGAGAGGAAATTTCATAATAGCTAAGAGTCTGAGATTTGGAGCTGGACCAACCATGTCCTGACTCTGCCTGTGGCTGAGTGATCTCGGGCAGGGGCAAACCAGGTCAAATGCAAATTGCTGCTTCACAGTATTGTAGGGAGGGCTCCGGGAAAGGATATGTGTGAGGAACACAGCTCATCCAGTTGCATGTGGTCCACAGGTATATGCAGCTGTGGTTATTGTGATCATTATGAGCCAAAGTTCAAGCCACCTCCAACTCAACCTCTTACCATCACATACTTTAGCAAATAACTTCCCTGACTCCTTTTCTCACTGTACAGCTGACATAGTAACATAAATCTCTCCTGTCTGTCTCTAAAGTACAAGCCCAAAGAACCATGCAAAAGCACTCTATAACCTATTGAAGCTTCAGAGAACATGAAGAAGTTTTGTCATTAGAGTTGACTTCAGAACTAAGGCAGTAAGACCCTGAAGAGGTTTCTCTGCATTTGGTGTATATTCAGAGAGGTTGAGGGAACCAAGTCCTATTTATTTTCTGTGTGTTTATTGCAACAAGAGAATGTGTGTGTGCTAGCACCAAGCGAAAAAGTGATCTATGAAAAGACCAGTATTGAGAGCAAATAGAGGGGTTTCAGGTGGGGATCTTTGGATAATGTTGTGCCTAGAAAAACATTACAACAATAACACACTGTGGAATAGCTATAACGATTCCATTGCTGCTGAGCACATTCCTCCAACACTCAGCACCTGATTATAGCCTGAGTCTTCTTGTTATTTCCAAGGCTATATCTCAAGAATCTGATCATGGTAGTTAACAGTGGCTATGGCATCACAGCAGCAGTTAATATTTGAAATCTCATAATGCAAGAGCTACTGTGTTTACAGATTTATCTGTATCCCATTCAACCCCTAGAGCATTCTTACAAGGCATTTATTATTAGCCCCATTTTTAAGCAGAAAAAAAAATTTAATGTATTTTTAATTGTAGATGGACAAAATACCTTTATTTTATAAATTTGTTATTATGTGGTCCTGAGGATCAAATCCAGTGCCTCACACATGCTAGGCAAGCACTCTATGGCTGAGCTATAACCATAGCCCAAAAATATCTATTTTTGAGTGTTTTGATGGCTGGAAGTCTAAGATCAAGGTGCCAGCTTGTTTGGCTTATTCTGAGGCCTCCATCCTTAGCTTGCAGGGGCTGCTGTCTCTTTGGGTCGTCACATGATTGCCCCTCAGTATTAGCCCCATTTTATAAGCAAAGAAACTAAAGCACAGGAAGTATTTTAAATTTTAAGGTCTCACAACTAAGGGTATGTCCCCACCATTTCCCACCATCTGTCTCCACTACCCCACTGACCCTCATGCTACATTTGGTTTTTAAAGGAATCCCCATACTTAGAGCATTGCAGTAAATGCCCAAGTCATGATGTGTGCCTCAGTCCTTTCCTCCCTGGCTCGAGAGGATGAAGTAGTGGGAAAGTAGAAAATCCTCACCCTGTTGGCAGCACCTGCTGTGCCATCTGAACTCACCACCAAATCTTCCCCATCATGGCCTGAAACAATATCCATTGAAGACTTGAGCATGGAGTTTCTGTTATTCCAGATGAATAAGTTCCAGAGAGCTGCCATGCAGCCTCATGCACACAGTTAGCACTGGACTGTGTACTTAATGTTTTGTTAAGAGGGTGAACCTCAAGCCAAGTGTTTTTAGCACAAAATTGGAGGGAGTGGGAACAGGAAGGGACTTCTGGAGAAAATGGACAGGGTTACCACCTTGATTGTGGTATTGGTTCCATGGTGTAAGTACATGTTATAAACTATCAGATTCTACGCATTAAATATGCACAAATTTTTTTTATAAAACACACTTCAAGAAAGCTGTTAAAATGAAATAAACTTTAAAAGGTATAAATAAATACAATGAATGAAGTCTTCCATATGAAAACAATGAAGAGTATTTGATGTGAAGCCACCATATGAATTGTGTTAAATCTCATGTCTGCTACTCTGCTCCTACCCCTGAATTCTGACTCTTTTGAGTCTTTATTCAAATATGCAGGGATTCATGGCTAGGCTGCCAGCTCCTTCATGTCTTACAGCCTGGTTCCTGGGATTTATCTATTGTATACCATTAATAGATCAATCCATTTACAAGCTTCCCTCCACCCAGCAAAACTAATGGAAGCCTCTGTTTGAGTGGAGAAGGAGACCAAAGCTCATCCTCTAAACAGAGAAATGCCATTGAGGGCAGCAGAGAGGAATCATGACTAATTTATTCTGCAAACATTGCCAGGCATTGCCCTTAGTGCCCCGGGTAAATGTGATGACCAGGGTGACTCATGGTTATGCAGTATGCTGGCCATGGGTTTCAGCTAGGGGCATTTGTAGATATCCTTAGATCTGAATCTAAGGATATCTACAAATGGCAACTCACATAACTTTAGATGTTCTCAACACCTCTGTGCTTTGATTTCCTCATATGTTAATAGAAATAATATCAGCTACCTCCAAGTTTTGAGGATTCAACAAGATAATGTGTATGAATTGTTTAGCATAAACCTCAGCATATGGTAACAATAAATGCCAGTTAAATGACCATGACATGATGATCCCTATCCACAGAGCAGATGTTAGCAAATTTCTTTATAAAGAGCTAGATAGTAAATATCTTGTGCTTTGCAGGCTACATAAGGTCTCTGTCACAATAATTCAACTCTGCCAATGTAGCACAAAAGTAACCATAGATATGTGATTAAACTCCTATCATTTTAACACCATAAATATTATTCTCCTTTTGTCTTTTTCCCAACCATTTAAAAATATAAGAATCATTCTTAATTCACAGACTGTACAAAAACAATCAGAAAAGTCAGATTTGGCCTGTGGGCCATTATGTACTGACCCCAGGTCTAGAAGAGAAAGTAGACAATAAAGAAACTGTTGCAATACAAGTGCAGAGAAGGGAGGGGTTCATTCTGACTGAGGAAGAGGATTAAGAATAGCTCCATCAAAGAGGGCACATTTGATCTGAGGTTTTGAGAGAGAATAGAAGTTCATCAGAAAGGATTGATACACAGAGGCTATAACCATTAGAAAAAGGATAAGCAAAAGGGGGGAAAATTCTTTCCAGAAAATTGACTAAAGCACATTACTGCACAGAAGGTAAAGAGAAAGGATTCTCACAATTGAATTGTTTTTATTAACACTTGTTTATTTCCTGAGACCATCTTTTGATTTACAATGATATTATAAAAAGCACCCTCAAAAGGAATTCTTATATTTGTTTTAAATTATTGTGTTTCCAGCCCTAGCCTCGGTCACTATCACCTCTGTATGAGAAACTCTCAAGGACCTTCCTAAGCTCTTCCTAAAATTATCTAAAGGAGGCTCTGTTGACAAAGAATCCAGCCTTTCTTTTTTGGACAGTTATATCATTCAAGTTGATGAATATATGAAAATCTTAATAAGAATCACCCTACTACTCTTTATTAAGTTAACTGGTTTCCTCTCTATGTATTTACTGTTGCAATACAAGTGCAGAGAAGGGAGGGATTTATTCTGGTATTTTATATAGGTATTTTAAAAAAATATTGTTCTTTGATATCTCTGGCAATCTCACCATGAAAAGTGGCCAAGTCCTTTGTCAACAACATTATTTTTATGAAATTTTAAAAATCCAGATTAACAATAGCTTGGCTTAAAGAAAATGGAGATTATTTGAAATCATTTTTCAACCCAGTTGCCTGGAATCCAAAAATGTATTGCTTTAAAATATTTTTAGAATGGGAAACATGAGAATTTGTCCAATGATTCCATGTCAAACAGCTTTGAATATATGTGAGCAATTTTTTTAGTTCTGTAAAAGAACTCTGTTTTTAACCCTTTTAGCATCTGAGGCTCAGAAGACTATAAAAAATAATTTGTATTTGTCATAGTCTTTTATTCAACAAGTACACATGGAGCTCGGACTCTGAAGGACCAGCGTGCACAGAGGCCGAGGCACACCCCTTGCCCTCTGGAGGAGATGTAAGAACCCTGAGCAGTGCACAGACCCAGGTCAGGGGTCATGGGAGCTGCACCAAAGATAAGATGTTCTACCCTTCAGTAGATCTGTATGGGAAGGAAGTCTATGTTTTCAGCCAGAGAGTCATGGCTTCTGTCCCCTATCCACCTGTACTGAAGGTGCTCCAGTCACCTGAAGGAACAAATAATGCAACACTGAATTTGTGAACAATGCCTCACCCACACAACCCATAAAAACACTACAGGAGGTGGGCAGGCTGGAGGGCTGGGTGTGGGCTATTTCTGTCCACATCAGTGGTTACCCTCCAGTGTCATTTCTCAATCCACTCCAAGGCTATTGGGATTTTTGAAAAGCAAGCAGTCCTTACTGGTTTCCATAGATTAAGTAATGATACAAGAAAAAGGGAGGCTAGCAGAGTTTTTAAAATCAACACTCTAAGGTAAAAGAAAGGCAACTAGAAAAGAAGGTGGACTCTAGGCTGGAACCCCAAACACTGAAGAATAGAAGGAAGCCAGTGGCTGACAGTGCAGGTTATCTGTACTCTCAAACACACAGATACCCAGTAGAAGCCACACCTTCACCATCCGGCTGTCATGGAAACAAACTGAGAGCTTGGCTCGCCATTGCTCTTTCTCTAAATTAAGCGAGCATTAGAAAGAACCTAGAAAAAAAGGGTATGAGCTGGGTTGTTCTCTCTATGGAACACATCCGCTCTCGTCCCTTTCACTTACTATTTCAGTGTAAGCCACTGAAATATTGTTTTTACCTATGGCAGAGGACCACAATACAACAATTAATTTCTCTGATTAAATTTGTCTGCCTCTGAGTCAACTAAATGAGGAGTCCATTGGGAAGAAGAGAACATTCATTCTCTTTTTTTAAAAAAATATTATCTCTGTAAAGTTTTATTACCAAGAATCTAGACGAGCGATACAAAATGAAAACAATAATCAAATTGAAAGCAGCCCCATTTGTCATAGAAGCATATCTGATCCCAGGGACTAGTCAGGAAGAACAATCATTCATAAAGGAGAAGGCTGAGAAGCCCAAGATCTTCAGAACCTGTGTTTTACATTAAAAAGCATTTTGCTTTCTTTGTTTTCATTTATACTTAATGGAAATTATTAAATGATATGATTTTTTTTCCTGAGGATATTTTGGGAAAAGAGAACTTGTAATATATCATAAGATTTAGACACATGTGCACTGCTAGTGCCTTAAGCCAATTCATCAACATCACTATGCAAATTACATTAATGTCCTCTTCATGATTCTCCCTTGTCCCCTAAAATGCCACCTCCTGATTATTCCCATGGCTGGGCCAATCTCAACTGCCAGCTCTCAGATGAAATGCCACTTCCTCAGAAAAACCATTACCAACAACAGTGCCTCCACTTACTGTCTATCTCATTTGATTTATTTCCTAATTGTTTTTATGGCACATAACATAATCTCTTGCTTACTTGCTGCAGGACCACACCTGCCTTATTTACTGCTGTGTCTCTGGCACCTAGCACTCAGTATTTGGTTAATGAATCAATAAATGAATGCTATAATGAGCCAATCACTAGGCTTAATGATTTACTAATTTTTCCTAGTCTTAAAGGAATTCTCTGATAAAAGGGCTCCTGTCCCTACTGAATGAGGAAACAAATGAAATGCAAAGGTAAGGCCATGTAAACTTTTGGGTAGAAAGCGGGGGCTTCTACTTAGGTTTCTCTGACTCCAAAGTCATTTTTATTTCCCATATTGCCTCCTAAATGGGAATTATTTTCTCATATAGAGAAGGCTTTGATTTTTTTTTAATATCCAGAAACTTTGGATCCCAGCCATACAGAGCTTCATAATCTTAGACCAAAGTCCTTATAACACTATCTCATTGGATTTGTTTTCAAAAATTTTAAAAAATGGGCTCCCTATTGCTTGTTAAGTGGATTTGACATTCTAAATCACACCATCCACACACATGCCAACCCAAAATTGTCAGGAGGGATCCTTTATGCTAATTAGTAAAGTATATTGTTCAGCCAGATAATGACTATAATTGACATTTCATTCATAATTGCTCATAAGACATTTTGTGCATAAATCAAGACTACGGTCGGTCCTATAATTTATAGGGCCATTTTAGTTTAGGCATAAACTTTTAGAAGGCATATGCATGGCATAAGCCCTCCCATTATAAAGGGAACATTACATATATGTGTGAATCTACATATCTATGCCCACAGGTACATATAGACAGACTATATTTTTTTATGAGAGCTATATACTAAAAAAAATCTCACTGGAAAACTAAATATGGTCAAAATGTATTGCCAAGATATACAATTAGCCCATTTATTCACTAAATTCCTATTTGTGTCTATTTCCCAATCTAGTTATTTGAACTAAACCTTTTCCTTACTTTCATTGCCACATGTTAATAATGTGTTCACCAAAGTGTGATTGAGAATTTACTTCACTTCAGAGCACACACACCCATGATCCATGATAACCTCACCTATGTTCATCCACAATGATTACATTAAATAAAGTACAATCAAAAGTGTGATACCCCCACCACTCCACGGGGTAGCAGATTCCAGGTGGGAATCTGTCTTAGACTCTCAGTTTCTCAGAGAGAACCCAGTCTCAGGCTGCAGAGACCACAACTTCATTGTATTTATTTACATGGCTACCTTCTAATTATGGTAGATGATATAAGTTTTCCATTTGTGACAGCGATAGTTTCCTTTTGGGGTGAATATAGTTAAAGAAAAAAAATAGGTCTTTTTTGAAATATGCCATAAATAATTGTACAAGCAATGTGTACAGTGGCAAAAATCATGCAAGTCATATGCAAATGACTAATGGAAAAATACAGAAGGCTGGGAGTCAGAGTTCACTACTAATACCTGAGTAAACTTGAGTAAGTTACTTAACCTCACTTCAAAGTAGCATCAGCAACTTCAGGGCTTTTGTTTAAATGGAAAATATATCAGGTAGAATATAGCACACACCCAACAAATGATCTTTCCAATGATAACAGCTGCTTTTCTTACCATTAACTACCATTAAAGAAATGGTATATGTGAAGCATGTGGCACAGAACCTAGTAAATAGCTGATCAGCAAAAACAGCTCAACACTCCCTCATTGAGACAGCTTCCTTCACAAGAGACAGAGAAAGAAAAGTCGGATTCGTGACTCAGTTTTAGCTGATACCTATCTCGATATGAGCATCATGTGCCCTACTTTCAAATGTGAGCTAAAAGACTGCTGTGTGCAAATGGTACAGCACACAGGATTCTAAACGATGGTGAACAATCTCACCACATCAGCATGTCTAGGAGGACTGGATACCACAAAACAAAACGTTCTGCAAACAGAAAGTGGCTTTCAGTCATGGAGAGCACATTCCCCTACTTCTACTGGATTGAAATGGGTTAACTGTCAATCCTCGACCTGTTTGGAATTGCAAACTAAAAGGTTGAAACTAAATCTTTAAAGAATTTCTAAAGTCCTTTCCTGGATAGAGCTATGTCTCAGGATGTTCAACCACAAATCAAAGAAAGAAAAAAGGAAGGAAGGAAGGAAGGAAGGAAGGAAGGAAGGAAGGAAGGAAGGAAGGAAGGAAGGAAGGAAGGAAGGAAGGAAATGCCTTCTTAGGAAGAAAAATGAACTAAAATAGGCAACCTGAGATGGTTTAAGAAACAGGACAAAGGGTCTTACATTACATAGAAGCATGGGGGAAATGGTTATTTATAGACTCTCATCTCTAGACCCCTTAGAGAACAAGAGGAGATAAATGGAATTAGAAATTTGTTGGCAGAAAGAAAAATTGCCAAATCAAGGAAAAAAAAAGGAACTTATCAAGACAGAGACCAAAATCCTAGAAAACAAAGTGAGCAAGGAAGATAACCTGCTAGGGCGATTAAAGTTTGGCTGAATTGAAACATAATAGCAAGCCTTTCTCTAAGAGTGATCAACACTCTGCCAATCTTGTTCTATTTAGCATGGTACATGATTTGGAGGCAGAAGGAGAATAGGGCCGGACATAAATGCTTTTCCACATAATTATCATGCTATATTTACTCTTAATTAAATCAATGGAAATTCCTTAATACCATCTAATTCCTAATTTCCCAAGTCAATTCTTAGATGTCTCTGTAAAAATTTGGTCTAAATCAGGATTAAAACATACTCCACAAAACACATTTGATTGTTTAGTCTCCTCAGTCTTCTGCTACAGTATCCTCCCCGTGTTTTCACCATTTGATTTATCAGAGAAGGTAAGGCAACTTTTGTACAGAACATTACACATTCTGAATTCATGGTGGCTGCTGGATGGGGCTGGTCACCAGACAAACCAAGCTATGATCAGAAGCTTGGAACTTGCATCTCTGCCCTCCCGCTTATTCTGGGAAGTGGCAAGGGCCTAGAGATTGAGTTAATAATCAAACGAATCTCTGTGATGAAGTCTTTTTTTTTTCTTTTTCTCATTACAACATCATATATGTATTCTGTATAACAATGAGGTTCTCCTCCCATCTTCTGTGCAACTCCCCTTCTCCCTCTTTCCCCCTCCCACCTCTCTTCACTATTTAGTGGTAATCTTCTTCTCATGCTCTTCCTCCCTACCCCATTTTGAGTCACCCCCCTTATATCAGAGAAGACATTCGGCATTTGTTTTTTAGGGATTGGCTAACTTAGCATAATCTGCTCTAATGCCATCTGTGATGAAGTCTTTATTTAAAGAAAAAAAAATCCCTGAACTGGGATTCAGAGAGCTTCTGGTTACTGAATGTGTGGAGGTCCCTAGAGGACAGTGTAGCTGGAGATGGCCTGGAAACTGCTTTCTCCGTAGTGTCCTTTATACCAAACTCTTAAATATGGAGGAAAAAAAGAGAAATGAATGCTACATATTCTGGATTTGGCCAATTATGATATCATTTAACTTATTTCTCTCTTGTCTGAATTTGTTACAGATGGAGGTTAAATCTAGAGGCTTGGCTAGATTCTGTTTTTAGGTGAGAAAGCTTTGTAGGTGGCACCATGTACTTCCCAGTGTACCATATCCTCAGGCCCATGATGCAGTTTTAGGGACCCATCGGTGGGTTCTCATGCTATTGGCCTGCTTCCTGTTGATTAACTTCCCCATTAACTTTCCACATAATTTTAGCATGTCTATATCCATTATTTTATAAAGCTTGCAAAAGGGTGACTATTTCAATTTGGCATTCCCTGTTAGCTGGAATTCTTCCATGAGTAAGAACTTTCCATCATCAACCATTAGGTTTCCCTGAAATACTGTCTGTATAAAAAAAAATTAAAAAAAAAAACAAGATAAATTCCTGATTTTTCTATCCATCAGTTTTCAGAGCAATAAATTGGTACCTTAGAAATAGCTGGGGTTTTCCTATATATATATATATATATATATATATATATATATATATATATAATATATAATATATAGATAGATAGATACAGATATACATATATATATGTGTGTGTGTATGTGTGTGTGCATTGATATACATATATAAATATATGGATGAAAAACTCTAATATATATATATATATATATATTATATATAATATCTACATATATGTGTATATGTATATATATATACATGTATATATATATACATTCACACATTAAATTACTTACAATCATTATTCATTTTGATATTTCAAATAGTCCTAGTTTAGAAGCGAACACCATAAGGTTACTGTCTTTGGATATGCTTTTTCTTAGTCTTTATAACTTCCTTGCTTTCTGGCCCAATATTTCCCAGCTTTATTTTATTCATTCTCTGCTCCAGATGTGGAATCAGCCACTTTTCCAAAAACCATGGTTCTCTTTACAGAGAAATAGCATTTAGAAATACAATCTGGGGGCTAGGATTTCCTGGAAGGCCATTCCTTCTAAGTCTTTTAAATAAATAAAGTCAGGACAAAATAATTTAGAGGAAAAAAGTAATGATTTCCTACTGATATTTCCAAATAATATTAAAAAGAGAAGATTTTTTTGCTTCTTTGATTTTATACTGAAAACTCTGGTTCTTACATAATTACTTATTTCATTTTAAAATATAATAATTTCAAAACAAGACCATAATAAGACCCCTAAATATTATTTTTTAAATCCTCCCTTTTCTGTTAAGAGAAAAAGCAACAGTAATAGAATACATGAACTAATTTAAGAAACTATTCATGTCTCAGACTTCATCTTCCATGTCACATTAATGGGAGATGCATCAGTTTCAGGGTTAGGGTATTAGTGTACTAGTTTTTAGAAGATGTTACCAAGTTTTTGAAGCTAGGATTTAATGGCTCCTCTAATTTACCCTAAACTACTTGGAACTCTCTACTCTGTTATGTATCTTCACCTGATAACACTGCAACATAAACTCCACAAGGGTAAGGATCATGTCTTTATTTCACCAATATATTCTGTAGGACCTAGAGCTACAGGTACTCCATATGCCCGCATCAGTCATCCCCCTTACCTGTTGTAGAGAAAGTCACTGAAAGGGAAATTTTCTCTCCAGACATGAAGGAACATCATAAGGAAGAACAGAGTGACCACTTATTTCTTCAGATTTTCTACCATTGTATTAATACATATTTTCCAGATAAAAATCACAAATATTATTTATGGACTCAGAGCTAGCAAGGTTCCTAGAAGCCTAATTCTATCCCTTCATCTCAAAGAAAAAACTGAGTTACCCAAAGATTCAGCAGTTTACCCCCAAACCACCCAGATAACTCCTAGCAGAGCCAGAATGAGGACACAGAGCCCCTCTTTCCAGGTCTAGAATGGTCTCCACTCTGACGTGGTGGCCAGCTTTCTCACTTACCCCTAGCGTCCTCTCTAAACTGGCTCAGATAAACAAAACAGATGGAAGTAAAAGAGTTTTGTCTAATCCCTTTCAGAAGAGACTCTCATTAGTTAAGATTATTGCTCCAAATGAAGACACTACGAGTGAACTAACAAGTTGCCAGGGATACAGTTTTGCCCATCTTTACTTTCAATTTATGTAAGAATATAAAATCCACGGTTGCTAGAAACGGTAACAAATTATTGCTTTGTTTAACCCCGGAAAAATTCAGCAAATTAAAAAAAAAACATTTTAGGAACATCTACAGACTTCATATTTGATTGAGTTCCTAATTTTATACTTTAGATAAAAATTGAGGTTTGTCTATTAATCTTTATTCTTGATTACCAATTGTCGTCTGACTTTGTAGCAAATTAGAGGACTGGTTGTTCACCCTCCTCATTCATTAAGTCCAAGATGAAACATCTGATCATTATTAGGAGGTCTTATAGGCATAATGGCTCCATAGAGGTTCCATGCCCAGAAAAAAAGCTCAAAAACCCTCTTGAATCATGAGATTTGAGTAAGATGGTAACTGGATTTTAGTAGTGCATATATTTTGCATTTTAATTTTTACATTGCTTTACTAAAGGACTCTCAATAGAAATGTTCAGTCACTTTTAAGCCAAGATTATAGAGTAACTACATGTTAATTAGGTGGTACTAGTTGAATGATAATGAAAGTGGCCACAGTATATAAAAACCATGGGCTACTCTTTAAAAATTTAAATTCCACCTGCAGCACATAATATTCACATGCTTCTCTGCATTTCAGCTCCCTATAAAGTCTCAAACCCTTAGGTGGTGTACGGTAATGAAAATTTCCTCAGCTTCTTCAACTCATCACTGCAATGTTGTTTTTGATACCTTTTATCTTTAGAGGGATTTTTAAAAAATTATAATGTGTTCACATATAATAAATTGGTCTTCGGCCTTGCTTGAATAATCATCATTTTTCTTTAAAAAAAACTATACTTTGAAATTTATCCAATTCTATAATTTTGACATAAATCCTCTTGAAAAGTTCTTAAATACCAGATTTACTTAAATGTGTTTTACAAAGATTGAAAGTTATCCTATTCAGGTAAGTGTGGGTTTAGATGGTAAATTTACATTGTTAGCACACGGGCCTTTACCCAAAAGAATAAAACTACAGTGTGATCCAGTTGTAGAAGCACTCTGTAGCAAAGAGAGAAGCACCCTTCTTTTGTCACGAAAGCAGTAAGTATGCCCGACCAAAACCAAAACAAAAAAATCAAATAATATATAAAGAAAAAGGTAGGTAAAAGTTTCTTTTCCATAGTCCCAATCCTCTTCAGCCCCACTTCTTAGAGATAACCATAGTTAATAGCTTTTAACATGTCTTTACAGAAGTAGCATGTTCATATGCATGCACATATTTGGTGTCTAATCTATTTTTGCCTCTTTCATTTAATATACCTTGGACATCTTTCTATGTTAACACATCTAAAGCTATGTGTGTATTTATTAAATTGCCTATTGATAAATACTTTGGTGGCTTCCCATTTGTTTGGGCTGAAATGTTGCAGTGAAAATTATGAATTTTAGACAGAGATTTCACTTTGTGTAAATGAATGAGTATATTAATGAAATAAATATCTAGAAATATACTTATGGAATCAAAGGTTATATATATTTAAAATTTCACACATATTCTAAACCTTCCCCTGCGAAGAGTCTGTACCAATTTAGAACACTACCAACATATTTATAAGTCATTTGAATTTCTTTTTTTATCAACTGAAAGTTCATATTTTTCGTCTCCATTTTTTCCTTTGTATTATTTGTTTTCATTATTTTGATTTTAAGAGCTTTTAATATTAAGAAAATCAGATTTTTTATTATGTTATTAGGAAATATGTTTCTCACTTTATACTAGTGTCTACCCTACAGAATTTTTAATTTTTGTGGATTTAAACATACCATTTATTTCCTGTGTGACTTCTGTATTCATCGTCTTGCTGAGGAAGAATTTCATCATCCTAGGATTTTTCTTTTCTATTTTCTTTTAGTATTTTATCAGCCTCACTGTTCCTCTAGATGGTCTTACCCTTCCTTTAGATGGCTTTAAATCTTTGAGCCACCTAAAGGAAGGGTAAGACCTTACTTTTTTCCAAAATGGTTGGTCATTTGCTCTAATGATTTCAATAATCTGTGTTTTCCTCTCTAATTTGAAAAGTCCCCTTTTATCATATACTAAAAACCCATAGGAATCTACTGAAACTTGTTTCTCATTCTAGCGGTCTATGCAGGAACACAACTGTGTAATTGCTGTGGCTTTAAGTTTTGATGTTCATAGGAGGTGATCTACTCTTTGGAACTCCTATTTCTTAGCATTTTCAGAGTTCAGTATTTACAATTTAATTTGGTTTGTTATTTTTTTTTTTTAGTTTAGTTTTTCCTAGATATCTAGTCTTTTCTAGAAATTCAGTTTTTCTAGAAATCTGATCAAAACTAATAAGCTTGTCCAGTTCTGAAAAATTTAAAACAGTGAGGAGAAAAACAGGGAGGTACCTGATTATTGTCATTAAGATAATTTTTAACTGATGAATCAACTTAGGTTGAATTAATGTCTGAATAATAATGAATATTGTTATTTGAGCTGGTTTCTATTTATTCAAGTTTTCTTTTAGAAGGAGAGTTTTAAAGTTTTCTTTATAAATTGTACATATTTTTGCTAAGCTTATTTCAGCGATTTTATTGTTTTTATGAATGGGACATGTCTGATTCTTATATAATCATAGGAATATTTATAAACAATTTTTATCAGTTATTGAAGTCTGTTGAATGGTTCTTTGGCATCTGCTTTTTAAAAAAAGACTGTATCTTCTTTGATCTATTGCTATGGTTAATTATATGAACAGAGCTGCTTTTATTGAACCATCCTTGTATTGTTTGGATATACAGGACTCCATTGGGACATTTTATGCTGTTAATGCCCTGCTGGGTTCTATTTTCTAGCCATATCCATTTTACTCATTTTTATGTCCAGAACACAATATCTAACACTATGCCTGAGGCGGAAAGAATTCTCAATAAATATTTGTGAAAATCAGGGTGGTTCTGTGAGTCACTTCATTTGGTTTTCTCTTGACTCTACTGGTCTGTTCTAGAAAGAGAATCTGTGACTAAGAGCAGTATAAAGGTCAGGGAGTTGGTCATGTGAGGATGCATCCAGGTTCTTTGAAAAATTCTGTGTATTTTCACATGGGCTTCTTGATTACTCATAACCTTTTTGGGTGCTTTCTCCACTGTTTTGACTAGACTTGTTTTTTTCCCCTTGAGCAATCTTCCAGACATCAGCAAAGACATCTCTGACAGGATCGAGTCTATGTCTTCATAGCAAGTTGTTTTGCATTATTGCAAAGCAGGGTTAGGATTTTGGGCCTGAATCAAGTCCTTGTGGATCTTAGGGAAGAGCTTGAGCCTGAATTGGAACATGCCTGGAGTTGGCTCGGGGGCCACAGCTTCATTGGCATAGCTAAATTACCTGGCCAGGGTTCCAGGCAGCCTCTCAGGAGCCCAACCAACAGAATTCCTGTAGGCATCCTGGCCTTCACTCTTACCCTTAAGCTCCCAGTGATAAGGAATGAAATCCTGCTTTTGATGGCTACTGAGCATCTCCATTAATATCCCAAAAAGCTCACAAACCTAGGAATGCTGGTCAGTTGTCTAAACAAAGTCACCTGGAAACTACAAAGGTAGAAGAAAGACATGAACAATGGTTGCTGGGGTGACTGATGTTACAAATGAGCTGTGCCTGACTGTGACTACACTCACTTGCTGTTCTTCTAATCCTCCCAAGTCTCTTGCACACCACTTCTTTCCCCAACTTCATCCCAACCTCCTATCTCGTGGTTGTGCAATTGACTCAAAATGTTCAGACTTCCACAGACCTCTCCCTTTTTCCTTTTCCTGGTCTTCCATCTTTCTAGTTAGCTTCTTTGGGATTTTCTTGTGGCAAATCATACCTACTATGTAATTTTAGGAAATACCCATGGTGATCCAATACTCAAACGTAAAATATTTCAATTACACTGACCCTCCAGGAGAAAACTCTATATCAAATAAATCCAACCTATTTGTGCAGTGTTTCTAATTTATTAAATAGGAGTGTATTTATAGAAATCTGATCAAAACTGGTTTACTAGGTTCACATAATCAACTCTCTCATTGCTTAGTAAAGGGGCAACTGATACTGCTGATTAAATGAATAAATTATTTGAGAGCCCACTGCAATGCTTATTTCTTTCCTAGGTAGAGAACCACATAAATTCTAGTGCTTATAATTTAAATTTCTCTGAAATATAACTGTGTTGACATCCTTTTGGGGACTATAGACGCTAAGTCTTTATATGGTCAGAATTGGTTATTGGGATAATTAAAGCTACAAATGACTCCTGCAAGAATACTTTTGATAAACTGATGAATTTACAGCCAAACAGAGTAATTCAGCCTTAAAACATATACCATTGGAACCTGAATTATCTATTTTACTCATGTGGATCACATTAAGGAAAAACTCTCAAATTTTTGCTTCACCTTGTGGTACAGAGACTTGGCATGGGACCCCTTAGCATGCTTCCCCCAACGTCTTCAAGTTAATCAGGAACCACAACCAAAGGATAATCCTCTCTATTGAATCACTCCTACTTCAAAGATGAAGCCTTGCTTTACAGTACCAGTGCTCACTTTTTCCACATTACATAATCTTCTTCTGTTACCCAGCATTTCCATGCAGCCATCACATAAGTGGAACCAGGAGTGTGGTTTGGTTAATGCTTCGTGTTGATATTGATGGGCTACAGAATAGCAGGTCCTTTGTTGCCTAGCAACCAAGCAATGTGCCTCAGCCCACTGACCTCAGTATGGGTACCTCTTACACAAATGCAGCTCCATAATTGAATGGATTGTTGCTTCGTTCCCGATGATTCCCAGACACAGTTAGTGCCTTCAGCCCACCCTGATGAGGTGTCTGATTAAATGCAATGATTATGCTATTTTTTTTTCCTAGTAGTCTGAAATTTAATCACAAAACAAGTGCCATATGCTAACCCAAATGCCCTTATTTACCAATTCTATTGTTACTGACTCTGGGACCAGTGGCTTGATTGATGGAGAATCAGAGACCGTTTGTTCATCATTCTAAAAAGAGGCATTAAAATTCACTTGGTACACTTTTCCTTTCTTTTGTTACAAATTTGCTTTCATAATCTTGATCAAAATTAAGTTTTACCAACAAGAACAGTTCATTTGCTTGCTACATGCCAGGTACTTAAAGTGTATAGTATCCCTTTTAATCATCACAAGAGTATAAAGAAGATAGTAACATTATTCCTTTTTTTATGTAAAAGAGCCAAAAAATGTATACTGAAATTTTATTTTGAGACAAGATCACAGACCTGGTTAAGTAACAAAGCTATGATGCAAACCCAGGCCTGTCTCAGTAGATTAAGATCCAATGACCAAAATGATATACTTATTCTTAAAAGTTCAGCCTGTTTCCCAAATCAAAATTGTCAGCATTAACTGTTTTCAAAATTCTCAATTAGCAATAACAATTTGCAATCACAAAACATTGGAGCATATCAAGTCTCTGAATTTAGAAGCAGATGAGGAAATTCCATTAGTACATTGTTTACTTCAAGATTCAATTAAAAAGAAAAGCTAGCTACTGGGAATTTAAAGTTATCTAACAACAACCATCAGTAATATTTACTGAGCATTTGCTACATCATTGTAGCCTCATCAGTCTAGCCTCCTCTTCAAAACCAGCCTCCCACATGGCTACATGACTGCACACACTATAATGAGTTCACAGAGACTTGGGGAAACTGAGACTCAGAGAGCAGCTCTTCCTAAGTTCCACCATCAGCAGCAAGAAAATCAAGACTGTCAAACTCCAAAGATCATCTTCAGATTATTTGGATTTAAAAGAAAATAAAACCAAACCCCTGGCAGAAAACCTTGGCATTATTCAGAGAGAATATTCTTAACATTCTTGAGTTAACTGTGCAGCTATGAGGTGTTTCCAATGATCAGCACAATCACAGTAATGACTGTAAGAATTAACTTCTTCTGGGTGTTGTTCTGTGTGGACCCTGCCTCACTGCTGAGTACTGGTACCTATCATCTCACATGAACCTCATAGCAGGCCTGGGCTGCAGGTACTGGTGATGCCCCAGTTTATACCTAAGGAAAATTAAACTGGTGCAGAGTTTACTAACAAGGGAGTTGGAATTAGCCCCCAAATCAGTCCAGCCCAAACCCCAGCTTTTAACCTTGACATTCAAAAGATCCAGTCTCCTTAAGGAAGTGTGAGAATATTTTTGGCTCTTTCTACTATTGAAAAGTCAACTACTCTCTCAAGAATGCTTTTATCTGTGCATATCCACTTTGGTGCCAGGCATAATATTGCCTGAGAGTGTCCCTCAGTGCGTACAAAACACCCAGGGAGAGATAGACCACACGTGTTTGTTCTAACCAAGGAGGGGGTGAAATTCACATTGGGCAATACCATGACTCGCACTGAAGGGCAGAGATGAGTGAGACTACTGGCATCAGAGAATTTTGGGGAGTTAGACATGTACAGTTCACCCAACCCTTCTACAGAACCCAGGTTGACAGGTTCTCCCAAAATCCGGTTTAGCAGTACCAAATATAATACCCAAACTGTGCAGCACTGAGCATACGTATAGCTCTCACAAGCATTATGATATGAAATGGAATGAAAATTGCCCTGGGAACATTGGTTCTGGAACTGGGAAATCATTTGTGCTTGACTCACCAAAGGACACTTACAGGGCTCAGAGTTGCATGACCAAGATCCATATTCCAATCTCTCTGTTCCAGCTAAGGGGAGGTGAGACAAAAGAACAACAAGGATGACATTATGTCCCTGGGGCCAGAGGGTGCCCTTTGTTTACTTTGGTTAGCTCGGGATGGGGTATCCAGATAAGCAAGCTTATTAAATTGCTTGAAACAAAACCAAAAATAGTTTCGGGGTGAGATCTAAGGAACTCCCTTATTAAGTGTATAAGGTTCACTGCTTGGACTTGGAAAACATCTGTTTTGTTGCGCAATGAATTTCTATGCTTAGTTCTGGATCCTCCTTATTAGTTCAAGGGCAGACATCTCAAATGTTCCCATTGGAGGAGCCAGGACAGGGTTGCAGAGGTGGGCTCCGAAGCAGTCCCTCTTCTCTGTGTCCCTTGGGGCAATCTGTTGATTTGCCACCTTTTTTTTCCTGTTAAGAGGTTTTCTTCTAGAAATATATCACTCACGGTGCACGTGTCTCAGGTGGTAGAGAGTCCTCTGCCAGATGCAGGGATGGGTACATAAGAGACTCCGTCTAACCGACCAGAGCCTCCAATCCATCCAATTCTAGAGACTATTCATGGAAAGGCACTGGACCCAGTTGGGGTCAATGAGTGCTGGGCTTTCAAGTCCCAGTCCAACCCCCATCCCTTTCTGGGTCTGTGATAGGACTAGAGTTGGTTTCTTCATCTACAAATCAGGGATGGCACTCATTATTCTGAGAACAGTACCTGGCACCTAGCACTCATTCACAAAACATGAGCTATTATTTATAAACCTACCAGAGCTATTCATGATTTAATTTTATTAGATTCTATCTGATTTTTTTTCATTTAACAATTATAAAAAAAAATGAAAATAAAATAAAATTCCCTTTATAACATTCTCTCCTGAACCAAAAATAGCAGCCCTTCCTATTTTTCAGGTCAGTTACTTTTTTCACCCATTCACATCCTAATGTGATTTGTTTTCTCGTCTGGTTCCCTGCATTCTTGGCATTTTTCACTGTTCACATGGTGCGAGGGACCTGGAAAAAGTCTGTGTACTGTTGGGCGCCCCAGGCTCGCACCACCACACTGCCCAAAGTGAGGCTTCTCTGTCTTTCCGTCCACCTCCACCCTCAAGATGAACCATTCCATTTGTAACACCATCTGGTGCTGCAGTTACATTTCTTTCCAGCATTATCTGGAATCCACTTCAATTTATTTTTGTTTGGCCCTCAACACAGTTTCCAAACTCCACCTCTCCCTTTTTATTCCAAACAAGTTGTTAGGCCCTTAATATGTTCTTGCCTCATAGAAGCTTTCAGGACAGGGAAAAAAAAAAAAAATATATATATATATATATATATATATATATATATATATATATATATATTTGAAGACAAGGTCTCCTCCTGTCTTTTATAAAAGTCAAAGTTTTCTGGGGATATGATCTTAGATGTCTTGAGATAGGAAGAGAGAAGCAGACACCCCTTTGAGGATGAGGCAAGAGAAAGGAGACAGGACTTTGAGCCTAGGAGGGAAAGAGTTAACAGGCCATTGAAGAACCAGGATTCAGGATCACTCTTGTGTAGGCTCTACGCTGCAGAGTTGTCCGGGCTCAGAAGGGGAAACTTGCCTTGCACATCTGCAAGGCAGGACCCTACAAAAAGGTCCTCCAGCCTTGGCATGGACGGGAAGGGTGTTGCAGAGATCAGTAACTGCAATGAATTGATGAATGGGCATGATTTTAGCTTCCTGTGCTACCCAAAGGGGAGAGGACCCCCCAAAATGACAGAGGCTAGCCATCCTACCATGCTGGCTGGTGGTAGAGGCACTGGAGGACTTTGATCAAACCAAAACATAGGAAAGAGGTGAGATAATTGTACACTGAGATCAATCTCCACAGTTTGCTGGGGCCACTGATATGTGCAAACATTTCAGTCAAGGACGGCATCAGGAAAGGATGTATCCGGAACGTGGGCCCACGTTCTGTAAAGTAAAGCATCTTCATCTGAAGCCACTGGTTGAGCCCTCAACCTGAGTAAGAGCACCAAGACCCAAAATGTATTCTTTTTTGAAACCATCACTTCCTTAACCCCAGGAAATTCACCCAGCCTCATTCATCTGGAATCTGGTGAAGCCAAACCCACCCATCAATGTCAAAACCAGAATGAGAGGAAACTTTCTGAAGAAACACCCTTCCATCCTCTCATGTCATGGTTGAAAAATGGCTGGCTTTGTTTTCTTAGCTCATGAAGAAAAAAATAAAACAAAACTGAAAGCAGATCATGAGGCTTATTCTCAAGGATCCTCCTTTCCAGATGCCTTTACAGTTCCCAAGTTGTCCCATGAAACTGAGGCACAACCCCATTAAAGTGCCAACACTCAATATTTTTGTCTAATCCCCTAATACGCCAATCCCTGACGGTCTGCTGACAGCCAGGAAGTTCCCCCACCAAAGGATTTCATTTGGGTTTCTCTTGGCTGGGGAAGGACAGCAGAAGTCAGGAGAAAAGGAGAGATCCAGAAAGAACACAAGTGGCTGGCAATGGGGGTTGCAAGCCTTATTAATTCAGACAGTCACTTCCACAGCCTTTCAGGTCACCCACATGACAGGCAGGCAGGTGGGCGGGGCCCGGTGAAGTGCCATTTTGAAGGAGAGATGTGACCAGACTGAAGGAGCACCCATTAGCCACTGAGTGGCGGAAATGAAACCTGTTAACCATTCAGCAGCTCGTCACGGAGGAGAGAGGGACCATGGCCCCTGGTGACTCAACCCAGCAAATCCTGCCCAAAGACAATTATGGAATGCAAATATTTATAAACTGCATGTTTGTTTAGCTCTCTTGAGAGCACTAAACACACATGCTGCATCTCCTCACCAGAAGGAATGAGTCCTGCCTCTGAAATTCCCTGACCTGCAAGCATAAAAGGAACCAATCTGTCAGACAAGGGTGCATTTTCCATTTTGTGTCTATAAATCACTGTCAGAGAAACATGGTTTTCTGGTTGCAGGTGTCCTCTTAGTGCAGGTGGGTGGCTGTGTATATGCAAAAGTATCTGTGTTCTGGCGATGCATGGCCTGGCTTTCCTTAGGGGAGGAATTTGAGAAGGAGAAAGAGGTGAAAGGGATTAGAAATTTCCCACTTAATGTTCTTATGACCTCCCAAACACTGTATAACTCTCTCATACCAGGGGATAGGTTTCAGCCCACTATATCTCCAGAACAGTGTCTGACCCCTGTGCCTAATAAGACCTGGCCCACCAGACCTGCCCTTGGCAAAGTACACCTGGTGGGGTTAGGGTGGAGGCCAGGTCACAGGGAAAAGGCATCTGTCCTGGAAAGTTCACCGACTTTTCTCTGGGCTCCACCATGATTTTTTCAAATGAAATAAAGAATATTAAATCTCTGAAAAATTAAAGGTTACTGAAGAGAAAAATAAGTTCCTAATAAGTAGTTCAAAACTACAAGAATTCATAATACAGTTAGCCAGAGTCTTGGACTTTGTAGGAGAATTTTTTTTCTGATCAGAGTACAAAGAGGAAGGAATTGGGAAATCAACCAGGAGTCCTATAGAAATCTTCACGTGCACCAATTTGTGCCTCAAGCCAGGAGCTCACCCATTGTGCATCTAAGGTGGGAACAGACAAATAAACACAGGGGAAAAGATGTAGCTGAAATACCTAACCACATGAATCTGGAAAAATATGACAGACTGTAGCCAGAGAAACTGTGGCTCCTTCCAAAATTACAGCTACTATTAGATGCTGAACTCAAATGAAATCTCTTTCCGAGCTTACTGACAAGGCTCAGAATGGGTGACTGATTGTCCAATGTTTGTAGCAATTGCAATAATTGCTTATGGTGATTATACCTCCACATCCTGCCCTGCCCCCTCCTCCCTTAAGTTCTCTGGCAGCAATGTTTTCCTTGCAGTCTAATCTATAACTTGGTGTGCCTGTTGATATACTGAGATCCAGTGTGCATTATGAACCATGTAATCATAACGTAAGGAGGTTGACATCATTGAGAATCAGAGTAGAGTACAAATTAGCTATATGTCTGTGTCACACTATTAAAAAAAAAAAACCTTAGGGTTGGAAACCAACCAGTCATCTGATGGAATGAAAGTCTGAGATTTGCTTAAAGTACAATTCAACATATAGTCCTGGATCAGCAATGTCAGTAGGTAGCAAATGAAAAATCACTGGAAATGCCAATTATCAGGTTCCATCCCAGATCCACTGAATCAGAAATTCCATGCACGTGCTCAGCAGCTTGTGCTTTCACAGAGTGATTCTGCCCCCAGGTGAGTTGACTCAGGTCAGTTGGAGAGCTAGCAGAATAAGAATTGCTACTGGCTAACAGACATAACTTTACATCTGAGTGTGGCCTTACAGATAGTCTGCAAAGGGCTCCTTTCAGCAATAGCCCTTCCTGTTTGGAATTGTGTTCAGAGATTAGGGCGAGTCTAGATTTTGTTTGTTGGTTTGTTTTCTTATTTGGACAGCGTTTATAGAAAGCCAAATCACACCGTCTGGTGACCAGACTCATCTCTAAATGACTTTTGTCAGTTTCCAAACTCAAATAGAACTTCAGAGGATAAAGGTTTCAGTGCTGAGGGTGTTCCAAAGAATGTGCTGCGGGGCAATTGTCTGCCAACGAGTTCACTGTGACTTTGAGCTCCTCTTGCCTGTCTCTTCTTGGTATTTGTTAAATATAGTCCCCATCTGGAACAGTCTGAGAATGTGGCTCATCTAGGTAAGGATGAGGCCCAATAACAAAATAACAAAGGATAACTCCAGGAGACACCAGGTTGTGGGTCAGAGGCCAGATGGCACCAAGAAAATAGATGCACACATTTTCCAGAACTATTCTACTTATATGATTTGGATTCTCAGAGTTGTTTTGACAGTGATGAGCCATGAAACAGCTTCCATACCCTGACAATAAAATAAAATAGCAATAAAATGAGGGCAAAATACCACATGAAGTTCGTGGAGTAGTTTGGGGATAAATATGTCCCACAGGCATTAGCAAAATCCTGCTCAATTTATTCTGGTGATCAACACCCAGGTTCCCAATTTGACCAGCATAGTATTTCCCAATGAGAAGTATCATGTGCATAACTGAGGTTTGGGAAATATTGAGAGACTGATGTGTCCCAAAGCATCACTATGCTTATGAGAGTCAGTGACTGGACTTAAACGTAACTCAAATAGGGTCTCACAAAGCTCCTGCTAAACCAATATTATTTGGCATATTTTTGAGAACTTCTGCATGCATCTGCACCCTTCCATTTTTGTGGAAATCAAGACATCAAGAAAGGCAAGGGAAGAAATTTCTGATATTGACTTGAGGCCTTGATAGATTTCCATAATCCAATATTTGCCTCTTCACCAAAACTTTTCATTATATTTTTTGGAGAGAGCTGCAAGTTATCTAAGTTTTATTGGTCGCAAAGGCCCATATTCCTACAGGGGGAACATTGGAAGTAAAGGTTCTTCTAAATCAATTACTAAATCAAGGTTCTTCTAAATCAATTAGGAAAATAGAATGAAAAAAGAGGAGGGGACAGAGCCATTGTTCTAATTCTTTGTTGAATACCAACTTCAGAACCTTCAGCAAAGACTAGTAAAGAGAGAAAATTAAAATTTGTTTTTCCTATGTGAAGATTAGATACAGTATGGGTCAAAATGTATTCAGCTCAATTAACAGAAAACTGGCTGAGAGTGGCTTAGGCACATAAAGATGTGTATCAACTGGGTGCTGAGAGCCAGAAGCAGCCTGAGAAGCAGTCTGAGATCAGAAGGGTGCCTCCTAGGATCCAGACTTTTCTGTCTTGCTCTGCCCTTCTTGGCTTGCACCACATGATAACAAAACCTGTATCTCTGACAATGCACCAATATTTCAGGCAAAAGAAAAGAAACTACTAGCAAACTTCTGCTTACATTTCATTGGCAGAACTGATCCAAGGCCCTATCTGGCTATTAGGGAGGCAAAAAAAAAAAAAAAAAAATCAGGCTTTTAGTTTTTTAACCTCTGAATGAGAGAAGGCGGCTGGGTCAATTAATGTAGAGTGTATGATTACAGGCATCAAAATAAATAGCAGACCTCTGCATTAATATGTCCTAATGCACTTCAACAAGTATTATCAAGGGCCTGCTCCTGTTGAAGCCTCACGTGATACAATGCCATGAAGGCTAAAATGACACCAAGCTTTTGTTTTGCTGGAGGGATAATGGAAGGAGTTACAGACTGGGTCAGTATCTCCCTGGCTTTCAGGTACTATCAGAGCACCTTGGTCTTTCATTAAAATGCTGATTCTGATTCAGTGAGTCAGGGGTAGGGCCTGATATCAGACTACAAGGGTATGCCAGTGCTGCTAGTCCATGGGTCACACCACGAATAGTCAGGGTTTGGGTAACATTTGAACAGGGCCCAAAGCATGAGTATGAATTTACCAACTGGAGAAAAAGGAAGGAGGACACTCCTAAGGCTGAGGGGACAGCAATGTACAAACATACACAGCCCCATTCTTACAGTCCTTTGCCACACTATTTCTAAATTATTTATTTTAATAGATATAAACACATACATGGCTATGTAGACAAATATAATCAGTTATACACAAACGATAAGTAGATATTGTCTATTGAATCAACTGTTCTATATAATCATGGTCAGTACATGTTAACACAAATTATCAGCCAGCAAGAACCTTACCACACTCTTTGATACAATGTGTTGCTTTTTCTCCCCCAAGATCTTTCCTTCTGCTATTTCTTTTGCATTCTGAGGAACAGGTTTCACCTATAATGATCAGCAAAAGATTTGCCAGGATTGGTGCTGAGGCTGACCAAGGAAACAGGTAGAGCACGGTGTTAGATGTTAGCAAGCCAGCTTCACTCCTTGAGTCACTCAAGGATGGTCAAGGGCACGAACAATAAAGACCATCCCGTAAGCGTCATGAAGCATCTTCGTTAGCATGACTGGAGACTGGGATGATGGAGGTACAGTTGTAACCTGCAGCCTGGAAGAAACTATGGCCAGAGGGATATTGTGACTTCAAAAGATTTGAGAAAATCCAGAGACAACAGCAATGCAGATGCTAAGGAATGACACCCCAGGAAGATCATGATGAAATGATCCCACATGTTTTGTTCAGGCGGTATTTCCATTTCCATGAGCCCATCCCTCACACTAAATGAGGACTGCCCTCGCAGGGCACACTTAGAGACTACCAAGTAGTCTGACATTATAGAGTACAGGACTCGAGAGAATGGTGATAGCTGATGAGGCCCGAGAGGTAGGATGGTTTTGTCACGTTGACATCCACGCCAGCCCATGGGCAGTGGATCTGTAACACCTGCCAGAGTCTGAAAAATTTTTTAAAAAATATTTATTTTTTTAATTATAGGTGGACACAATATCTTTATTTTATTTTTATGTGGTGCTGAGGATTGAACCCGGCGCCTCATGTATGGTAGGCAAGCACTCTACCTCTGAGCCACAACCCCAGCCCCAGAGTCTAAAAACTTTTAAGCCTGAACACAAGAGTGCGGCTTGGCCACGGGGTGTATGGTAGTGTCTCTGAGAAGGCGAATACGGGAGAGTCTGCAGGAAGAAGCTTATTTCAGATAGAGCCTTACCGGGAAAAAAAAAAAAAAAGAAGGGGCCTGGTTTGGCACTTTTGGGTCAAGGGCCAGCCTAGGCCTTGATTCACTTTTTCTGTGACCTTCAGCCAGTTCCCTTGGCCTTCCAGTAGCTATAAAGCTGAAGAAAACATCCACCGCCCTGTGAATAACTCCCCAAAGCCACTAAGGCTCATAACCTTGATCCTGCCCAGTGCACGTTAATCAGTGTCATCTCTTCCTCCCTGAAGGCATCTTTATGAGCCCTCGTTTCCCTGTACACTCAGCCCTCTAGACTCAAAAGATATCTGCTGATAACTCACACTCCCCATGCCTCCCCAGGTCAGTGCTGGCCTGTGAAATCAGAACTGAGAGGGAGGACAGACACGTCTGAGATGTATCAAGTTTCTCTGGGACCCACTCTCCAATTCTCAGTATGCAAGAATTTTTAGAAACAGTCCAGTGTTTATTTTCATGGCTGCCCTAAAGACCTCTGGAAATACCAGAGATAACCACAGCCGCAATAACTATTTAATTTATTACATTTGCACATGCAGATAGAGAGAAAGCAATCTTGGCATAAAGACAAGTATAAACAAATGTAAATTACAAAGCAAATAGTCCAGTTGGAAATTGGAGGAGAAAAGATTCAAAAAATCCACCTAATGTTTTCCCATTCCCACGTAGCATTAAGTTATCAAATCCTTTCACTTTTTATTTCTGCTAGTCTGATGTCACTCTTCAATAAATGAGGTTCTCTTTCTTTTCAATTAAAAAAAAAAACAGGCACAGGAGCTAGGCACAGGAATGCAGAGACCCGATAGGGTCCTGCCCCTGGTCAAATCATGGTTTAATCCTGTGCCTTGTTTAAACAAGTCAATAAAACTTAATAATGACTATCGGGGGAACTTAAACTATGAAACATCGTTAAACCTTTTAAGTGTATTCTGTTTAAGGAGAAATTGTGATGAAGGTGGAAAGAAATCAAGTCCTATTCCTTATACATTTATGATCATGCATTTTGGCCCCTGATTATCCCAAAGGTCCATTTATTTCCGCAAACTGAAGCATCTCACTAAATCAAATACATAAGATCTAAGCCGGACGCCATTGGGCAACAATACACCTCTTCTAGGTGACACAGCTAATTCCTTTCCACCTGTCAATAAGTACTTGCAGGAGGTAGAGCTCAGCTTATGGACTTCTATTTGAAATCAAAGTAGGGAAACTATAGCTCACTTGCAGCTTTCTAACAACTTGAACCTGGCATACATTACTATCTAAGTAGCCTCCTTACATTCTCTCTTGCCTCCTTCATCCTATTTTCCACACTTCAAGCAAAGTGGGCTATTGAATGAACAATCTGATAATATGAACTCAGTGCTTATAATCCCTCATGGCTCTTGGTGGGTATAAGATCTATACCATGATCTTATACCCACCAAGAGCTACCACCCCATGTCTCCACTCTCAGCCAGATGCTGTGCTTCTCTTTCACTGTTGTTTGGTCTCCCAGCACCACTTATCACAAGTATAAAAAAAAGGAGGGGCCTGGTTTGGCACTTTTGGGTCAAGGACCAACCTGTTCAATTAAATCACTTGATCCTCTATTGGTAATAAACAGCCAGATCATGTCTATTTTCCCTCCCAATGTTATCCCTGATGCTGAGCTTAAAGCCTTATACACAAAGAGCATTTCATTTATATTCATTGCGTGAATGAAGGAGTACATGCATAAATGATCAAATGTTCACTCAATTGCCAGGTGCTGTTTTTAATAGTCAAGAAAATTATTTCAGCAATGAAAACTCTGTACATTTTTGTTTAATTCTACAGTTAACATTAAAATTACAGTTAACAGACTTCTAACTATGTCCAGGCCTTGATGGTAAGTTACCAAAGAATTCTGTGAAAGGATTTGCCTACCTTTGCAGAAGAATGAAAGCAAAGGAGAAGCATCCTTATGACCTGTCTCTGAAATTCTCAAACTGTCTGCATTTGCCAGGTGTTAAAAGAATCCTCATCTCCCTAGAAAAGAATCATGTGTCTTGTTTGTATAAATCATACATTTCATGTCTTTTTTAAAATAGTCAATTCGATCATTTTACAAGTGATTGATTGATCAATTGATTGCTTGCGTTGCTCACATTCTTGTTTCCTCTGGTTTCACTGATGCTCTGGCCTACCTTTTATAGCTCATTAGTTATGATTCTAAATGTAGCCACAGAGATAAGTAACATCCACCCAATATTCTTAGAGATCTGAGCCCCAAAAGGGTGATTGATTTCAAAACAATACAAAGTAATTAAAATTGTAGCATAAATATACGCAATCCTAAATGACAAAGAGTTGACACAAAAGAAGAGTCTAGAAGTTTACTTTGAGGCTTATATTGGTTAAATTGGTAAATCCAAGAATTGTAGAACAAATGGCCATATGCTAAGGAGAGCAAATGAAAAAGAATGTCCCTTCTTTTATTTATTATGTGTAAAATTAAATCTTCCATGGAATTAAATGTTTTTTTCTGAAAGAGAGCTTCCTTAACCACTCCTCCTGATGTAACTAACCTTGATTTTCTTCATCTCTAAACTTTGAGTCTTGTTACCAATTCTGTTAACGACATTTTCTTCAAATGAACATCACCAGAATGAATCTTGACTACACTAGCATCTCTGACTCCCAGAACGAGCACCAATAATGGGTGGACTCCTTTCCAACCCTATAATTCACCTGTTCCTCCAACCTAGGCACAACTCACACATGCATGTTATTTACAAAGGGAGACAGACAGACACTATAAAGTGCAATACTAGCAAACACAAATTGGTGTAAGAGGCCACACACCACCACACTTGGGGGCATGCATTCTAAAGTAAGAAGTCTGGGTGCCATTTCTTATTAGCTGAGTAAAGTCAAGTAAGTGACTTAAGCTCTTCAGTAAGTTGAAATAACAGAGCATATCCCATAAGGCTATAGCAAGTATTAAAGGAATTTATAATATGCTTAATACAGTGCCCAGTATGTAGTGGACATACAATAAATAATAGACATGAAAATTAGGAACAAAAGTTGTAAAGACATGTATAAAATGCAGTGGGGAACCCAAACAGGGTATGGGTGACTGTTTGAGAAAGGGTTGAGTGAAGAAGAAACATTTCAGCCAAACCTGGAAGGGTAGAAGAAAGTCAGTAGGGAGACTGAGAAAATGACATTTCAGAGAAAAAAGAGTCATAAACTAAAAACAAAAATCAGATTTGAGGTTTATAAGACTATAGAAAAATAATTATTAATTGCTTGAATGAGGGGCTGAGCTGTGGATAACAGAGAAGAATGTGAACCAAATCTTAGGGATATTTCCTAGAATGACTTTTAAAGGGATGACAAAAGTTGCATTAAAATATTTTGAGTGTAAAGTATGTGCAATGAATAGCTTTGGTTTCATAACGTGGAGCTGTTATAAAAGGCTCACCCTCTTCTTTTCAGTCAAATGGAATCCCTAAGTTTTTACTACTATGTTTACCAGCTATTTCTGTTGTTGAAAACTACTTGTACCATTTTGTTGACCAAATTACAAATTTGGGGCAAATTACAAATTCAAAGACATAGGCCATGATTTCTCTGTTTATTCAGAGGCTGCCTTGTTCACCTGAACTCTATAGGAAGTTCTTCCAAATTCTTCCAAAAGAAACACTTTGGGTCATTACATTCGTACTAGCCAGCTTTTCATCACTATAATGAAATACCTTAAATAACTAACTTCTAAGGAAAAAAAGGTTTGCTTGGCTCATGGTTTTACAGATTCCAATCCAAGATTAGACAGACCCGTTGCTTTGGTCCTCTGGTGGGTGTGCCAGTTGGCAATCTTGGGGAGCATATAGTGGAGCCAACTTCTCACTTTGTGGCAGAGAAGCAAAAGAGAAACTGGAAAGACTGGGGGTCTGACAATCCCCTTCAAACCCACGCCCCCAGGGGCCTAAGGACCCCCTGCTAAGCCCTTTATCTTAAATGGAGGGAGACATCCCAACAGTGCCTTATGAGGGACCAAACCTTTAACACACGGACCTTTTCAGGGCACTCAGCATCAAAATTAAAGCAACATTCAAGTAGGACATTCTCTCTTAAAACCTGCTTTTTTGCATTGCTGTCTGTCTGTCTCTCCACACCCATACTTCTGGCCCTTGTGCCCTTTTGTCAGTTCAGGCTTTCATGACTGACACCCTCACTTATGAGACTTTGAGCAATTTGGTATTTTGCTTATGTTTGTTTTTAGCCTCCCATACTCCATAAATCACCCAGTACTTTCTACTCCATTACTACTGAGATGACATTTGAGAAACATGGTTTGCTATTTTATTTTCCTCTCTTGTTATTCATCCAGCCCCTCCAAATGTATTTTTCTTACACACAAACTCCGTTCTAAAAATATGCTTCGTTGAAGGTTCTGCCAAAATGCTTAGTGAATGAGTAATCCAACTTGTCCAAGACCAAAAGGAGTGTGGGGTCCTTGGAAATGAATGAATCAATTTGTCTGGAACCTGACTTCATTAAGACATTTTAAGCATGTGACTGTATGGGATATAAAGTCCCTGAGTCATTCTGACATTCAGTGTAGACCTCGTGTCAGCCTTTAGGAATTGACATCCTTCCCCAAATATCACAGGTTCAGCCATTGTTCTCATTCACAGCACCAGTACATGGTAACCTTTGTTTTGTTTTTTCTTAATTCTTCATAGCTCTAATCTTTATGTAAAAATACCATGTCTATTTATGCACCTGCTTACTATCTGTTTCTTCTTTCTTGAATGTAATTCCGTGAAGGGAGAAGAGACTCCCTCTCTTGTTTTCCACTGTGTTCTCAGCACCAAACCAGAGCCTAATGCGTAGATAAATATTGTATTGTCAACCCCAGAGTCCGGTAAGACCAAACCAGTAACTCCCTTTTCCACTTGTATTAATCACATGTCCCAGAAACAGAAGCCTTAGGGCTCAAACCCAGGATTGCTTTACCAATGCTTCCCAGTTTCTCGAACTGCTACCCCTTACCGTCAAACATGACACATTCTTCTTCACATTGTCAGAGTCTTTTTTATTGGTTCTGGATTAGAGCTAAAGAAAGGAGCTGTGCGTTGAAGTGGCTTGCTGCCCCTTTGCTCACAGATTGCAGGGTTAGGGGTGATCATCCATCCTCCCACCTCTTCTCCTTCTGACTATTCCAGTCCTCTGTATCCTTCAGGAAAAGCAAAATAAAAACAATCTCTTTTCCAAAACTCACTAATCTTTCCTAGTTATATTTCTAAGCAAATCTGGGGTGACCCTCGCTTCACAGTGAACCACTACAGATGCACCCCCTGATTTTGAGGGACTTCTCAATCCACCTGAAATGTTTAACCAATGGCAAGAGTGGCAAATTCTCCACACCAAAGCAACCCAAGGCAAGGACCACGCCTCTCATGCCCTTGCCTGCCAGCTGGACTTTTCTCTTCTGGATCCTTTTCCAAGCCTCTGCCTGGGTCTTCAAGAGCTCTGGTTCTGTCCATTCTCTGCACTTCATCCAATGAGCCTGAGTCACAGCCACCACCCATCCAGACAAAGAAATTATTCTTTTATTTACTCGCATACTTTTCAAAAAAAGTTCATACTTTAAGTGTATCTTATACCTTTAGATCTCTCACATATATCTTGCCTTTATAAGATGGAATAAATGCTAAAGAACTCTTGAGACTGTAATTCACTAAATTGTCCCTACATTAATATTTTACCCTCTTTTAGAACAAGCTCCAAATCAATATACAAGACCCAATAAATACAACTTTCAGGCAGTAGCTTCATACTGTCCAAAGCAAAATTCACATCTCCACTGAAGTTTGCACAAACTCTACAATATCACTTACCACATGGATAAATAGTTATTTGCCTGTTGTCTAACCACTGTGGACTTATATTAATATAAAGATTAATACAATACATGATTGTATTGTATTAATCTTTATATTCCCCACCAATAACATTGCATTTAGTAGATTCTCAGTTAACTGTCAAATGAAATCTGTGTACGCACAGGCATTCATTCTCTGTAGAACACTTCTATTGAGGGCTCACTATTTCAATATCCAGCCCCTTTATTATGAGATCAAAGTTCTTTCTTGAATTGTGCTGAACTCAGCATCTCCAACACATCCACCTTGGGTCCTGGTTTGGTATCTTGGACCCATTCACATAAAGTTGGCTCCTAGTTGAGGATTTGAAGACCGCTAATTTGACCTTCCTAACTCTTCTCCCTCTAAGCTAAATTCCCTGCTTACCTTTGCTGAGGGCTTTTGCATGACTTCTAACTTGCAAACCTTTCTCATTCTGGCTCGTCTTCCTACGATAACCTCTAATTATCAATATGCCTCAGGAAGGGGGATCCAATGCTACATCCCATGTACCAGGCCAGGTCCAAGCATGGAATAGTATAAAGGGATTCTACTGAGTTGAATGCTATATTTTTACAAATAAGCTTAATAGCATTACATTTGTAAGTATATTATCAGTTCTTTCTTAGTTTTTTTTTTTTTCAAAACTGGGTAGAGGTTAGTTTCTAATTAATCCTGCTACAATTAATTTTATAACCTTTAAAGTAAAACTTTGTATTTGTCACTGTTAAAAGATATCTTGTTAATGGGGATTTGAGGGTAGTTAGGTCTAGAAGATTGATCTCTGAAGACCAGTACATACGTTGTAATTAATAACACTCCCGGTACTTGGACCAGCCTATAAATAACTGGGTCATTAGGGATCCAGACCCCTTCATCTCTGTGCCCTGCCACCCCCAAATGTTCCCTGGCTGCCTACTCTACACCATGGTCACAAGAGAGTTACAGCCATTCAGTACAGGTTGACAAGAGCATGCTGAGAAATAAGAAGCCAACTCTTTATGGGCTCTTTTTAAGATAAAGGGAACCTTTGACAGAAGCTCCCTGAGCAGACCTCCCCCGATCTGTGTTGCCAGAGTTGTGTCCCGTGCCCATGTGCCCATGCCCACACCAGTCACTGGCCAACAGAAGGAGGCTGCTGGGTTTGACTTAGACCCACCTGATATATCTCCAAGTTGTGGATGGGGTCACTCTCCTCTGAAATCAAAGGCTGTGAGGAAAGTAAACTCCTGAAGACAACTGGGAACTTGTTAACAAGGAGAAGGACAGAATGGGGGTGGGTAAGGAACACACAGTCTGCGACCGTCCCCGAGTCTCTTCCAGTGTTAACTGCTCTTGGGGTGTCGTCAGCTATTTTGGTCTGTGGAGGACTTTCTGAGCCACTTCCACCGGCTTCCGTTAAGTCACTTAACCAGAAGTTTATCAAGAATGTGGGTTGAATTGTCAATCCTTAGAGGAGAGATGATGTAATGTTGCTTTGAAATGATTCCAAAACCCTACATAGTTTCCTACATGTGTAGCATGTTTTTTTTTTTTTTTTTTTATTGGTCGTTCATAACATTACATAGTTCTTGATACATCATATTACACGGTTGATTCACGTGGATTATGAACTGAGAAATTACAAATTAAAACCTTGTTCAATATTTTTAATGTTTTAGATACACAGAACCAATTTAGCATCTATTAAGGGGACGTGTGAATTCAATTAAATACATGAAAAACGTTTGGTTTTTGTTGAAACTTTTATAATAAATTCTGTAAATTTTGGAAAATTTGTAAATAGTTCACACTCATGTGTACTGTTTAATAAACATCAATATTCTTTCAATGAAAAAAAAAAAAAAAAGAATGTGGGTTGGCTTTCCAAGGACCAGATTCATTCAAGAATACCTTAATATTAGCCAAATAAGTTAAACCACTTAACATTTACAAGGTATGAATACAATTTCTTCCCAGAATCATTAAAGACCACCAGTCTACCAACATATATATCACCTCAGTTACCACCTGGGCAGGAAGAAATAACTCCATGATGTGATAAAGAGCAGCAAGGAAAAAATTACTTTTTCCTCACATTGATTTACAACTCTTGACCACACCATGTGCTGAGATGAGATAGCATCCAAACTTCAAGACGTCTTCAATCCAACTGTGTCTCATCTTAGTGCCAACTCTCTCCTTCCTCAACTCCTACCTGACTCCTAATTACCTTTCAGGTTACCACCTGAACACTAATGACCCTTGCAGGAGCAGCAAGTGCCCTACTGGATGACTGCCTGTCACAGTCCTTATCACATTTTAAGGTTTGTCTTGTTGACAGTCTCTTCCCTTAAGAACACAGTATGCCCATGAGCAGCAGCTACCTTATCCATGTTGCCCACCACTGTACCCCCAGTGCTTATCACAGGTGAGGGGGACATTGATAATTTTTGTACTTGACCAATGAATGACCATTGTTGACATAATACCACATTCTTGTTTATCAGCTGCTAGGTTCTACGTCACAGAATACAGCTTCTCATTGTCATGCTTTTGTGACTTGGGAAGTTGACTGGTAATTAGCTTTTTTCTTGACCAGAGCTCCAGACACACTATCATTCAGCACATCCTGGTCTCACCTGTCCACAGCCTTCTGCTTCGGTTGAGGCTAAAAGAGAGGCCCACCAGATTTCTGCAGGAATGGCATTTCCCAAAGCATATTTTGTATGTGATTTGCGTTTCCTATGATAATTTAAATTCATGACTTTTATTAGTGTTTTGAAAGAGGAAGAAAAGTTTGAGGGATCATAGTTTCAGATGTCTCAGTTGGGAGGAGGCTGGCTCTGTTCCTCGGGGCTCCAGGTGAGACAGAACATCATGGTGGAGGAGTGTGGCAGAGGAAAGCAGCTTACATGGTGATCAGAAAACAGAGAGAGAGAGAGAGAGAGAGAGAGAGAGAGTCAGTTCACTCTTCAGATACAAAATATACACCCTATAGGCACACCCTCAATGAACCCCTTCCTCCAGCCTCACCCTACCGGCCTCCAGCTACCACTCAGTTAATCCCATCAGGGATCGATTCTCTGATTAGATTAAGGCTGTGATCCTATTCTCTCTCCTCCAAACCTTCTTGGGTTATCTCACATGTGAGCTTTTGGGGGACACCTCACATCCAAACCATAACAGTTTTTTATTCATTTCTATGAATAGCTTCTACTTAGGGCAAATAATTCTTGCTTTCCATTTTCAGAAGCAATTTACTTTTTTGTTTCCTTTTCAAAGAAAAAATTTGAAATCAAACTTTTTCCCTATCCAAAAATTAGAAACAATTCAAATGTTCATCAGTGGGTGAGTGGAAAAAACAAATTCAAAACACAATAAAATATTATGTTGGTAAGCTAACTTAAAAGCTGTAGGAAGGCACAAACTATCAACACATGCAACAACACATATGAATCTTGAAATTACACTGAGTCCAAGAAAGCAGGCAAACGAGTACAAATTTTATATATAATTTTGGACATACAGTGACAGAAAGTAATTCAATGATTACTTAGAGTTGAGACTGAAGTGGGACATAGATTCAAAATAGACATGACAAATTTTTAGGGAATAATGGTTTTGTCTTTTTGTTTTTCAGGCTATCTTGATTGTGGTGATGATTTCATATATGTAAATACCTAGCAAAACTGGTTGAATGCTGTATTCTAAATATGGGCAATTTATTGTATTTCAGTGTTTCCTCAAAGTTGTTAGAAAAATAAGCCAGATCATGTAGAGACTTAGGGTGATTGGCATAGTTTTCATGACAATCTAGGTACAATGGGAAGCTACCAATGGGTTCTAAGAAAGGAAAAACCATAAGGAAGGCATGACCACCAAAGAAGCGAAGCACATCTACTCCGGTATATCCTTCCTCAAGTCCACAAAATAGCACCTGTGCTAACTGACAGTTCTTGGGGAAAAGCTGAAGTGCCCAGTTGACTTGAGGAATCAAATATCTGCTCCATTCCTTTCATAAGAGGGTAAGAAAAGAGCCAGGAAATATTAGACCCATACGATTGATAGTTAAAGGATCACAAAAGATGAATAAGAGATGAGATCACATACCATGTAATCCAGGCTTGGCAGGACCCCTGGAGATAGCACAGCCTTCCTGAGAGCCTCCACGTCCATTTTTTTCAGCAATGAAGCATGAAAAAGAAGTGATCTAATATAGATGATAGAATTCTAGATAGGGAAGAAGGGTGGGAGGGAAAGGGAGGAGGCAGGGGATTAGCAAGGATGGTGGAATGTGATGGACATCATTGTACAAAGTACATGTATGAAGACACGAATTAGGTGTCCAAATACTTTATATATAAACAGAGACATGAAAAATTGTGGTCTACATGTGTAATAAGAATTGTAATGCATTCTGCTGTCATTTATTATTTTTAAAAACCAATTAAAAAAATAGAAAACACGATTCCCAAATCTGTAATCACTGTCTAAAAACAAATGGCTTGTTTAGGCCTTAAATAGTCAATGACTAAGGAGTGATGAGGAAACCCCTCTCCATCAACCCTGATTTGTATGTAAGGCACCAAAAAGCCCTTGAAAAAGCCCTTCTGAACTAAAACTTACTGAGTCGCCATTGACAGGGTCTTTCCAGTTACTTAGAGCCAGGATGTTGTTCTCGTTGAGGTAGAAGTTTTATGTGTTATTTTATCCCTCACTTTGTTGGGGCACTGTATAAACAGTCCAGCCCAACCAAGTATGCTGTCAGTGCTGGGAACTGCCTCTGACCCCCGGCTCTGACAGGAAGTCACCGCTGTTGACTGAGCTAAGAGAATTTCTTGAAAGTTCCTTTGACACACAGCATTGGAGGTTGTACTTTGTTCTCCTCCCCTTTGAAAGAGTGAGGCTTATTTTTTAAATGTCTGCATTGGACAAAGGTTTCCAAAGCGCCTACTCCCAGCTCTGGGGCGGAAGGGCCCCCGCAGGGTGTGCCTGGTCCCTGCTGCAGATCACGGCTGATGTGCTCCAGAACTGGTCGGATTGCACTTCCATCCCTACTTGGAGAATAAAGGGAAAAGGAGTGTCTTGAAGTAGAGCCTGGCTTTCAGTTAAAAACAAAGCTAGTTGAAAGAGTGGACTTACCTGAGGACCAACTTCAAGCAAATGAGATAAAAAAGCAGAGCTGCTTCTGACATTTCCAAACCCAGCAGTCACACCCTATGTCTTTGCCATTTCCCCGAAGACGCTAAGATCCTAAAGAAGGAGGTGTCAGTGTCCTTCGGTGCTCAAAAGACATTGATTCCTGGGAAAACAAAGATACACACCTGAGGACAGAGAAAAGCAAAGAACTGCTTTTTTTTCTTTTTTTTTTTTCTTTTTCGTGACCACTGCAGAATGGTCGAAGTTCTCCCTCGCTCCTCTTTCCTTCACTAAGAGAAGATTTAGATGTAAGAACAGTTAATTAAAATACATTTCCTCTGACTTCTATGTAAATATAGCCAGGAAATGAGAAACCAACTTGCAGAATCCTGGGTCATTCTCTAGTTTTAAAATCATAAGTGAGAACAAGGGTACAAAGAAAAAACAAAACGGGTATATGAACTCAGATTGCATGGCTTTCCTTTCCCCGGGCTGCATTATGAAGACCACCAATCAGAAATCTTAGTATTCCACTTCAGCTTGACCCCAAATGGGTCAAAGATTTAAATATAAGAATAAAGACATCAAAGTAACCAGAGTTATGTTTCAGGGAGAAGATTTAATATAAAACAAAAATTCATCAAGAAAAACATTCATAACTTAGACTGCATAAAAAATATATTTCTGGTCTAGAAGTTTTAAAATGACTTTGTTTACAACCCACACACAATAAACCATAAAAAAATTTACACTTGAGGATTTACAATATTGAAGGCAATATTAGTTTATACATATGACAAAAAAATTTCTTTAATATTCAAGTAACTCTTACAAATCAGTAATAAGCTGAAAATTAAAATGAGTAAGTAATATGATAAAAATATACATGATAAACATAGATAGTCAATACCATTCATCATTAAAGAGTGGAAAATAAAAAGACTTTGTCAATTTGGCAAGGAAAATGAAACTTAAAATTTCAATCTATAGTACTAATAAGAGTTGACAAAAATAGACATGCCACATAAATTACTGATGGGAAAGTATTCTAGTACATGGGATTTGAAGGACAACTCTTTGAGTTTAAAAAATAATTACTTTTGATTTAATTTCACCTCTGGAAATTTTTCCTGTGGATAGACTCACAAAAGTGTGTCCATCTGTGTGTACTTTTTTATCTCATTTGCTTGAAGTCAGTCCTGATTACAGTATTGTAATAGCAAAATATTGCAACTTAAACTAAACATTGATAAAGAACTGATTTTTAAAACTATGCTGCATTTGTACCATGAATTCTCATATAGGTAAGAAGAATACAGTAGGTCTAAATGTATTGAGCAAAGATGTGCTTGTGCTTATATCTTATATGCATATATCCAGGATATGCTGTTAATTTAAAAAGAAATTTGCATAGGGGTATTTTAGTTATGTGGGAAACCCAAGTCAGATCATGTCAACCTCGGTGTGCAAAAACTTCTTCTGGCCTCATAGACCCCTTAAAGTGGTAGCCAAAGTTCTAACATTGACCTGAACAGTTCGATTCCTGTTACTTTTCTTTTTTTCTTTTTTTTGTTCATCTCCCATCAGTGTCCCTGTACTCCACTCATTCCCATCAATCTCCCTGCCAGGTGTCTCCTGACTCAGGACCTTTGCACTCTCTCTACCTGGAACATTCTTCATCTTTGTTCCCTTCCTCCCATTCTTTAAGCATTTGCTCAAATGTCACCTTTATTGGAGGGGTTTGTCCTGATGACCTTATTTAAAATCTCTACACTGACACTCTCTATCCTCATCTTTCCTTCCTAGTTCTCTGTGGCACTCATCACCTACTAACATGCTGTGTGCCTTATTTACTAGTTATGTCATTTCCTATCTTCCCCACTGGAACATGAATCCCATAATGGCAGAGATCTTCTTCTACATTATTCCCTGTTTCCCCAGTTCCTGGCACTTGGTAGATGCCCATATTTTGCAAGAAATTATATGTTCTGCTGTCACTTATAAAAACAAACAAAACCATATATTGAGAATTTCTGGAAGGCTGTGTAAATCATGTCTGGGAAGAAGTCTTAAGAGGGGAAGACTTTATTTCACACCCTTTTTAATATCTAAATTTTTTACTGTGAGTTCAAATCACCTTCATAATTAGGGCGAAGGACTCATTAGATGACTGTTGGGTTCCCTTTGAGAAATGGCTCCAGCAGAAGCCTGCAAAGGCCTTTTCCCTTGAGCTTGAAAAATGGTCTCGTGGAATGCCCTTGTTTGTGTCCGTACCTGAGGTCATGGACCCCAGACAAAACACCCAGGAGAGACCCAGAGGGATCTTTCAGACTGAAGTAGAAATGCCTATCAAAGAGCCAACATATAAGGACAGGGCAGGTGGAGCACAAAGATTCAGAGCAGAGACTCTGAAGGCAGACGGCCTGAACTTGGGCCTGGCCTCTTCCCTTACTGGTGCTGCACTTCATCTTTACAATTAATCTGGCTCCTCCTCAGTTTCCTCATCTGCAGAACAGGGCTAACCACAGTGCTTGAGGTTTCTGGGTCTCTGCCTCAAGACCCCCGGAATGATATCTGGCACCATCTTGGCAGATCCTGAGTGTGCTCTGGTATTTATTAGTGCAGAGGATCGCAGAAAAAATACAGTTACAAAACACAACAGGTGTTGGCCTGAGTTCACATGCCTCCACCTTTCTGGGTTCCTTTATCCTAATGCAGAAACCAAATGAAATCTCTTTCCCTTTCCTTGGGTGCACATGAGGTTGTTCCCAGTGTTGACATAAGTGCAATACAATCTCCTTCTTCAGCTGACAGATATACGGACCGGCTCAAAGATGAAAAGTAAAAGATCTGGTGGTGAAAAGGCATCCTCTCCTATGAGTGACCCAGACGAGTCTTATCATTTCCCTCCATACAGACACATTTAAGTACAAAGTCAGGAAAGTGTAAGTCCAAACTTGACAAAATGACGATACTCACCTTGCACCGGTGACTCGGCCGTTTTGGGAGCTCACCTGTGTTTGTGCACTGGAAGACACATAGTAATATGTATTTCAATGGAAACTGCAGGGCTTGCTCTGAATGTGGGTGGATCAGCTGATTACAGCACAAAGCTTCAGTTTCTATGATGGGCCCACTTAAGAGCGACTTGAAGGCTCACCCAGTCTCCGCAAATGTCTGCTATAGGATGTGACCAAGGACCCCTCAGTTCACCCACCCCTCACCTGGAAGCAGATCCACATTCCCCTGGAGGCTTTATTCTTCTTCCATTAAAGACATTTTCTCTGCTGCTGTTGTCCGCCATGGGCAACACATTGCTGAAGCACCCTTGATTCATCCCTCTGCTCACTTTTCAATTAAAAAAAAAAAAGAACAGCTACTTAGCTGGGTGTAGTGATGCATGCCTATAATCCCAGCAGCTCAGGAGGCTGAGGCAGGAGGAGGGCCAGCCTCAGCAATGGTGAGGCGCTGAGCAACTGGGTGAGACCCTGTCTCTAAATAAAATACGAAATAGGGCTGGGGATGTGGCTCAGTGGTCAAGTACCAAAAAAAAAAAAAAAGACCCAGCTACTTGATTCAAAGCAAAACATAGATTACACTCACCTCAATCCTACTGACTTGAAAATCAACCACCACCACCCCCCCCCCCAAAAAAAAAAAAAACTCTTCACTGAGTATCTATTTTGGTTCTGCTTTGGCTATTTTCTTTGAGTGTTAACCAGAAACACATTTCCACTGTTGTTTAGTTTGGGAGCAGATTTCTTTCTTTCTTTTTTTTTTTTAGTTCTACTTTTTTCTCTATGTTATCTATAGCTGATTTTTTTCTATTTTCTTTTTCCATGCAATTGGGCTTTTCCTTCTAACTACAGATTTATTTGTACCATGATGCCTGACGTATGAAATAATTAAGAACTATGCCCCCATCTTCTCGTCTCCTTCCATGCTGCCCAGCATTCTTACACAGACACCCATCCCCCCAAGGAACACAAGTGGGATCCACATTCTGACCCTCAGCTCCTGCTGCCCCACTGTGGTCACCAGCCAGTGTCCTTCACAGGTGCAGTGGAAAAGAAGGGAAAGGAAGGATGTTGTCATGCAGAGCAAAAGCTCACTGAATAAGTCACAAAGGGACACAACATGCACCCTATCTGAGAAGGACACTTGTCCCAAAGCAAACCTTTGTTTCTCAATGGAACTGTTGGACCTCCCCATGAAACTAGACATGTTTGTGTTTTAGCCTCTGACAGGCTTACGGGTAGTGGCAACTGCCACTTGAGCTCTTTGTGAAGCAGGCAGTCTCTAAACACTTTACATAGATGAGTTCATTCAACCTTCAGGTGGCCCTGTGAGGAGGTGTCATTATTAGGGCCATTTTACAAGTGAGGAAGCAGGCTCAGAGACCTTAGGTAGCCTGCCCAAAGTCACACAGCTGTAGTGAGGAAGCCTGCCTTCTTTGCCAGTAAACCAACCCGCCTCCACCCAGCTCATTTCACACAGGAGGAAGCAAAAGTCCCGGGAGGCCGGGTAACGAGCCCCCCAGCAGACAACAATCTATCTACGGAGTCTCCTCTGGTGTCACCCACTTCTATTTCCCACTGGAAGCACACTCTGAAAAACTGGCAACTTTGTGCATCCGCCCTTCCCTGCACACCCTTCTTCCCAAGCACCTGCACTTCTTCCGTGCTCTTCTGT